>NC_088683.1:321556783-322156783 GCF_028017835.1 Emys orbicularis | reverse complement strand
GTGGCAGAGGGAAATGGAATCAACAGAAACATACATAACTTCAAATTTCTGTGTGGCTTAGTGTTGTGGCATGACATACTGTTTGAAATAAATGTTGTAAGCAAGAGACTCCAAGGTGTTGACCTTGATATATCTGGAGCAATGAAACAACTGGACAAAGCAAAGTCATAACTACAGTCTTACCGGTCAGATGAGGGATTTCAAAACATTCTGAAGAGTGCACAGAAGTTAGCAGAGGAACTTCACACTGAAGCTATTTTCCCACCCATTCAAGAATACAAGAGTCACTGAAGAAGAAAGAACAGGAGTACTTGTGGCACTTAGAGAAGCAGACATTTTGATTACGAGGCACGGGATAATCCCATAAAAGACCCCAAACAACAATTCAAAATTGAATTCTTTAACCAGGTGCTAGATTGTGCAATACAGTCAGTTGAAGAACGTTTCATGCAGCTCAAGGAACACAGCAGTATATTTGGGATGTTGTATGATATTCCAAAACTCCTCACTATACCTGAAGAAGACCTGTACCCGCAATGCAGGGCACTAGAGACAGTGTTGACACATGATGACATGTGCAATATTGATGCAAGTGATTTAGGTGATGAACTGAAAGCCCTTTCAAGATGAATTTCAGCTGGATCAACTCCAAAGGCTGTTCTGGAATATATGTGCACAAATAAGATGACCACCCTCTTTCCAAATGCTTTTGTTGCTCTGCGCATACTTCTAACAGTTCCTGTAACAGTTGCCAGTGGAGAACGCAGCTTCTCCAAGCTGAAGTTAATAAAAACACATCTACGCTCCACAATGACACAGGAGAGGCTGGTCCCATCTCAATAGAGCATCAGCTGGCCCAGACTGTGGACCTTCAGGAAGCAGTTCAAATCTTTGCAACCAAGAAGGCACAGAAAGCACCACTTTGATTATTCAAACAGATAAAAATGCCAGTGTTTACTATGCAGACAAGAAAAGTTACCATTTGCTGTTCATGCGTTTGAAAGTTAAGTGTTACTTAAAATTTTTGAACAAGGCATTTTAAGTTGTTAGTTCTCCTTTATTGGGATAGGTAGCAGAGCAGTACCATGAGAGGAGTAGAACAGGAAGAAGGCAGAATTGAGACCTTTCAAAGTTTTGGCCCAAGCGAGGAGGCATGGGGGCATCATTTGAGCTCCCCGCCTCAGGTGTCAAAATGTTGTAGGCCTGCCCTGAGTGCACTGTTTAGAAGTCCAGCCTGTAGGGAAGTGGATGGCTTGCAGGACTGGTACTGAGACATAGAGCCTTTCACCCATAGGTCATTGATTCAAATTTGACCCAGGTTAATAGTGGGTTTAAAAAAAAAAAGTTACCATTTTAGGTTCAGTGGCCTATGAGAAATTAGGTCAGTATTCTCATCTCAATTCTGAGTGATAACAAAAACCACTATCTTTGGCACTTGTTGAGTGTTACCAACTGTCACAATTTTATTGTGAGTCTCACAATATTTGGTGTTTTTCTTAAAGTCCCAGTTCCTGCAGTCATGGCATGATGGGAGAACTTCAGCTTTCTCTTTTTTAAGAAAGCAAGTTTCTAGCACTCATGGTTAGAAAGAAAAGCTTGAACACATGACCCCAATTGCCCCCTAAACATTCAAACAATAGGAGAGGAATAAAAAGAACAAAAATTCATTATTTTAAAAAAATCTTATAATTTTTATGGCAGTTTAATGATTTTTGAACACATTTACTTAGCCGTGCTGCTTATTGGCAGTCTCAAAAGAAAGGCCAATGTTTGAATAGGCAGTGTGAGGAAGCCTGAACTACTCTCTTGCTCCATTTGGTGGTCTCCCCAGCTCAGGATTGAGATATTGGCATGCCAGTGTGGAGAAACTTGTGCTGATGGAGATTGCGTTGCATTTGTTGTCAGGATAAATACAGGACTTCACTCTCCAGGGCCTTCATTCTGGCATCTGAGATGGGCAATTTAGGAAGGAAGAAGGAAGTCCCACCCCGTTTGCTGAAGAGCTTCAGATATGCAAAAAGTGCTTTTGGTCAATAAAGAGGAGGACAGCTGGAAAAAATTGCATGTTTTACAGTGACTGGCTGCCAAGCAGGCCTGTAAGGCCTCAAGTTTCATTTTTAGAGTGATGACAAAAGAGACAAAGGGGTTGTTTGCTTCACCTGAGACTAGGACAGATGTAGGGATGTAAGCACAGAGGGGGAAAAAGTAGAAAAAAGCTTATGACAAAACAAGTGAAAAGTTAATTTTTAGCTAGAAATTGGCAAGTGTATCCCAGGAAAAGGTAAGTGCCATTGAAATATATTGGTATAGGAATTTAGATTAAGATGACATTTGTTTTAAACAAAAATGAGAAAAAATTCATAGTTCCTGTGGTCCCCACATCTGAAGATAAATTATCTTCTAATGTGTTGTACCTTCTACAATGTTTAATGAACAGGAAATCCTGTAAAAATGAATTACTATAAGATGAAGAACTAATTGGCACCAAGGTTGGCAAAAGACAACTGGGCATTCTCCATTTCACCCACTATGTAATCAATAGGTTGCAATGCATTTGGAAAAGTTACTGAGAGGAAGGGAACTTGAATGATCAGGAAATTATGCAATAACTTTGGAGCCAGATGCTTCTCCACACTTATGCTGAAGGAGGGGATCAAAAGCTAGAGGAGCTGAGCAGTGGCGTACAGAAGTGGGGAGTAGCATATTTCCCCTTGCCGCCAGAAGTCCCTCTGCTGGTATATTTCCTATGGGCTCTGTGGACTGGGAGGAGAAGAAAGGATGGAGATGAGGAAGGAATTGAGTCAGGGGGATTTCAAAATGGAAATTAACTTTTAACTTATGCTATATCATTCTAGACCCTGAGAGTCTGCACTGCTCTAAACAGATTTAATTCCTCCTCTGCACTTCCGCCCACTTCAGAGGGACCTGCAGGCACTAGGTGGAGAGCCAATGGCAGCATGCTTCTGCAAGAAGAGCTTAGGGTTTGGGCGAGTTTCCAGGCTATGCCTCTTCACTCACAGATGAAATTAGAAGCCCTTCCTTGTGAGGGATTGGGAAGGAAACGGCAAAATGAACCTAATAGAAGGCCCAATCTTGAAAGATAAAGAGTACCTCAGTTTCCACCTGACATTTCCCCTGCACCAGGTTTTTCTGCATGAGAGACTGATCAAGTCATTTATGAAAGTAAGAACATGATTATGAATGGCATATTAACATTAAATATATATATAGTCCTAAAGTTTACTGTCAGTCACTGCTTAATGTAAACTCAGCATTAAATTAAAATTATGTGTATTAAATGGATACTAATCTGGATTAAGTATAGATTGAGAAAAATCATTTAGAACACTGAATGCATTATAAAAAGCGGTGTTATAACAATTTCATTGAGCAAAGTTTTTGAAAGTGCCCATTTTAACCCACTGATTTAACCCATCCGTCATTTACTTTCTAGTGTACGACATTGGTCTGGGACCTTGGCAAAAGTGCCGAAGGCAAGGGGTTCAGTGTAAAGGTCCCTTAAAATGGGGGTTTTACCATGGCAGAATAAAGGAAATTCAAGATTAAAACTCAAACACCATTCCTAACTTGGGCCACTGTGAGTGGAGGTATGTGGAGGGAGGAGTAGAAGACAACCGATAAATCCATAATAGCAAGTGTATTTGTGCCATAACTTTATTTAAAGGCATTTTTTGTGAAGGTTGGGGGGCTGTATGGGAGAGTTGTTTAAAAATAGAAACAAAACTTTTGTAGAAGGCTATAATGTATAGGAATATATTTTCAAATTGCTCAAAAAGCATTTACTTCATTAAATATTTACCTATAAGCATTTATAACAGCCAATATTCAAATGTATAGTTTAATACAGGCATCCATATTTTTAAGTTATAACCCCCCAAGTGGTTTTAATGGAACTTGTTATATTGTTAGTTAATTTATTATTATTATTTGAAGTGCTGGTAGTGGTCTGTGGGCTTAGAAAAACAGATTGACAGAAATGAGTGATTGAGTAAACGCCACGGCTCGGCTATTTGGGGAAACGTATTAATTCTGTGCTGCTATTCAAACAGCAAGAAGACTGGCATTTTTGGGTGATGGCCCCTTAATAGGAAAAGGAATAGAATGTAGGAGTCAGAAGGTTCCAAGGCAGGTGGAAATGACAGTTGGGGGTGGGGGGTTGGAATTGAAGAAGTAGGCACGGCAGTTCACAGGGCTGGTGAAACTGGAGATAAGTGAGGGGCATTTGGAACTGGGCAGGTGGGAATGGTAGTAAGAGGCAGTTGGAATTAGGGATGAGGTGATGGCAGTTAGGAATGCCAGTTGGGACAGGCAGTTGAAATTGAGGAGGTTGGAGAGGCCACCTCCTGCCCCCCAGCCTTGTTTGACTCCTCTGCTTCACCAACCAGCCTTGCTCTACCTGCTTTCACCACTGCTTGACACACACACACACCAGCTTCCTGCACCATCTCGCTTCTCTCCCAACTGCCTAAATAGTCCCATTCATTTCCCTTGTCCCTGTGCTGCCTAGTCTGACTCCTTGGCACTTCAACACAGCAGGGGGGAGGTTCTTGTGCTGAGCAGAGCTAATGAGGCAGGTTGGCAGCACTGAATAATGGAAGCAGCTGGTGGACTTGACATTTCTATTAGCTCAGAGATTCCCAAAATATGGGACATGCTTCACCCTGCCCAGAGCCTAGCAGGGTTGTGTATTTAATAAGGCCGTTAACATCATGAGAAGGTTGTGGAGAGATGGGTGTGCAACTAGTGTCATTTTCCTGAGGGAGGCGCAGCTTCAGAAGTTTGGGAAATGCTGCACACACTTTTTGTGGCAGAGATTAGAATATGAATAACTGGTTTGGGGTTTTAGCTTAAAATTTTAAAAGTGGCCTATGTCCAAGGAATATGGTAAAAAAAATATTAAGAAAAATACAGAATTTTTGGTAAATTTGAAATATTTTCATTCTGTTGTTTTTGTAATGGTCCATTTTTTAAATTTACTGAATTTTCCACATTTTTTTCTACGCAAAAACATTCAGTTTCAAAATTGGAAATTTTCAAAAGCAAGCTGTTCTATTTTGAAACTCAACAATTTAAAAAACATTTATATTAAAAAAAAATACCATCATGTATCTATTGAACAATAAAAGTAGCCAGTACAAAAACTAACCCAAACCCTAAAAACCATTTCAAACAACCACAATGTTTTGTTTTTCCTTTAAAACTTCTGTTGACAAATTTTGGAAAATGAAAAATTCCTAAAAGAATTGAAATAACACTGTAAAAAAAATCTGGTTTTGGAAGAAGACCAAATTTAGACCAGCAGCATCCACCCATCCAAAAATTATTGTTTGAAAAATTCTCTGTCTCAAAGGAATAGCTGAATGTGAGAATTTGGTGTGTATAGGGACTGTGGTGCTAATACTGCAATAAAATCCATATGGGCAGATCCCTGACAATGGAGCTCTTTAAGGATGCCGAGGTCCACTAACATGGCTCTCCTTGTGCAACAGGGACCTGTAATTCTTTTGCTATGAGAGCTTGAAAAAACATTATAATCTCAGGGGAAATTTCAAACAGGACCCTGCAAATGTTTTCTCTTTGAGATTTACTCAATATTTCACCACACAAATATTACTGTAAATTAAACTGTCCCCTGAAGAATTAGTATGTTAAATTTTGAGGCTAAATTAAATCAATAAAGTGTGCAATAGAGGGAGTTTGGTCATGATTTAAGTGCACATCTCAGTGCAACCTTAATTATGGAGCCACTATGACACCTCCATAATATTGTATCAGTTTGATTTAACATTTGCACAGTTCAGTGCTATGAACAGCTCCCAGTTGAGTCTAGAAGTCAGGTAAACCTGTTTTTAATAGCTCGGATAGACAGTGAATATTCTTCCAAAATGCACAATTTCATATGCACATGAGAGTGAAATTATTATTCCTGTGATGTGGCCTTCTTATAGGAATAGAGTGGTTTGATTTTGTTAAAGACGGGCTCTTTACTGTGACTAAATATTTTATTTTCTTGAAGAATTTTGGTTTACAGGCAAAATAACTTTTACAAGCAGCAGCATTTACCACTCTTTGTTTCTACATCTGGTTGTTGTATTATAGCATCCATAAATTCCCAAATAGTACCTACAAGATCATAACATGATTCTCTACACTATAATGCATTCCCTCTCTTTTACTGGCATTATAATGGCTCTTTCTAGTTCATAAAACTGTTGCAACTTTTTGACTGAATAGCCAAAGTTTGAGGTCCTCGGGATATTACAATCAGGAGAAGAAATTGGTGATAGTCGGGAATTTTCTTTGATGTAATCTTATTTATTTGTAAGGAATGTACGATGTCCTGCTTCTCCGAATGCAGGAAGAACCAAGAACAAGCAGAGCAGTTTCTAGCTTACAGACCCATGCCTCTTCAGCCAACAGACCCAAACTGTCTGGAGATCCATGACTTCTTGCCTACTCCCGGCAGGAGCCTGTGTAGTAGCTGTCTGTGTTCATGGAGCCAGAATGGTTGTATGTGCTGTCGGATGCACACAACAAAGATAAGGTTGTAGGTGTGTTTGCCAAAGTGAGCAGTAACTGTTTTTGGGACAAAGGCATTGTGAGACAGCTGCTGGAGGACTGCTAGGGTCGACAAAAGTAATGCAGTGATTACACTCACACTGTGTCGGCCTAATACTCTTGGGGGAATTCTGTTCCAAAAAATTAAAACTTCTGCACACAATATTTTAAAATTCTGCAAAATTCTGCATACTTTATTTATAAAACTAACACTATATAATCATGCCAGTTTCAGTTATTTTGGTAATTTATTTCAAAATACCTGTCAGCAAGTATGTCTGTAACAATACAGACACACACAAAAATTCCCCTGGGAGTAGAGAGTTAAAGAATCCCCTATGACAACCCAGTTCATGTTTCCCTCCTCCCTCCCCACCAGGGCCCAGCCGTGGGGAGCCCCCCCTGCCCAGACACCTGCACCACCTCCCCTCCTTAGCCTAGCTGCAGGGCTCCCCCAGCCAAGATACTTGCACCACCACCACCACCACCCTGGCCCAGACACCCGCACCCCTACCCAGAGGGAGAAACAGCCTGATGCTGGGTCCCAGGCTTATATGGAGTTCCCTGCACGCCGCCTCCTTCCTTCAGGATGTGTTGAGACCTGCAGCTGTCGGGAACCCTCCAGCTCCCGGCCCCTCCCACCAGCAGTGTCTTCTATTTGCAAGCTGGGCTATGCCAGGTCCAGCAGCCCCTAGTGGCAGCCAGGAGCTCTGCAGCCCATTTCTGTGGGGGCAAAAAGGAAATTCTGTGTGCACAACATTAATTTGTGTGGAAACTACATTGTGCAGTGGTGCAGAATTCTCACAGAAGTAGCCTAAGTAGGTCAACCATGGCTCCATGTCACCTGTGGAGGTGGTGCTACTGCGTTGCTGTAAGAGGGTGCTTACATTGGCGGGAGACAAATTTCATTATAGATGTGCACAGCTAGGCCAATGCAAGTTGACTTAAATTGACCTAACCTTGTAATGTAGACCAGACCTTCATTTGCTGTATTTTTAATATACAATCTATTGTTAATAGTCTTCTCTCTTTGCCTTTTCTTTAAAAAAATAAGCAAAAATCCTCAAGAAAATTAAATCCAAAAACTACATTTAAAGATACATTGTCAGGTAGTTTGGAAAAATGTTTGTTTTAAATGTAGTATGAATTTTAAAGTTTTCATGATTTTATATGTCCATCAAAACAGATTTTTTTTAAAAGTAAGCATCGTTACATTATTTGAAAAACTCAAAACACTTCAGTATTATGCTAATATATTAGAATCAGAATGTGAAACCAACTCATCTATTTTCATTTTTCCAGTTGTGTGAATTGCAAAATAAAAATTAAAAAACAAAACAGAACACCATGAAAATAACAAGGGAAAAGTAATTTTTAAAAATATTTCCTTTTTAATAGGGCTGTTGATTAATCGCAGTTAACTCACGTGATTAACTCAAAAAAATTAACTGTGCTTAAAAAAATTAATCACGATTAATCACACTGTTAAACAATAGAATACCAATTGAAATTTATTAAATATTTGTGGATGTTTTTTCTACATTTTCAAATATATTGATTTCTGTTACAACACAGAATACAAAGTGTACAGTGCTCACTTTATATTATTTTTTATTACAAATATTTGCACTGTAAAAATGATAAGCAAAATAAATAGCATTTTTCAGTTCACCTCATACAAGTACAGTACTGTAGTGCAATCTCTTTATGGTGAAAGTGTAACTTACAAATGTAAATTTTTTTGTTACATAACCGCACTCAAAAACAAAACAATGTAAAACTTTAGAGCCTACAAGTCCACTCAGTCCTACTTCTTGTTCAGCCAATTGCTAAGACAAACAAGTTTGTTTACATTTACGGGAGATACTGATGACTGCTTCTTATTTACAACGTCACCTGAAAGTGAAAACAGGTGTTCGCATGGCACTTTTGTAGCCGGTTTTGCAAGGTATTTATGTGCCAGATATAAAAATTTTATTAAAGCTAATGTTTAAAAAATTATATAAAACATAGGTTGGGAAAAGAGTGTCTGTACATCTGGGTATAGTGCTTAGATTATCCACAATTAAGTTAGTTTTTAAAAATCATATGATACATAGAGTACATAATCAGAAATAACTCAAATTTAGGGGAATAGATTTAACAATACAGTTTAGATATTAGAATCCGAATACTCGGGTACATCACTCATGAAAAGTTGTACAGAGAGATTGGTTGTGGAAAGCAAAATATATCAATGAGTGGAGATTGTCCCTCAGTAATTGAAAATTAGGTTGGTTGTCCATTTAGAAAATACAATCCATGAGGAAAGTATTTGTTACTTTCCTGACTGTGCCTCTCAACCGCACTCCAGCTCATCCCTCCTGGTATTGCCAATGTCCGGTGATGTGTTCTATGTAGATGTCCCTTGACCATCTGGTGGCATCTGACACTATGAGTTGCTGCATCAGCCGAGCATAGCGTTGACCGATTCCACATTCTCTCTGCACTCGCTCGTTACTGGGGTCCCATGCGCCTCCAACGATCAGTGCATGTGTCTGGACCTGGTAACCCTTAGTTCTCAAGGTTTCGGCCAGAGGGGCATATTTCTCTACCTTTCGAGCTCGGGCATCGTGGAAGGCCGGAGTCCTGTTCTCAAACAGCACTGTGATGTCCACCATGATGATGACAATGTCCAGTCCCAGTTGGCTGTCGGTTCCGGGGATGACGGAGTTTATGGCAACCTTCCCCATGGGTGGCAGGATGGCTCTGGCCAGGCGATCTTGGATGGCGTTGTGTCGCAGCTGCCAAGCTCTCAAATGGGGCTTGTAGCTACAGAAGTTGTGGAGTAGTATTTCGTTGGCGTAGCCGCACTTCCTGCATCGCTTGTCCTGATTCCCATAGTGGATGTCTCCATTCAGTGGGACGCTGTTGAGCCGGGCCCTGTGGATGAACCTCCAGTCAGCAAATCAGGTGAAGCTGCCCCCGGGGAGGAAGTGGTTGCTGGCATCCCACTTGCACGTCACCTCGAATGCCTTGCCCTAGTCCAGCTTCCGTTTCAGGTTTTCCACGTATTGGCAGCAGATGGCATCCTTCAGGGTCCTCTCCAGCATGGTTCTAGCTCTCGGAGTGACGATAGCGTGATCTGTATTCTTCACCTGTGGCACCAGGACTCCCAGCTCCTGGCGTTCCCTGCACCACGTCCAGTGGCAGCAGATACGCTTCTCCAGTCATCGCGTAACATTGCGGGCACAAGTCCAGAGCGAAGCAAAGTCTCCCGTCTCTTCCAAATTTGCCTTTCAGTGAGCCGTTCAGGTAGGTGGCGACATTTTGGTTGGAGGGGGTCCTGGCGATTCACTTCTTGACAGCATCCTGCAGAGCACTCTCTGCAATGTTTCTCACTGTGGCGTCTGGGCATGTCAGAAGGCGGAAGGCATGAGTGATCACGGCAATGTCGCACAGATCACCCATTCGAGGGATGTTGGCACCGCCCTGCCTGTGCGAGATGTACACCAGTTCATTGCTCTAGGGAAGAAACATCCACTTCTTAACCAGCAGGGCCGGCTCTAGGTTTTTTGCTGCCCCAAGCAAAAAAAATTTTGGCTGCCCCCCCCCGCCACTGCACCCTCCTGCCGCCCCAGCCCTGGGTCACTGGTAACTCGCTCCCAGGGCGGGTCATTCAGCAGGAATTTTGGATGTGCACAGAACACAGACAGGATTGGTTCCCATATGGTTACAGAACTGCAGTAAAGTGGAACAATTTTCAACTTGTGTGATTGAAGGCTATCTGGGTGCATATTATAAGACTGTCCTACATAAATGAGGAAAAGTTGAGGTGCCTTTATTATTCTTTTGTTCCATTCTTTGTTTCTATGGGGAATTTGCCAGTGCAATATCACTGTCTTCCTTTTAAACAAATAAAACTAAAACTTAAAATAATAATAATAATAATAATAAAAAAAGCAATGGCTGTTGAAAATAGCAATTCCAGTCCTAATAACCACTGGGAAGCATTTCTTGCTCAATTTATTCTACTTTTTCTACAGCAAGTTACAGTGGATCAGTATATTTGATTTGGGAGAAATGAAGTAACAGCTGCCCAAATTGAGCTTGAGCACTCCTGAATTTTGAGGGTGTTCAAATCTGGAAGGCAGGTGCTGGATTCCCTTTCTGAATATTAGCTAAATCTGGAAAAGAAAAGTCAGTTTCTGCTTCTATGGCTCAGAAGTGTAAATCCTCCTACGTGCCTGGTACTGTATCTAAAGCTGCCCAGTCTAGTAGAGCCTCCCCTGCCTTACTTTTCATTTTAAATTCTAGTGGGATCCACGTACCTGCCGTGTTAGACTTCAGATAGAGAGGTGCAATGTCCATTTAGTCCACCCAATTCTTTCTTTGGGGGAGAGCCCAGGGCTGGGGTGACAGGAGATGCGGGTGCGGGGGGGGGGGGAGAGCCCAGGGCTGGGGCGGCAGGAGGTGTGGGTGGGGGCCAGAGCTGGGGCGGCAGGGGGTGCGGGTGCAGGGGGGGGGGAGAAGAGCCCAGGGCTGGGGTGGCAGGAGATGCGGGTGGGGGGGGGAGAGCCCAGGGCTGGGGCAGCAGGAGGTGCGGGTGGGGGGGGGAAAGAGCCCAGGGCTGGGGCGGCAGGAGGTGCAGGTGGGGGCCAGAGCTGGGGCGGCAGAGAGTGCGGGTGCAGGGGGGGGAGAAGAGCCCAGGGCTGGGGCGGCAGGAGATGCGGGTGGGGGGAGAGCCCAGGGCTGGGGCAACACAGGGGTGCGGAGGGAGCCCAGGGCTGGGGTGGGGGGGGCGGCAAAAAACCTAGAGCTGGCTCTGTCCCTACCATTTACAGCAAGCTGCAGCATGAGGTTTCAGTTCCACACTCCTTCCCCCCCCGCTTTCCTGTTAATTGTGGCTGAGGGAATGCTGGGAAATGTAGTTCTTTCCCTGCTCCAGGGCTGGCTCTATAGGCAGGGAGCTAACCAAGGAACTACAGCTCCCAGGGCTCCCTGTTGATTCTCAGCTCCCATGCTGGATTCTTGCGCCTCTGCAAATTTGCCGCCCCAAGCACCTGCTTGCTTTGCTGGTGCCTAGAGCCGGCCCTGTTCACCAGTTGCCGGATGGGTGTTGTCTGCCTTGTTCAGAGGTACCTTTGCCACAGCAGATCCCCTCAGGACAAATGTGGATACAGATGTCTTGCCCACAAAATGGGTCCCCCCAGGAAGCCTGATAGGAACATTGTAGGAAAAATGCCTGGAGAGGTATCAATCGTGGGGGGAGATAATTGAGCTGGGATTCAGGGTCAGGAATGGGTAGGCTGCAGGAAGAGGCTTGACAGCAGTTTTGCTGTGCCCTAGCAAATAGCCTTCTCATAGGATCCTCCAAAACTCTACTTCCTGGCCACTGGATTGAGAAGCCAAATGGAGTTGGACCAATAACCAAAAGCATTTGACTTTTTCCATTGGAGCAGGAGAGACTTTCACCCTTTCTATGTCTCAGGATTGCTCGGAGAGTCTCCAATCCTGTTTAGTCTTAGCTAAGAGTAGAGAAATGTGCCCCTAAAGAGGCCTGTGGCCAATAGTATTGAAATACTGCTTCAGCAGCCCTGGGAAACCAGTGAGATGAGCCAGTCAAGGGTAGGTAGTTGCACTGGCCTGCTCCACTTTAGCTGATCATTATCTGAAGATGAAGAGCCATGTTCAGTAGTTGTGGCTAGTGAGGCAGCCCTTGGAGAATGATTTGGCAACATCTGTTTCTGGTGTGGCTGTAAGAGATTACTGTAGTATTTCAGGATTTCAAACCACCTCTTCCCCCTCACACCTTCCGGTGGTTCCAGTTTTAAAGTCATTTTGAGTCCAAATGCAATTAGAAGTTTAGAAAAATAACTACAGCACTTCAGAATAGATACTATACTACCCACACCGACAGGAGTGGTTCTGCCATTGGCATAGGTAATCCACCTCCTCGAGAGGCAGTAGCTAGGTT
Source organism: Emys orbicularis (assembly GCF_028017835.1). NCBI lineage: Eukaryota > Metazoa > Chordata > Testudines > Emydidae > Emys > Emys orbicularis. The sequence continues at coordinate 322,144,248 of NC_088683.1, read as the reverse complement.
GATAGAGTAATTCTTCTGTTGACCTAGCACTGTCTACATGGGAATTTAGGATGACTTAACTATGCCACTCACAGGTGTGGATTTTTCACACCCTTGAGCGATGATGTTATGCTGACCTAATTTTCTAGTGTAGACCAGATCATAGAGATGGTCTATATTGAAAAGTTAAATTAGCATAGCTATGGTAGGGCCCTACCAAATTCACAACCATGAAAACGCACCACGGACCATCCTTACTTCTGTGCTGCTGCTGGCAGTGGCTCTGTCTTCAGAGCTGGGCTCCCGGCCAGCAGCTGCCACTCTCCAGCTGCCCAGCTCTGGCAGAAGTAAGGGTAGCAGTACCACAACCCCCCCCCCCCCCTACAATAACATTGTGACACACCCCCAATTTCTTTTTGGGTCAGGACCCCTACAATTACAACACCGTGAAATTTCAGATTTAAATAGCTGAAATCATGAAATTTACATTTTTAAAATCCTATGTCAGTGAAATTGACCAAAATGGACCTTGAATTTGGTAGGGCCCTAGTTATGTCTGTCAGGGGTGTGAAAAATCTACCCCACCCCGAGCAATGTAGTTAAGCTGACCTCACGCCTGGGGGAGGGAATGTTAGGTTAACAAGAATTCTTCCGTTGACCTAGTTACTGTCTCTTGGGGAAATTGATTACCTATGCTGATGGGAGGGGTTCTCCCATCATTGTAGTAAGTGTGCAGTTGCGCAGCGATGACACTTCCTATGCTGACAGAAGGGGTTCTCCCATTGATATAGGTAATCCATCTCCCCGAGAGGCAAGTAGCTAGGCTGCCGGAAGAATTCTTCCATCGACCTAGCACTGTCTACACTGGGGGTAGGTTGGCATAGCTATGTCTCTCGGCGTGTGGAATTTTCACACTCTTGACACATCTGTAGACCAGCCCTAAGTATCCATCACCATGGAACAGCTTTAACAGGCTAGATTGAGGGAGTCCCTACAGCAGAATATCTTGTAGCCCAGTGGTTAGAGCACCGTCCTGAGCGTTTGAGACCCCTTTTCAAATCCTTTTCCCCCTCTCTGGCTGAGGGGAGGCAATTAGACCTGGATCTCCCACATGCCAGGTAACAATCCTAACCACTGTGCTGAAAGTTATAAGGTGGCCACCACCCTGATTTTGAATGTGACCTGATCCAGTAGGCACCTCTCAGCATGCCTACTGTATTGGTCCCTATAGGTGACATAGGCACTTCTCCAACTTTCTCCCCGGTTTAGGCAGGAGATAGGTGTCTGAATGCCTAGAGTGAAGTGAGGCAGAAACATAGGCAACAGGGTTAGGTGTCAATCAAGTGGGAGTTTTGTGGATCACAGTGGAGCCTAAAACTGGGCTTTAGGTGTCTAAACCCCAGATTTGGGCCCCTAAATACCTTTGCAGATCTCAGCCTTAGCCTTTCTGTGTGTCTCAGGGCATTCTATACGTACAGCGCTGCACTGGCACAGCTGTCCCAATGCAGCTATGCCACTGCAGTGTGTCTGGTGAAGACATTCTATGCCAATGGGAATCAGCTCTCCTGCTGACATAGCCCTGTCCACACTGGCGCTTAGGGCAGTATAACTTTCGTTGCTTAAGAGAGTGGTTTATTCAGACCCCTGAGTGACATAAGTTCTGACGACATAGGCTATGTCTACACTACTGCTGAAGTTTCCCTAAAACAGGGCTGATAGTATTTCTTTTCCTCATGAGAGTGATGTGAGGATAAATACAGTAAAGATTGTGAGGCACTCATCTCCTACACTAATGAAGACCATATTAGTATTTTAGGCCTGGTCTATACTACAGACTTAAGTCGCCGTAAGGCAGTTTTTGTTGACCAAACTCTGTTAAGTGTCTACATTAAAATGTAGCTCCCAGGATGTAAATTGCCCGCTACGTCAACTTAATAACTCCACCTCTGTGAGAGGCGTAGAGCTTAAGTTGATGTAGTTAGGTTGATGCAGTGTTAATGTAGACACTGCGTTGCTTACATTGACTATTGCTGCCTTTCAGAACCCATCCCACAATGTTCCACAATAGCAGTTAAATTGGTGCAAGCGCTCCTGGTAAGGACGCCCGCCGCTGACACAATCAGCTGTTTTGCAGCGTTCAGGAGGCTGGGGGGGGGAAGGGCGGAGGAGCGAGGATGCGGTGCGCAGCCTCCCCCGTCTCCTGCCCGCTGCGTGTTTCGGGGAGGGGTGAGGGGGGAAGAGGAGGGGCAAGGGTGGGGGCTTGGAGGAAGGGGGTGGAGTGGGGGCGGGCCAGGGGCAGAGCCGGGGGTTGAGCACCCCCTGGCAAAGTAAGCGCCTGTGCTTGCCCATTAGGGGAAGCTGCTGCTGCTGCTGCTCAAGGCACTTTCTAGCCTAACATGGCACCTTCAGCCTCCTTGCCTGCCTCATTGTCTGCAGTGGGCTGTGCCTGTGGGGTAAAGCGGGTGCACCTCCCAACTACAGTACTGTAGTGGCTCTACATTGATGTAACATAGGTCGACTTAATTTTGTAGCACCATTAAATTAGGCTTGAATAAAGACTGGGAGTGGATGGGTTATTACACAAAGTAAAAACTATTTCCGCATGCTATTTTTTCCCCCTACTCTTACTCACACCTTCTTGTCAACTGTTGGAAATGGGTCATCCTGATTATTACTACAAAAGTTTTTTTTTCTCCTGCTGATAACCCACCTTAATTGATTACTCTCGTTATAGTTAGTATGGCAAGACCCATTTTTTCATGTTCTCTGTGTGTGTATATATATCTTCCTACTGTATTTTCCACAGTATACATCCGATGAAGTGGGTTTTAGCCCATGAAAGCTTATGCTGATGTAAGCAGAGTCAGGATAAGCTCTACCCTGACATTTGGTGGTGAATTATGGCGAGGGTGGAAAAGAACTTCAGGAGCTGATCTTGTTTGCATAGGCACACCCACCCGCCTAGCCTGGGACAACAACAACTGAAAGTGGTTACTTTGGCTGGTGTGGGATCCCCAGTTTCTCTGTTATTGGGGCAGGAAGAATAAAGTGTTACCCTGATTCTGTGAATCAAGGCCAGTGGAACTGTTGTATGACAGAGGGACTCACCAGTAACTAAGTAGCACTCGCTAGACAAGGGGCATGGGTTACAAAACCCAGTGAATTGAGAGAGGTTGGGGACAGGTATGTGTACCTGATGGTATGGGCCCCCTTTTGAGGGCCTGGAACAACAATTGCACTACCCCCCCTCTCTCCACTGTTGAATAGCAGAGCTAAGTTTGCTTCCATTAGGAGTCTAGCTAGAAGTTGCTGAACTGAATTCACTTTGGGCCAATGGTGCACCAGCACTGGGGCTCCCCTACTACAAGCTGAAATCACTAAAAGCGCTAAAATTGCTGAGCTGAGATTACTGAGTGCTGTGTTAACCAGTGGGGGAGCCTGAAGCTCTATTGCTAAGCAGCTGGCAGAGCCGAGCAGTTTGTGGGACAGTTGGAGCGGCCCATGGAACAGCGAGTGGAGCGGAGCTGAGCCATTTGTGGGGGCAGCTGGAGCGGTTCATGGGACGGCTGGTGGAGTGGAGCGGCTGGCAGAGCTGAGCAGTTTGTGGGACGGTTGGAGCGGCCCACGGAACGGGGAGCAGAGCGGAGCAGTTTGCGGGGACGGCTGGAGGAGCGGAGCAGCGCGGCGCGGCTGGTAGAGCGGAGCCATTCGTGGTAAAGGCTGCAGCAGGACGCCACGGAGAGGTGGGGCAGTCGGCCTCGGACCACGTAAGGTGCCCCTTAACATCCCGTGTGTGCCCCCCCCCCCATTTCCACCCAGGCTGGGGGGGTAAAACTCTGCAGATAAACTTTTGAACTCTGGGGCGGCACTGACCAGGGACAGAGACTTTGGGGTTGTTGGACTTTGGGGTGATTGGACTTAAGACCCTGAGGGGAAAAGGACACTGCCAAACTTACTTGGAGGTGGGTCTTTTGCTCATGGTTTGTGTTATGAATCCTGTTTGTGGTGTTTCCCCAACATAATGCCGCATTGTTTCCCTCCTTTATTAAAAGGCTTTTGCTACACTCAGACTCTGTGCTTGCGAGAGGGGAAGTATTGCCTCCTTGAGGCACCCGGGGGTGGTGGTATGTAATTGTCCCAGGTCACTGGGTGGGGGCTCGAGCCAGTTTTGCATTGCGTTATTGAAATGGAACCCCTAGATACTGAACCCGGCCCTTGTTGCTGCCAACTCAGAGGGGCAGAAGGGTTACACTCAAATAAATTTATTAGTCTCTAAGGTGCCACAAGTACTCCTCGTTTTTTTTGCTGATACAGACTAACACGGCTACCACTCTGAAACCTTTGGATCATAATGTTACTATTCTGCATTTTTTCATACAAATATCTCAACAATTGTGTTAGATTCCCTTGTTTCTATTTAGACAACTGATTCATTTAATATGTCCCTGGAGTACAGGACAGTTGTGATTTTTTTTTAAAGCCATAAGTTTGAAGGAAATAAAAGGTCTGTGAATAAAAAGGAGGCTCTTATTACAACTTCCTCTTTATTTACTGTTCGCAGTAGCAGAAAAGTACACAATATAATAAAATGAAGCAGAGGATTAATCATGTACAGCTCTGAAATATAAACATACAGAATACCACTGAGCTCTATGATTCTTAGCCACTTTTCTTAAAAAGGCTCAGGGTATTGAAACATCTTGTTTTTAATAAGAACATTCAAAGGGAAAAAGAAACTAAACAATAATGTTTAAAAAAAAAAAAAAAAAGCTTGTGTGTAAATTGGGGACATACATATGTGCATTTTTAAGCTATTCAACATTCTAGAAAGCTAGGCTGATGCTCCTGTTTAATAATTGGCTTCTGGCTTATTAAGAAACAACTGGCTTTCTGGCATGCTTTGCTTTTGTAAAAACATAATTTTAAATAGTTCCACAGAGGAATATGCTTTAAAAATACTCTAAAATATATACTATTTAGGACTCATTCCTGCTAACTCTTATGCATGAGAGTAGACTTATGTTTTTAAACAGAGTCAATTTGTAAAGAACAGCGTGGACACTCCACTTGTAGATCAACTATGTGGGTAGATACTTGATTACTTGATATAGAGTGTTTACACTAACCTTATACACATACTGAGTATCTTGTTTTAATTGGTAGCCAATTAACTTGAAGTAAAAAGTCTAGTGTAGGCATTGGTTTCAACAGGTCTACTCGTGAGTAAAGTTATTCCTATGTATGTTTGTAGCAGGCATTAGTGAATAACAGCTTCTGAAAGAAATTTGAAAATGTGGGTGACTAATTTAATGAATCTATGTGACTGCAAGGTATTTTCTAATTTGAAAAAGTGAAAGAAAAAAAAAAGTAAGAGTTGTTTTGTTAATGTTAACATGCATGCCTCTTGAATAAATATATCAATAGCCACCTTCTGCTCCTTGGTTCCACCATAATGCAGATGCTACAGATAAATGTGGGGGTGGAGCCAAAAAGGAAATATATTAACTCAGAAGTTGTAATTGATTATCACAACAAATTCATACAAGCTCTAAACCATGCATTTCTATAGTTTTCCCCCCTAAAAAATACAGAAAAACGGAATGAAAAGTTTGTGGGTCACCTACAGAAACAAAAAGCAAATTACCTCATATATAGCCTGAAAAGATCAGGACATGACTGGATGTTAATAGTAAAAGAAATGTATAGCATGTGCTATAATTAATGCAATACCAAAACAAAACAGTCTGTGTTAATGCAAGACTTTGAAGTTAAATGTATACAAATGTCAGATTATGGTCCTATAATAACTGTCCTATATAGTATAACCATAGGGGTGTGTGTGTGTGCTTGTGTGTAAGACAGCAAACTTGTAGTATATGTCTTCACTGTAGACTTTACCCGGGTCCAAGAACCCAGGGTTTAGCTGGATCCTGTCTGTGAACATCCACACTGATAAGCCACATTTGAATCATACAGAGAAACCATTTCCACACTGGCATGCCAATAACCTAGGTTCTAGGATTTCTGGGGAGTTATTAAAAAGTAGGGCTGTCAAGCGATTAAAAAAATTAATCACGATTAATCACGTGATTAAAAAAATGAATCGTGATTAATTGCACTGTTAATAGAATACCATTTATTTAAATATTTTTTGATGTTTTCTACATTTTCAAATATATTAATTTCAATTACAACACAGAATACAAAGTGTAGTGCTCACTTTATATTTATTTTTTATTACAAATATTTGCACCCTAAAAACCAAAAGAAATAGTATATTTCAAATCACCTAATACAAGTACTGTAGTGCAGTCTCTTTATAATGAAAGTTAAACTTACAAATGTAGAATTATATACAAAAAATAACTGCATTCAAAAATAAAACTGTAAAACTTTAGAACCTACAAGTCCACTCAGACCTACTTCAGCCAATCGCTCAGACAAACAAGTTTGGTTACAATTTGCAGGAGATAATGCTGCCCACATCTTGTTTACAATGTCACCTATAAGTGAGAACAGCTGTTCACATGGCATTGTTGTAGCCAGCTGTCATAACTATAAAGGGAAGGGTAACAGCCCTCCTGTGTACAATTCTATAAAATCCCTCCTGGCCAGAGACTCCAAAATCCTTTTACCTGTAAAGAGTTAAGAAGCTCAGGTAACCTGGCTGACACCTGACCCAAAGGACCAATAAGGGGACAAGATACTTTCAAATCTTGGTGGGGGAAGGCTTTTGTTTTGTGCTCTTTGTTTTGGGGGTTGTTCGCTCTTGGGACTAAGAGGGACCAGACATCAATCCATGCTCTACAAATCTTCTAAACAAGTCTCTCATATTTCAAACTTGTAAGTAACAGCCAGGCAAGGCGTGTTAGGTTTATCTTTGTTTTCTCAACTTGTAAATGTTCCTTTTGCTAGAGTGTTTACCTCTGTTTGCTGTAACTTTGAACCTAAGGCTATAGGGGGTTCCTCTGGGGTCTTTGAATTTGATTACCCTGTAAAGTTATTTTCCATCCTGATTTTACAGAGATGATTTTTACCTTTCTTTCTTTAATTAAAAGCCTTCTTTTTAAGAACCTGATTGATTTTTCCTTGTTTTAAGATCCAAGGGAATTGGATCTGGGCTCACCAGGAATTGGTGGGGGGAAAGGGGAGGGGAGGAATGATTAATTCCTCCTTGTTTTAAGATCCAAGGGGTTTGGATCGGTGTTCACAAGGGAATTGGTGGAGGAGTCTCTCAAGGCTACCCAGGGAGGGAAAGGTTTTTTGGGGGAAGACAGAGTTTCCCAAATAACTCATAAATCATTTGGGTGGTGGCAGCAAAAGCAGATCTAAGCTGGTAATTAAGTTTAAAGGTTTTCATGCAGGTCCCCACCTCTGTACCCTAAAGTTCAGAGTGGGGAAGGAACCTTGACACCAGCATTGCAAGATATTTACGTGCCAGATGCGCTAAAAATTCATATGTCCCTTCATGCTTCAACCACCATTCCAGAAGACATGCGTCCATGCTGATGATGGGTTCTGCTCAATAATGATCCAAAGCAGAGCGGACTGACACATGTTCATTTTCATCATCTGAGTCAGATGCTACCAGCAGCTCCGCCTGAGCCTGTGCAGATTGAGCAGCCGCTTGGATGGAGGAATTGGCAAGGTCAGCCTCCTTCGAGGACTTTGACCTCCTTGTAGACAGACTCATTGAAGATCTGTCTGCAGAAATCGTACCTGGGAGGAAGGGAACTCAGGAGAACACACCAACTGCGCACAGAGCCCTGCGTCCAGACAGAACCACAACAACATGAGGGAAGCCAGGAGAAGGAACATCAGTCACTGCTACGACCCAGCAGCAGCATCCAGGATCCAGAAGCTCTACTGGTCAAACTGCTCTAGGACTATGAGAGAGATTCTTGATGGGCCCTCATCCTACTGCGCAATCCAGTCCGAGAGACTATTCTCGTAAGTCAAGGGGGTGTTTGACCATGTAGCTCAGAATGATGCACAGCGTCCACAGTGCCTTCATCCTCTACTCCGGGTTAACTATGCAGAGGACCTAGGGTGACCAGATAGTAAGTGTGAAAAATCAGGACAGGGGTGGGGGGTAATTGGCACCTATATAAGAAAAAGCCCCAAATATTGGGACTGTCCCTATAAAATCAGGACCTCTGATCACCCTAAGAGGACCTGGAACAAGACTTTACATCATGGGAAGTAGATACCAGACTTACAAAGACCAAAAACACAGCCCAAGGAAAAGATGGCATTCGCTACAACTTCCTGAAAAAACGAGACTCCGGTTGCCTGGTATTACCTGCCATTTTCTACAAATGCAAACAGTTCTGCCATACTCCCAGCTCCTGGAAGAAGTCTATAATGGTGTTTGTCTACAAGAAAGGTGAGGGAGATGACCCCAACAACTGGAGATCCATCTCTCTCTGTTCCACCATGTACAAACTGTATGCCAGCTGCCTCGTGGCTAGGATCACAGACTGGTTGGTGAACCGAGGAGCCATCAGCTCCATCCAGAAAGGCTTCATGTCATGCAAAGGCTGCTACGAACACAACTTTGTCCTTCAGACTGCCATCCACACAGCCAGGAGGACATGGAGGCAACGTGCCATAGCATGGTTCGACATGGCTAATGCTTTTGGATCGATGCCCCATCAGCACATTTTTTGCCACGCTGCGAGAATTCAGGATACCTGAAAACTTTCTCCAACTGGTCCGGGAACTGTATGAAGGCTGCACCACCACCATCCGCTCCGTGGAAGGAGAGACACCCAAAATTCCTATCTGTAGCTGCGTGAAGCAAGGCTGCCCCCTGAGCCTCATCGTTTTCAACTTAGCCATGGAGCTGCTCATTCGAGCGATCTCCAGCAGTCTAGGCGGTTTCAATCTATACGACAACAGAGTGAATATCCTGGCCTATGCAGACTATCTGGTCCTGATTGCAGACAACCCCAAGAGTCTCCAACAAATGCTTGACATCATCAGCTAGGCTGCCAACTGCATGGGACTCTGCTTCAATGTCAGGAAGTTTGCATCCATGCATATCGATGGCAGTAGAAGGGATTCAGTCCAGGAGACGCCGTTTCAGATCCAGGGTGAACCCATGATCTTCCTCGAGGACGGGAAGGCGTACCAACATCTCGGCATGTCCATGGGTTTCCGTGTCCAGCAGACACCTGAGGATACCATCGCAGAGATCCTACGAGATGTGGCAGGATCAACTCCTCCCTACTGGCACCATGGCAGAAGATCAACGCCTTGAATACCTTCCTGATCCCCCATAACTCATTTGTCCTGTATTTGTCCCACATACAATACAAATGCACATATGTATACATATAAAAATACATATGTGCATTTTTAAGCTATTCAACATTCTAGAAAGCTAGGCTGATGCTCCAGATTCCCTCAGGACAAATGAGTTATGGGGGATCAGGAAGGTATTCAAGGCGTTGATCTTCTGCCATGGTGCCAGTAGGGAGGAGTTGATCCTGCCACATCTCGTAGGATCTCTGCGATGGTATCCCCAGGTGTCTGCTGGACACGGAAACCCATGGACATGCCGAGATGTTGGTACGCCTTCCCGTCCTCGAGGAAGATCATGGGTTCACCCTGGATCTGAAACGGCGTCTCCTGGACTGAATCCCTTCTACTGCCATCGATATGCATGGATGCAAACTTCCTGACATTGAAGCAGAGTCCCATGCAGTTGGCAGCCTAGCTGATGATGTCAAGCATTTGTTGGAGACTCTTGGGGTTGTCTGCAATCAGGACCAGATAGTCTGCATAGGCCAGGATATTCACTCTGTTGTCGTATAGATTGAAACCGCCTAGACTGCTGGAGATCGCTCGAATGAGCAGCTCCATGGCTAAGTTGAAAACGATGAGGCTCAGGGGGCAGCCTTGCTTCACGCAGCTACAGATAGGAATTTTGGGTGTCTCTCCTTCCACGGAGCGGATGGTGGTGGTGCAGCCTTCATACAGTTCCCGGACCAGTTGGAGAAAGTTTTCAGGTATCCTGAATTCTCGCAGCGTGGCAAAAAATGTGCTGATGGGGCATCGATCCAAAAGCATTAGCCATGTCGAACCATGCTATGGCACGTTGCCTCCATGTCCTCCTGGCTGTGTGGATGGCAGTCTGAAGGACAAAGTTGTGTTCGTAGCAGCCTTTGCATGACATGAAGCCTTTCTGGATGGAGCTGATGGCTCCTCGGTTCACCAACCAGTCTGTGATCCTAGCCACGAGGCAGCTGGCATACAGTTTGTACATGGTGGAACAGAGAGAGATGGATCTCCAGTTGTTGGGGTCATCTCCCTCACCTTTCTTGTAGACAAACACCATTATAGACTTCTTCCAGGAGCTGGGAGTATGGCAGAACTGTTTGCATTTGTAGAAAATGGCAGGTAATACCAGGCAACCGGAGTCTCGTTTTTTCAGGAAGTTGTAGCGAATGCCATCTTTTCCTTGGGCTGTGTTTTTGGTCTTTGTAAGTCTGGTATCTACTTCCCATGATGTAAAGTCTTGTTCCAGGTCCTCTTAGGGTGATCAGAGGTCCTGATTTTATAGGGACAGTCCCAATATTTGGGGCTTTTTCTTATATAGGTGCCAATTACCCCCCACCCCTGTCCTGATTTTTCACACTTACTATCTGGTCACCCTAGGTCCTCTGCATAGTTAACCCGGAGTAGAGGATGAAGGCACTGTGGACGCTGTGCATCATTCTGAGCTACATGGTCAAACACCCCCTTGACTTACGAGAATAGTCTCTCGGACTGGATTGCGCAGTAGGATGAGGGCCCATCAAGAATCTCTCTCATAGTCCTAGAGCAGTTTGACCAGTAGAGCTTCTGGATCCTGGATGCTGCTGCTGGGTCGTAGCAGTGACTGATGTTCCTTCTCCTGGCTTCCCTCATGTTGTTGTGGTTCTGTCTGGACGCAGGGCTCTGTGCGCAGTTGGTGTGTTCTCCTGAGTTCCCTTCCTCCCAGGTACGATTTCTGCAGACAGATCTTCAATGAGTCTGTCTACAAGGAGGTCAAAGTCCTCGAAGGAGGCTGACCTTGCCAATTCCTCCATCCAAGCGGCTGCTCAATCTGCACAGGCTCAGGCGGAGCTGCTGGTAGCATCTGACTCAGATGATGAAAATGAACATGTGTCAGTCCGCTCTGCTTTGGATCATTATTGAGCAGAACCCATCATCAGCATGGACGCATGTCTTCTGGAATGGTGGTTGAAGCATGAAGGGACATATGAATTTTTAGCGCATCTGGCACGTAAATATCTTGCAATGCTGGTGTCAAGGTTCCTTCCCCACTCTGAACTTTAGGGTACAGAGGTGGGGACCTGCATGAAAACCTTTAAACTTAATTACCAGCTTAGATCTGCTTTTGCTGCCACCACCCAAATGATTTATGAGTTATTTGGGAAACTCTGTCTTCCCCCAAAAAACCTTTCCCTCCCTGGGTAGCCTTGAGAGACTCCTCCACCAATTCCCTTGTGAACACCGATCCAAACCCCTTGGATCTTAAAACAAGGAGGAATTAATCATTCCTCCCCTCCCCTTTCCCCCCATCAATTCCTGGTGAGCCCAGATCCAATTCCCTTGGATCTTAAAACAAGGAAAAATCAATCAGGTTCTTAAAAAGAAGGCTTTTAATTAAAGAAAGAAAGGTAAAAATCATCTCTGTAAAATCAGGATGGAAAATAACTTTACAGGGTAATCAAATTCAAAGACCCCAGAGGAACCCCCTATAGCCTTAGGTTCAAAGTTACAGCAAACAGAGGTAAACACTCTAGCAAAAGGAACATTTACAAGTTGAGAAAACAAAGATAAACCTAACACGCCTTGCCTGGCTGTTACTTACAAGTTTGAAATATGAGAGACTTGTTTAGAAGATTTGTAGAGCATGGATTGATGTCTGGTCCCTCTTAGTCCCAAGAGCGAACAACCCCCAAAACAAAGAGCACAAAACAAAAGCCTTCCCCCACCAAGATTTGAAAGTATCTTGTCCCCTTATTGGTCCTTTGGGTCAGGTGTCAGCCAGGTTACCTGAGCTTCTTAACTCTTTACAGGTAAAAGGATTTTGGAGTCTCTGGCCAGGAGGGATTTTATAGAATTGTACACAGGAGGGCTGTTACCCTTCCCTTTATAGTTATGACAGCTGGCTACAACAATGCCATGTGAACAGCTGTTCTCACTTATAGGTGACATTGTAAACAAGATGTGGGCAGCATTATCTCCTGCAAATTGTAACCAAACTTGTTTGTCTGAGCGATTGGCTGAAGTAGGTCTGAGTGGACTTGTAGGTTCTAAAGTTTTACAGTTTTATTTTTGAATGCAGTTATTTTTTGTATATAATTCTACATTTGTAAGTTTAACTTTCATTATAAAGAGACTGCACTACAGTACTTGTATTAGGTGATTTGAAATATACTATTTCTTTTGGTTTTTAGGGTGCAAATATTTGTAATAAAAAATAAATATAAAGTGAGCACTACACTTTGTATTCTGTGTTGTAATTGAAATTAATATATTTGAAAATGTAGAAAACATCAAAAAATATTTAAATAAATGGTATTCTATTAACAGTGCAATTAATCACGATTCATTTTTTTAATCACGTGATTAATCGTGATTAATTTTTTTAATCGCTTGACAGCCCTACTTTTTAATAACTCCCCAGAAATCCTAGAACCTAGGTTATTGGCATGCCAGTGTGGAAATGGTTTCTCTGTATGATTCAAATGTGGCTTATCAGTGTGGATGTTCACAGACAGGATCCAGCTAAACCCTGGGTTCTTGGACCCGGGTAAAGTCTACAGTGAAGACATATACTACAAGTTTGCTGTCTTACACACAAGCACACACACACACCCCTATGGTTATACTATATAGGACAGTTATTATAGGACCATAATCTGACATTTGTATACATTTAACTTCAAAGTCTTGCATTAACACAGACTGTTTTGTTTTGGTATTGCATTAATTATAGCACATGCTATACATTTCTTTTACTATTAACATCCAGTCATGTCCTGATCTTTTCAGGCTATATATGAGGTAATTTGCTTTTTGTTTCTGTAGGTGACCCACAAACTTTTCATTCCGTTTTTCTGTATTTTTTAGGGGGGAAAACTATAGAAATGCATGGTTTAGAGCTTGTATGAATTTGTTGTGATAATCAATTACAACTTCTGAGTTAATATATTTCCTTTTTGGCTCCACCCCCACATTTATCTGTAGCATCTGCATTATGGTGGAACCAAGGAGCAGAAGGTGGCTATTGATATATTTATTCAAGAGGCATGCATGTTAACATTAACAAAACAACTCTTACTTTTTTTTTTCTTTCACTTTTTCAAATTAGAAAATACCTTGCAGTCACATAGATTCATTAAATTAGTCACCCACATTTTCAAATTTCTTTCAGAAGCTGTTATTCACTAATGCCTGCTACAAACATACATAGGAATAACTTTACTCACGAGTAGACCTGTTGAAACCAATGCCTACACTAGACTTTTTACTTCAAGTTAATTGGCTACCAATTAAAACAAGATACTCAGTATGTGTATAAGGTTAGTGTAAACACTCTATATCAAGTAATCAAGTATCTACCCACATAGTTGATCTACAAGTGGAGTGTCCACGCTGTTCTTTACAAATTGACTCTGTTTAAAAACATAAGTCTACTCTCATGCATAAGAGTTAGCAGGAATGAGTCCTAAATAGTATATTTTTAGAGTATTTTTAAAGCATATTCCTCTGTGGAACTATTTAAAATTATGTTTTTACAAAAGCAAAGCATGCCAGAAAGCCAGTTGTTTCTTAATAAGCCAGAAGCCAATTATTAAACAGGAGCATCAGCCTAGCTTTCTAGAATGTTGAATAGCTTAAAAATGCACATATGTATGTCCCCAATTTACACACAAGCTTTTTTTTTTTTTTTTTTAAACATTATTGTTTAGTTTCTTTTTCCCTTTGAATGTTCTTATTAAAAACAAGATGTTTCAATACCCTGAGCCTTTTTAAGAAAAGTGGCTAAGAATCATAGAGCTCAGTGGTATTCTGTATGTTTATATTTCAGAGCTGTACATGATTAATCCTCTGCTTCATTTTATTATATTGTGTACTTTTCTGCTACTGCGAACAGTAAATAAAGAGGAAGTTGTAATAAGAGCCTCCTTTTTATTCACAGACCTTTTATTTCCTTCAAACTTATGGCTTTAAAAAAAAATCACAACTGTCCTGTACTCCAGGGACATATTAAATGAATCAGTTGTCTAAATAGAAACAAGGGAATCTAACACAATTGTTGAGATATTTGTATGAAAAAATGCAGAATAGTAACATTATGATCCAAAGGTTTCAGAGTGGTAGCCGTGTTAGTCTGTATCAGCAAAAAAAAACGAGGAGTACTTGTGGCACCTTAGAGACTAATAAATTTATTTGAGTGTAACCCTTCTGCCCCTCTGAGTTGGCAGCAACAAGGGCCGGGTTCAGTATCTAGGGGTTCCATTTCAATAACGCAATGCAAAACTGGCTCGAGCCCCCACCCAGTGACCTGGGACAATTACATACCACCACCCCCGGGTGCCTCAAGGAGGCAATACTTCCCCTCTCGCAAGCACAGAGTCTGAGTGTAGCAAAAGCCTTTTAATAAAGGAGGGAAACAATGCGGCATTATGTTGGGGAAACACCACAAACAGGATTCATAACACAAACCATGAGCAAAAGACCCACCTCCAAGTAAGTTTGGCAGTGTCCTTTTCCCCTCAGGGTCTTAAGTCCAATCACCCCAAAGTCCAACAACCCCAAAGTCTCTGTCCCTGGTCAGTGCCGCCCCAGAGTTCAAAAGTTTATCTGCAGAGTTTTACCCCCCCAGCCTGGGTGGAAATGGGGGGGGGGGCACACACGGGATGTTAAGGGGCACCTTACGTGGTCCGAGGCCGACTGCCCCACCTCTCCGTGGCGTCCTGCTGCAGCCTTTACCACGAATGGCTCCGCTCTACCAGCCGCGCCGCGCTGCTCCGCTCCTCCAGCCGTCCCCGCAAACTGCTCCGCTCTGCTCCCCGTTCCGTGGGCCGCTCCAACCGTCCCACAAACTGCTCAGCTCTGCCAGCCGCTCCACTCCACCAGCCGTCCCATGAACCGCTCCAGCTGCCCCCACAAATGGCTCAGCTCCGCTCCACTCGCTGTTCCATGGGCCGCTCCAACTGTCCCACAAACTGCTCGGCTCTGCCAGCTGCTTAGCAATAGAGCTTCAGGCTCCCCCACTGGTTAACACAGCACTCAGTAATCTCAGCTCAGCAATTTTAGCGCTTTTAGTGATTTCAGCTTGTAGTAGGGGAGCCCCAGTGCTGGTGCACCATTGGCCCAAAGTGAATTCAGTTCAGCAACTTCTAGCTAGACTCCTAATGGAAGCAAACTTAGCTCTGCTATTCAACAGTGGAGAGAGGGGGGGTAGTGCAATTGTTGTTCCAGGCCCTCAAAAGGGGGCCCATACCATCAGGTACACATACCTGTCCCCAACCTCTCTCAATTCACTGGGTTTTGTAACCCATGCCCCTTGTCTAGCGAGTGCTACTTAGTTACTGGTGAGTCCCTCTGTCATACAACAGTTCCACTGGCCTTGATTCACAGAATCAGGGTAACACTTTATTCTTCCTGCCCCAATAACAGAGAAACTGGGGATCCCACACCAGCCAAAGTAACCACTTTCAGTTGTTGTTGTCCCAGGCTAGGCGGGTGGGTGTGCCTATGCAAACAAGATCAGCTCCTGAAGTTCTTTTCCACCCTCGCCATAATTCACCACCAAATGTCAGGGTAGAGCTTATCCTGACTCTGCTTACATCAGCATAAGCTTTCATGGGCTAAAACCCACTTCATCGGATGTATACTGTGGAAAATACAGTAGGAAGATATATATACACACACAGAGAACATGAAAAAATGGGTCTTGCCATACTAACTATAACGAGAGTAATCAATTAAGGTGGGTTATCAGCAGGAGAAAAAAAAACTTTTGTAGTAATAATCAGGATGACCCATTTCCAACAGTTGACAAGAAGGTGTGAGTAAGAGTAGGGGGAAAAAATAGCATGCGGAAATAGTTTTTACTTTGTGTAATAACCCATCCACTCCCAGTCTTTATTCAAGCCTAATTTAATGGTGCTACAAAATTAAGTCGACCTATGTTACATCAATGTAGAGCCACTACAGTACTGTAGTTGGGAGGTGCACCCGCTTTACCCCACAGGCACAGCCCACTGCAGACAATGAGGCAGGCAAGGAGGCTGAAGGTGCCATGTTAGGCTAGAAAGTGCCTTGAGCAGCAGCAGCAGCAGCTTCCCCTAATGGGCAAGCACAGGCGCTTACTTTGCCAGGGGGTGCTCAACCCCCGGCTCTGCCCCTGGCCCGCCCCCACTCCACCCCCTTCCTCCAAGCCCCCACCCTTGCCCCTCCTCTTCCCCCCTCACCCCTCCCCGAAACACGCAGCGGGCAGGAGACGGGGGAGGCTGCGCACCGCATCCTCGCTCCTCCGCCCTTCCCCCCCCCAGCCTCCTGAACGCTGCAAAACAGCTGATTGTGTCAGCGGCGGGCGTCCTTACCAGGAGCGCTTGCACCAATTTAACTGCTATTGTGGAACATTGTGGGATGGGTTCTGAAAGGCAGCAATAGTCAATGTAAGCAACGCAGTGTCTACATTAACACTGCATCAACCTAACTACATCAACTTAAGCTCTACGCCTCTCACAGAGGTGGAGTTATTAAGTTGACGTAGCGGGCAATTTACATCCTGGGAGCTACATTTTAATGTAGACACTTAACAGAGTTTGGTCAACAAAAACTGCCTTATGGCGACTTAAGTCTGTAGTATAGACCAGGCCTAAAATACTAATATGGTCTTCATTAGTGTAGGAGATGAGTGCCTCACAATCTTTACTGTATTTATCCTCACATCACTCTCATGAGGAAAAGAAATACTATCAGCCCTGTTTTAGGGAAACTTCAGCAGTAGTGTAGACATAGCCTATGTCGTCAGAACTTATGTCACTCAGGGGTCTGAATAAACCACTCTCTTAAGCAACGAAAGTTATACTGCCCTAAGCGCCAGTGTGGACAGGGCTATGTCAGCAGGAGAGCTGATTCCCATTGGCATAGAATGTCTTCACCAGACGCACTGCAGTGGCATAGCTGCATTGGGACAGCTGTGCCAGTGCAGCGCTGTACGTATAGAATGCCCTGAGACACACAGAAAGGCTAAGGCTGAGATCTGCAAAGGTATTTAGGGGCCCAAATCTGGGGTTTAGACACCTAAAGCCCAGTTTTAGGCTCCACTGTGATCCACAAAACTCCCACTTGATTGACACCTAACCCTGTTGCCTATGTTTCTGCCTCACTTCACTCTAGGCATTCAGACACCTATCTCCTGCCTAAACCGGGGAGAAAGTTGGAGAAGTGCCTATGTCACCTATAGGGACCAATACAGTAGGCATGCTGAGAGGTGCCTACTGGATCAGGTCACATTCAAAATCAGGGTGGTGGCCACCTTATAACTTTCAGCACAGTGGTTAGGATTGTTACCTGGCATGTGGGAGATCCAGGTCTAATTGCCTCCCCTCAGCCAGAGAGGGGGAAAAGGATTTGAAAAGGGGTCTCAAACGCTCAGGACGGTGCTCTAACCACTGGGCTACAAGATATTCTGCTGTAGGGACTCCCTCAATCTAGCCTGTTAAAGCTGTTCCATGGTGATGGATACTTAGGGCTGGTCTACAGATGTGTCAAGAGTGTGAAAATTCCACACGCCGAGAGACATAGCTATGCCAACCTACCCCCAGTGTAGACAGTGCTAGGTCGATGGAAGAATTCTTCCGGCAGCCTAGCTACTTGCCTCTCGGGGAGATGGATTACCTATATCAATGGGAGAACCCCTTCTGTCAGCATAGGAAGTGTCATCGCTGCGCAACTGCACACTTACTACAATGATGGGAGAACCCCTCCCATCAGCATAGGTAATCAATTTCCCCAAGAGACAGTAACTAGGTCAACGGAAGAATTCTTGTTAACCTAACATTCCCTCCCCCAGGCGTGAGGTCAGCTTAACTACATTGCTCGGGGTGGGGTAGATTTTTCACACCCCTGACAGACATAACTAGGGCCCTACCAAATTCAAGGTCCATTTTGGTCAATTTCACTGACATAGGATTTTAAAAATGTAAATTTCATGATTTCAGCTATTTAAATCTGAAATTTCACGGTGTTGTAATTGTAGGGGTCCTGACCCAAAAAGAAATTGGGGGTGTGTCACAATGTTATTGTAGGGGGGGGGGGTTGTGGTACTGCTACCCTTACTTCTGCCAGAGCTGGGCAGCTGGAGAGTGGCAGCTGCTGGCCGGGAGCCCAGCTCTGAAGACAGAGCCACTGCCAGCAGCAGCACAGAAGTAAGGATGGTCCGTGGTGCGTTTTCATGGTTGTGAATTTGGTAGGGCCCTACCATAGCTATGCTAATTTAACTTTTCAATATAGACCATCTCTATGATCTGGTCTACACTAGAAAATTAGGTCAGCATAACATCATCGCTCAAGGGTGTGAAAAATCCACACCTGTGAGTGGCATAGTTAAGTCATCCTAAATTCCCATGTAGACAGTGCTAGGTCAACAGAAGAATTACTCTATCAACCTAGCTACTGCCTCTCGAGGAGGTGGATTACCTATGCCAATGGCAGAACCACTCCTGTCGGTGTGGGTAGTATAGTATCTATTCTGAAGTGCTGTAGTTATTTTTCTAAACTTCTAATTGCATTTGGACTCAAAATGACTTTAAAACTGGAACCACCGGAAGGTGTGAGGGGGAAGAGGTGGTTTGAAATCCTGAAATACTACAGTAATCTCTTACAGCCACACCAGAAACAGATGTTGCCAAATCATTCTCCAAGGGCTGCCTCACTAGCCACAACTACTGAACATGGCTCTTCATCTTCAGATAATGATCAGCTAAAGTGGAGCAGGCCAGTGCAACTACCTACCCTTGACTGGCTCATCTCACTGGTTTCCCAGGGCTGCTGAAGCAGTATTTCAATACTATTGGCCACAGGCCTCTTTAGGGGCACATTTCTCTACTCTTAGCTAAGACTAAACAGGATTGGAGACTCTCCGAGCAATCCTGAGACATAGAAAGGGTGAAAGTCTCTCCTGCTCCAATGGAAAAAGTCAAATGCTTTTGGTTATTGGTCCAACTCCATTTGGCTTCTCAATCCAGTGGCCAGGAAGTAGAGTTTTGGAGGATCCTATGAGAAGGCTATTTGCTAGGGCACAGCAAAACTGCTGTCAAGCCTCTTCCTGCAGCCTACCCATTCCTGACCCTGAATCCCAGCTCAATTATCTCCCCCCACGATTGATACCTCTCCAGGCATTTTTCCTACAATGTTCCTATCAGGCTTCCTGGGGGGACCCATTTTGTGGGCAAGACATCTGTATCCAGATTTCTGTGTAATTTAGGAGGCTCAAAAACACCGTAACACCAATATAACTAGGTAAGTCAAAGAAATCCCGTATACATCAGGTCAAAAGAAAAATGTTTGAATGAAACTTTCCCTTTCTGAATCTTATAGTTTCTCAGTGAGAAATTTCCTGGATTCTAAGGCTAGGTCTACACTACGGGGGGGAGGAGAGGGGGGTTTCGACCTAAGATACGCAACTTCAGCTACGTGAATAGCGTAGCTGAAGTTGCGTATTTTAGGTCGACTTACGTGGCTGTGAGGACGGCGGCGAGTCGACCGCTGCCGTGCCGCCGTCGACTCCGCTTCCGCCTCTTGCCGCAGTGGATTTCCGGAGTCGACGGCAGAGCCATCGGGAATCGATTTTATCGCGTCTTCACTAGACACGATAAGTCGATCCCCAATAGATCGATTGCTACCCGCCGATCCGGCGGGTAGTGAAGACGTGCGCTAAGGCCCTGGTATTTAAAAAGGAAAATCAGGAAAAAGCATAAAAGCTTCTTGACAAAGTCATCACCTCCTAAGGGAATAACAAAAGGCAGACATGCAAACGTATAGACACAGGCACCCCGCCAATCCCTTCAGGTATGCCTGCACTACAGCTGCTACAACGGGCACAGCTACCACACTGTGGCTGTTCCACTGTAGTGCCATAGCATAGAAGCTTCCTATATTGTGGCATAATTATCAGAAAGCCATGAAAATTATGCTAACTGAACAAAATATTGAAAGTTTTCATTTGTTTGTACTTTGTTACTCAAACGTCAGAAGAAAGTCTGAGGGCTTATCTGCACATGAAAATTATTTCATAATTTAAAATGGAATAGTTGTTAGGGAATAACCATGTGTGGACACTCATTCTGAAAAAAACTTTTTTAACTGTTGTTCTTCAAGATGTGTTGTTCACGTCCATTACACATTAGGTGTGCGCGCGCCGCGTGCGCGGATGTTGGAAACTTTTCCCCTTAGCGGCTCCCGTCGGGCCGGCAGGGGAGCCCCCGCCAGAGTGACGCCTCATGCTGGTGCATATATACCCCTGCCAACCCGACCCCCCTTCGGTTCCTTCTTGCCAGAGACAGAGGGGAAGGAGGGTGGGATGTGTAATGGACGTGAACAGCACATCTTGAAGAACAACAGTTACGAAAAGGTAAGTAACCGTTTTTTCTTCTTCGAGTGATTGTTCATGTCCATTACACATTAGGTGACTCACAAGCTTACCATAGGAGGAGGGTAGGAGTCATGGAACAATTGATTGAAAAACAGCCCTGCCGACAGCCGCGTCATCTCTGGCCTGATGATTGACTGCGTAGTGGGCTGTAAATGCGTGCACCGACGACAAGGTGGCTGCTCTACAGATCTCTTGGATCGGGACCTGTGCCAGGAAACCTGTGCCAGGAAAGCTGTCCAAGGGATCAAAGGCATCTGCGACCGAGCCCGGACTGTGGTTTTGGAAAGAGCAAAACTGCGGGCATTGACTGTTGTCCTTGGTGGCAAAAAGGTCCATTTGGGGAAATCCCCACCTTTGGAAGATCGATTGTAAGACATCCGATCTCATCGACCATTCGTGCATGCGGTACGACCTGCTGAGGTGGTCCACCAGTTCGTTTCGCTCCCCCGGGAGGTATGACTCTACGAGGTGTATGGAGTGGGCTATACAAAAGTCCCATAGGAGAAGGGCCTCTTGGCAGAGGGGAGAGGAGCGGGCTCCGCCCTGCTTGTTTATATAGAACATGGCGGTGGTGTTGTCTGTCAGAACTGTCACACTGTGACCTTCTAAAGCAGCGTGAAAGGTTTGGCAGGCTAGGCGAACCTCTCTGAGCTCCTTCAAATTGATGTGGAACAACATTTCGTCCCTGGACCACAAGCCTTGCGTCCGTAGGTCCCCCAAGTGTGCTCCCCAGCGGAGGTCTGACGTGTCTGTTACCAGCATCAGAGTAGGCTGCGGTGCGGCGAAGGGGATCCCCTCGCAAACTACCTGCTGATTGAGCCATCAGCGCAGGGAGTCCAATACCTGGGCAGGAATTGTCACTACAAGGTCTAAGGGGTCTCTGCCCAGGCAATATGACCAGGCTAGCCACGACTGAAAATCCTGAGCTGCAGTCAAGTGTGTTTGACTACATGAGTATATGCCACCATGTGTCCTAGGAGCTGCAGGCAGCAGCTGGCCGTGGTTGTGGGGAACCTCAGCATTGAGTCTATGACATGCTGGATGGCCAGAAATCTGGATTCAGGGAGGCTTGCTCGCGCCTGCACCGAGTCCAGGACTGCCCCGATGAACTCCAGCCTTTGCGTAGGTATCAAGGAGGACTTGGGCACGTTGACTAGGAGACCTAGTTTGCGGAATACGTCCAGTGCCACCGCCATGGGGGGAACGGACCTCCTCCTCGGACCAACCCGCGAGGAGCCTGTCGTCATCTAGGTACAGGTATACTCGAATTCTCCTTTTCCGTAGAAAAGCTGCCACTACTGACATGCATTTCATGAACATGTGGGGGGCTGCCGCCAATCCGAAGGGCAGGACCGTAAACTGGTAATGATGCTGGTTTATGGTGAATCGTAGGAACCGCCGGTGAGCGGGATGAATAGCGACGTGAAAGTACGCATCTTTCATGTCGAGGGCAGCATACCAATCCCCCGGATCCAGGGACGGAATAATAGTGCCCAGGGAGACCATGCGGAAGCGGACCTTGACTAAGAACTTGTTGAGTCCGTGCAGGTCTAAAATGGGTCAAAGACCCCCCTTTGCTTTGGGGATGAGAAAATAACAGGAGTAAAACCCTTTCCCCCTTAGATCCCGAGGGACCTGTTCCACTGCCCCTGCCTCGAGGAGCGCCTGAACCTCCTGCATAAGGAATTGCTCGTGAGAGGGGTCCCTGAAGAGGGACAGGGAAGGGGGGTGGGAGGGAGGGAAGGAGGAGAACTGAAGCATGTATCCCACCTGTACCATGCATAAGACCCAACGGTCCGATGTTATACGGGACCACGCACAGTAGAAGTGGGACAAGCGTTCGAAGAAACATGGGGAAAGATCTGCTAAATGCTTTGGTACACTGTCCTTGAGCGCACCTTCAAAACCCCTGCTTGTTGCCAGGTTCCGGTTTGCCCTGGCCCTGGCTAGGCGTGTTGTTCTGCCTGCGCCTGTTGTCTCTGCCTCTCCTGCAATACGGCTCCTGCCTAGGGCGAGGCTGGTATTGCCTTTGCTGCGGCGGCTGGGGCTTGAAAGGCTTCCTCTGCATCGCCGGGGTGTGCATTCCCAACGACTTGAGGGTTGCCTGGGAGTCTTTGAGGCTATGCAGCCTGGCATCCATTTGGTCCGAAAAGAGACCAGACCCTTTGAAGGGGAGGTCATGAATGGTATTCTGGACCTCTGGCAGAAGGCCTGAAGCCAAGCCGAGCGCCTCATCACCACTCCTGAGGCAATTGTTCTGGCTGCTGCGTCCGCCGAGTTGAGAGAGACCTGCAGAGAGGTCTTGGCTACCGCCTTTCCCTCATCCATGAGGGCCGTAAACTCAGGCTGAGAGTCCTGGGGCAAGGAGTCTTTAAATTTGGAAACTGCCGCCCAGGAGTTGTGCCTGTTCAGGATCACCTGCTGGTTCACGATCCTCAATTGGAGGCCCCCAGAGGAATAGACCTTTCTGCCGAATAGGTCTAGACGTTTAGCCTCCTTGGCCTTGGGAGCTGGGGCTTGTTGACTGTGTCGTTCCCGTTCATTGACCGCTGAGACGACCAGCAAACAGGGGGCCAGGGGACAAAAGAGGAAGTCGTATCCCTTGGAAGGGGCAAGGTACTTCCTCTCTACGCCCTTTGCTGTTGGCGCGCTAGAGGCTGGGATTTGCCAGACCGTCTTGTAGTTAGACTGGATTGTCTTTATGAGCGGGAGCGCAATTCTGGAGGGGCCTTCGGGGCTTAAGATGTCCACCATAGGATCCTCCTGCTCTACTGCTTCCTCCGCCTGTAGGCCCAAGTTCTGGGCTACCCTGCGGAGCAGCTTCTGGTGCGCTCTGCGGTCAATCGGAGGAGGCCCCGACACCGCGGTGCCCGCCACAGCTTCATCTAGGGATGACAAAGAGGTAAGGGCCTTCTGCGTCTCGTCCTCCAGTCCTTCTTGCCCTTCCTCGTATGCCGGGGGCTCATCCGGGTCCTGCCTGACCAACTGCCTCTGGGACGGCTCTGGGCTCGGTGCCGCTTCCACTCTCCTGTGTTCCGGAGAAGCGTCTGATGGCCTGGATACCGTGGCCTCCTTGGGCGCAGAGGGGTGCCTGTGTGGGGACCGGGACCGATGCACTGAATAGCCAGATCTCGAGGCTCTGGAGTGGGGCCCTTGCTGTTGATGATAGGCCCATGGTGTCCAAAAGGGCCACTGTCCTGGCAGGCCCCATTGGGGATGCCACGGGGCTTGGGGCTCCCTGCTAGCCGATGCCCTGCGGGCACAGCTGGAGCAGCCTGAGTCCACCTCAGATTCTGAGGACGCTGACCTCGAAGGCCAAGCCGGTGCCATAGAACGGTGCCGCTGGGGGGCTGGATAATGGCTTCTCGCCGACCGGTACCGGTACCAATGCTCTCGGGACCGGGATCGCTGGCTTCTGCTCGGGACCGGGGACTTCGGTCTTCTGTCCCCTTGGTGCTGGCTTGGCGACAGCGCCGGGGAGCGGTGCACTGGCGGGGCCGGTGCTGTATGTTGGCTGGGATCTGGTGCCCTCGAGTCCCGCTGAGCCGGGGCAACTGGGAATCCACAGAGGCGGAGTTCGACCGGGACCGACGTGGGGAGCGGTGCCAGGTGGTGACCTCAATCGGCACACCATTGCCGGCTTGCCTCTGGACGGCACTCTTGGTGATGGTGCCGAAGGCTTCTCTTTGGCAGGGAGGGGGCTTGCCACCGACAACTCGATGAGCTCCTTTGCCGCCTCAAAGGTGTCTGGTGTGGAGGGCTGTTCTAGGAGCTCCTCCAGCCCTTCCTCCGCACTCAAGGCACTTAGCCGGGGCTCAACGGCTCTGCGGCGCCAGAGCCACCGGTGCCGGAGCATGTCCTGGGGCAGCACTGCCCTTCTGAGCGCTCGGTTCCTTTGGCGGTGCCGCCTTCTTATGCGGGGAGCGCCCTCGGCTTTTAGACTGGCCCTTTGACCGTGCCGGTGAGGTCGAACGGTGCCGGGACCTGTCTTGCTGCCTTGGTGCGGTATGCACCAAGGACGTCAGCGCCGAAGCCGAATGGCCCGAGGCCTCCATGAGTAGCTGCTTGAGGCGAAAGTCTCTTTCTTTCTTAGCCCTTGGCTTAAAGGCCTTACAGATCTTGCAGCGTTCAGTCTGATGTGATCCTCCCAGGCAACGGAGACATGAGTCGTGGGGATCACTGATAGGCATAGGCTTGCGGCACCTGGCATAAGCCTTAAAGCCTTGGGCCTGCGGCATGCCCCGCAGCACAGGGCTGGTGTTGGAGACAACTTCCGAACACCTAAAACAAAGGAATCTTAACTATCTACTATCAAGAAGTGCTAACTGCTGATAACTATGCTAAGCGGCACTCGCGATAGAGAGAGAGAGAGCTGTTCCAGCGCCGCCACAGACGGTAAGAAGGAACTGAAGGGGGGTCGGGTCGGCAGGGGTATATATGCACCAGCATGAGGCACCACTCTGGCGGGGGCTCCCCTGCCGGCCTGACGGGAGCCGCTAAGGGGAAAAGTTTCCAATGTCTGTGCACGCAGCGTGCGCGCGCCTAATGTGTAATGGACGTGAACAATCACTTGAAGAAGAAATGAGTGCCTTTTACTAGTTTAGCTTGAAGTGGATTAAGACAATTTGGAAAAAGGCATTTTTATTCCAGAATAAGGGTACACACATGGAGTTATTATGGAATAGTTCATGTATAGACAAATTCTGAGTTGCCTGTTTTCAGGTGGTGTACATCAGCCTACAGAGCAAAACACCCACATGCTACTTTTCCTTTTTAAGAGCATTTCCTTTGACAACACTGAATATACATACACTCTTATCCATTATAGGAAAGAAACGTGAAGGGATGCCAAGAAGGGAAAGAATACAGCAAAAAGGAGAGACAATAAGTGGGGCTGTTTGAAAAACTATTAGATGAATTTCACTGTTTGTCAAATGATTGGTTCAGTATGTTTTTATTGTAGTATTTGACCAGCTGAAGAGCTGGTCAAATACTATTGGCAATTATGTGACAAATGCAGATGAAAATTCATTAACTAAATATATTCAGTGTTTTTTGTATTTTGACATGCCTTCATTAATTACATTTTAAGTGTATGTAGAAATAATGTTACAATACAGTAAAATTGTTCTCCCTCTTTAATTTTCAGCATGCATGGCTATGGAGCAAGAGGTGGCACAGGTATTTTTATCCTAGGGTGACCAGATCGCAAGAGTGAAATATCAGGATACACTGGGTGAGGGGGGGGGCGGGGGGGGGGGAGGAGGAGACACCGGTGCACAGCCCCGACTGGAGCCAGAGGCACACTGGTCCACCTGGCCCTCTGCTACAGCTCCCCTGCCCAGTGCCCCCTGGATCCACTATGCCCAGAGCCCCCCTACAACCCTTCCACCACAAATGCAGTGCTGTGCACACACACCCCGCCCAGCGCCCCCCTGCCCACAGCCCCACCACAGCTGCCTAGCACCCCACACAGAACCCCTCACTCGCTAGTTTCTCAATACAGATTTCCCCTTCCTTCCTTCCAGTGCCCTTCTCCACAGCCCCACCACAACTACACAATGCCCCACACAGACTCACACTGCCCAGTGCCCTGACACACAGATCTCTCCCGTTTAGCACCCCAAAACACACAAACCTCCCCCACTGCCCAGCGCCCCCTACACACCTCCCAGACACTCACTCCGTCACACTCTGCCCCCTTCCCTGGCCGCACTCATCAGCCCTGCTTGGAAGTCTCTGGCTCCTAGGGTGAGAACAGCGATGGGAGTCTCCAGACTCTCCACATGCTGCGCCTTCCACAAGCGTGAGCTCCGTGGCTCCCATTGGCTGGGGAAAGCGCCAATGGGAGCTGCCGGAGCCGCAGTGTGTGGCTTGCAGGCGCCAGCAGCACACAGAGTCCCCCACCCTAAGAGCCAGAGAGATCTGCCGGGGGCGAGTTGGGGAGTCCCGGTGGTGCTTACCTGGGGTGGCTCCCGTCCCGGGAAGCATCCGGCAGGCCGGTCTCTCTGGCTCCTAGCGGCCACTCCCGGTGCCTGCAAATCCCGCCCCTGCAGCATGCGGCACTCCTGCTGGCGGGCGGGTGCCGGGAGCTGCCCCAGGAAGCGGTGAGCCCCCCGGTATCAGGACAAAGGGTGTCCAACCAATGTAAGGTCAGGACGTGGGACAAGTCCCCTAAAATGGGGACTGTCCCAATATCATCAGGACGTCTGGTCACCCTATTTTATCCTGGCTAGCACGCTTAGCCCTCAGGATAGTAAGTGTTGGTAAACTGTTCAAGCTCTTTGTCCCCCACAAAAAAAGTTTTAATTCTATTTTATATAAAGCTGTCTAGGTTATCCTCTTGTTAGGGGTACTTTTAAAGTTCATAGAAATCTGGAATAGCAGTCAAAGAGAAAGCCAATAGTTACAGTTGCCAGCACTTAAGTTTTACTGGATATGCAAAACAGTTTGCTTTGGTTTTGGAAGAGAATTATATTTGATCAAATTAGACATTGTTCTCAATGGGCTTGCTCTGCTAATAAAAGCCATTAAAAAGGGTTCAGGCTCAGAGATGTTAGCATTGTCCTAATTATGCTGCAGAAACCTGGAGTCATTTGATACCGGTTACCTCAAATTTCTATGGGTTTGTCTACAATCAATTTTGCATATTTAACTAAAATCAGTAGAAAAACTGATTTAGTTAAATTGGTGCAACCCTCTAGCTTGGACAGTTACACCAAATATAGAGTCATGTTAATTATATATTTTGTTAAAAATCAGTGCAAAAACTGAATGTGAATTCTAAGATTAGGAGAGACTTCAGCTTGCTTCAAGATCTATGACAAATCCAAAACTAACCAAAGGTTATTACGAATGAGTCTATAACTGATCTTATATTTCAAATAAGATATTACTCCTTAGTCAATCTTCATGCAAAAATCTTTCCCCAATCCTAAATACCAGAATACATATGCCAGTAATGTCCTCTCCCAAAAGCAAGTTCTTATATAAAAGGTTAAAGCCCTTAGAACATGTATCCAGTTGTTTTGACACTAATAGATAGCTCTTATGTAGAACCATACAGTAGAACCTCAAGAGTTATGAACTGTAATTTGAAGAAAGTTTTACCTTTGGTTCTTGTTCTCAGAAGATAGCAGTTAGAATTAGGGTTGGATTAATTTTCATATGTAAATGTCAATTTCACTGTACACATGCAACCCAGTGAAAAATATTTCCATTCATCAAAATTTACAGATAAACACTAAGTGCTGCTTGCTTTGTATGTTTTGACATGTTGAGAATGTGTGTTTTAATGGCTATAAAGCTTTAATTTTTTTGAATCTCAACATCTACGGTCATTATTGTAATTTCCCAACTATTAAAATTAAATTGATAAATAGAAAAATGCTTAAAAACAAACATGGATATCCATCAAAATTGTAAAAATAATCAAATTCTTCCAAGCCTAATTATTACAGATCCCCCATCACTTACCTTCACACTTAGAGCTGCTGGGTTTTTTCCCCCTGCATTTTCACCTTTACTGAAGACAAAGACACTGACAATTGTGGCAAGAGATAACTATTGTCCTTTTCTGACAAATAGACACTTACCACCCATTTTTGGAGACAGAGTAATTACTCTGAGTTTTAGTTTTGTCAATCATGGATTTAGAACACATATCCCTTGTTTTGAGGACAAAAAATATCAATTTTCTCCAGCATGTCCAAGAGAAACAAACAAACAAACAATCTACTGTATAAAAAGTTATTTCTAGTGAATTATGGTTTAAGAGCAGTGTCCAATCACAAATATTTAAATAAGTTTATCTGTCCTATATTTCCTGCTCTCCATGAAGAGATCTTTTGATTGGCACTCCTCTTTTGTTTGAGGCTGAAAGCAAATATGTAAATGTGTACAGGATACAAAAGCAAGTCAGTTAACTAAATATTTAAAACCTCTGCAATTATTAGTTTATTAGTATCATCCAGGATTCAGGTGTTCAGTATTTCTCCTGAAGTTATACATAAACAAATGCAAATTGAAATAAGAATCTGAAAGTCAAAATTGTATAACAAAACAATACTCCATCACAAAAGCGTGTAAAATTACAATGCTATTTTTAAACACTGGCACTTGAGAACCATAATTTTATAACCACAAAATTGCCAAATTGTCCCCCAAACTGGTAAGCAGGTATATGTGAAAATAGTTACAGTTGCCAGCACTTGAAGTTTTACTGAATATGCAAAAAAACTTTGCTTTGGTTTTGGAAGAGAACTATATTTGATCAAATTAGACATTGTTGGTATATCATAGTTAAACATTTCACTTTTTAAATGCAAAAATTTAATAAAATGTACTTTTCCATACAACTATATTTAACTTATAAATGGGCAAACATGAAGAGTGCGGTATAAAACCTAACAGGAAAAATACATCTTATCTCATTTTAGTTTGAGACAATATACAACTTTGTTTAAAGGGCTAAAACTAGAATTTAAAATTAAAAATATGAATTTACATAGATTTAACAAATAATGGTACCATTTATAAAAATGTTGGAACGAAAATCCTCTCTTGTGGGCTATTTACTACCAGGAGAGTTTCATGGTATAAAGTCGATAGCCATCACTACGTTGTCACAAAAAAAATTAATATGGTACTTTTATAATTTTTAACTTCATACATTTTAGGGGCATGTTTATCTCTTACAAGTGTTCAGAGATTTACAAATACAACTTCCATTACATAGTAATGGAGTCACATGTAAATTCCCCACACACAATGATGAGAGTATACCCTTCCTACTGGTCCTTCTAGGACAGCATTTTAGAGGTTTTTTCTGAAGTATTCCATACTGTAAAATTGAATTCTATACTTCTCAACTCTCCAAGACTGGTAAACTTACGCAACTCAATATTACATTTCACAAAATCCGAGCAAATATCAGTTGGATGAGATTTTTTGTTTCCAGTTATGGAAGAAAATTCTGTTTTATCATATGCCTATATATTTTCCTACCCTATCATGATTATGAAGGGTATGCAGATCAAAGCTTTGTTTATCAGCTGGTTATATGAAAAGATGAAAACTGTAATAATCACGTGATCCCAAATGGGCATACAATAAAGCAAAGATGAGTTCCCCTCAAAAAAGAAAAATTATGATTTTTCAAGGGCACCTATTAAAAGGACAACAATACTAATAAAAAAAATTGTATTTACTCAGAAGCATTCAGAATGTCAACAAAAACAGCTGCAACTTTTTTTTTTTCCTTTTTTTTTTGCAATTACAGAGTGGTATTCAGTTAACAGAACAACAATTATTTTTATGATGCATCAGAGACAACTGAAGATGAAAAATGAACTACATCCCCATATAGAACTAATTTGTGCTGTGCACCAACAAGAACCTGCTTTAAAACTTCCATGCCAATTTACAACCCCCACACTGTACCAGGCAAGTTTAGTGGCCACTGAAATACCACTAAGGACAGGGCTATCTAAAGACACGTTCGGTAGTGTGTTAACTATACAAAAAAAGAGACACTGTACAGTTTAAAAACAAATCTTACACAGCCTTACATTTCAATTTTTTTCTTTAAAAGGAGTGAGTTGTGTACAGGGGGTTTAAATGCTTTATAGACAAGAAATTGCTCTAGAAGAGACTTATTCATCATCATCTTCATCCTCCTCGTCATCTTCCTCATCATCTTCATCCTCATCGTCATCTTCCTCATCATCTTCATCCTCTTCCTCCTCCTTCTTTTTCTTGCTCTTCTCAGCCTTGGCGACTACCTTTTTTCCTACATCAGGCTTTCCTTTAGCCCGGTATGCAGCAATATCCTTGACAAGAGAAGTGGGAAAAGGATCTCTTTAAGAGATTTAACCAGAGAAGAGCTCTGCTAAACTTTCAAACATTTAAGAATTTGCAGATATGCTGTAACCACTGAGATATCTACATCTTCACACACACAAAAAATACACACAAAATCCTTATCTAGGACATAAAATTATAATTAGCCATCCACAACACATCAGAATGACATGGTCTAATATTTGCAATGTTATGCCTCAGTGAAATGCAATTATATGGCATTCTGCTTAACTGAAGTTTATTAAACAAAAAAGGTACAAGAACTTTGAAGAGTAGACAGTGCCACCTTCTGCGTGCAGTAAATGTATTCTCTAGGCTTACACTGCATAAAAAACTCAAATTCATACTTTTTCAAAACTTCAATCATAAAATGAAGCTAGATGATTGCCAATAGAATATCAAGTCATAAAAATCAGCTTAACCCCTGGCTTTATAAAAAAAAAAAAAAAAAAAAAAAAAAAAAGGAGTATAGAATATAATTTATCCTAGTATATATTAAACCTACGACTGGGCAACATCTTTAGGCAGATGGCCTAAATCTTGATGTTCCTCCCATACAGTATTCTGTAAACTGCTCTCTTCGCAGTTCTTTCAGTATCTCTTAAAATTTGTAATTTCTTTCAGAAGTGACATTCAATAACTAATATCAATGGTCTTTAAGTGAAATATTTACCAACTCTAGATTTCAGAACTCAGACATTAGTTTGCTCTAGAAGGAAACTTTACATACATCAAATCCCAAGCACGTGTGCAAGTTTAGTTGACAAATTTGGGTGATATCAGTAAAGGGAGAAACAGCTGCAAGTAAAGGTTAGTGGCTTCAGATTTTCCCCCCCCTGTAATATTTAAAATAAACCTAAACTAAAATGCTTCAGTCAATTTATAATTTAAACTACTGGGGAAAGTTTACTTGCAGCTCTGAATTTACTCTTTGTTTAAGTCATACCAAAATGTAGATTTATATGTGAATAATTAACGTACTAAAGGCCAAATTATGCCTTGTGTTGCACTCAAAGGGCTAACACAGGAAGTTTTCTAACCCACAGTGTATCTGCAGGGCATGATTCCTACCTAGTGCTAGAAGCCCCCACCACAGTTACTTGCCCATTAATTTGCCACCACCCCTTGACTGGTTTTGTTTGCCAGCAAGGAGACACTATTGATCAGAATTTCAGCATACATGCTGAAGTGTGCAATACACAGCAGACAGGGGTGCATACTATTCCTTTGTAAAGGAGAATTGGTATGTATCCCATCATACATCCCTCTCTCCCTTAGCTATCTTGTCCTGGGATGGGAATATGGAAATCAAAATGTCATTGCCACTGCTCTATATCCCCAATACTCAAATAGAGTTCCTATCACTGAAGTAGGATTTAGCCTTAATGATACAAGAAAACAAGTTAATAGATTGACAATGGCTTCCTAAGATGCATTAATACCTATGTTACTTGTTTAAAGGAAATCAACACAAAGTGGGTGCAATAGAATACATGTCTAATACAAACATCTTGTCCTCTAATATTTAACTCTTTAGGTATAAAGTAAACTAAAAACTGTTCTTTAAGATAATTAATATGAACATATGCTATGACTATTTTTCAATAGTATGTGGCAAACACAAATTTAAAGAGGACATTTTTCCTTATTGGCATTACTTAATAGAGCAAACTGGTTGCAGAAATCAGCTGCTGCTATGAACCATTACTTTTATTATTCAAAACAAATACAACGATATGTACTAAAACATCAAAAGATAAGTTCTGAAGTATGATGAATTAAAGTGTCATAATCCTCACAAGGACATGCTATTAGAGGTATTCTCTCTAGATGCTAAGGTAATTTGACATTTTCATAATTATACTTGTGACGTACAATGTCAGAGTACTCTAGAGGAATTTTCTTTTTTAAAACCAAGTCAATCACTTAGTCCTTTGATACACACAACGCACATTAATTTATGCACATGGAGATGTTATATTATTTTCCCATAAGAAGAGGGGGAGGAATAGCTCAGTGGTTTAGAGCACTGGCCTGCTAAACCCAGGGTTGTGAGTTCAATCCTTGAGGGGGCCACTTAGGGATCTGGGGCAAAAATCAGTACTTGATCCTGCTAGTGAAGGCAGGGGGCTGGACTCAACTCAATGACCTTTCAGAGTTCCTTCCAGCTCTATGAGATAGGTTTATTTACTTCCAATTCAAATTTGAATGATTAAATAATTGTAACAGGGAAGAACCCTTTGCTCACACTGAATCCCATTATTTACCTTTTCATACTTCTCCTTCAGTTTAGCAGCCTTCTTTTCATAGGGCTGTTTATCATCTGCAGCGGTGTTATTCCACATCTCTCCCAGTTTCTTTGCAACATCTCCAATGGACAGACCAGGATGTTCTCCTTTGATTTTCGGACGAAATTCAGCGCAGAATAAGAAAAAAGCTGAACTGAAAAGAAAAATTGTAATTTTAAGTATAAAGATTAAACTATTGTACTAGACATAGCAAGTTGAGACCTTCACTACATGATACAGTAATAAAGCACAATAGGGAACATTTAGTGTGCACCAGCACAGTCTACACAGACCAATTAATGTGCAACACGTTAGTGAGCTTTAGAAATCACACTCCCATGCTGTGCATAACCCAACCAAGTTTCTCCCATTTTAAGAGTTCTGAGAATATGGACCGTGCAAACTATTTCACAGGAAATATTAAAATAATCTCATGATTACTGTAGAAGGCTTTCAGATGTCAGTACCAGCCACTCTTAGTTTATCTTTTAGAGTTTGCTCCATTTTAAAAATGGAAAGATTTAGCACCATACAAGCTTGGTATCATGCTAATTTCACATTTATCTTTTGGAGGTATGGCCTATTTTAACAAAAAAGGCTCAATTCTGCAAACTGTTTCATGTACGCAGTTCCCTGCGCCGGTTCAGAGCCCCCGTGACTTCAAAGGGACTGTGTGGACACATGGTTCTGCATTTGCCAGAATGGTTCCAGGACTGGGGCCTAATGTTCTACCACAGTTTTAAACTAGAGTTATTTCGTCTGGCTGCTAACAAAATGCTATTAATAAAAACGGTCAACACTGATCATAACAGTGTTGGGTTTATTTTTAGAAGATAGATCTATTCCAACAATTCTATGCCAAGTTTCAAGTAAACAATAATTGAAATGGACCAGATTTATAGATTCATAGATTCTAAGGCCAGAAAGGGGATCATCATCATCTAGTCTGACATCCTGTACATCACAGGCATAGAACTTCTCCAAAATAATTCCTAGAACATATTTTTTAGAAAAATATCCAATTTTGGGTTAAAAATGATCAGTGATGGAGAATCCACCACAATCCTTGGCAAATTGTTGCAATGGTTATTTACACTCACTGTTAAAAAAAATTACATCTTATTTCCAACCTGATATGATCTTTTTATAATGTGGTATTTATAACACTAAATCCAACTGATTTTTAAATGTGGTTACTTGCAGCACTACATTTAGAAATTGTGTACTCTTCTATATTTCAAATCCTCTAACTTGGATTTTTAAAAGGCCATTTAATGTATACATTTCAATGCAATGCTCCTGTTCAAGACACACTAACTGGAAATCTACTTACGGAGGCCTCTTCGGTGCATTAGGATCCTTAAACTTCTTTTTTGTTTCCCCTTTGGGTGGTATATAAGTTTTCATTTCTCTTTCATAACGAACCTTGTCAGCCTTTGCCAGATCTTCAAACTTTCCTTTTTCCTTAACAGACATAGTCTATAAAACAATAAATGGGGGTGAGTGCATGATTCAAAAGTGAATCTGATCCCATTCCAAACTGTAACGGGAGTAACATTAAAGGCAGGAAATGCATTCACAAGTATCTGAATGATGTAAGTAAATATCAATTCAGTCTTGATTATATTCATCTAAGGTAATCTATGCTGTAATCCTGTAAATTAGTACTTTT
The DNA here is from genome assembly GCF_028017835.1 of Emys orbicularis. Lineage (NCBI taxonomy): Eukaryota > Metazoa > Chordata > Testudines > Emydidae > Emys > Emys orbicularis. The sequence continues at coordinate 322,109,777 of NC_088683.1, read as the reverse complement.
TTTTTGGTTTATCTTACCTTCCACCGTTCTGAACATTTTTTTGAGAACTCTGAAAAGTTCACTGAAGCATCTGGGTGCTTCTTCTTGTGCTCCTCCCGGCAAGTTTGCACAAAGTAGGCATATGAAGACATTTTACCTCTTGGCTTCTTAGGATCACCTTTGCCCATTTTTGCTGATTTTCTGTAACACAGAAGAAAAACAAACCTTCAAAACTATTTTTGGCTCCCGCACAATATCATAAGAAGTTGGGAAGAATGAGTTTGTTGACTAAGATCTATAAGAGCAGCTCTCTTAACTTTTATGAGAGGACCTCTCAGATTATATACAAGCTACAGAACTCTCCTAGAAAACTATATACAACTTGCAAAAAAAACTGCTATTACAGGTTGTTGGGGTTGTTTTTTTTTTTTTTAAAAGATCGCTTGGTCAATACAAACAACCTGGTCTTCAAGACATTTGGCTATTATCAAAAAAATCTTCCTGTTATATTTAAAAGAGTCATCAGCAATCAAGAGTGTCTGTTGCTAGTCAATTTGCTGGCAAGTACTGGCATTAGTCTCAAGGGAAGTTGCTCCCCTCCTGATTGGTAGAGCCACGTGTGAGCTAATTAAGGGCTAGAAAGGCTTAAACAAGAAGAAATTATTGTGGGGCAGGGGGAAATATTACAGTATCCTATCCTGATCAGCCTGTTGAGTTACAGAATATTAACTCTTATTTTTTTTCCCCCCACTTTCAAAATGCTTTACAAATATCACTTTGCATGAAAAAAAGCACAGAAATAAAGTATGCCAAGTTACTTTCCACTTTAATTATACTGCAAAGTTATTCTCCCTACAATGTGCAGCTAGAAATAATGGAATTAAATATACCACTGAAACATGTCATGTTCCAACCAATGGCTTTAAAAGCATGACACTTATGTATGACATATAGAAGATTGTGCTCATTGAGCAGACATCCCCATCTCTCTTCAAGGATGGAAAAATATCTTCTCAGCACATTCACACACAAGGTAGATAATTTCTCCATAAGTCTGGGAAAAAAACACCTCCAGCCCACTGCGCCATAAACTTTGCTCTTCCAGAGAGGAGTGAAACAAGTGGGTGGTGTGTGCATGTATTGCCACAGCAGCAGCGTTTCCGATCGGTTTGGCGTATGGACAAACAGATTTCTGCTCTGTGACTAAACACATCCGGTTTGAAGTTTCCATTGAGTAAACAAGACTGTAGAACCAGGAGCCATTCCCACCAGCAATGGAAATGCTTCCAGAGCAACCCCTTCACTCAAGGATAGTTTAGTGGCACCTGGGATGGATGCGGGGGTTCACTTGTTCCTTTTCATAGAAAGGAAGTGGGAGGAAAATAAAGAAAAAATGAAACAGGGGAATTCCACAGCACATTTTATTAACACTGTAAATGTCTTTTCACCTTAAACACCCCAATTAAAACCCTGCAACTATCATATTAACTTGCATTTAAAAGCAATCTTCCAGCCATCTTGAACATTAGGGGGTGGAGGAAAACTTAAGTACCCTTAAAAAATGATTTTTTTAAAATGCTACAAAAGAAGGGGGCAAAATCAGAGAAAGGGCACAGTAGATGGTGTATGTGTTTGCATCAAAAATCTTCAAGATTTATGCATTCTGGAAAGACATGAGGCAATAACTCTAGACGAGGAGGAGGAGATTAATGTATTTTCTTAAATCTGAAGGTGCAGTTGTGGCTTCACTTGTATAACCAATTCCCACGCCCAAGAATTAAACACACAATCTTGCTGGGGAGGGGGGGGAACCCTGTGTTTATTAATCATGTCTTCGTGTGACTGCAGGATCTAGACTAAGCCCACGGCTGGCGCTGCCACGAGCTCTCAGGCTAAGCCAACCTCACTGCAAAGCCTGCGCCCCTCTGTCGTGTCTAACGGGGAGCGCGTGTCTAATCAGTCTCTAGGCAGAGCTGTGGCGGGTCCCGCTTCTGCGCGAGCTGGAGAGGGTTTGCAGTGGCGCAGGCTACTCCCCGGGAAGGGCAGCAGCAGCGCTATTCCTCCCATTTTGTGCGAACGGCCTGACGATGAGAGAAAGTCCCCTTGAAATGGGCGCTGGGGCAGCTCCGGTGCGGCGCGGCGGCCGCGCTTTAGGCAGGGCCCCCGGCTCCCCGTCTACCTACGGCAGCGGCGCGGGCCCCGCTGCTCCCGCCAGCTCGGAGCGCGGCTGCCTCCCGGAATGGCCGCTGCTCGCCGCCGCCGCGCAGAGAACATGGCTCCTTCCTGCCTCCCTTTGTGTGCGCGCCCGGCGCACGCTCAGCCATGACAGCGGTGGGGGAGGGGGGCGGCGCGCTTCCAAGCGCGGCCCGAGCCCCCGGCGAGCGGGCCGCGTCCGGCCGCATCCCCCAGGCGCCCCGCGCACGGCGGCCGGCCACTCGCCCCGGCTGGGAAACCCCCGCCGCGGCCTTGGCGAAGGGAGAAAAGGCGGCTGGAAAAGTTCCCCGAACTGCGCCCCCGCCCTCCGTCCCTCCCGCGCCTCGCGTCCTCCGCACGGCGCTCGTCAGCCATGTTCCAGCGAGCGCAGCTCCGGCTCGCCCGCCGCCGACACGGCCCCGCGCCCCGGCCGCAGCCCCGCTGGGGAGCGCCCGGCGCCCGGCCCTGCGGCGATAGTTGCCGCAGGGCGCCGGGAGCAGCGCGACGCCGCCCGCGCCCCCCCCAAGACCGAGCCCGACGGGGAGATTTTCCCTTCCCATCCCCTGCCCGCTTCACGAGCTCGCCCGCTTGCCCCCGGCCGGTTCCCGCCCCGCCCGCCAACTGCCTGCCTCAGACGCAGCCTAATTCGTCTTTGTGTGGCCGGGGCAGAGCGAGCGCTGCGCTGGCGCCGGAGCCGCCGGAGCGCGCAGCCCAGCGCCCGGCCCGGGATACTCACCGCCTCCCTCGCTCGCACACTCACTCGGTCACTCAGCAGCGAGCCACAGGCGCTGAGACACTTGCCCGGCTGCTCGCGCTGGCCCCCAGTGCTGCCTGGTCTCGCTGTAGCCCAATGCACCGCAATGGCTGAGAGCGGGATCGATACGCAGCCTCCTCACGCTCTCAGCGCTGGTAACATTACTCTCAACACAGCCCCGCTCCTATTGGCGGCCGCCAAGCCAGCGGCCAACCTGATTGGTGGAGCCCCTTCCATTGTCCTGACCAGAGGGCGCCGCGGATTGGCCGCGGAGCGGGACACGTCACTGAGGATTGAAAGGGCGCGCAAATATAAAAGTGAGTGGAGAGGAGGTTGGCTGAGGCGGGATGTACAGCTCTGAGAGACTTAGTGCAGTGCTGCTGTGCATGAGGAGAGCAGCTCATAGGCAACCACGCACTCCCAGCCTAGCCAAAGGACGCCTCGCTCCCCCAACCGCACAGCCACTTCTATCTCCCCAAAGCGCACCCAGAGGCCTGCTTTGAGAACCCTTTCCCCACACACCCTACCCCTCAGGCTCCTGCTGCTACAAGGCAAGGGGACAGCAGGCCATTTTGTTACACCAGTGGCAACTACTGACCCATAGTAAATGGTGCATGTTTCTGAGACAGATGCTCCCAGAGCATCATAATACAGCCACCACACATTTCTGTGGTGCCTTCTATCTAAGATATCAGCACACTCTACACACTATGAATTATTATATGATAAATAACACCATTTTACAGATGAGGAAAGTGAGGCACAGAGACATTAGAGATCAAGCCGTGGCAGGTCTCTAGGAATCAAATCCAGGTCTCCTGCCTCCACACACACCCTATTTAAACCTCTAGGTCACACTTCCCCATATAGTAATGTTTATAGAGTAGTCCAATCTAAAAACACATTATATGCCATGTATGTTTTTACCCATATGGATTACTTTATCTGACATACCTATATTTCAGGCACAAAGCATGATCTATTCTACAACTTAAAAGTCAAGAGTAGGAGGCAGTAGATCTGGGTTCTATATACAGCTTTGCAACAGACTTCCTGAGGGCTGGTCCACACTGGGAGTTTACATCAGCATAGCTACGTCTCTCAAGGGTGTGAAAAATCCACAACCCGGAGAGATGTAGCTATCCCGACCTAGCCCCCAGTGTAGACAATGCTAGGTCGACAGAAGAATTCCATTGGAAGTCTCTTGCTGTAATAAAGCTGTAAATAGAACCAAGATCTACTGCTCTACCTAGCTACTGCCTCTCAGGGAGATGGCTTGCCTATGCCAAAAGGAGAAGCCTTCCCTTTGGCATTGGCAGCAACTACACTGAAGCACTACAACAGTGCATAGGCAGCAATGCAGGTGTGCTGCTATACCGTTTTAAGTGTAGACATACCCTTAGTGACTTTGGACCAAAATCCTTAGTCCAATATTTTCAAAGAACTGTCCACTGATTTTGGGTGCCTCAGATGACTTCAATATGGGTGCTCCATATTTCTAAAAATTAGGCTCTATATATCAATTTGGGCAGAAGCTGAGGCATCCAAAATTAATGAACACTTGAAAATCTGGGCCTTAACTTTTCTAGGCTTGAATCACCCTGGTTTCCCTGCAATTTGTGTAGTCATTTACACCAATGCAAAGTGGGTGTAAAAAGCTACCAAATCAAAATAATAACCTTTAGCATCTACTTTGCACGGGTAGGTGACTATACCAGGTTCAGGTTAATGATAAGTAAGATAGAAAAAACAACTCCCTCCCTCATAGGGATGTTAGAGTTTTTTTTAATAAAAAGTTTTTTTTATCATTTGTAAAACACTGAGATCCCAGAATAGAAAGCTACACAAGTGTGTAAAGAAAAATTTGTTCTTACCTGTTAATTTATTTTCTCTAATAACAGGGCTAGCAGTCCTTACTATTAGGTGATCCATACAATCTTCAGAGTTTGGAAGCAGTCTAAAAGATGGAAGGAGGACAAATCTCTAAGTAGCTCCATTCCCAGAACATATGGCCATATGAACACTTCCAAAGCACTACAGTTAGAAAAAGTGAACATCCAAGCATGACAACTAACTAGATATTCAAAGTTAACTATTTACATGTGATCACTCCTGCACAAGAATAATATGAAGTAAAGAAGATAGGCGAAATACCAGTGACCAGCTAGGTAAAGTATACATTCTGTTAAATTTAGAATTATAAACAGACCAAAATAAAGGGGGTGGTTGAATTTTCTAACCATATCATATCACCAGACAAATACATTAATACATATACATTAATATTACTGTATTAAATCATACAAGAGGAGGCCCAAACTTTTTCAGTACAGGATATAAGCACTGATCTGATAGAATGAATTGCAATACTTTCCAGAGGAGGAATATCCTTAGCAGTATACCAGCTTTGATCCAATTTGCTATAGCAGACTTTGAGGCTTGGTTCCCACTCTGCTTCATGGATGATGGATCACAGATATTGAAGTATATTTCCTCACTAGTGTGTTTCTCTTCAGATAAATCCAGATTGCTTTCTTGAGGTGTTTTTACAATCAGTTTCCCTTTCTGCTCCACGGAAGAAGTGAATGGCTTCTTGGTTAAGAGACTGGTTGCAGGTACTCCCCTCCTTGTTTAAGGTATGTTACTGTGTAGCTATTGTCTGACCTCACAAGGAGATATATTTCCTTGATATATTTTCAAAGGTACAGAAAGGCAAAGCTTATTGCTCAAAGCTCCAAGAAGTTTACACTGGGGTTTCTTCTCTGCATCATCCAAACTCCCTGGATTTTCATTTTTCCAACTATGAGCTCTCCATCCTTGCAAGTTCAGATCTCTCATTAAAGTTTCACTATATGGCTGAAGAAAGGGAGTGCCCTGGAGAACGTGGTCCCTCATTCTGCATGATCAGAAAGCGGATCTCATAATCTTAAAACTTGTTTAAATCTAAACCTGTCTTCTTTCAGAATAACTATTTTGGTGTTGAGTTAGGGCCCTGCTGAAGATGAGACTATTTTTGTCTTAAACTGGTGATAAATAAAGCTACATGCTCTCTGATTATCATATCTGATGTCTTCTGGATTGTTTCTTCCCTGGTTGATGCCTCTTTCAGAATGTGTTCTGTGAGAAGGCAAAAGAATTTCCTTTCTAAGTCCTCCATCACAATTATAAAATGTTTATAAATATATTTGGGGCTGTACAAAGGGCAGTGGCCCTTGATAACTGTTGTTCTGGTAGAAAAACCTGAGTACCTTTTGGTGAGAAGGATGGATGGGCTCATGTTGACAGGCAACTGTATTACAATCAAAATTCTTTTGAGAAATCATGGGCAAAATGGAAGTTAATGTTTCCATCCTGAAGGGAGTCTTCTCTGTGCATCTCTTGAAGAGCTTAAGGTCTGGTATTGCCTTTGGCAATCCATTCATCCCTTACCTCCAAAAACAGAGTACACAACTGTGAAGGGACTACTCCTTTGGCCCTCTATGTAGGAGGTGGTGTCTGTGGTCATACTGAACTTCTTCAAATTGTCTTTGAGAACTGGGGAGAAATAAAGGAAGTGGAAAGGCATTTACAAACTTTATTCTTAAGCTGACTGTCAGTGGTGATCTAGAGCCAATGGTTTAGAAAAGATAAAATATATCCTTTGTGATATGACGGTAGAAAAGTATTAATTCTCTACACCATGTGGAGGTTCTGATTGTTTGGGAAACTCTTTGTAAAAGTAAGTTTTCTTTCATCACCTCTGGTATTTCTATTCCAGGTTCTGTATACATCTCCACAGTCCAATAACTTTCTGAGCTGTCCTTGTGTATAGGAATACGAGGAACTTATTTGCCAGTTGATAAGAACATAAGAATGCCATACTTGGTCAGATCAATGGTCCATTTAGCCCAGTATCGTATCTTCCGACAGTGGCCAATGCCAGGTGCTTCTGAGGGCATGAACAGAACAGGTAAACATCAAGTGATCCATCCCCTGTCACCCATTCCCAGCTTCTGGCAAACAGAGGCTAGGGACACTTCAGAGCATAGTTTTGCATCCCTGCCCATCCTGGCTAATAGTTATTGATGGACCTATCTTTCATGAACTTATCTAGTAATTTTTTGACCCCTGTTAAAGCCTTGGCCTTTACAACATCCTCTGGCAAAGAGTTCCACAGGTTGACTGTGTGTTGTGTGAAGAAATACTTCCTTTTGTTTGTTTTAAACCTGCTACCTATTTATTTCATTTGGTGACCCCTAGTTCTTGTGTTATAGGAAGGAGTAAATAACACTTCCTTATTTACTTTCTCCACACTAGTCATGATTTATAGACCTCTATCATATCCCCCCTTAGTCGTCTCTTTTCCAAGCTGAAAAGTCCCAGTCTTATTAATCTCTCCTCATACAGAAGCTGTTCCATAACCCTAATACTTTTTGTTTCCCTTTTCTGTACCTTTTCCAATTTCAATATATCTTTTTTGAGATGGCGAGACCAGATATGCATGCAGTATTCAAGATGTGGGAGTACCATCGATTTATATAAAGGCAATATGATATTTTCTCTCTTATCATCTATCCCTTTCCTTATGATTCCCAACATTCTCTTAGCTTTTTTGACTGCCGCTACACATTGAGTGGATGTTTTCAGAGAACTATTCACAATGACTCCAAGATCTCTTTCTTCACTGGTAACAGCTGATTGGGCCCAATCATTTTACATGCATAGATGGGATTATGTTTTCCAATGTACATTACTTTGCATTTATCAACATTGAATTTCATCTGCCATTTTGTTGCCCAGTCACCCAGTTTTGTGAGATCCCTCTGTAATTCTTCACAGTCTGCTTTGGACTTAACTATCTTGAGTAGTTTTGTATCATCTGCAAATTTTGCCACCTCACTGTTTACTCCTTTTTCCAGATCATTTATGAGTATGTTGAACAGCACTGGTCCCAGTACAGATCCCTGGAGGATACCGCTATTTAACTCTCTCCATTCTGAAAACTGATCATTTATTTCTACCCTTTGTTTCCTATCTTTTGACCAGTTACTGATCCATGAGAAGACCTTCCCTCTTACCCCATGACAGCTTACTTTGCTTAAGAGCCTTTGGTGAGGGACCTAGTCACAGGCTTTCTGAAAATCTAATTACACTACATCCACTGGATCCCCCTTGTCCACATGCTTGTTGACCCCCTCAAAGAATTCTAATAGATGTTCCTAGTATTTCTAAAGATAGAAATAATGTGTTTTTTCTCCTCTTTATGTGGTGCCACATCCCTTTTTTAATGCCTCACAAAAAAAAAAAAAACCACTTCTACAAACTTTATTGAAGTCAAAATCTGTTTTGAATGAGAGTCTATATGAAAGATACATCCATTAGGGTCACCTGTTCGCTGCATTGGATAACAGGAACTTACCAAAAAATTCATAACTAAGGCTACATCAAGCATGATCCACCTCAAGCCTCATCCAAACAAACTTTGTTAATAGACTAATTTTTCATCCTAAACAAGACTTATCTTAGCCCCTGTTATAATTACTCTAGCATAACAGGTGGATATCTACAGAGAAGCTTCAAAGTTCCTATTTGAGGATACTTCTGTCTTGAAAACCATAGATTCTTTTGGGAAATAGTCTCTCAGATGGGACTGTTGTGTTGTTAACAAAGAATGAGACTGCTTTATCTAATGTAGGCACCCACCAGCATACATATAACAAAATCAGAATAAAAAGATTCCTGTTTTGAACTAGAAGGAAAATAGAGGGTTTAAAGGCTCAGCTTGCTCTTCTTGAATTTTTACAATATCTAACATCTTTTTAACTATTTGCTCAAGGAACACAGGTGGAAAAGTTTGTCAGTGGTACTGGTGCAACCTCCTTCTTTTCCAGAACACAATTTGTTTCCTTCTCCAGGGAAGATGAGCTAGAATATTAAACTTATTTTCTTTTAAAATGCCTGTTTGTCTTCCCTTTTACCCTGTATCTTTGGAGAGGGTGAGGGGAATTGAAATAAAGAGAACACTCAGAAGTCAGGACTGTCTTTCTAGACTATTTAGAGTGAATGAGCAGTGACAGGGTAGTTCTGCCTAGATTGGAATCCTATGGTTGTCAATGAACCTGAGACAGAGTTGGCTGCAGGGTAGATACCCTGATGCAGGATACCTGTTTCTTTCTCAACCACAAACCCACCATTTTAAAACTTTAGCAAGAATAATTGTCATTTCATAGCATACTGCAAACAAATCAAACTGAAGAAGCCAACTGTCCCAAAAAGTATACACTTACTTGGGTTCTGACATCTGCTGACCGAGGTGAGAAAGGAGATGCATTGTCAAGTCCAGGAAGCACAGAAATAGCTCAGGATAGGACAGCATTCTCCCTAAAGGAATGGATTATTGCCTTTTCTGTCATATGCAGGTTTTCTTTTTTGTAGAAAAGGCAACATCAGCCCAGTCCACACAAATGTCTGGCATGAAGTCACCTTGTCTTATAGCTTATTTTGGCAGCAAATAGCTTTGACCTCAAAATTGAAGTGTTATTCATGATTTTGTCACTCCAGCCCTTCTAGCTTAGGTAAAAACTAGCACACAGCAGAGGTATTCCCTCAGATCAAAAATCAGAGTGCCAATGTCACTTCAGTATGGCAAATAGTAATTCCACTTGTCAATCAAACCCAAAAGCAAACATTAGGTTTAAAAAAAATCTAGTTTAGGAAGGTTTCTAAGCAAAAAGCTACATTTCCTGCCCAAAGTGGGGGCAAAACAACTGTCTGTACCTCTGCAGAGGCACAGCATCTGGCCACATGATCCAAGGATGGAGCTACTGGTGCTTTGGGCTCTGTCATATTCAGCTTCCATGGTTACCCATCAGTGTGGATTGCTAGCAATGAATTCAGAGAAAGTATAGTACATTTTAACCCCTTTTAACCGAGGCTACTGTGCCAACCTGTACATAGGCCATACTTACACAGTTCTCAGTTTCTCATCATCAGATACAGAGCTGTGATGATAAATTGTTCTAAAATCTGTCTTTTCAAAATCAATGGGAAATACTTTAAATACTGTCTTAAAATCAATCCCCAGTGAGGGAGACTTCTTCCAAATGAGTGAGACTTGGCAGGTCTGCAAATAGTTGTGTTTTACTTTATCTTTTTTCAGCTGGATTTGTTCATCTTGCACAGAGTAACTTATGTGTATTGCCAACTGTTTTTCTATTACTAAACATTATCTAGATAGCAGGGCTTGAGAAGGCCATTTCTCCACTCCCCCTGAGTGAGTGGGTATTTTGAATGGGTGAGTTGGTGGTGGCTGGGGAGTGGAAGTACCAGCTAAAGGAGATGGCCTGGGAAGAAGCCGCAGTAGTGGTGACTGAAGGAACTGGGAGAGGCAGTCAGGGTGACTGGTGCTGCTGCTGTGAATTCCGTGACAAGCTTGATTTCTAAGTCAGTTGATTTCTGTTGACATTTGAGCCCTGGAGGCGATTACATAATTTCTATAGCTTGTCGGTATGCTTTTAGTCAGGCTTGGCGCTTATATAGTGCTCACCATTAAAGTGCTTTTCAAACAATTGATAGGAAATATAGTGTATTTTTGCTTCTCCCTTGATGCACAGGTACAAGATATTTAGGAGAATACAACAAATTCCATGATGAAAATAGAGGATATACCTACACTGTTCAGTTTGTGAAGTGGGTAAAACTTGGAAACAAAAAGATAAATTTGCATGGACATTTTCCCCCTACATTCACTATATGTTGAGAGCATTTTATCAGGATACAATGCAAATGTCAGCAACCCAGTTTTTCTTAGTGGGAAGCACTAATGGAATTTTTTTTTTTAATATTGACATTTGGTTCCCTTGGTTTCTTTATTCTTTATGCACAGAAAAAAATAACATTCTTCTTTGAGGGCCTCCGTGCAGCCCCCTTTTGGGCCAGGTGGGAATCATGCCTGGCTCTAACAGCAAGAAGAGGTTCAAGAAATGTGATTCATGTGCTGCACCATTCCTGAATCTGATCTCCATTTCAGATATTTGATTTGCCTGAGATACAATATGTAGTGTGCCATGAATTTGTGTCTCAGACTTGACTGGAACATCACATCAGACTTCAGGTGCAGCTCACCTTCCAGAGACTCCAAGCAGATGGCATAATTCTGGGCACAAGCCTAGTGCCTAGACCAGAACTAGCAGCTTCAGTGCACAGGCCTGCTTCTAAAGAGCCCAGATGCATGTTATCTCTTCAGCTGCAGCACCACCCTCCACAAAGTGCATTACTCCCATATCAGGGAGGCTTTGAAAGAGAACTGTTACAGTGAGCCGCAAAAACCCACTGTGGAGTACTGTGCTCTCCCTGGCCCTGCTATTCCAGGGCCTGTTAGGAATTGTGAGGTTCTCAGTGTACACCTATGATAACACTGTCACTGCACCTATTAATTTTGCAGTGCTTGTTGTACATTTATGATTATTACATTGTATTTGTCACTGATCCTCTGAGCTGCGTCACACTGTACAGTAACAAGGAAGTGGGTGCTTTCAGAACTACTAGGCACTCTGCAGCATAAGTTGTAAACTTATAAAGATGAATTATTTTCCAAAGAATAGCATTTTATTCAGTAACAAAACCAGTGGAAAGAAAAATCCGTGCAATTCAAAAGCAAATATATAAAAAACGTAATAAAATTAATGGAACAGAACTTAACAAGGGAAAAAACATTCATGTCAACTTTACCTACATGTACAGCAACCATGGCTTTCCCAGGTCAGTGTATGTGAAGCTGTGGTTGTCCTTAATGTCCTGAGAGGTGGAGTGGCAGGTGTAGGGATGCAGCCACTGATACAATGTGCAATGTTGAGATGAGGGTGCAAGGAGGTGCTATAATGGAATTCTCCGTGGACTGCAAAGGGAGATGACCCTGTAGGTCCACAAGAGACTGCAGCATTTGTGTTTGCTGCCAGAAAAGGCCCATTATGTCCTGGTGCATCTCCCTCTCCTTTTCTACTGAGACTCCTGAACCTTCCACCTGTCCACATTTTCCTCCCTCAGGCTGTCTGCAATGTTCACCCTCCAGGCCCTTTGCTCACAGTCTGAAGCAGCAGAGGATCTCACTGAACAGATCTTCCCAAGTCCTCTTCTTTCTCCTCCTTATCTGGCTCAGATATTCCACAGGTGTAGACGGGGAACCCCCTCAAGGCTGCAGATAAAACACACAGAGGTACCATTGTCAGTATAGTCACAATGTAAAGTGAAAGTTAAGATTCAGAACTCCCTTCCCTTGCTCGCCTAAAGACAGGCTTATTGACTCTTTTGCTTCAGAGTGCTTATGACCAGCACCACTCTCAGCACCAGCCATAATGAGTATGGCCTGCCAAGGGTGAGGGAAATAAGGAGGGAATTGCTCAATTGCATGAAACAATGAGTACGGGGCACTGACACTGAATACCGGCACCATTTTCCACAGGTGGTGGTAGCTGATATCTCACTCCTGAGGGTAACAAAGCCACTGAGAGCACAGCTGGTGCGCCAAAGCCACCTGGGCCCATATGCTAGCCTGTGTACTGCAATGGTACCTGTCCAAGTTATCACCAATCAGCATGGGAAAATATCCTACCACTAAGGAAGAAATAAGGCTGCCATCCCTAGTAACCTTCTGGAGAGGACTGCAGAGTACCTCCCTGAAAGTTTCATTGAGATCTCTCAGGAGGATTCAAGGGACATCCCTGTGTACATAAACAAACTGCTCTGTATGGCCCTCCCATTGCCTAACTCTGCAGGGGTATGAAAAGCAGATAACAACAGTTCCTCTCTTTGTTGTACTAGGACGAGTAAATTAATGAAAAGTTGATAGCTGTGTCCTGTTAAGTTGGGGGCACCATCAGTACATCACTAGAATGGGAAATAAATATACACACTTACCCGGGGCTCCTTTCCCTGCATTGGACTTGCCCGTGCTCAACAACAGGGACTGAATAGACTGCGGTAGAGTCTCAAACAGGTCCTGGCTCACGGAATAGCTGGACCCCCAGTCGTATGTCCCCCATCCCCCTCTTCCTCCTCCTCCACCTCTTCTTTATCCTTACTGTTCATGCCAGGGCCTGTGACTCAGGTTCCGCAGAGGTATCCAAGGTGGTGTGTGGAGGGGCAAGGTGGGATCTCCGCCAAGTATGGTATGCAGCTTGTAAAAACAGCAGGGCTGCAGCTTGGCACCAGATCGACTGTTGATCTCTCTGGCTTTCTGATATGCCTGATGCAGTTCCTTCGCTTTTATGTAGCACTGCTGCTGCTCCCTGTTGTACCCCTTCTCCTGCATCCCCCGTGCAATCTGCTCACAGATTTCCACATTTCTACAGCTGGTCTGTAGCTGGGCCAGCAAAGCCTCTTCTCCCCACAGGCCCAGGAGATCCAATATCTCTTGCCTACTCCAAGCTGGAGCATGTAGCTGGCATGGTCAGCTGGGCAGCCATGCACAACAATGGAGAGCTGCTAGGTGTGCTCACCAAGCTGGATAATCAGGAAAAAGGCATTTCAAAACGTTGTGGGGCTTTAAAGGGGAGGAGGGCCTTCCAGTCTCCACGTCCCGTGGGCAGTGGAGTTCACAATTGTGACCAGAGCTCAGTGTCAGGTATTGTGGGACAGCTGCTGGAGGCCTGCTAGGGTTGACATAAGTAACATAATGTCTACACTCATGCTTCGTCAACCTCAGTACATCAACCATGGCTCAATGCCATTCAGGGAGGTGGTGTTACTGCATCACTGTAATGGGCACTAAAATTTGTCTCCCACTGAGCTAAGTGTAGACATATGCACAGCTAGGTTGACACAAGGCAGCTTATGTCAACTTAACTGTGTAGTGTAGGCCAGGACTTAGGCTGTGGTGCATCTAGCACTAGAGCCATCCAACAGCCTTCCACTTAGCAGGAGAGGAAAATGTGCAGGTGGACTTTCTGAAGAGCAGCACAGCACCAGTACATTTGGTCACCGAAACCAGCAACCTATTTTGCAGATGAGGACACACACATATAGGTTTGTATCAAAAATAATGCCAGGTGCCCACTATATTGCACGAGAATGGGCAGGGCAGGAAAATTTCTCACAAATACATCCTTCTTAGATTGGAATACATACCTCCTGTATGCATTTCCTTTAATAACCCTCATCTCCAGAGCAAGAGAAAAGATCAAAAGGGACAAGGCAAATGTCAACCTAATAGCTACCATGTGGGAATGTCAACAGTGTATCTCAGAACTGATTAAATTCTATTTCAAACCCTGCTTGTAATTAGAATACCATAATCATAATTCAAAAAGTTCTGAATAGAGCTGGCAGGAGAATGGAAATTCTGTTCACAAATGATTCTGAGATTTCAAAATTCTCAAAGGAAAAATCCTGGGGAAACATGTTTTTTTATGTTATATTTACAAAATTTAAAAAGATTTTAAACAAAAAGTCACTTCAAATCAAAAAATCAAAATGTTTCATTCCAAAAATGTCAGAACGGGACATTTTGACTTTTTTAGGAGTTTTTGTTTTGTTTTTTCCCTCCACAATAACATTTTGGCAAAATTGACACCATTTTATAAAGCATTTCAATTGATGGAACTGCATTTCTTGATGGAAAATGGTTCCATCAAAGTTTTTCTGGCCAGTTCTAGTTCTGAACCATATTTATGGTACAGCCTGTTTTGCTACACTACCTGTGCAAACAGTACTTGTACAATAAGGACTGCACGCGACCCAGAGAGAAGCATGAAAGGAGAAGGGAGTATAAGGTTTTCTAGAAAACCACCAGTGAGACATCTGATTCTCTGCACCATCCACATGACCAAGGTAAAGTGTCAACAAAAACTGGGCCTATTCAATGATACAGTAACGGAACAAAAAAAAGGTGTAATCCAAATCCAAGCCTAGAGTCTAGCAGCAAAAACAGAGATTAGCTTGCAATTCTTGATATTGCTATTCTGGCAACAGACTCTACATGCCATTTTGGGTAGACTGCTCACAAACACAGTAAACATCGTATGACTCAGAAGGAAACTACAGAGGGAGCTGGGAGCAACCCTTATATTTAAGTTGCCTAATATTCCCCATCATAAGAGATATTTGCAATTATTCTTATTATTATTATTGGTGAAGCTCTAGCATCATGATCTAGCATTGTTTGCAAAAGGCTTCCATTCAGCAGGGAGAAAGCCTGATGCCAGAGAAGTGCTTTTTATTTGTCTCATGAACTTCTGTTCAGGTTTGGCTGAGTACTCCTGTTATTTTTTTGAAAACTGTCATTTCCCTTCTGTTGCTTGCATTGGCAGCAAATTTTGGCAACATGCCAAACTAACTGACCATGTACGCTAATCTAAGGCTGGTCTATGGAGCAGCACACATCGCACTGGGAACCCCAGGAATAGATAACTTCTTAGTGGGAGGGGGAGCGGTGTGCAAGAGAAGCCAGTCTGGGCTTCATCATGACTACTTCCCAGATCTAGAACATGCCCCGACAGCACTCACCCCCTCCTCCAGCAAGATAGGTTGTTATCGCTCAAGGAAACTTATTGCTAGCTACAACAATTATCCCTATAGCTTAAAATGTGCTGAGGGTTCAGGGGCAAAATGCTACCAACAATGCATGAGGGGGAGAGTGTTGCAATTGCAAAACAGAAGTTGTTTTTACCTTTTCCTTTTCTAAAAAATATCATAAAAATACATATAACACTTCCCTCCCAACAACATTAAAAACAATGTTATTTAGGTTGCAAAGTCAAGCACTCGAAAGTTGGGAATTGCCATAATTAAGTCTGGCTGTGCAACCCTAGTGTAGCACCCTGTACATATGATTTATTATGCAGTCTTTTTCCACAGGACCCCTGCCTCATTTACTACAAAGGATGGATGGTACTCAGGAAATGAATCAGGGCTATGTAATGAATCAGGTTATTTGTAGGTTCTTGGCCTGACTCATTTGCTCTAGAAGTTGGAAGGTGTGTAGAGAATGAGGCAGAGCACTGCAAGAAGAGAAAGGATGACCATGTGGTTAAGGTAGTTGAATTGCACACAGGAAAACTCAGTACTGTCCCTGCTTTTGCCAGAGAGTTCTTATGAGTAAGTCACTTAAACCAACATTTTGGCAGATGATAATCAACTAGGTATCCAAGCTGAGGCACTTGGGGCCCAATATGATGAAGTGCTGAGAACTCACAATTGCAATGGAAGTTAACGGGAACAGAAAGGCAATGTGGTCTGGAGGAATAAGCAGCGTTCCAAGTCAGAAGGCCCCAGAATTTAATGCTGGCTCTGCCACTGATTCACTGTGTAGCCTCAGGCAAGTGTCTATGTCTTAATTTCTCCAGCTGTAAAATGGGACTAATAATTCTCTTATTTCTAGAGGAAATATGGAGATACATTAAATCTATTTGAGGATCTCAGATACTAACATGTTAGGTGCCATAGGAAAGACTGAAGAAACCAAATAATTCTGCACCATCATTGCAGACGAGATGGGTTCAATCGAATCTTATTTTAAATTATTCTGAACATTTTGGAGATCATTTCACCTATTCAATGTGATCTTTAGAAATGTATAAAATTTGAATATAGATGGAATGTATGCAGTTTCCTCTCAAAATATATTTTTAATTTTTGTGATGAAATTTTCTTCCCTTCCTATTAGCACCATAGCTATTTCATTTAGTACTCAAAAAAATTATAAAGGGCCTCAAACTCAGTAATTCAGAGACCAGCACTTGTAAACAAAAAGCAAGATATTTTGTGATTTAGTAAAACAAAAATATTTTCACTCTCAGCCAGATAATGCACCATGTATACATCTCCACAAAAAACAGAAAAGCAACAAATATGCACTGAAAGATAGCAAATCTCAGTGTTTTATTGTATTTATTTTATTTGGTGTACAACATAGTCTATCACCATACTGGAAGCTTTTAGTAATAGACCACAGAAAATAGTACACCATTAAAAGTCCAAAATATAAAATATGAACTCCATGTACAAGGTATATAAAAACAAATCTATAAACACCTTTATACATGGCATGAGCTAGACAGCTGTATTGATATGGTTACTGTGACTTCAAATCGCAGCTATTAAAAACATAATAGTCATCTGCCATATCTCAGGTAAGAAGTAGCTAAGCATCAACACAGTAACACAATAATCACAAGTATCTGGCAACTTAGACAAATCAAATATTTTAACCACAAGTATCCAGAATAAATGACTGACAATATCGTGGAGTATACAGTATAGTGATTATACTAAACTAGAAGGAGTGGCTAAGATTCATCAGGGCAATGCTGTTTTACAAGATAACCTTGATGGTTTAGGCAAACAGACTCAGAGATGAAACATAACATTTAGTCTCAAATTCTGCACTAAGATCTGCCTCGCAGATTTGTGTGCTCATTTGGAGTCCCACTAACTTGATTGGGCTCTATATGGGTACAAGGGTCCACTTGCACAGACTCAATGACAGGATTGGGACCTAAATATGTAAATGTAAAAGATGCAGTTGCATAGAAATAATGGTCAAGTATAGATTAAGTGACACCAAACTAATTTATAATATAAAGGAAAAGAATATGGGTTCATTGACAGTTGCAGTATTTGTATTCTTGGTCCAGTGTGCTCCAGCAACAAAGAAGAACATGTCTTATCAAGATAGAATCATAGAATAGTAGGGTTGGAAAGGACCTCAGGAGGTCATCTAGTCCAACCCCCTGCTCAAAGCAGGACCAATCCCCAGACAGATTTTTACCCCAATTCCCTAAATGACCCCCTCAAGGATTGAGCTCACAAGCCTGGGTTTAGCAGGCCAATGCTCAAATCACTGAGCTATCCCTCCCCCCAAGTCAGTTTACTAACTGACAGTAGTATAATCCCCTTCAGACAAACATGACTACTAGTGTTAGCACCTGTAGTACATTTGCTCACTTTCCATGTGCTCCAGCTTTTTAACATTGAGATATATTTATGATTTAAAGTGGCAGAAACTGAAATTATAATAAAAACATTAATTCTTGTGTCCATTAAAAGTTGTGGGAGTTCTATATTGCAGTGTGCAGGATTAATTCACTTTCTTTGTACTAATGTTTTGCCAATAACTCAATAATAGTAGCCTGTGATCAAACACACCCGCGCCTAGTGGAACATGCAACTGCCAATGAGAAAATATACTGTGTTTTAGACAGCAGCATGTAACATTGCAATTAAAGCAATTTTTGTAATCACCTGCTCCATATATTCATGAACATTTTCTTGGATAAAAGTCTGGTAAATAGAATCAGTGACCTCAGATTATTGTTACTTCTCCAAACTGTAGGCTTCCAACCCAACAGGACCTTTTCATGAAAGAAATTTGTTTTTTAAAATTGTTACTCCAGTTCACACACAAGGGCACCTGAACATCTGAAATCCAATACAAATAGATGATGACTTTTTGTATATCTGATGGAAAGTCAAATTTGAAATCCAGATTTTTTTTTCTGTGTGAAAGAAGCTTATGAGTGAATGTACTACGCTTCATCTTTCAGTCCAAGACGAACATAGACGTTAAGTCCCCAATTCTGTTAACACTGAAATGAGTCAACAGGACTACCTATATATGAGAGTATTGAGTAAAATATCATGTAAGAAAGAAGAAGTGATCTCTAAAATTTGTAAAAGAACCTTAACTCAGAATTTCTTGTATTTTTAGTGTTTGTGTTAGTTCAGAATGGGGATCAGCTGCCTTATCTCCATGTTAATGGAGTTTTTTGTACTGGAATATTAGTTACGTCTCATAACATTGTGCCCTGAACCTGTTAGACCACATTTGATGTATAGCATCCAGTTTTGGTCATCTTATTTGAAGATAGATGTCAGTATAAATTCTGGCTGCCCCTGAATAGGCATGTTTGGTGGGAAAAGATGGCAGCTCGGGGGAGGGGGGGGCTCTCTCCATCATGTCAGCACATATGCAGAGGTCACAGGCATAATGCTGACTGAGCACTCATAGGAAAGAAGCATGGCCAGGACCTCATCCCCTGCATGGCTATAAGTATCTGGCAGCAAGTATTTGGGCAGCATAGTGTAAAAGTGCTATACAATG
This sequence comes from Emys orbicularis, assembly GCF_028017835.1. Taxonomy (NCBI): domain Eukaryota; kingdom Metazoa; phylum Chordata; order Testudines; family Emydidae; genus Emys; species Emys orbicularis. The sequence continues at coordinate 322,090,776 of NC_088683.1, read as the reverse complement.
TGCTTCCTAAGGAATGTTGCATACGACTGCCCTCCTTGCCTATTGCAGTTCTGTCCCTGAACAACCTGAAATTACTGAAAGGCAATAAATATGGAACCCCTTGGAGGTCATTTTCAAAGAGTCACATTCCAGAGAAGAAAACCACTTCCATATTGGTCATGGAATTTTAACTTTGATCCCTTATGCATGTGTACTGTGAATCCGTCTAAATACACGATCAAATTATTTCTCAGTGTAACATAATAGAAAATATCCACAATCATAAATGCACATGTAGTATTTTGTAACTTTTTTTGGTTATTCTTGGACACTCTATTTCTCAGTCCTAATGGTCCAGTATATGTTGTGAAAAACTTTTGATATAAGCTCTCTTCTCTATAATGGTACTAGGAATTTTAATACTTCAACCTTTGCACATATACTATAAATTTAAACAGATTTTTTTTACTTTCTTATGAGAATTTATTATGAACAAAATTTATACTTGCATACTACTGATTTGAAAGTTATGAATATCTATTTTAACACTAGTTGTACAAAGCAAATAGAAAACTCTTTTTTTCCCCTTCAGGTTATGACTCCCTGATTTTTAAGTTTCCTCAGCCCCATATCATGTTAGAGAAGCTCAGAGACTGTTCTAACTTATACCAGCTGGATATGGTCCCCCCAAGGAACTATATGCCATGGGTGGATTGCAGGCACATTTCTCCTGGCTAGACAAATTCCCTCTCAACCCAGATATGGCCCCTATGCCAGAGTGGAGGAACAGTTCTCATAAGGACATGCTAGCTGAGAGCGCCCCCATGTTGGGGGAATTCCCAGCTGATCAGTTGGGACCAGAATGAGGGAGAGAATTGCACTAATGAAGTAGTATGGAGTATGACTTAATTATTAAAAGAGTTGACTTTGTAATTTAATTGTAAACACAGGTTGGTACATAGCGCTCTTCACTACTGCTGTAAATTGACCACAAACAGCAGCAAAGTCCAAGACCCCCTTCTACAACTTAGCCTTTCTCACTGTGACGCCACAAACCAAACAAACTAATCAATAAAAGAGTAAAATAAATCCAGTCTCCAATGATTGGAGAGAAAAAAGAGCAACATATCTTTGAATACACTTTATAATTTTGGAAGGCACTCACATGCTAGGATGTGTAATAGATCAGATAATTACACTTCAGTATAGTTCTTTAAATATGGTTTTTTATGTACTTTTCATATAAATGACTAATAAACTGTGACATATACAAAGTCGTGCACAATACAGGATGACATATACACATTCTATTCTTTGAGAAACAGTATGTGATCTTGTAATTATACTATCATTATGCACATATACAAGGAGATATAGTTACATCTGTGCATTCAGCCTTAACTTTGTCACCTCCCGACACACTTAACTGTGTAACCTAAAGTTACATTAGAGACCGTTTTTTGTATTTATTTTCCTAGGTTTTTTTAAAAGAAAGGCTTTACAAATTCTGCTGGCCTTTGTCTGTGCTTATTTGTATGCAGACTTTTTAGACTGTAACCTCTTTTTAGATTATTATTCTTACATGTCAGTCAAGCACCTAGTACAGTTTTGGGCACTGTATAAATTAGGAGGTCACACACTTTGTTGCTTTTTTAGGCTGACCTCACTACACACACTAGGGGCTCCTTGCATCTGTCCATTCTCACCCACAAGCTCCCAGTGTTCCACCCTCTCATCCCCCTCTATTTCAGGAACTTGCTGCAACTCCCCCCTACATCCCCTCCCTCATGCTAGGGGCTATGTTCACTCCCCATTTTCCCCTTCCCCTGCATATCAGGGTTACCCAATCTCCACCCTGCCTGGGGTTCTCTACAATCCCCTTTTCCTCTTCCCCATACAAGGGTCCTCCATTCTCGCCACCATGCCAGGGGCTGTATGTGCCTCCTTTCCCCCACCATTATTATTTCTCTTTGTTCTGCATGGGAGCCAGGTCTTTGATCTATAGACAACTGCAGAAGTGCTTGAAGCCCTGGTTCTGCTAAACAGGTGGCAAGGTATCGCATTACATTCAGACATCCAGACAGAAAGAAAACAATCCCATCAAGTTGAATGCGGGGACTCAGAAGCTTGGCCAATAATCTTGCATGCTTATGGAGGTGGTAACCAGCTGGAATATTTGTGGTAGCTTTGCTTTGCAAGGCACTACCCTAAGGAGAAGCTGTATTTAAAGATGAGAGATTAAAAAAAAGTATCAGAGGGTTAGCCGTGTTAGTCTGGATCTGTAAAAAGCAAGAGAGTCCTGTGGCACCTTTAAGACTAACAGATGTATTGGAGCATAAGCTTTCGTGGGTGAATACCCACTTCGTCACCCACGAAAGCTTATGCTCCAGTACATCTGTTAGTCTTAAAGGTGCCACAGGACTCTCTGTTGCTTTTTAAAAAAAGTAATTTGTGACAATCCAACGTAACACAGAATTAAATTAAAGAAACTCATTGCTAATGATATTTTTAATCAAATAATGATACAATAAAACCTGATTAAATAATAACAGCTAGAAAATAATTTGTAGCAGAACATTCAATGGAGAGTCAAAAATCAACATTGGAATTTTCCCAACCTAGGTTAAGTCCCAATATTTTAATAAAAATCTCTAAGTGGAAGCAGTCTCCTATGTGGCAGGAGTACTCCAACACTGCTTAAAACTCATTACACAGTTATTAGACAATTTAGGCCAGCTACTTTGCAATAGACCTGGGCTTATAATTTGCCAGAAGCTGGGAATAGGCGACAGGGGATGGATCACTTGATGATTACCTGTTCTGTTCATTCCCTCTGGGGCATCTGGCATTGGCCACTGTCGGAAGACAGGATACTGGGCTAGATGGACCTTTGGTCTGACCCAGTATGGCCATTATTGCATACTTACGGAGGTGGTATTCAGCTGGCATATGTTCTTATAACATGGCTTCTTGTGCCTTGCTCCCTAAACTAACAGGAGCTGAGAAAGCTGTGGAGGAGGCAACACACCCATTTCAGCCACATGCAGATGGCCATTCCAAGGCCAATGCACCACATCAGCCTTCTTTCTAGGCACCATTAAACACCATTTAAATGTTGCCTAGCAAGAGGGCTTAAGTGGGACTTCATTAGTGCATAACGCCTTGTGTTGACCCGTTGCACAATGGTGAATTTCATCCTCTGTCCCTAGAAGGGAATGAGTTGCTCTTGTCAACTCATAGGAACAGCCCTAATTGGCTCCAAAGAGAATTGCATCTAGCCCTTCTCACAAGGGAAGCTGGTATGAAAAGAGCCTTGTGCAATGCAGGGAAAAACACAGAAAATCTTCAGGGGCCCCAACCAGCATGGAGAGGACCCTGGTGAGGAATAACTAATAAAATACACGAGGGAAAACCGACATATTCAGTGTTCTTCACATGCACACACACACGGGAGAGAGACACAAATAACAGGGTTTGCAAGAAATCCTAAAATCCCAGTTGCTCGTCAATAGCTAAGGAGCCCTATGCCACCAAAGAAAAGCTTAAACCTGGCTTTAGCACTTTTCAATATCCCTAGGACAGCAAAGGTAGGGGTGGGGAGAACTCAGGCCATACTCTCAGAGAGATTTGAGGTTTCTGCAAAAGTGATCCACAGTTTAATAGTTCATGCTGACATTTTCATTGTTACTAAGCTTCAGTTAGTAACCCATTACAATTAACCAGGGTGGGGTGGGGGGGAGGAGGGTTGTCAGTTTCCACCTCTCTTAGGGCTGTTCTTTCTATCTGTATCTGCAGACTCAAGAAAACAGCACTACATATATTCACACTTTGAAGCTTATCTTTTCATCAAAAAGAGCTAGAATTTTTTTTTAAATGAAAGGTTAAAATCTCTGAGGCCACCATAGAAGTGCCAGTACAGCATGCCACTGAGTTCTGGCTCACTTCAAAACCTACTATATCCAGAGGGGAATTCCCTTCTTTGTAATAAACCCAGTAAGACAACAGCATGGAGAGAAAGCTACTGTGTGGGTTTCCCAATTAAATAAAAGTCTATAAATACAATGAAAATAAGTTTAATTAATTGGCCAAGCTTGCATGCCTTATACTCACCTTGATGGCATTTCTCTGTGTGGATGCAACACAGCTTTTGAACGCCACAATTCCAACATTTCAGAGAGTGTTCTAGGCATTAATGGGTAGAACCTTATTGATTTTGAGGGACAATGGTATGGGAGGAGGATAACATGGGGGACCCTGGCACCTGGCAAAGGGAGAAATGGGGGGCCCACAGAGCCCTGGCATAGAGGGAAAGGTGAAGAATGGGGAGACACAGAACCTCTGGCATGGGAGAAGGGCATGGGGGGGATAAACAATTCTTTACTGAGAAAGTTGGGGAGATTCCTACCTCGAGCCTGATCTTTCGTGATAACAAAGATGAGACACTCTCAGAAACTGAGGCAACAGAACTAGTAGTGCTGGAGCAAACTGCTAGCCCAGTATCCTGTCTTCCGACAGTGGCCAATGGCATATGCCCCAGCGGGAATGAACAGTACAGGTAATCATCAAGTGATCCATCCCATTGCCCATTCCCAGCTTCTGGCAAACAGAGGCTAGGGACACCATCCCTGCCCATCCTGGCTAATAGCCATTGATGGACCTATCCTCCATGAACTTACCTACTTCTTCTTCTTTTTTTAATTTTTCTCTTGCCACGACAGTGTGTTGCTGTTTTGGGTCTTTCTTAGAGATCCAACCAAGATGAAGAGGGAAAGCTGGACAGGTGGCAGCTCATACTTCAACAAACCCTGGATATCAACATCTCTGGACCGGGCAATAATTGTCCACTTGCGCAATATCTAACAATCAACTGTTATTGCTTGTGCTGTCTGCTTCTTCTTTTGTTTGATTGGCTTATTGAGATTAGCAAATGATTTGACATTATGCCTTTTTATGGGATCAAAGAGGCCTACCTCACCCCTTTGGAGCATACTGGTTACAAACTGCTTCATTTCTTGTGTGCCATTCTCTTATGCACAAACTTCCTGCAATTTCAGGTGGGGCCCAGTAGATGTTGCAATGTTCACAAGTGGCTGGCTGTTGTCTGGGCTTGATCCAGGTTCAATGCTAAAAGTATTTGCCATTCTTTCGGTCACAAATTTTTTAATAACTTCAACAGCAGTTTCATCTGCAACCCTGCGCTTTGTGGTAGCTTCTTTGTGGAGATCTGTGCTCAAGGATGCACTCTACACATTTATTTTGTCGTAGCTGTTACAGCTGCCTTAAAATGTGCAGTCAGGAAATGCTTGGTCAGAGCCTTATCTTTTGTGTAAAGATGCTGATGCTTCACACAGTCCTTGCTGAGAGATTGCTCAATGGCTATGTCATGCTGTACACCACTGAAGGGTCTGGCAGTATGGTATACTGCTCCCTGACTATCAATTAGGGCATGTTATATTATGCGGTTTCTCCTCTAGAAGTCTGGCTTCTGCTACATGTACACAACCCTGTCTAGCATAATTCACATAACCACACTGGAACATGGTACAAACAAGCTCAGATTGTCATGTGACTACAGACTTTTGCTTTAACTGAAGGCAAAAAAGGTACAGGAGAAAGCATAAAATATCACCTGTGGCTAAGTATTTCCCAAACACTCCTATTCTGAGTACATAGTTGCATTATCAATTGTGTTGAGGAGCTTTCTGCCAATTTTGATGAAAATTAGATTATGTATCTGAGTTATAGCCTTTTTAGTGATTTTATGATTTTTTTTTCAGGTTGGTTGCCGTATAACGTTTAAACATTATGTGATATATAAAAATTGCACCACTTCCAGCATCTACATCCACGAGGTGATAATGACCATCAGCTTTGTGCCTAACATGTTGTAGCAATACATTTTTTCTAGTGGATGGGTTGCCCTAACTCATTAATAAGACCCCTTTTCAAATCTGGCTGTTAGACTAATACTGCAGCCATCACAGGGGTGTCTGAGATTCATACAGTAGCCTGGAACAGGAGTTCCCAGCATTTCATATTTGTAAATTCACTTTTAAAAACTGAAGAATGTCATTGCTTTCTGGTAATTATTGATATTACCGTAAGTGCCCAAAAAGTGCTAGGCCCTGTATAGACATATAGGAATACACCATCCGTGCTGCAAAAAGTTTGCAGTCTAAACAGGTATATCTGATATAATGATATCTTGTGTAAGAAATATTTTAGAAATGTAAATTCTGGGACCAGTAACCTGTTCTGAGCCTGTTTCTTGCAGTGCTGCAACATGGTTGTATGTACTGTATATTATACAAAAGCAAAACTGTTTACATAAAGTATTCTAAATAGGTGAACTTGTTTTACAACTTTGAGATCAAGATTTTTATTTAATAAAACTAGAAGAAATTAAATCAGCAAGCAAGAAAAGCAGAGCTTAATGAGAACTAAGATAACTGTAAGATATGGTATCAAGTGTTTCCACATTAAAAGTATCTTTAGATCCATGCTGCCAACTTGCCAAATAAAGATATTTACATCAGTCAGCATTATTATAAAGATATGGGTTACAAGAAATAAAAATTAATATTTAATTTTATCAATACACATGAAATAGCCTTTAAAAGGAGTGGGGGCAGGAAACTGCTGCTGCTTTACCCTCAGGCCTTGTCTACACTACCAAGTTTTGTCGCCAAAAACTGCCTTTTGGCAACAAAACAGCAAGAGCACACACACTACAATGGGACTTTTGTTGTGAAAAATGCCCAGTTTTGGCGACAAAAAAGGTCCACCCCTATGAGAGACTTTTGTCTTTTCCCCTCCCTTTATTGTCGACAAAGAGCCAGTGTAGACACTGCTGATTGTTTTATCGACAGAAGTGGCTTCCGCCAGTATCCCACAATGCCTGCCCTGATTGCTCTGCTCAGTGTTTTGATCTCTGCTGCCCTGCAGGCATGCGCCCCTCCCGGGAAGTATCTGTGTGCTGCTCCCTTTGGGGAACTAACAAAGAGCAAATCATGGGAATGCTCCTGTTCTGCCCTGCACTAGGAACAGAGCAGCAGGCAGACTGCTGCAGCAAGGGGAGGGGGACAGACTGCTGTGCTGCTTTGCCATTCCTCAGCATGGAGAGCTCACAGAGCTACTAATGATGCTGCTCTCAGCAGCTGAGGGGGCTGTGGGAGAACTCGGAGATAATTCCAAGATGCGCAGAGATCAGCTCTTCCTTCCCAAAACACTGCACTATGGGATACATACCCACAGTGCATTGCTCATCCGTCGATGATGGTGTCCCCAATGTGGACATGATCTGTCGACAGAGGGAGCAAGTGTGAACACCCCTGGGAGATTTTTGTTTTGTCAACTTTTGGGCGTCGACATAAGTTTTGTCAACAAAACCTGGTAGTGTAGCCAAGCCCTCAGAAATGCTGGTACATTCTTTATGTCTACATTTAAAATGCTAAAGCGGCACAGCTGCAGGGACAACACTACCTACGCCAATGGAAGGGGTTCACCTGTCAGGGGTAATTCACCTCCCCGACAGGTGGTAGTTAGGTCAATGGGAGAATTCTCCCATCGATCTAGCGCTGTCTACACCAGGGGTTAAATCGGTTTAAGCTACATAGTTCAAGGGTGGAGATTTTTCACACCCCTGAGCAACATAATTATACCAAATTAATTTCCTAGTGTAGACCAGGCCCTAACACTGTCTACACCTGGTGTTACGTCGGCATAGCTACGTCTCTCAGGATCGTGGATTTTTTACTTCCCTGAGAGATGCAGCTATGCAGATGTAAATTTTCAGTGTAGACAGGGCCGGCTCCAGGCACCAGCTAAGGAAGCAGGTGCTTGGGGTGGCCAATACAAAGGGGCAGCAGTCCGTCCGCTATTGGGGCGGCCTGTCCAGGTCTTCTGCGGGAATTTGGCGGTGGGTCCCTCAGTCCCTCTCTTCCTCTTTGAGCTGCTGCCGAAGAGGAAGAGAGGGAGCCGCCGCCGAACTGCTACCAAAGAATGGAGCGGCATGATTGAGCTGCCGCCAAAGTGCCGCCGATCGGCTTTTTTTTTTTTTTTTTTTTTCCCCCCGCTTGGGGCGGCAGAAAACCTGGAGCCAAACCTGAGTGCAGACCAGGCCTCAGTTCCAAATTATGCACTCAAAAGAGCTGTAGAACTTAAACCGAACAATAAGGGGTATAGTACAATAAAGAGTGGAGAAAAGGAGGCCAATCCATTATTGTAAAACACTACATATTTCAGAAAAATCTTATAAAAACAGAGAACATTTAAGTAACCTACGGCACGCACATTTCCAGTGTGCAAGTACTTCATCAAGTAATAGCACAAGTATGAACAACTGCCATGCTTTTATGTAATGGCATCAGGTTTCACTATAGGCTGCACTATTAGGCTGGCATATTCATTTAGCTTATGAGTCATTCATTGTATAAACATCATAACAGAGACACCTACAAACTAATGAATTGTGAAAGAATTATAACATTTCCCCCTTCAGGCTTCCATCAGAATGTCACAAAATAATGTTAATATCACAAAAGCTAGTTAGCAAATGAGGAATTATGTACTAGCCAATAGTCAAGCCTTTGTCTTTTACAAGTCAGCCAGTAGCAGTCGATAATTTTTATTTGAAACAACACCATTCACCATAATCATGTTGCAGAACACTAACAAGAAAAGGTAACAACTGAGACAGAAATTATCACTTTTATTTCAGAGCCCTGGCTTTTATGACCATCATCACTACAGACAATACACATCCGTGCCATGGAAATTGCAAATTTGAGGTCTTTCATAGATTTTTGCTGATTTTTCATAGATTTCTTCAGAATCTGAGCTTTCTTACAGAGTCGGGAACAGGGAAAGGGGGGGAGGATGACAGTGTATATAGCCCTTTGTTTTGCAAAGACAGCTTTAAAAAAAACCAAACAGATACATTGCCATCATGTCCAGTCTGCAGCCAAACAGAATGAAAGACTAGCACTGAGAAAAGAAGGGTGTTGTTCAGCTACAGAATTACAGCAACTTAAAAGACTAAGGCCATGTCTACACTACAAACTTTGGTTAACTCATATCACTGGTGTTGTCAGGAATCAGGGTCTGCAGCAGAACCAGTCTCCGGGCAACGTAACAAATGCAGCTGGCATGCAGTAGGCTGCCCAGTGGCCACACTGCCTGATTGGTGGGAAGAGTCACCGGATCAAGCCTTAAGACCAGCAGCAGCAGTATTTTGGCAGCTCCTCAAATCATTCGCCCATGGCTGAGATAGCTCCTGCCTTGTGCCCAGCCTTGCCCCTGTCTTGCCTCACTCCGGGTAACTCAGTTCTGACCCTTGGCTCCAATTCCTAACTTATGACTTCAGCTCTGGCATCTGGCCTGTGACTGCATCTCTGACCCTGGGCTCCTATTCCTGGCTACCAACTCCTGCTCTAACCACTAGGCTTGACATTTTTGCCCATCTGAGTGTACAAATGTAGTCCGTTGTGGCTACACATACACCTGCCGTGGTTCTCATGGGGCAGTGTATGTGAGAAGCTGTGGTTTTCCTTGCTGTGTCCCCCTGTGGAGTGGTAAGGATAGGGATGTAGCCCAGGATGCCACGTGGTATGTTGGGGGGTATAGGGAGCTGCTGCCATGGAGTTCTCCAAGGTCTGCAAAGGTGAGTCTGGGATATTTGGACCTGTTGGTCAACCAGGGTCTGCAGCATTTAAATTTGCTCCTATTAAGTATTGGTGTATCTCCCCCTCTCCCTGCTGGCATTTCTTCTGTCCACTTTTCCCCTCTCCATACCATCAGCCCTCCAGGCCCTTTGTTCATGGTCCGATGCAGCACCAGCTTGCAGGACCTCATTCAGTATGTCCTCCCTAATCCTCTTCTTTCTCCTCATCAGGGTCAAGTGTTCTGTGGGTGTGGAGGGCCCCATAACAGCAACAGCTCCTGATTAAAAAACAGATCTATCATTGGGCTTACAGTCACAACAGAGAGAGAAAGGTTAGTTTCAAAACTCCCTTCCCTTATTCCCATAAAACTTTTAATACAAGACATGCTTATTGACACTTCAGCTTTGGAGCACCGCACCACTCTCCAGCCCATCAGGGTGAGTATGGCCCGCTGCGAGGCAGGGAATTTCAGTTGTAAGAAACAATAAAATTCCGGTCCCTGTTCCACGGGTACGCGTACAGTGCAACGGCACTGAATATTGGCACTATTTTCCTTAGGCAGTGGTGATTTTAGCTGCTATCTTACTCCTGAGGGTAACAAAAGGCACAGAGATGACAGCTGCTACTGGTGTCCTGAAGCCACATGGGCCCGCATGCCGCTAGCTTATTTACTGCAAAAGAGACAGCCAAACTCATCACAGGATGGCATGGGAGAGTGTCCTACCGCAGGGGAAGAAATAAGACACCCAATTCCTAGAAACCCTCAGGAGAGGATTGCAGAGTATTTCCATGAAAGTTTCATCGAGATCTCTCAGGAGGATACAAGGGGCATCTACCCCCATGTACATAAGCAGCAGATACCAACCCTACCTCTGTTTGTTATCAGGGCCGGCTCCAGGCACCAGCATTCCAAGCAGGTGCTTGGGGCGGCAATCTGCAAGGGGCAGCAGTCTGTGTGTTTTTGCCACCCCAAGCAGCGCGCCGAATTGCCACCGTGGACGGCGGGGGCAGTCCGTGTGCCGTTAGGGCGGCACGCTCGTTTCCATGTCGGCGGCAATTCGGCGGCAGCTTCTATGTTCAGCTGCCCGCGGCGGCAATTCGGCGGCTTTTGTCTTCCGTCTGAAGACAGAAGCTGCCGCCGACATGGAAACGCGCATGCTGCCCTAAGGGTACAGGGACGGCCCCAGCCGTCCGCGGCAGCAATTCGGCGCGCTGCTTGGGGCGGCAAAAACAGTAGAGCCAGCCCTGTTTGTTATACTGCTATCTCTTCTATTATGAGTAAAACAACGAAAAGTCGATACCTGTGTCTTGTTAACTTGGGGATGGGTTAGGTGCCATTTTTACATTTAAACACTGTAAGGGGAAAATACAGCATACGCTTACCTGAGGTCCCTTCCCCTTCAACAGGCTAGTCCATGCTCAGCTGCCAGGACTAGCTAGACCATGCAGGAGTCTCAGGCAGGTCCTGGCTCCTGGTGTAGGTGGACTCCCCTGCATGTCACCTCTCTCTGCTTGTCCTCCTTCCCGTTCATGGCAGGGGCCCGTGGCTTAGGCTCCTCGGAGACATCCACAGTAGCGTGCACGGTAGCGGTGGGGTCTCCGCCAAGTACAGCCTGCAGCTTGTCATGACCTATGAGGGAAGATTGAAAAAATTGGTTTAGTCTGGAGAAGAGAAGACAGAGGGGACATGATAACAGTTTTCAAGTCCGTAAAAGGTTGTTACAAGGAGGAGGAAGAAAAGTCGTTTTTCTTAACCTCTAGGGATAGGACACGAAGCAATGGGCTTAAATTGCAGCAAGGGAGGTCTAGGTTGGACATTAGGAAAAACTTCCTAACTGTCAGAGTAGTTAAGCACTGGAATAAATTGCCTAAGGAATTTGTGGAATCTCCATCATTGGAGATTTTTAAGAGCAGGTTAGACAAACACCTGTCAGGGATGGTCAGATAATACTTAGTCCTGCCATGAGTGCAGAGGACTGGACTAGATGACCTCTCAAGGTCCCTTCCTGTTCTAGGATTCTATAAAAGCATCAGGTCTGCGACTCAGCACCAGTTTGATTGTTGGCCTCCGTGGCCTTGTGGTATGCCTGCAGCAGTTCATTTGCTTTCATGCAACACTGCTGCTGAGCCGTCGTACTCCTTTGCCTGCATCCCCAGACAATCTTTTCATAGATGTTGACACTTCTACATCTTGCCCGTAGCTGTGCCTACACAGCCTCTTCTCCCCACAGGCCCAGGAGATCCAATATCTCCTGTCCACTCCAGGCAGGAGTGTGTCTAGTATGTAGAGCTGTTACGGTTGGTTGGGCAGTTGCACATGAGGGAGAGCTGCTAGGTATGCACGCCAAGATGGGCGATCAGGAAAAGGTATTTCAAAAATATGCAGTGGGCTTTAAGAGGGGGGATTGCTGCCAGTCTCCATGACCCCTGGGCAGTAGTGTTTACAATTGTGACAGAGAGGTCAGTGTCCAGGGAATGGGGCATTGTGGGACAGCTGCTAGAGGACTGTTAGAGTCGACACAGGTTGTGCAGTGTCTTCACTCCCCCTGCATCAAGCTCAGTAAGTTACCACAGCTCCACACTGTTTGGGGAAGGTGGTTTTACTGTGTCACCATTACAGGGTGCTTATATCAGCCGGAGACAAATTGGAATGTAGACACATGCACAGATAGGTTGACACAAGGAGACTTATGTTGGCCTAACTTTGTAATGTAGACCAGGCCTCACAGCGTTAACAGTTTCACAACATATCAAGTAAATTCAGCAAATGCACTTGTCCAGTGTAGCTGGATGTACCTGGTATTCTGGCTGATGTTTCACACTTTTGAATGGATGTTCCTTAGAAAGTTACTGACGGATCACCTTCATTTTTAAGCAGTGGAAGTACTTAAACAACTAGATGGGAGCCAGGCTGTCCCATCCTCCTCTGTAGGAAAAGGGGCAGAATTAAACTAAGGGCTTGTTTACATGGTGGGGTAATGCACTCTGTGAGGGTATGATTTCTAAAGCAGGGGTTCTCAACCTTTCTGAAGCCCCCCTCAACATGCTATAAAAACTCCAGGGCCCAGCAGGAAAGGGGGGGGGGACGGACTCAGGGCTCCAGGCCAGGCCCTCAGGCATAGTTATAGTTTGACTTCTATTTGGGGGGGAGGGGGGGCAGGGGCCAGCGGGACTTGAGTCAGCTCCACACAGCAGGGTCCAGGAAGGCAGTGCCACCTTCACCCCGACTCAACTCGGCAGGCCACCCAGCCTGTCTGGGTTGTGTGTGATGGGGGTTCAGCTCAAACAATTTGAAAAGTGCTCAGGGTGCAGGCAGGGGGCAGCTAGGGGCTGTGTGCAGGCACGGGGGTAGCTCAGGATGCAGGGAGGGGATAGCGAGGGGCTGTGTGCAGGCACGGGGGTAGCTCAGGATGCAGGGAGGGGGCAGCTAGGGGCTGTGTGCAGGCACGGGGGTAGCTCAGGATGCAGGGAGGGGATAGCGAGGGGCTGTGTGCAGGCACGGGGGTAGCTCAGGGTGCAGGCAGGGGGCAGCTAGGGGCTGTGTGCAGGCACGGGGGTAGCTCAGGATGCAGGGAGGGGATAGCGAGGGGCTGTGTGCAGGCACGGGGGTAGCTCAGGATGCAGGGAGGCTCGTAGCTAGGGGCTGTGTGCAGGCAGGGGGTAGCTCAGGGTGCAGGGATGGGGTAGCTAAAGGCTAGAGGGGGATGTGCCAGGCAGCAGCGCTCCCAACCCTGGTGCTCCGGGCAGCCAAGCAGTGCAGCCAGCCCCAGTGCTCCCAGCAACCCTGAGGGAGGTGGGGCAGCTAGTCCCGGTGCTCCCAGCGGTGTGGCACTAGCACCAGCTGCCCTGCGTCCCTGCAGGAGGCAGACCAGCCAGCCTAAGCCAGCAAAGGCAGAGCGCTGGAATACAGGGGGGGCCTGGCCTGGGGGCGGAGCATGGGCGGGGCCATGCTAGGTTGTTTGGGAAGGCACAGCCTACCCCTGTCTATGACACACGCCGCCCATGCCTGCTGTAGAAGATGGTGAGACTCACTGCCAAAGCAGAAACCTCAATTTCTGCATTAAATAAACCAACTGTATCCTGTCACAGCAGAGTCTTTGAGAAATAAATCTTCCTCTGAGGATACTGATTCCTTCAATAAAGAAACTTCCACATTCTGTGAACTGCAGCAAACCAGCCTTGTCTTTCTGAGACCTTCCTGATGTATTATACAGAAATGATAACGGTCAAGTACATTTTCTTTGCTTTTCAGCTCACTGAAGTCACTTTGATCTTCTTCCTGAGACAATGACAGAAACTCACCTTCTCATCCTTTCAGAGGTGCAGTTTTGTTAATGAGGGGCCCCGGTTTTGCCCTACATACTTGAGACTGTGTTAGGAGCAATGATGATTCAGCTGGAGAATTCTGAGCAAGGACAATTATCTCAAAATACCTGCTCCAAGCAGCTTTGACCACAATTTCTGAAGCAGTATTGAATATATAGTTTGTCCTTGGCTACAGTTTGACATAAAATTGTGATTAATGCCAGTTTAGCTACACCGATAGCTGGCACCCATTTTCAGCAACAAGTAATTTTGCTAGGTTTAGGAGTATTCTACTGCAGGCCTTTAAAATAATCTAAAGTCAGTTATGTTATATCTGGTTCTACTGCATTTACAAACAAGCATTTTATACTGATTTTGGTAGGAAGCTGTCATTAAAATCACATCAGAAAATCTACATGTAAAACTAAAGTATTTCACTCCCCCCTCCCCCTACTGGAGTTCTATTCTGTGGCCATTTATTAAAAACTATTTTAAATCTGATAAACCTGACTGGGGAGAGAAACTCATTTTCAAAGCGACTTGGCTGTATTCATGGCAGTTTACTCTAACTGAGAGAGGCTTTCAGATTGAGACTCCCATATTTAAATTATAAGCTTTTTACATGTAAGAAATGGGGTATTTGTGAAACCAAGTTGACATTTTCCTCTTAAAATAAAGAGTCTAAAGTTAAGGGTATTTTAACCAACAAGCGGAAGTGAGTACTGGTCTCTCTAAGGTTCTGATTGTGCAAACACTTGCACACCTGCTTAACAGTATTCACATGAGTAATATCATTGAAGTCAATAAGAACATAAGAACATAAGAACATAAGAAAGGCCGTACTGGGTCAGACCAAAGGTCCATCTAGCCCAGTATCTGTCTACCGACAGTGGCCAATGCCAGGTGCCCCAGAGGGAGTGAACCTAACAGGCAATGATCAAGTGATCTCTCTCCTGCCATCCATCTCCATCCTCTGACGAACAGAGGCTAGGGACACCATTCTTACCCATCCTGGCTAATAGCCATTTATGGACTTAGCCACCATGAATTTATCCAGTCCCCTTTTAAACATTGTTATAGTCCTAGCCTTCACAACCTCCTCAGGTAAGGAGTTCCACAAGTTGACTGTGCGCTGCGTGAAGAAGAACTTCCTTTTATTTGTTTTAAACCTGCTGCCTATTAATTTCTTTTGGTGACCCCTAGTTCTTGTATTATGGGAATAAGTAAATAACTTTTCCTTATCCACTTTCTCAACATCACTCATGATTTTATATACCTCTATCATGTCCCCCCTTAGTCTTCTCTTTTCCAAACTGAAGAGTCCTAGCCTCTTTAATCTTTCCTCATATGGGACCCTCTCTAAACCCTTAATCATTTTAGTTGCTCTTTTCTGAACCTTTTCTAGTGCTAGAATATCTTTTTTGAGGTGAGGAGACCACATCTGTACACAGTATTCGAGATGTGGGCGAACCATGGATTTATATAAGGGCAATAATATATTCTCAGTCTTATTCTCTATCCCCTTTTTAATGATTCCTAACATCCTGTTTGCTTTTTTGACCGCCTCTGCACACTGCGTGGACATCTTTAGAGAACTATCCACGATGACGCCAAGATCTTTTTCCTGACTCATTGTAGCTAAATTAGCCCCCATCATGTTGTATGTATAGTTGGGGTTATTTTTTCCAATGTGCATTACTTTACATTTATCCACATTAAATTTCATTTGCCATTTTGTTGCCCAATCACTTAGTTTTGTGAGATCTTTTTGAAGTTCTTCACAATCTGCTTTGGTCTTAACTATCTTGAGTAGTTTAGTATCATCTGCAAACTTTGCCACCTCACTGTTTACCCCTTTCTCCAGATCATTTATGAATAAATTGAATAGGATAGGTCCTAGGACTGACCCTTGGGGAACACCACTAGTTACCCCTCTCCATTCTGAGAATTTACCATTAATTCCTACCCTTTGTTCCCTGTCCTTTAACCAGTTCTCAATCCATGAAAGGACCTTCCCTTTTATCCCATGACAGCTTAATTTACGTAAGAGCCTTTGGTGAGGGACCTTGTCAAAGGCTTTCTGGAAATCTAAGTACACTATGTCCACCGGATCCCCCTTGTCCACATGTTTGTTGACCCCTTCAAAGAACTCTAATAGATTAGTAAGACACGATTTCCCTTTACAGAAACCATGTTGACTATTGCTCAAGAGTTTATGTTTTTCTATGTGTCTGACAATTTTGTTCTTTACTATTGTTTCAACTAATTTGCCCGGTACCGACGTTAGACTTACCGGTCTGTAATTGCCGGGATCACCCCTAGAGCCCTTTTTAAATATTGGCGTTACATTAGCTAACTTCCAGTCATTGGGTACCGAAGCCGATTTAAAGGACAGGTTACAAACCTTAGTTAATAGTTCCGCAACTTCACATTTGAGTTCTTTCAAAACTCTTGGGTGAATGCCATCTGGTCCCGGTGACTTGTTAATGTTGAGTTTATCAATTAATTCCAAAACCTCCTCTAGTGATACTTCATGGGACTACAATGGGACTACATATACAAGTAAAGGTAAGCATGTGCATAAACGTTTGATGAATTGGAGCCCACATTTACAAAGACTGTGGAAAGAAATGCAAAGGATGTTAATGTGTTAAAATTACAAATACTTCATATTCAATAGTAAAATTCTCAGAGAAACTTCTACTACTTTCAAGATTTTTCAGGTTTAAGATACAGAAACATGCATGTGTGTGTCCACAAATATATTATTATATACATAACTGACCCAATGCTCTAGTGACAAAGCAGATTGCTGCCACACAGGGTTCCAAATCTGGGTGCCCCATTGAACAGGTTAGCAGGCAACAGTAGCAACACTACCTCAACCCTTCTGAAAGGAGTTCATTCTCTTTACTCTTAAGTGAGCCTCTATTTGACTGATGCTCAGAGCACCCAACCTGGGTTGGCCAGACAGAAAATTCCCACAATGCAGGGGGCTGGGAGTGGGAGTTAAAGTGTGAATGGAAGCAAAGGAAAGTAAAATAGTTAAAGTACCTGTTTAAGTATTGCGTTTAAAAAATAAGACTTAGTAACAGAAGAGTAAAATAACATTTATTTGTGCAGATTTAAACTAGGTATAGTACCCACATAGGTTAATGGCAACATTTGCAGTGTAAAAGCAATTAGCCGCCATTGTGGAAAACATCAAATCAAGATTACTATTATGGAAATATAGTTTCACTTGATGTACAGAAACTATGACCCAACACTATTATCTAAAAATGTAAGGATCCTGTTAAGCACAAAACCTGTCTGGCTTCCATGTCACAGAAAGCTGCAGAAGCAGATTTTTTCTCAGGGCTTCTGCAACTTTCCAAGTTATGGAAACTTTATGTTTGTTTTTTTAACAACAGAATTGAGTCCTAATGACTCAGAGACAGATGCATAGGAACTGCTGCAGTAAAGAGAAATGAAAAAAGCAGATAGGAAAACACTGAATAGACTTACCAAAAAGCAGAACTGTCTCATTACAAAAAGATAATAAACTCCATTTCTTTCAAAAAGTGTGACGGCTTGAAGTGTCGCTGAACTAATTTTCTAATGCTACAATTTCCTCCTCAAATATTCAGCAACTATGCATTCTACTGACAAAATGTGAGTGGCACTTCATTTGAAGAATAGTTGGTGTTCAGCTAACCAGCACAAAGCCCAAAAAGTCACACTAACTCATGTTAAACTTTAATATGCTAAAAACATAATAAATCTAATCAGGATCTAGTATTTACCTGAACTGACCAAGGACTTC
Source organism: Emys orbicularis (assembly GCF_028017835.1). Classification (NCBI taxonomy): domain Eukaryota; kingdom Metazoa; phylum Chordata; order Testudines; family Emydidae; genus Emys; species Emys orbicularis. Next base: position 322,073,025 of record NC_088683.1, on the reverse strand, counting down.
TGGGTTGTGTTCCGACTGTTTCGCAAGTGAAGACTCTTCTTTGCCTGATAACTTCAGTTTATGATTCTGTGGCACAGGCTCCTCCAAATGGTAGAGTCAATGTATTGCAATTAGGGAAACAACTCATTTTACGGCTCATCTAAAGAAAACGGAACTGAAACTAAAAACGGCTGATCTGTTTTTAGCTATGTTCGTACTTTAAAAACCTCTAAGTATTTCAAATAGGTCTTTATTACTTTATAAAAACATTTTAAATCTTATACAAGGAAACTTATTAATATTGCTTGATAAAGTGGCTCCAAATTATTTTGGCAATTAAAACTGATGGTTGCTTAATACGATTTTGGCCAGAAAATACAATTTAGTGAACTTTCACTTTTGCTGCCTTTCAGCACAACTAAGAGAAAACTTAACATTGGAGGGGGATGGGTTTAATCACTGCACATTGGGAGGAGGTTTTCAATGAGCTATCCACCATGACACATCTTTTTCATGAGTGATTACAGTTAATTTAAAACTCAGAAATATATCTAAGTAGTTCAAAGTCATTCCTTGCAACTAACTTTACCTTCCATTTGTCAATACTGAATTACATCTGCCATCATGCTGCCCATTCACCTGATTTATTAGGTCCCTTTGGAGTTCCTCACAATCTTCCCTAATCTTGAAAAACATTAATAATCTTTGTCACCTATAAATTTAGCCTCCTTACTTTCATTTACAGATCATTTATTAACGCATTAAAACCAGCCCCAGAGCAGATTTTTGGGAACCCTAATATTAGCCACTCACAATATTGAAAATTGACCATTTATTGATACTCTGTTTTCTTTTTCTTAGCCAGTTACTAATCTATGGCAAAACTTTACCTCCAAACCCATGACTTCTTAGTTTGTCTAATAGCATCTTGTGAGGAACTTTTTCAAAAGCTTATTGAAAGTCCAAATAAATTATGCCAACTCTTTGTCTTCTCCTTCATCCACTATTTTGTTGACATTGTCAAAACAATTCTAGTAGGCTAGAGAGATTTTCTTTTACAGAGCCATGCTGGTATGTCCTTTTTTAAAATCTAATTATTTCTTCAACCAATTTCTCTTTTACTGAAGTATGGATTGTGGGTCTATAAGTGCCAGGATCATTCCTAGTGAATTTTGAAAATCGTATGGGATATACAACATTTGCTAGCTTCCAATCTTTTGGTATAGTAGCTGATTTTAATGAGATTTCATATTTTTGTTAGCTGCTCAGCCAATTAATTCCTCAGAATTCTCAAATTAATACCATCAGGTCCTGGTGACTTATTGATCTTTATTACTTTATTCTTGCACCTAATTTTTGACACCTCAGTCTGACAGTGCCTAAGCTGTATTACCTGAAAAGATTATTAATCTCCATAACATCCTTTGCAGTGAAAACCCAATACAAAGAAATAATTTAGTTTCTTTTCAATGTCCTTATTCTCACTGTGAAGGAGTAGACTTACTGCTGCAGTGCCTCCTGATGGCCAGAGGTGGTGTAGCAACTCTCTCCCCTTCCAGCAGCACCCCATTCGGATGGCTGCTCTGGTCTTCCAGTGGTCCACCTTCCTATGAGTTGGCCCTCTGGCCAGGTCACAATTTAATCCGCTCTTTTCAGGGTAACAAGAATTCCAATGAAACAATGTCTAAATACCTTCTATCACATCTTTGGCCATGACTCTGGGCCCCATGGTCCTGACTCCCTTTTCTGAGGGCTGTCATCCTTGTGCCCTTCTCCAGCCTCACACCACCATACAACTGCTGGTAGGGAAACCCGGGCCCTCTCACTACAACCAGGTTTCAGCCCAGTGACCCTATAACCAGCAGCGAAGTAATGCTCAGTCCAACTCCTTGCTGCTGCTTCCCTGGGTTTCTTCCTACTCAGTCTCTCAGGCCTTCCCCTCACAGCCTCTTTAAACTCTCTCAAGACCCTCCCCTGGAATCCGCTAACAAAATCCCAGCATAAAAGTATAAACAAAAGCCCACTTCTGACTTCCTTGGGCCTGCCTTTACATCCCTCTCACTTAAATGCCTCTCAGACTCCCTCCCTGGGAGTCCAGCTCCTGCCCTTTTGCCATGTGTTGGAATTATTAATAATATTTGAAATTATTAATATGGGAAACCAAACACTAATTTAACCATAAATTCCTTTATTAAATCCCAGTGTACTAATATAGTTGCTCTAAACATGCCTAAAAAGCCTCAGAAATAAGCAATTTACTACATCTGAAAAGTAACAAAACATTTATAAGCGTTTGATCAAGATCAGGGCCGGCTCTGGCTTTTTTGCCGCCCCAGGCAAAAAAGCCTCCGGCCGCCCCCTCCCCCCCCCCCCGCGGGGGGGGGCGGAGCCAGGGGGGGGGCGGCGCTCTCCCGCCGGGGGGAGGGCAGCCGGAGCCCCGGGGTGAGGGTGGCAAGCCCCGGCGGGGGCTCCGCTCTCCGGCCGGGGGCAGGGCGCCGGGGGCAGGGCGCCGGGGGGGGGCGGCGAGCCCCAGTGGGGGCTCCGTTCTCCCCCCGGCGGCCGGGGGGAGGGCGCCGGAGGGGAGGGCGGCCGGAGCCCTGGGAGGAGGGCGGCGAGCCCCGGCGGGGGCTCGGCTCTCCCTCCCCCCCCCGCGGCCAGAGCGCCGGGGGCAGGGCGGCGAGCCGCGGCGGGGGCAGGGCGGCGAGCCCCGGCGGGGGCTCGGCTCTCCCCCCGGCGGCCAGAGCGCAGGGCGGCGAGCCCCTGCCGGGGCTCGCCGCTCTCCCCCCGGCAGCCGGGGGGAGGGCGCAGGGGGCGGGGGGGAGGGCGGCCAGAGCGCCGGGGGGAGGGCGGCGAGCCCGGCTGTGGCCCCGCTCTCCCCGGCGGCCCGAGCGCTGCGCCGCCCCCCTCCAGGTGCCGCCCCAAGCACCAGCTTGGTTGCCTGGTGCCTGGAGCCGGCCCTGATCAAGATACTTACAAACAAGCTAATCCCAGGGGTGCTTAGACCCATGTTGATTGGCTCCAACGTGGTCAGGCAGGTATGAACAATGAACTCTAACAGAGTTTACTTTTTATAACCATCAAAAAGCAAGTGATGTCATTTCCAAGTACTGACTTCAGCTAAAAACCAATTTGAGACAGTGTGACGTTCCCCTGGTGTTATCTGGACCAGTGATCTGCTAGGTCACTCCAATCCTCGACTCTGGGAGCCAGCCTTACCCTGCTCCGCTGTGAGAACCCCCACACCCAGGCTTTTCACGCACAGCCTCTAGCATGTAAGCTTCTCCCAGCTACGTGAGTGAGTACTTTTGGCCAGCCGCTTCTTGCATTGTGCAACCGAATGACACTAGACAATATCTCCAGTCCCAGACACTGTTACCAGAAATTGGGTCAGCTAGTAAGCTTAGGGAGGACTAATGACCCACTAGAGTTTGGCAGAAAGCAGCATGTTTATTATACTGATAGCTAAGCTCAAAGGAAGTGGGGACACACTCACACTCGCATACTCACGCTCCCAGGACAGGCACGGCACTGGAGATGTTAGGATCCTTGAAGGTAAGTGTTCCATAGCGCAGTGATGGATGGCGTGATGAAGGTAAGTCTTCCCGAGACATGATGAAATGCAACGCAGTGAACCACTGGCCAGGCGGTCCGGGCAAAGGGCCTTCACAGGAGGTACAAGCTTGTGAGTGCCCTTTTGAGCACATGGCCCCTTCCCCGGACCTGCTCCTCAGGACCTGCGACTAGAGATGACTTGGCCGCGTCTGGTTGGTCACACTCCACCTCGGGCAGTGTCCGTGCAGCGTCCATGCATTGGGTGTGTGAGTGCTGCCTAATTACAGTCCCAGACACCTTGTCTACCTGGAAGCTCTTCTGATCTTCCAGCTGTTCAACCAGCCCATTCATCCCACACGCATTCCAGGAGGAAGGAGAAGGGGGAAAGCCACTTCACAAGTATTCAGAGAGGGAGAGGAGACAAAAAGGGGGGGTTGGGATATAACAGACCTTTTGAGTATACAGGTTATACATAGCATAGTTATACAGCGCATACAGATCACTGCTGCTCCTACAACAGACACAACCCTAGGAACCTCCGTCTTGCAGTGTCCAGTTATGCCCGCTGGATGCTGCAAACTTATATGAGTTTGTCAATTTAACAAAGAAATTGATATGTACGAGGCTTGTTATCCCAACGGGAGTCTCTGACACACTTCAAACCAAATGCACTGCTTCAGGTAGAATAAACAAACAAATTTATTAACTACAAAAGATAGATTTTAAGTGATTATAAGTCAAATCACAAGAAGTCAGATTTGGTCAAATGAAATAAAATCAAAACGCATTCTAAAGTGATCTTAACACTTTCAGTGCCCTTACAAACTTAGATGCTTCTCACCACAGGCTGGCTGGTTACCCTTCAGCCAGGCTCTCCCCTTTGATCAGCGCTTCAGTCGCTTGGGGTGGTGTCTGTAGATAGAGATGGAAGAGAGAGAGAGAGAGAGCATGGCAAACATCTCTCCCTTTTATCATTTTCTTTCTTCCCTCTTGGCTTTGCGCCCCCCCCCCCTTCAGAGTCAGGTGAGCATTACCTCATCATAGTCCCAAACTGACCAAGGGAAGGGGGGTGATTCACTCGAGAGTCCAACAGATCCTTTTGTTGCTGCCTAGGCCAGTGTCCTTTGTTCCTGTGAGGCTGGGCTGGGTTTGTCCCATACATGACCTGATGAGGTGTTAACTGCACCTCTGCTCCTAGAGAGTTTTGCCTGGGCTTGTTTTAAGCCATGAGGACACATTTTCAGCCTCATAACTATACACATGAAACTACAACCTATAACATTACTATAACAACAATGCTCAGTGCATCATGAGCCTTCCGAAGACACCTGACATGACAAACTTAGCATTTGATACCACACAATCATATTATAAGGATGAACATGGGGGAGCAGGGCGTTCCCCGGAGATACAGAGTGTCTCAGACAGTTCACCCTTATTTCCAGTCTTCATCCAGATAAGATTTACAACCTCCTTTCTTCCCAAGGCCTTTCCTTCCCTCCTTCTCACTGACCAAGTTTTTCCATTGCACCTGAATTCACACAGGAGATAACAGTGGTATGTGGGATGGTAAGGGCCATGTTGGCTCATTTTAAGACACATTCTCTTTGTCTTATTTAAAACCATCTGCAGTCACCCCTATCAGTCAGAGGCCTTCTTTTTAGAAACTTTCCCTTATCTCATTAGTTATTCTTTGAGCCAGACATCCTCCCTACTACATTCCTTCTGGCTTTATAACTTATTATTTTCAAGGCCTTCCTTCTACCTTCTAGTCAAGGCCTTTCTTTATAACACATATTTTCTTAAGATAAATATGAAATTAAAGAATTAGAATTATCCTACTTTCCCTACCTTAAAACCCTACATACTACATCAGATTTACTACATTAAGCATTTTAACATACTTTTTTTTTGCAGCATTTTGTACAACTAATAAACTTGACAATACAAAATCAAAATTACAATTACCACAATTGTATTGACAACTACCAAAACTTTGAATGACAATTTTTACCGTGGATGTAATCCCATGTTCTATGCTTATTCCCATCAGGAGGGCTAGTTAACTCCTGAATTCCCTCTTCCTGCCTATTAAGCTTTTAACATCCAGGCTCAAGGGGAAAATACTAGGCCCCAACTTCGGTACGGCTTTTGCAGCCTCCTCCTGTAATCTCAATTCAGCCTGTAATTCAGTTACATTATAAAAAATGGACATGTGATATAAAGTCTTTCCATTTATCACTACAGTGAATTTTAGTGTGAAATACAATCAAAATAAGAGTCTTTGGATCCATACCAAAAAATGGTTACTTCTAGCCACCACACAATATTTATCATTCCCAGCATAAACAGTTTTTACTTCACCAGTTCCCCCAGCATATCAACCAGACTGTGTAGTTTGGAGACTGCTCCCCCAAAGTGAACCCGCATGCCAGCCCAGCAACTCTGTCTGTAAAACATTACACCTGCACATGTAGGTGTCCCTCAGGTGCGAGCAACAGGACAAGTCTGGGGTTTTCCAGACCTTGTAATTATCTTGCCTCAGTATTTGAAGAGGAAAAACAAACTTTTTTCAAACCTTACAAGTTGCAGTGTCTTCCAGTACTCCTACTGGTAGTGCTTTAACAATGGTTTGAATGACCTGGTGTTCTGTAATTACTGGGATGGATAGCGTGAGTGGGATAAGGAATTCCATACCCTTTTCACAATTTACCCCACGGTATTGGACCCTTGTGAGGTTTTTTACCAATCAATATTCTCTTTGCCATACCAAGTTTTCAATTTCTCTGTAGTGATAAAAGAAGGCAATTTACCTTGCTCTGAATCAGTGAGAGTGGCTTTGATTTTGTCTGGTGCATACCTTCCATACATAGCACATGATGGCCCTGGCTATTGTCCCTCATTGATGATCCTCATTGGTTTGGTTGATTATTTCATTCACTTTAGGCTGTACTGTCTTAAACAAATTAACTATATCATGAGTATTAGACACATTCAAAACTTCTTGATTAATGGAGTTCTTTGCTTTGCTCATATATCGGGCTGAGTATGTCCATAGCCAGCTTGTGCTGGAAGGCTCGTTCATGTTCTCACATGGTCTCAGTCTCCACCTGGTTTCAGAGTGATGCTCCGTCTCCAAACCACATTGCCACATCACTGGCAAATAGGCTCCGTTGGCTTCACCTTTGAATTGATCCCCGGTACATCCCTTGTTCCAGTTCAGGTGGTAGCTAGGGGATTTCTCATGAGGGCTCCCCCTTTTGTTCTGTTCCACCCACTTATATATCTTTTGCATAAGGCGGGAATCCTTTGTCCCTCTCTGGGTTCCCACCCTCTCCTTCTCAATGGAAAAGCACCAGGTTAAAGATGGATTCCAGTTCAGGTGACATGATCACATGTCACTGTAAGACTTCATTACCCACTTGCCAGCATACATGTATACAGGAAGACTTACAAGTAAAACAGAGCCATCTACAGTCAATTGTCCTGGTTAATGGGAGCCATCAAGATTCCAAACCACCATTAATGGCCCACAACTTTGCATAATTACAATAGGCCCTCAGTTATATTTTATACTTCGAGTTTCAGATACAAGAGGGGTACATTTATACAAATAGGATGACCACACTCAGTAGAGTATAAGCTTTGTAATGATACCTTACAAGAGACCTTTTGCATAGTTACATTATGTTCACACTCATCAGCATACATTCATCAAATCATATAGAGTGCAATGTCACACTCCTTACTTAATTACTTCTGGCCTTATTATTTTCATGGCCTTCTTTCCACCTGCTAATCAGGGCCTTTCTTTACAACACATATATTTCCTTAATCAAACTTAAACTAACTCTAATTCTTTAATGTCATAGTTATCCTACACCAGGGCTTCCCACCTGAGCCTGCTCCACCCCAGTGGCTGTTCTCTGTCACTCCTGGCCACTTGCCAGACTCAAGGTAGGATTCCCAACTTTCTACTCACACAAAACCAAACACCCTTGCCCCACCATTCCTCCAAGGCCCTGCCCCTGCCCCTGCCCTGCCCCTTCTCTGAGGCCCCGCCCCTGCTCACTCCACCCCCCTCACCACCTTCACTCGCTCGCTTTTCACCAGGCTGGCTCAAGGGGCTGGGATGTGGGAGGGGGTGAGGGCTCCAGCTGGGATACGGGCTCCGGGGTGGGGCCAGAAATTAGGAGTTCAAGGTGCAGGAGGGAGGGGTCCAGGTTGAGGCAGTGGGTTGGGATGTGGGAAGGGGTGATGGCTCTGGCTGGGGGTACAGGCTCTGGGGTGGGGCCAGGGATGAAGGGTTTGGGTGCAGGAGGGGGCTCCACGTGGGGGATGAGGACTTTGGAATGTGGTAGGGGGCTTTGGGTTGGGGTGTGTGGGGTGAGAGGGCTCTGGCTGTGGGTGCAGACCCTGGAGTGGGGCTGGGGATGAGGGGTTTGGGGTGTAGAAGGGTGCTCTGGGCTGGGACCAAGGGGTTCAGAGGGTGGGAGGGGGATCAGGGTTGGGGCACAGGAAGGGGTCGGGGTGCAGGCTCCGGACAGTGCTTACCTCAAGCAGCTCCCAGAAGCAGCGGCATGTCCCCACTCCAGCTCCTACGCGGAGGGGCAGCCAGGCGGCTCTGCGCGCTGACCCATCCAGAGGCGCCACTCCCACAGCTCCCATTGCCTGCGGTTCCCAGCCAATGGGAACTGCGGAACCAGCGCTTGGGGCGGGGCAGCATGCGGAGCCCCCTGGCTGCTTACTCTACTCAGGGCCTTCTCTCGATAATCTCTGAGAGAGACTGCAGACTCTCTCCCTACCTCCTTCTGTGCTAAACTTCCTGCCTTTATAGTCACTACCCAGCACCTCCACAGCTGGGCTTCATCCCAAAGCTTGGGCCCACCTCCAGATGCAGCCAGATAACATAACTTGCCTCTCAGGCCCTCATTAACCTTTTCAGGGCCGGGTGGGTGAGTGGTACACAACCATCACACTCCTTAATTGCCCCTTACCCTCCCTGGGAGTCCAGAAGACCTACTTGTTTCTGATATGCTTGTAGTTTAAAAATATATCAGAATGAACAGATGAACCATAACCATAACTTTTGATTCACAATTTAAAAATTAAATAGTTTTAATCATCATTTTTCACATTACAAAACATCCATTATTTTGAAGCCACTCCCTAGACACCTCAAAAAAATTACACAACTGAATGTTTGGAAGTTGTCAGAAATACATTCACAGAGAGCCTTCAGAGGACTTATTTCAATGGCTGTTTACACAGGTGAACCTTGCCACAGACAGCAGGTGGCCTTAAGAATAGGTTTTGCTATAGTAACAGATGGATTTCTACTTAAAATTCTTCACATAACCATGTTGCTAACTGAAAACTATCAAAAATTATAGCAAATTAGTATAGCTATTACATTAACATCAATCATTTTAAATACACTGTTTTAAAAATATCAGAGACAGCAGTTTTAAAAGTATGTAATTAGCAAATGCTGATAAAATATAGTAATTATAAACTAGTCTTATCAAAGTATATTAACAGCAAAATCTTTGAGGAGATTAAGAGCACAGTAAGTTTTAAGAAGTACACTCAAACCTAAAGTACACAACATGAAGACTATGTCCATCAGCTACTATTTTGGTGAGCTTGTATACTTAGAAGGATGAAAAGTAAAGATTATTGTATGTTGTCATAACTATAAAGGGTAACAGCTCTCCTGTGTACAGTACTATAAAATCCCTCCTGGCCAGACTCCAAAATCCTTTTACCTGTAAAGGGTTAAGAAGCTCAGGTAACCTGGCTGATACCTGACCCAAAGGACCAATAAGGGGACAAGATACTTTCAAATCTTTGGGGGGGGAAGGCTTTTGTTTGTGCTCTTTGTTTTGGGGGTTGTTCGCTCTTGGGACTGAGAGGGACCAGACATCAATCCAGGTTCTCCAAATCTTTCTGAACAAGTCTCTCATATTTCAAACTTGTAAGTAAACAGCCAGGCAAGGCGTGTTAGATTATCTTTGTTTTCTCAACTTGTAAATGTACCTTTTACTAGAGTGTTTATCTCTGTTTGCTGTACTTTGAACCTGAGGCTAGAGGGGGGGTCCTCTGAGCTCTTTAAGTTTGATTACCCTGTAAAGTTATTTTCCATCCTGATTTTACAGAGATGATTTTTACTTTTTTCTTTAATTAAAAGCCTTCTTTTTAAGAGCCTGATTGATTTTTCCTTGTTTTTAGATCCAAGGGGGTTGGATCTGTATTCACCAGGAGTTGGTGGGAGGAAGGAGGGGGGATGGTTAATTTCTCCTTGTTTTAAGATCCAAGGGGTTTGGATCTGTATTCACCAGGGAATTGGTGAAGGTCTCTCAAGGCTACCCAGGGAAGGGAATTAGCTTTGGGATGGTGGCAGTGGACCAGATCTAAGCTGGTAGTTAAGCTTAGAAGTTTTCATGCAGGCCCCCACATTTGTACCCTAAAGTTCAAAGTGGGGAAGCAGCCTTGACATGGTGGCAGCGGTGGGAATCATTTTAAACCCAAAAGCCAGTAAGATTTTTTTTCCCTTCTAGCTGCTTGGAAAGCAGAGCTGAAGGTAGATGCATATCTTATCTCTCCTTGCCTGAAGGCAGAGGTGTTAAGTTTTTTTTAACAAGGGTCTTTGTTAAGAGAAGGGTTCAATCAATGAGCAAACAACTGGTAAAAGGAATTTACAAGCTGAATTGTTTTTTTTTTCTTTTTACCTCCTCGGGAATAGCTAGTTAGAAAGTCTCTGTTACCTCAGCAGCAGCCTGAGCTGAGTGCATCCCAGTTTCAGTCAACTGCAGAGGGGTGTGGCCCAGCACAAGAAAACAGGAAAATGACTACCAAAGATGTAGCTAACAAAATAGAACTGGCCAAACTAAAAGCAGAAGAAAATGAGAAAAAACATCAGAGACTGCTTCAATTAAAAAAACTCGAGCGAGAAGCTGAAGAGAAAGCCAAAGAGGAGGCCCATGAAAGGGAAGAGAAAACCAAAGAGGAGGCCCACAAAAGAGCTATGGAGCTGAAAAAAAAAGAGATGGAGCTGAGAGAAAAAGAGATGAAGCATGAACTGGAATTAGCACGGGCTAGGCCGGATACAACAGCCAATCCTAACAACCCCTCTCCAGGTACCACTTCCCATCCCAGAAAATTCCCCACCTACAAGGCAAGCGATGATACTGAGGCCTTCTTAGAAAATTTTAAAAGGACCTGCCTTGGATACAGCATCACTACAGACCAGTACATGGTAGAGCTGAGGCCGCAGCTCAGTGGACCCTTAGCAGAGGTGGCGGCTGAAATGCCTAAGGAACACATGAACAGTTATGAACTTTTTAAAAACAAGGCCAGACTCAGAATGGGGCTAACACCCGAGCATGCCCGTCGGCGGTTCAGAGCCCTAAGGTGGAAACCAGACGTGTCATTTACCCGACATGCCTACCACATTGACAAAAATTGTGATGCCTGGGTATCAGGAGCAAATGTTAAATCTCTGGAAGATCTGGTTTCCCTAGTAAAAATGGAGCAGTTTTTAGAGGGTGTTCCTGAGCAAATAGAAAGGTACATCCTAGATAGGAAGCCCAAAACTGTAACCGAGGCGGGGGAGATTGGAGCCAAATGGGTGGAGGTGGCAGAAAAAAAAAAACTAGTAGCAGTTGGAGCGAATATCAGAAGGGGCAAGCCGAACCAAAACCTTACCACCGGGGACAACCCAAGGTCCCACCCACATCCCAAGGGAAACCCCAGACGCCTTCTCACCCCACCCCACCAGTCTCCACCAACCAACATCGCCCCGGTGACACCTTAGCCGGGCGATGTTTTAAATGTAATGAACTGGGACATATAAAGGCTCACTGCCCCAAGAACCCCAACCGATTACAGTTCATTACACCACAATCACACCAAAGATCCCCAGACCCAGATGCCTCTCTCATACCCTCGGAGCCAAGGGAAACCTTGAGAGTGGGCGGAAAGAAGGTTATCGCTTGGAGGGACACTGGGGCACAAGTGTCAACTATCCACCAATCCCTAGTGGACCCCAAACTCATCAACCTGGAGGCTCCAGTGACAATTCAACCCTTCGTGTCACAGTCTGTAACCTTGCCTACAGCCAAGTTGCATGTCCAGTACAAGGGCTGGTCAGGAATGTGGACTTTTGCAGTCTATGACAATTATCCCATCCCCATGCTGCTGGGGGAAGACTTGGCCAACCATGTGAAGCTAGCCAAGAGGGTGGGAATAGTCACCCGCAGCCAGGCTAAGCAAGCTTTCACCCCCATCCCTGTTCCTGAGCCGTCCACCAGGGCCCTGTCTGTGTTACTAGAGACCCAAACAAAGGTGGTGGAACCGGATCCCCTGCCAACGACTGCAACAGCCGTAGTGGATCCAATCCCAGAGACCCAGCCAAAGCCAGTCCCAGAACCGGAACTGGCAACGCAACCAGCACCAGAACCATTGCCAGCACTGAATCCAGCGCTTGCAAACCCGTCTACAACTCCAATGTCAGAGGGCACCAGCGAGCCTGAACTGGCGGAAGCAGCAGATAACCCTACCCAAGAGGCTGAGCCAGAGCCTGAAATACCACATAGTGCACCAGCAGACAGCAGTTCACAGTCAATGGAAACAGCCCCAGCACCTGCATTGCTTCCAAAGGGACCAAGCCCCAGTCCACAGTCCAAGGAGGAACTGATGTCTCCAGCATCAAGGGAACAGTTCCAGGCCGAGCAGGAAGCAGATGACAGCCTTCAGAAAGCTTGGGCGGCAGCACGGAGCACCCCACCGCCTCTCAGTTCTTCTAACCGATCCCGGTTTGTTGTAGAACAAGGACTTTTATACAAGAAGACTCTTTCTGGTGGGCACCAGGAAGACTGGCATCCTCAAAGACAGTTGGTAGTTCCCACTAAGTATCGGGTAAAGCTCTTGAGCTTAGTCCATGATCATCCCAGTGGCCATTCTGGGGTGAACAGAACCAAAGACCGGTTGGGGAAGTCCTTCCACTGGGAGGGAATGGGCAAGGACGTTGCTAATTATGTCCGGTCTTGTGAGGTGTGCCAACGAGTGGGAAAGCCCCAAGATCAGGTTAAAGCCCCTCTCCAGCCACTACCCATAATTGAGGTCCCATTTCAGCGAGTAGCTGTGGATATTCTGGGTCCTTTCCCAAAGAAGACACCCAGAGGAAAGCAGTACATACTGACTTTCATGGATTTTGCTACCCGATGGCCGGAAGCAGTACCCTTAAGCAACACCAGGGCTAAAAGTGTGTGCCAGGCATTAGCAGACATTTTTGCCAGGGTAGGGTGGCCCTCCGACATCCTTACAGATTCGGGAACTAATTTCCTGGCAGGGACCATGAAAAACCTGTGGGAAGCTCATGGGGTGAATCACTTGGTTGCCACCCCTTATCACCATCAAACCAATGGCCTGGTGGAGAGGTTTAATGGAACTTTGGGGGCCATGATACGTAAATTCGTAAATGAACACTCCAATGATTGGGACCTAGTGTTGCAGCAGTTGCTTTTTGCCTACAGGGCTGTACCACATCCCAGTTTAGGGTTTTCACCATTTGAACTTGTGTATGGCCGCAAGGTTAAGGGGCCATTACAGTTGGTGAAGCAGCAATGGGAGGGGTTTACGCCTTCTCCAGGAACTAACATTCTAGACTTTGTAAGCAACCTACAAAGCACCCTCCGACACTCTTTAGCACTTGCTAAAGAAAACCTAAAGGATGCTCAGGAAGAGCAAAAGGCCTGGTATGATAAACATTCCAGAGAACGGTCCTTCAAAGTAGGAGACCAAGTCATGGTCTTAAAGGCGCTCCAGGCCCATAAAATGGAAGCATCGTGGGAAGAACCATTCACGGTCCAGGAGCGCCTAGGAGCTGTTAACTATCTCATAGCCTCCCCCACCTCCAACATAAAGCCTAAGGTATACCATGTTAATTCTCTTAAGCCCTTTTATTCCAGAGAATTAAACGTTTGCCAGTTTACAGCCCAGGAAACAGATGACGCGGAGTGGCCTGAAGGTGTCTACTACGAAGAAAGAAGTGATGGTGGCGTGGAAGAGGTGAACCTCTCCGCGACCCTTGGACGTCTGCAGCGACAGCAGATCAAGGAGCTGTGCACAAGCTTTGCACCAATTTTCTCAGCCACTCCAGGACGGACCGAACGGGCATACCACTCCATTGACACAGGTAATGCTCACCCAATTAGAACCCCACCCTACCGGGAGTCACCTCATGCCCAAACTGCTATACAAAGGAAGATCCAGGACATGCTACAGATGGGTATAATCCGCCCCTCTAATAGTGCATGGGCATCTCCAGTTGTTCTAGTTCCCAAACCAGATGGGGAAATACGCTTTTGCGTGGACTACCGTAAGCTAAATGCTGTAACTCGTCCTGACAACTATCCAATGCCACGCACAGATGAGCTATTGAAGAAATTGGGACATGCCCAATTCATCTCTACTTTAGACTTAACCAAAGGGTACTGGCAAGTACCCCTAGATGAACCCGCTAAGGAAAGGTCAGCCTTCGTCACCCAGGCAGGGGTGTATGAATTCAATGTACTCCCTTTCGGGTCGCAAAATGCACCCGCCACCTTCCAAAGACTTGTAAATGGTCTCCTAGCGGGATTGGGAGAATCTGCAGTTGCCTACCTCGATGATGTGGCCATTTTTTCTGATTCATGGACAGAACACCTGGAGCACCTGGAAAAAGTCTTCGAGCGCATCTGGCAGGCAGGACTAACTGTTAAGGCTAAAAAATGTCAAATAGGCCAAAACAGAGTGACTTACCTGGGGCACCAGGTGGGTCAAGGAACTATAAATCCCCTACAGGCCAAAGTGGATGCTATCCAAAAGTGGCCGGTTTCAAAGTCAAAGAAACAGGTCCAATCCTTCTTAGGCTTGGCCGGATATTATAGGCGATTTGTACTACACTACAGCCAAATCGCCGCCCCGCTGACAGACCTAACCAGGAAGAAACAGCCAAATGCAGTTCAGTGGACTGATAAGTGTCAAAAGGCCTTTCACCAGCTTAAGGCGACGCTCATGTCTGACCCTGTGCTAAGGGCCCCAGACTTTGACAAACCGTTCCTAGTAACCACAGATGCGTCCGAGCGGGGCGTGGGAGCAGTTTTAATGCAGGAAGGACCGGATCAAGAATTCCATCCTGTCGTGTTTCTCAGCAAGAAACTGTCTGAGAGGAAAAGCCACTGGTCAATCAGCGAAAAGGAATGCTACGCCATTGTGTACGCGCTGGAAAAGCTACGCCCATATGTTTGGGGACGGCGTTTCCAACTACAAACAGACCATGCTGCGCTACAGTGGCTTCATACCACCAAGGGGAATAACAAAAAACTTCTTCGGTGGAGTTTAGCTCTCCAAATTTTTAATTTTAAAATACAACACATTTCAGGGGCTTCTAACAAAGTGGCTGATGCACTCTCCCGGGAAAGTTTTCCAGAATCAACTGCTTAAAAATTGTTCTTGGAATGTGAAACATATTGTTAGTTTTTATATAATCAGTAGTATGTCTAACGGTGCATGTGTCTTATTAACTCTGTTTTCTCCTAGAGCTCCAGAAAGAAATCACAGCCAGTGTGAAACCGGCTGTCCAACACTATCTGTGATTTGGGGGGCGTGTCATAACTATAAAGGGTAACAGCTCTCCTGTGTACAGTACTATAAAATCCCTCCTGGCCAGAGACTCCAAAATCCTTTTACCTGTAAAGGGTTAAGAAGCTCAGGTAACCTGGCTGACACCTGACCCAAAGGACCAATAAGGGGACAAGATACTTTCAAATCTTGGGGGGGGGGGGGGAAGGCTTTTGTTTGTGGTCTTTGTTTTGGGGGTTGTTCGCTCTTGGGACTGAGAGGGACCAGACATCAATCCAGGTTCTCCAAATCTTTCTGAACAAGTCTCTCATATTTCAAACTTGTAAGTAAACAGCCAGGCAAGGCGTGTTAGTTTATCTTTGTTTTCTCAACTTGTAAATGTACCTCTTACTAGAGTGTTTATCTCTGTTTGCTGTACTTTGAACCTGAGGCTAGAGGGGGGGTCCTCTGAGCTCTTTAAGTTTGATTACCCTGTAAAGTTATTTTCCATCCTGATTTTACAGAGATGATTTTTACCTTTTTCTTTAATTAAAAGCTTTCTTTTTAAGAACCTAATTGATTTTTCCTTGTTTTAAGATCCAAGGGGGTTGGAACTGTATTCACCAGGAGTTGGTGGAAAAAAGGAGGGGGGATGGTTAATTTCTCCTTGTTTTAAGATCCAAGGGGGTTGGAACTGTATTCACCAGGAGTTGGTGGAAAAAAGGAGGGGGGATGGTTAATTTCTCCTTGTTTTAAGATCCAAGGGGTTTGGATCTGTATTCACCAGGGAATTGGTGAAGGTCTCTCAAGGCTACCCAGGGAAGGGAATTAGCTTTGGGATGGTGGCAGCGGACCAGATCTAAGCTGGTAGTTAAGCTTAGAAGTTTTCATGCAGGCCCCCACATTTGTACCCTAAAGTTCAAAGTGGGGAAGCAGCCTTGACATATGTACTTATTTGAAAATGGCTGACATCTTACAGCCAATAATTTGTGGCTTTTTTCTCCTTTCAACTGTTAGTTAAAAGGAATAATTATCACTAGTAATATTAACAGAAAACAATTAAACATATATAGAAGGTATATATTCTCATCCAAATAGGGGAAGGAAATGCACAGAAATCTCTTACACACCTCGACAAGTATGGCCACACCATTGTTGCAGAAAATTTATCTTTAAAGGAATATTTTAAAATGTTTATTCATTTTCATATTCATTTGTTCATTAATCTGATCTGGTTGTGACAACATGTATGTGTACGCAGCCCATAAAGTGTAGTGTTCTAGAGATCTTATTTAACAGAAATTCTCTCTCCTGCACCCTGCGGTATTGTTTTGGGAAGTCTTTCTGGCTTCCTGTGTAAGTAACATTTTCCATTTTTCAAGCCATTCAGGAGTCTAAACTTGGGTTTTCTGATAAACCCCGGTAATTATGGTGCTCAGTCTATTGTTGACATCATCCAGGATTATCTCATTTAATAACTGAAATGTTCATCAAGGCAGAAAAGAGTTCTGGGATGGAAGAATACCAAGGACCGTCTAAATAACAGTACCATATGGTTAGTATTTCAAAGTATTCAACAGAATTAAAAACAGCTGATCTGTACAAGAAAAGTAAACATTTAAATTAGATTAAATTGAAGAAGGATTCTTTTGCATCTTCTTTATTTACTTTACCATACTGGGGATCACTAGAGTCACTACGCCTTAGAGTCAGGCACAAGCATATTACAAGGGTCTCTTAACTTTGCTCTATATATTTGCTTCATTGAGAAATATGTGACAAGGTCATAGCCTCGGATTTGGGGGGAGATTTTCCAATTTGATAACTGGTTCAGATATATCTAAATTTAGTAAAAAATAAGAAGTTTAGTCACATGACAGGCACATAGTTTTCTCTCATAACTAAAACGAGGCATTCATGTTTTTAAACAAAATTCTCTCACAGAGAAAAAGAGTCCTTGTAACTGGACAGTGGGTTAACTGAACACAAAGGCCACAGAAGGCAGCTGAAATTCTCAGTTTTAGTGCCTAAACCAGGGGTGGGCAAACTACGGCACGCAGGCTGGATCCAGCCCGTCAGGGCTTTGGATCCGGTCCGTGTGATTGCCAAACCCTGTGCTCCAAACATAAAGAGGGTCACACCGCAATAGGGTTGCCAACTTTCTACTCGCACAAAACCAAACATCATTGCCCCGCCCCTGCCCCTTGTCCTCCTGAGAACCCGCCCATGCCCCACCCCTTCTCCAAGGCCCCGCCCCCCACTCACTCCATCCCCTCTTCCCTCTGACGCTCGCTCTCCCCACCCTCACTCACTCATTTTCACTGGGCTGACTCAGGGGGTTAGGGTGCAGGAGGGGATGCAGGCTCTGGCTGGGGATGCAGGCTCTGGAGTGGGGCCAGAAATGAGGTGTTCAGAGTGCAGGAGGGGGCTCTGGACTGGGGCTGAGGGGTTAGGAATGCGGGAGGGAGCTCTGGGCTGGGGCATGGGAGTGTTTGAGGGCTGTGGCTTGGAGTGCTGGCTCCATAGGGCAGAAGCACCCACAGAGAAAAATTAGCAGGTGCTTAGCACCCACCGGCAGCCAAGCTCCCCTCTCCTACCTCCGCCCCCTAGTGTCTCTCACCTGCCGGCGGCCTCGCTGACCAACTCCTCCCCCTCCCTCCCAGTGCCTCCCACCCGCCACGAACAGCTGTTTGGCGGCATGTAGGAAGCTCCAGGAGGGAGTGGGAGGAGCGGGGACAGGGCGCACTCAGGGGAGGAGGCAGGAAAGAGGGGGGACGGGGGCAGATTGGGGGCGGGAAGAGGTAGGGTGGAGACTTGTGGGAAGGGGTGGAGTGGGGGCAGGGCCTGGGGCAGAGGGGATGGTCAAGCACCTCCCAGCTAGACAGGAAGTCGGCACCTATGGCAAGCTCTGATGTGGGGCCGGGGATGAGGGATTTGGGGCACAGGAGGGGGCTCCGGGCTGGGGCTGAGGAGTTTGGAGTGCAGGAGGGGGCTCTGGGCTGGGGCAGGAAGTTGGGGCCCTGGGGAGGAGGGCCTCCATCTGGGGGTGCAGGCTCTGGGCTGGGGATGAGGGGCTTGGGGTGTAGGAGGGTGCTCCGGGCTGGGACTGAGGGGTTCAGAGGGTGGGAGGGTGGTCAGGGCTGGGGCAGGGTGGGGAAGTGAGGGCTCCAGCTAGGGGTGCAGGCTCTGAGGTGGGGCTGGGGATGAGGGGTTTGGGGTGTAGGAGGGTGCTCCGGGCTAGGATCGAGGGGCTCAGAGGGCATTTGTTACCAGCTTTGCCCGTTACTTTGGAGCGTGCTCATTTATTAGGGTTACTCTTCGGGAGGGTGGGGGTTTCTGTACTTCTATCAATGTACTGCTTGTGTCACTTGTATTCTCATATGGAGCTCTACTTCTCCCTTCTGCAAGTTCCCTCCCAATGGAGCTATCTTGCAGGACCTAGGTTCCCCACAGCTGGGTTCTTCCAGCCCCAGAATCAGACAAACATGGGTTCAGTCACAGAGACCCCCTTGGGACTGTCACCTGATGTGCTGAAATTACCTCTGAGCCTGTTTTCCCTGCCAACTTGGGACTCCAGAACCCTGCCTTGTTGAGCCAGACACACTAGCGTGCTGCAACACAGACCCAGGTCTGGTCCATGCCCCCAGAGCTGCAGACTTTAACCAAAAACTGCTCAGCAGGTCACCTCTCTCCAGCATCCAGACACCCAGCTACCAATGGGATCCAAACCCCAAATAAATCTGTTTTACTCTGTATAAAGCTTATACAGGGTAAACTCATAAATTGTTCGCTGACTGGGAAAAACCTGAAATACTCCTGTGCACATTATATCTGTATGTAACTGAAAAATAAACTTGGAACTTCAAAATAACATTTTTAGTCACTTAAGATGTCATTTTTAACATACAGTTTGGGTTACTGCAAAATAATGTATTTCATTTACTATCATGTTTTCTAAATAACTAATTTTGCTAAATCTTTCTAGAGTTCTCCACAGCCCCCTACTGTTGACTAATCTAACATTTTTGTATGCCATTGATCACATCTTCCAGTTCATTAAAACACCAAACACACTGACCAGCACTAGTCTTAGTGCCAATTTCAGAAGTATCCCATTATTAGTCTGTTCCAACAGTGAGATTAGCCAGTTATTCCACTCTGTTTCCTATCTCTGAGCCAGTTTTATTCTACAGGACATGAATGAACTCAATTTAGTATTATAAAAGCTAAATATTTCCCAGTCATTTCTCTGTTTCTCTTATAGGGGGCATGCAGATTTAAACAATAAGTCTGAGCATCTCCATACTACAAAATGATACAACAGGTTACAAAGTTACAAGTTATGTCAAAAATATCGAAGAGCTCCAGTGCTACGACAGGATACTAAACTAATATGTATTTTCAAAACTCTCTAATTATCTACTTGTATGACAGAATAGTATGCAATTAGCAGACAATTATTAATGCTTGAATGCTCAGTAATGATACAGACCATGAAACTAAACCTGCAAACCAATATTTACATGTAATCCTTACTCGAACAAGAAGTTCAATTGACCTCAATGGACTACTCATGTGAGTAAGGGTTTGTGAGATCATGCCTCTGATGACTTCAAAGAAATTCTTAGATCCAGATCCTTCAAAAGCTTAGTCAGGGGACTACTCACATGTGTAAAGATAAGCATGTGCCCAAGGGTTTACAGGATTAGGGCGTTACTTTGCTTTTTCAACTCTGTTTCCACAAGGGGGTTTTGTATTTTGGATCTTCAAAGAACTTCCTCCCTTCTTTTTAAACATAAGAAAAGTCCATTTTAACATAATATAGCATTACTAGAAGAAAAATCATTGTAACATAAAAATATAGAAAAGGAAGAAAAAAATGTGAAAGTCTGTTGTAAGGCTCTGATTTAACCCAATAATACAAACACAATTATAAATTAAACTCTGTCCTTAATTCTCTCAGTAATGGCTATATATTATGTGGCACAGAGTGGAGCAAATGATTACATATCCCAGGATCAGTTAAGGAAATCAACTGGAAAAATCACATTTCCATCCAAACATTTTATATGTATTATTGTTACAAGTCACTTCAAATGTTAATGTAATTGAAAGATTAAAGAAAAGCATTTAGCGTGCTTAGTGCATTTGGCAGCAGCACTTTGTTTATACCCCATAACTGTTTTGCTGGGCTTGCCCAGGCTCTGGAAAAGGTTGTTTAACAATAACAGTAGCAGCAAAACTGAAACAGCAACAAACTAGAGTGTGCACAGAAAGAAAAGGGAGATCTGAGCATGTTTGATGGAGTTGCTCTTTTGAGCCTATCCAAAAGACACTTTTAAACAACAGATTTTTTAAGATTAGAAGACATTCTACTTTACAGGGTGTCTTCTCAGAAAATTGATTTAAAAGAAAGGTACATTGAACTTAATTATTTACAGTGCCTCTTCAATAGCAAAATTTCAAGCTTAAACCTAGATTTCTTTCTTTTATAATTGCATCAGTTTTCTCTACCTGATTTCTGATGACCAAAACTGGATGGACTCTCCTACTAAATATTTTAGTTACTTTTTAATATCCAACTGGATTGTTCTATCATTTTAGAAACTGATAATCTACTAAATCGTATCTACGGGAGCTCCTGTTTACAGCACAGCTAGAAAGTGACAGGCCCTATCCAGGATTACCCACAGGCTTCAAAATTTCTCGCACACTGAAATGCATGCTAGTTGAAAATGAAGGCCAATAAATGAAACCAGAGCAAGAATCACAGAAATCAGTTACTGCCCTTTCACGCAAAAAAACAATAGTTCTGAGTAACAAAATATACAGCACTGTATACAGAGGATAGGACAGTAGTGCACTTCAGTACATTTTCCTTAAAACACTGCAGGTTATATAGAACTATGGAAAAATTACTGACTTAAGAGGACAATTATAGCTGTTCCCTTCTGTTATAAAGACAAAGGTAGAAATTTATATTTAATGTAGCACAATTACTAGAAATAATCACAGCTTCAGAACATATTGTTTCCAGTTTTAAATTACAGAGAAAGATTGAGATTGACAGTGAAGAGGACAGACAATTAGAGGCAGTGAACAGGCCAAAATATTGCAATAGCCAGGGAGAGAATAATGGCTAGTCTACATAAAACGTGCGACAGAGGCGCAGCTGCGCCACCGTAGCGCATTTGGTGAGGACACTCTATGCTGACGGGAGACATTGGCATAATAAAACCAGCTCCACGAGAGCGGTTGCTATGTTGGTGGGAGTGCTTCAGCGCTTAGGTCGGTGTAACTTACATCGCTCAGGGGGGTGGCTTGTTCACACCCCTGAGTGACAAAAGTTATACAGATATAACCAGTAGTATGTACAAGTCCTTAGATGTGTGACCAGTTTATGTTAGCAACTGGGATAGGGGATAAAAAAGGGAGTTGAAATTTTGCTGCAATTAAAAGCTGAACAATTGATACTATGGGCTCCAAGATCTTATATCTTAAAATGGTAAAAATATTTCTCTGTCTCCAAATGGAGACATAAATTTTTTTCCCCAATCTTTATCTAAAAAATTCCTTGGTTCTATTCAATCTATATTGAGACCCCAGACATACCATTAGATTTTTTTTAAGTGTGGGAATTCTTGGTAAAATACCGGTAAATAAATGGGTAAACCCAGAAGTAACCCTGAAAAAGTTATGCCATCTTTTACATTGAAAGAGAAATCAAACAGCCCAATAGCTAAACGAAGGTTAATGTGCCAAACTATAAGTAAGTGGCCAACTATGAAATCTTATTATGGGAAAAATCTGGAGAAGCAGCTCAGTTTACCAAATGAATAAAAATTATGAATGAGATGTTAACATGAAAACCACGCATTTGTTTTTGCTCAGTTCAAGCCAGAACAAGGAGTAATGGTCTCAAGTGGCAGTGGGGGAGGTTTAGGTTGGATATTAGGAAAAACATTTTCACTAGGAGGGTGGTGAAGCACTGGAATGGGTTACCTAGGGAGGTGGTGGAATCTCCTTCCTTAGAGGTTTTTAAGGTCAGGCTTGACAAAGCCCTGGCTGGGATGATTTAGTTGGGGATTGGTCCTGCTTTGAGCAGGGGGTTGGACTAGATGACCTCCTGAGGTCCCTTCCACCCTGATATTCTATGATTCAGTTGAACAGTTATAAATAAAAAGTTAGCAACTGTCCAGTCAATATATGAATGATTAGAATTAAACAAGATACTTCTGATTTGTACCATTAAACATACTAACACAAGCTCTAAAACATAATTCCATAATATTTTGATACTCTAAATTTATCATTTGTATGTAATATTACCATAAGTGACCTTCATATAGCTCTTTATAAATAGAGTATAACTTAGCACTTAATTATTTACCTTCTTTAAAATCTGTAAGATTTTCAGCAATTGCACATGCATTCACAAGTCAAGTTCACTGGCCAGAAAAAGCACTGTATATTGAAATTAAAGCATTTTATTTTACAATAATTAAACATTCAAATAAATTAAAGAGATAATAGTATGTGAATGTTGCACACAAGTTACGGTACAGTTCTGCTAAAAAAAAAGAAAATGTTTCTCATCAAATTCTAGATTAGCAAAAGGCTGGTAGGTTAGTTTTTGGTCTGCCAGCCCTGCAAGCATCATGGAATTGAGAGTCAAATTGGGCTCTCTCCTGTTTGTGTGTATAGGCCCCTGAGTTTGGATATCCTGATTTGTTTCTTAAATTTCCTTAAAGAAAAACTCTGATCATTAGTTGAATATACACCTCTACCCCGATATAATGCAGTCCTCAGGAGCCAAAAAATCTTACCGCGTTATAGGTAAAACCGCGTTATATCGAACTTGCTTTGATCCGCCAGAGTGCGCAGCCCCGCCCCCCCGGAGCACCGCTTTACCGCGTTATATCCGAATTCGTGTTATATCGGGTCGCGTTATATCCGGGTAGAGGTGTATGTTAGGGATACATTGTATTATATATATACACAAAGAAGTTTTCAAACCTTTTAAAGATACCTGTCACCATTTTAGTATCTTCATTATTCACTATCATTGCTGCCCTCTCTGTATGTCTGCCATTTTAACAATGCAACATTTTATCTACTCACAGAAGTTCCCTTCTCTTTGAAAGTACTGGAAACTAGAACATCTGAAATCCTAGAACATTATAAAGCAAGTTCTAGGATTTAAAAAGAAAGTGATTTGTCAGTTGGCTAGTAAATTGTTTAACATTCTGGGCACTGATAATATCTGAATTTGGTTCTATCGACAAAATATTTAGAAGCTCTTTGCAAGAGTCACAAAAGTTCTGCATTTATTTACATATTTGACAGGTGGTCTTCAAAATATCTCCTAAAACACCATAGAACAGTGGCTCTCAAACTTTTTTACTGGTGACCCTTTCACATAGCAAGGCTCTGAGTGCGACCCCCCTTATAAATTAAAAACACTTTTTTATATATTTAACACCATTATAAATGCTTGAGGCAAAGCGGGGTTTGGTGTGGAAGCTGACAGCTCGCAACCCCCCATGTAATAACCCCGCGATCCCCTGAGGGGTCCCGACTACCAGTTTGAGAACCCCTGCCATAGAACAAGTAGCTGTTTTTTAAGAGTCACATGTTATGTCAGACATTGCACTTGCCCAGACATGTCATTTTAGGTTGATTTCATGTATTTAAAAACACATACAGACATAGATGGAGCGCTAATCTCTTATAGGCCTTATTTCCCTAAGTGCTTAAAACCACTGACTTTAGCTGGTATAGTGCAGGCTTACTACCCCCAAAAAAACAAGCTTTGTGACCATCTTCATTTGAATTCTGCAAAAGGCTAGTATCTTTAATCACATCTCAGGGAAGGCCTCCGGAAAGTCTTAGACGTTTATAGACAACAACAGAAATTCAGTTGGAAGGTCAGATGTGGGGGGGAAATTAAATCAAAATATGGACTAGCTTGCAGTTTAAGTAGCAACACTGGCAACTGTCTTTTGTTTTCTGCTAAGGCCTGGTCCCCACTAAGCCCCCACTTCGGACTAAGGTACGCAAATTCAGCTACATTAATAACGTAGCTGAATTCGAAGTACATTAGTCCGAACTTACCGCGGGTCCAGACGCGGCAGGCAGGCTCCCCCGTCGATGCCGCGTACTCCTCTCGCCGAGCTGGAGTACCGGCGTCGACGGCGAGCACTTCCGGGATCGATCCCAGAACATCGATTGCCTGCCGCCGGACTCTCCGGTAAGTGTAGACGTACCCTAAGACTGCAGCATCCTGACATGCAGCACTAAATATGTGAGGGGCCACTTGTAATCCGTTAAATTCTGACAGGATTTACTATAGCAAGTGAAAATTTTGAGGTGCTGTTTGGGTGGTGGAGTTGCTAATTAAAGGAAAGTCTGTGAGCACAGAAGTATATTATTGAAGAATTTGAAAAGTGGAGTGGGAAAGTTTGTGGGCAATTTAACCTGTAAATTAGATTTCGATGGGGAAACAACCTTCATAAAAGTGCTAGTTTAATCTAGATTCCCTATTGAACAAGCTACAGACATTAAAGTAGAGTCAGGGCTGGAAACTCCAGGCATTTCAAGAAATAATATTGGTTGTTTAGGACCTGATACAAAGCCTATTGAAACCAAAGGAAAGACTCCCATTGACTTCAATAAGCTTTGAAGCATGTCCTTAGAAGACCACCATCTTCCCTCTGAATCAGTATTGACTCAAGTGCACAGCATTGCATTATACTGCAATGTGCTATTCACAGGGTATCTTGAGAGCCTGCCCACTTGTAGACAACAAATATCCCACATCAGTTCCCCCAAAAGTAGGAGTGTTAGACTTCGACCAGGATGTAGTTATACTGTTAACCTACAATTATCTCTGCAGTTCAATTTTTTAGTACAAATAATTTATATGATGAACTTTGCATATATTTTATGTCAAGAAAAGTGTCAAACACACTTTTCAGTATTTCACCAGCTCTACAATGGGTAAAATAAAAGCTGAATAATATATTCAACCTTTCTTCCTTCCACTACTGAATAAATTATTATTGAATAATATTTTTCATTATTCAATCAGGTCCACATTTATTTGGATGGTTACAAACTATAAACTTCCATCTAGTGCTCTGGGTGCCCTTGACAATCTTTTCGATGTACACCAAATACATGGACATGATTATACCACACGTAAGAGCAGATATGTTAGACTGGGTTAATATAATGCAAGAGGACATGGTGTGACCAAAATAAAGGTTAATAAAAGCAGTGTGCGCCCTCGTGACAAAAACATCTGCCAGTCACCTGCTGAAGCAGTAAAAAGATTTCCCTTCCATACTATAGGAGCAATGCGAGTGACAAGATTATAGAAACATTTAAAAATATGTAAGTTGGGAGAAAAGTAACAATTTATTTTTCTAAGTGAGGAAAATAGGTCTGCCAAGCTGCTCAGCAATACAATGGGGGAGATTTAAAGATATCCTAAATAAAGTTCTAAATGTCTCATTGAAAAGACAACAAAATCAATCCCCTATCCGCAGAAGAAAAAGTTTAGACGCAGTATTTCACCAGGTAAGGAAAATAAATCTGACATGAACTGTTGTGTTATCACACTTTTTAGCTAGTGATTTTTGCTTCTGTTTGGTGTAACGTCTCAAATTTATGACAGATTCTCCTTTTCTTTGGACGTGATATTTTATACCAGGGGTCGGCAACCTACGGCACGTGTGCCAAACACGGCACGCAAGCTGATTTTGAGTGGCACGCTGCTGCCCGCCGCAGTCCCGGCCCCCAACCGCCCTCAGCCCCCCCGCCCACTGCTCTCCCCTGCGGGGGCAGGGGGCAGAAGCTTGGCCCTGCGGCAGCCAAGCTTCCCCCCTCCCCTGCTTCCTCCCCCAGCGTGGTGCTTTCCTGCCCCTCCTCCTCTCCTTCCCTGCACCGATCAGATGATGGCCTTGCGAGGGGGAGGGGGACGAGTGGCAGCATGCTCGCTGCTCCGTAGAGGAGGCAGAGAAAAGGTAGGGACGGGACCTTGGGGAAGGGGGTGGAACAGGGCATATCCCTTCCAGCCCCCTGCCATGAGCCACTCAGGGCAGGGGGCTGGGAGCACCCCCATGAGCCGAGAACCCCAGCCCTCTGCCCTGACCCCTGAACCCCCCCCCACACCCAGCCTTCTGCCCTGCACCCCCACACACCCCCAGTCCTCTGCCCTGACCCCTGAACCCCCCCCACAAACCCCCAGCCCTCTGCCCTGCACCCCCAGCCCTCTGCCCTGACCCCTGAACCACTACCCCCGGGTCTGGGGTCCCGGCTGCCGGCCCCTTGCCAGCTGGCATCCCGGCCGCAGGCCCCGCTCAGCCCGCTGCCGGCCTAGGTGAACAGAACCCCAGGCTGGCAGCGGGCTGAGCAGGCTGGCGGCATAAGATCAGCATTTTAATTTAATTTTAAATGAAGCTTCTTACACTTTTTGAAAACCTTGTTTACTTTACATACAACAATAGTTTAGTTATATAATATAGACTTATAGAGAGAGACATTCTAAAAAACGTTAAAATGTATTACCGGCATGCGAAACCTTAAATTAAAGTGAATAAATGAAGACTCGGCACACCACTTCTGAAAGGTTGCCTACCCCTGGGCTAGATTATGCTTTCTGATGTGTGTATGTTGCCTACCCCTGCTTTATACAAAAGACATTGCGTACACAAATTAAATGCAAAAAACCCTCAGTGTTCATGCAACACTCAAAGTTGTACAGTTAAAATTACAGTCAAGAAATGCAATAAAGAATGCACCCCCAGCAGTATAGACTCAGGTATATTTTATGGGATATATTTAACAACATAAGTCATAGATACATCACTGACTTTATGCAGCACATAACTTAGTAATTGGAATCCTGTTTGTGCATTTCCGGCTAGACTTTCTGTGATTTTAACTTTGGACCCCAGGCACTGTCTGAATGGAGTATTTTAAAAAATTAAGGCTTTTTAAGAGAAAAAAATAACAATGGTACAAAAAGTGTCCCCTGAGAGATGAAACATTAAGAGTTAGGCTTGTCAGATGGTGCCTGCTCTTCATATTCAACCTGTCAGAGCACAGCGTGCAATGGCCATCTAGCTCAGCGTTTCTCAAATGTGGCCACCAGGGGCTTTTCTTGCAGCCACAGCCTCCTGGACTGTTATGGGCGGGAGGAGAGCAAAGCAGCGCCCCCTTCCCCTCCCTAGTGCTCCTGGATGTACCGCCTTGGTGTTGGTTGCAGGGGCCACCAGCAGGAGTCCCCTTCCTTCCACCCTCCCCCGACCCCTCCCCACTCCCGAGACACTTGGGACACAACGCTGGAGAAGCAGGCAGCCAGTGAGTTCTCCACCTTCCCAGGAGCAGTTTGGACTTCAGCCCTGAGGTTGCAGGGGGGCAGGCTCTGGTTGCGGGGCTTCGGGCTCCAGCTCTCGGCTCCTGGCTGTGCAGCTTCAGACTCGGTCCTCCAGCCACAGGGCTTCAGGCTGCAGCCTCTTGCTGCCTCCCTCAGTCCTCCTCCCCACCATCCAGGGCTTAATTTGTCCCCAGGCTTGCCGGGGCTGAGTAAGTCTGCTGTGAAAAGTGATACTTGCATGTTTGTTAATATCACTTTTCACAACATGCTTATTAGCTAGCAATAAATATTACAATGATTTGGACGTGTATATGTGCATATTTATTTTTTTCCTAAAGCTAATTTAGTATTTTAGGGAAAAGTGTGAGAGCGGCCACCAGCAAGAGTTGGTGGCCGCACTCTGAGGCCACCAAAAATTTTGTCCTGAGAACCCCTGAGTCTAGGTAGGAGGCACCAGCCAATGGCTATTTAACTTGCATTGATGGGTGCATACTTGTGAAAGGCACAAATGAACAGAGCATAATCTCAGTTTGCGTGAAATTTTTTTTAAACTCCATTCCCAGTATGCTATTTCCAAACATTTCTTACTGTTTTCAAGCCAATTCTTTTCCAACTTGGTCGTGAACATGCTTCTCGCCAAGGACTATTTACAAACCAAGCTTCAAGGTCCAGTCATTTTAAAGTTCTCTGTATGTTTTAAAAAAAAAAAGTGTGACAATGTTTTCCCCATACTTGCAAATAAAAGAAAAGGATGAAAGAGATTTTTCTCAAATATCTTACATGCACAAAATGTTCACCTTTGTTTATACTTCAGGAATGGAAAGTTTTGGCCCAAAAAGAAATGTATGAGGATGTGGAAATAGATTTTTACTGAATCTGAACTATAGTTGTAATTATTGAGTGACTAAAGCATACTTTAAAAGAAGGTGGAATAGAGGCCTGTGTCCTGAAATTAAATTAAATTAGATACGTAAAAATTAGCCTGAAATGAATATATTTCACAATCACATCAGAAAACCTCCTCTCTTCTCTTCCTGTGTGCATGCGTACATGTAGGGGGGAATAATGGAAAATAATATCTCAAGCTTTGTGTCTATTTAATAAAATTGTTTTTTAAAAGTTACCAATGCAAGCTAAACCAACATGGCCAGTTGTAGACCCCATTGGGAGTTGGGCATCTGAGTGCTAAAGACAAGCACACTCCTGTGAGCTGGTTTTCAGGTAAACTTGCAGCTTTGGGACAAGTGATCCAGACCCTGAGTCTTTGTTAGAGCAGACTGGAGTGTCTGGCTCAGCAAGACAGGGTGCTGGAATCCTGAGCTGGCAGGGAAAACAGAAGCAGGGGTAGTCTTTGCACATCGGGTGGCAGCTCCCAAGGGGGTTTCTGTGATCCAACCCGTCACAGTGGCGTAGTCGAGCAGGATCTGTGCACAGCTGATTGCTTTGAGATACTGGTAGTGATTTTAAGTGAGTTTTAAGTGTGGTGGCTGGAGAACAGACAAAGTGGTTACTGGTTTGTTATTTTCTGTTTGCTTATTTCGGGAAAGGGAAGTAGGGACAGAAAAGGAAGCAAAATAAGTAAGAATGAAGATCAAAAGAAGCTAAAACTACACAA
Source organism: Emys orbicularis (assembly GCF_028017835.1). Classification (NCBI taxonomy): domain Eukaryota; kingdom Metazoa; phylum Chordata; order Testudines; family Emydidae; genus Emys; species Emys orbicularis. Next base: position 322,043,893 of record NC_088683.1, on the reverse strand, counting down.
GGTGGAAATTGCCCAGAAAGACTGAACAATGGGCGCTGGGAATGTCTCTGTTAACTAAGAAGCCCCTAAGCTAAGCGCATCTCAGTTTCAATGAACTGCAGATGGGTGTGGCCCAACCTCTGTCTGTGCTGAAGCTGACTGGAGTGTCTAACCTAGCAAGACAGGAGGGGAGGGGTGCCTGTTCTGGCAGGAGGGTGTTCTCTGTGGTATCCCAGCTCATCGAGTGATGGTCTCAAGGGAAGACAAATGGAAATTGATATACAATTTGCCTGGGAAAAGGCTGACCTGGAAAAAGAAAAGGCTGCCCACCAACCTGGACTTAAGAGACAAAGCAATTAAGATCCAGAAGCATGACCTGGCTGTAATGGAGTGGAAGAGGCGCACAGAGACATGTATCCTGGAGCTGGAAGTTGGGGTCCTGGTGACTGCTGCGGTGGGAACAAACCCCAAGGACTCTAGCTGGAAGCAAACCCAACCTGAGTGAAAGGGGGGGGATTTTGCTGGCCAGCGAAAGGTCCCTCATAGCTGGTAGCTGTGAGCCTACAGCTGGGTCAGGGTCTCTTTCCCTTTTGGGGGACACAGGAGTGTCTGCCCCATAGGGGAGCCCAAAAACGAATTTTAGGTATACTGCCTCCGCCATGGTCAGTGTCCAAGTCTCTGGCAGTAAGTTCAGGAGGAGGGTGTGACGTTGTGCAGTCTACATGGTTTTATAAAAACATGATAATAAGTGAATATAATGTAACTGGGATAGTTTTATAAAAAATTTGATAAGTGACTATAATGCAAATGGGATATGCTTTGTGCAAAAGGTCTCTTGTAAGGTATCATTACAAAGCTCATAATCTACTGAGTGTGATCATCCTATTTGTAGAAATGTACCACTCTTGTATCTAAAACTAGAAATATAAAATGTAACTCTGAGGGCGTATTGTAATTATGTAAAGTGTGGGCCATTAATGATGGTTTGGAATCTTGATGACTCCCATTGTCTGCAGATGGCTGTTTACCTGTGAGTCTCCCTGTATATGTGTGTGCTGGCAAGTGAGTAATGAAGTCTTGCAGTGACATGTGATCATGTCACCTGAACTGGAATCCATCTTTAACCTGGTGCTTTTCCAGTGAGGGGAGGGGGTGGAAACCCAGAGAGACAAAGGCTTCCCGCCTTATGCAAAAGATATATAAAGGGGTGGAAGAGAACAGAGGGAGAGAGGAGCCATCATGGAGAAACCCCTAGCTAACACCTAAGCTGGAACAAGAGCTGTACCAGGGGAAAGAATTGTGCCCAGGCCTGGAAGGTGTCCAGTCTGAGAAAAACTTACTGAAGCATCTCTGAGGGTGAGATTATCTGTATTTAGTTTGATTAGGCATAGATTTGCGCATTTTATTTTATTTTGCTTGTGACTTACTTTGTTCTGTCTGTTACTACTTTGAACCACTTAAATCCTACTGTCTGTATTTAATAAAATCACTTTTTATTTAGTAATTTACTCAGAGTATGTATTAATATCTGGGGGAGCAAACAACTGTGCATATCTCTCTATCAGTGTTATAGAGGGCGAACAATTTGAGTTTGCCCTGCATAAACTTTATGCAGGGTAAAACGGATTTATCTGGGTTTAGACCCCATTGGGAGTTGGGCATCTGAGTGCTAAAGACAAGCACACTCCTGTGAGCTGGTTTTCAGGTAAACTTGCAGCTTTGGGACAAGTGATTCGGACCCTGAGTCTTTGTTAGAGCAGACTGGAGTGTCTGGCTCAGCAAGACAGGGTGCTGGAATCCTGAGCTGGCAGGGAAAACAGAAGCAGGGGTAGTCTTTGCACATTGGGTGGCAGCTCCCAAGGGGGTTTCTGTGATCCAACCCGTACATGTATGGGGGTTGCACTGTTTAACTAAACCAAACTGGTTAAATCAATTTTAGTTAAACTGGCACAACTTCTGTGTGTCACCTCCAACCCAGTCGCAATGCCACTCACTCAGATTTGGCCTGGAGACAGGAGCCCTCACAACGGAAGAGTGACTGGCCTATATTAGAGTGGTGCTGCAACCTCATGCACTAGGCATGGGGTCACAATGCCACACACACTCAAATTTGACCCAGCAACTCCTCCATCATGCCAGCAGGGAAGGAACGTTGCCTGTACACCGGACATCTCTGGTCAGGGGCCTGTTTAAAAAAAGGGGGGGAAGGGCAATGGCCCTTTGCCCCCATCTCTGGACTGTGCTCCCACCATGCATATAGAATGGTCTACCTTTCACATCAACTTTTCCACTGGAAGGCAGGGAAAGAGTTTGCTCTCCATATATGTATGTGCAATGTGAAGTCTCCCTCCTTCTAACCCAAACTTTCGCTTATCTCCCACCTATGTGTTTGGGAGGAGGGGAAAGAATTTCTTCCCAAACATTCCCCTCTCTCCCAACTCTTGTTTTCCCTCCTCTTCTGATATACCTACGTGGGGAGGGAGTGTCTCTAGTCACACACTATTTACTTTAATGCACAAAAGTTAACATTTTTTCAAGCCAAACACAGACATCTGTGTAAGAACATCTGCAAATTATCCAGTGACATCTCCAATAAAAGAATGCGACAGATACCTGAGCACAACACAAAGACAGATTGGATTCCTCCCTGAGAAACAAGTTGCTGACTGCATCATCAACAAACAGAAGACCATAAACCTACAAGTAAAAAACTGAGAGTAGAGGGATATTTACCTGCTTTATAGACTTTAAAATAGCACCCAGCCATGAGCTGTAAATGGTTACAAAATAGAAATGATGGGAAAAGATGAGACAATCAAATCCATGTACATTAAAAAAACAACAACTTGCAAACAGGCTTTCAGACAAGAAAGAAGGCTAAAAAAGGATGCAACCTTAATCCTACTTTTTGTCATCATAAATATCAATGACCTATGAAACGCCTCTACTAAATTATTTATTAAACAAAGCCACAATAACTGAAAAAAAATGCCTATCCTATCTATGTTATGTCCTAGAAAAATGGCCCATAATGTCTACTGTATGACTTCTCACTCAGAAAGTCCCTGAAAAAGAGTTTACACTTGCTAGAAACTTAAAGCAAAAACATGGGCTCCATTGGTCACTCTGGAAAAGATTAAAAGCTCAAACCATAATCATAACTAAAATTTTATTACAGAGATAAAGAAACTGAATACACCTTAAATTGTACATATCTAAACCTCATAATAAAGCTACAAGGCAGCATCACACATAGGCTATAAAAGCATTAAAATAATGTAATAGCGCTTCATAAATACTATTGTGAAACTATTCAACAAAGTTATTCAAATCATTCTACATATGGGCCCAAACTTTAACATCCAACTACACCAACTGAGACAAAACACAGATACAAACCTCGTATCTAAAGCTCTGCAAACAAATCCTCTATGCACACTGAAACTCAAACGTCAATAGCTTCAGAGTAGAACTGAGTCATTTCCCTCTCCTAATCTATTTATAGGAACATGCATTGAGTTCTGGTGCCAACATATTGTCCATCCCTCCACCACAAAGCACTAAAGCTCAAAAACCAAATCCAAATAAAAAGCTAATGCTATATAACATTACTACCAAGCCTCAACACTACCCTTCTGACAAATGAAGCATACAACCTCCTTTGAAACAGAACACAGCTTAGGACACTGGACCAAACTTTAAAACACTAATATGAGTTATTGAGAGGAACAAATACAAACTTAAAAGAAAAAACAATCCACAACCTATAAATCCACACCCAGAATCATCACAGTAGCAAATTATCTCAACACAGTAGGCAAAGCTAAAGCAGACTTATCAAAAACTGAAGTAGTGCCCATAAACTACAGATGGAAACTGAGAGAAAAAATTCTGTGCACAGTGATATTGGGACAGCTTTCCAACCAATTCCAAACACCAATTCCAGAGGCCAGATTGAGACTGAGCAGCATTTTCTCCTGCAGTCTCCAAAATTTGAAGTGTGTGAGAGAGATTTCCTTAAAATATCTGATATGATGCACACTTTCAGTTAAACAGAGATGAAGAAAAATTGCAGAAGTCTGGGAGAGGGAGGATTGGCAGAAGCAGCCTGTCAGCTGCCACTAAATCAGTAATGGGAAGGAATGACAAAGAATACAAGGTATTAAAACCAGGGCCGGCTCTAGGCACCAGCCCTCCAAGCACGTGCTTGGGGCGGCACTTTCTAAGAAGCGGCACTCCGGCCCCCCTTTTTTATTTTTATTTTTTATTTTTTTGCTTGGGGCGGCATTGCTGGGAGCCGGCCCTGGCCCAGCCACTCGCCCTGCCAGCGCGAGCTGGGATCCGCGCCCCCTGCCCAGCCCGGCGGCGCCCTGTACAGCGCTGCCCTGGGGAGACTCGGCGCGGCAGCAGGACCCCATCTCCCTCCCTGCATCCCGGGCGCCGCTCCCCCCCCCCCCCCCCGGGAGCCCCTCTCGCGGCCGCTGCAGCCCGGGCTGCAGCAGTGGCTAGAGGGGCTCCCGGAGTGTGTGAGGAGCGGGGGGAGGGGGGGGAGGGAAGCAGCGCCCGGGATGCAGGGAGGGAGGTGGGGTCCTGCTGCCGCTGCCGTGCCTTCCCTTCCCTTCCCCCCCCCCACTCCATACACACTCCGGGAGCCCCTCTAGCCACCGCCGCAGCCCGGGCTTCAGCGGCCGCGAGAGGGGCTCCCGGAGTGTGTGAGGAGCACGGAGGGAGACAAGCGGCGCCCCCTGGAGCCGAGCCCGGGCTGCGGTGGAGGCGAGAGGGGCTCCCAGAGTCAGGGCCACCGGGGAGGGGGGGGCAAGTGGGACAATTTGCCCCAGGCCCCGGGTATGTCCAAGGCTCACCCCGCCTCCGTCTTCCCCCATCCCCCGGCATCTCAGCCGGTAAGGGGGCGGGGCTGCAAGCTGCGGCCGAGCGGCGGGAACTCAGGCCCCGCTGGAGACACCAGGCGGCTGCAGCGATGTTTGGGAGAGGGGTAAGCGGCATGGTAAGGGGCCGGGGCACCCCCGACCCCATCCCCCACAACCCTGACCCCCAGCTCCGAGCCCAGCCCCTCTGAGCCGGGCACCCCCGACCCCATCCCCCACAGCCCTGACCCCCAGCTCCAAGCCTAGCCCCTCTGAGCCAGGCACCCCCCGAGCCCATCCTCCCCACAGCCCTGACCCCCAGCTCTGAGCCCAGCCCCTCTAAGCCGGGCACCCCCCGACCCCATCCCCCACAACCCTGACCCCCAGCTCCGAGCCCAGCCCCTCTGAGCCGGACACCCCCCGACCCCATCTCCCCACAGCCCTGAGCCCAGCCCCTGTGAGCCAGGTACCCCCCAACCCAGAGCCCAGCTCCCCACCCAGCCCTGGGCAACAGCAGCACCACCCCCAGGCAGCGACAGCCCATTGGCACCAACCATCACCATCACCCAGCAACAGCCCATTATGTAATTGCAAATGTATACATACCATTAAAGCATTTAATGTTTTTAAATAATGTATTTAGTGTATTTTCAAATTATTACAAATTAATTTTTGAATCTATTTCACTAGTTATTTTTTACATTTCCAAATACATCTTACTATAGTATTGCAACTTTTTTTTATGGAAGGGGCCCCCAAAATTGCTTTACCCCAGGCCCCCTGAATTCTCTGGGCAGCCCTGCCCAGAGTGTGTGAGGAGCCGGGGAGGGAGGGAAGTGGCGTCCCCTGGAGCCAAGCCCGGGCTGCGGCGGCGGCGAGAGGGTCTCCCGGAGTGTGTGAAGAGGTGAGCGGCCGGCTGGGCTCGTCAGTGCTGAGCAGGTAGCCCCGCAGCCGGAGATCCTCGCCTTCCCGCCCGCCGGGGCTGGGCCAGGGCGCGGTGAGGCTGAAGAGCAGCAGGTCCAGGGGGCTCTCCAGGTCCTCGGCTGCCAGCATGTCAGGGGTGAGGGCGGTAAGCACAAACTGATCCACCTTGGCCACCAGCAGCGCCGCGAAGCCCAGGGAGGGGGCCGTGTTCTCCGCGCTGCCCCGCAGCCGCACTGCCACCTGGAAGTACTCCCACTCCGCGCCGCCCAGCAGCTCCACCCGCATGGGAACAGAGTCTTGGCCGCCGTGTGCTGGTAGCAGATCCCATGTTTGGGGGGGAGCCCAGTGCTGGGGTGGCAAGGGGTGCAGGGGGGGGAGGAGAGAGCCCAGTGCTGGGGCAGCAGGGGGGGGGGGCGGCACTGGTGGGCTGGGGGGGGGGGCAGCCAAAATCTTTTTTTGCTTGTGGCGGCAAAAAACCTAGAGCCGGCCCTGATTAAAACCAAGAGGGAAGTCCTGTCCCGGGGGCTGTCCCACGCCGATGTTCAATGGGTCGGGGGTTAAACCCAAAACACAGGGTCCCCGGGGCAAATGCTGATGTATTCCCTCCGCCCCCCCCGCCAGCAGAGACCAGAGCTTTCCAGCCTCTTTCAATCAGTATAGTATCAGAGGGGTAGCCGTGTTTGTTAGTCTGAATCTGTAAAAAGCAACAGAGGGTCCTGTGGCACCTTTAAGACTAACAAAGAGAAACTGCTGAGCTCCAGTTCATTTGCAAATTTGACACCATCAGATCAGGATTAAACAAAGACTGTGAATGGCTATCCAACTACAGAAGCAGTTTCTCCTCCCTTGGTGTTCACACCTCTACTGCTAGCAGAGCACCTCACCCTCCCTGATTGAACTAACCTCGTTATCTCCATACTGATTTATACCTGCCTCTGGAGATTTCCATTACTTGCATCTGAAGAAGTGAGGTTCTTACCCACGAAAGCTTATGCTCCCAATACTTCTGTTAGTCTTAAAGGTGCCACAGAACCCTATGCATCCGAAGAAGTGGGTTGTAGCCCACGAAAGCTTATGCTCTAATATGCATCCGAAGAAGTGGGTTGTAGCCCACGAAAGCTTATGCTCTAATAAATTTGTTAGTCTCTAAGGTGCCACAAGTACTCCTGTTATTTCAATCAGTATAGTTTGCCAAGCCAATAACGCGCCATTGACTGAACTGTGCAGCGGGGAGGAGGGGAGCTGTTCGCTCCCTGCTCCAGGCGCGGGTGGGGGAGGAAGGCGATTTTCCCCATGTCCTCCCCGCCCAGCTGTGCTCAGGGGGGAGCAGGATCTCTGTCCCCCGTGGGTGGGTGTCGGTCTGTCCCTTCCCGCGGCGAGGGGGGGAGCGGGGATCGGTCCGTGTCTCGGTCGCTCCACGAAAGGGGGGGGATCTCCCGGAGGAGGAGCAGAGACCTCCGGTCACTTCCCTGCAGCGGCGGGGCTGGGCGTATGACCCATGGAGAGGCGTGGTTTGTGACGTCACGCACTCGGAGCTGCACGTGACCATGCCCCCCGCATACCTCGGCTTAACTGCGCCTGACCTTGCCCACTCGCTCCCCAAGGGCCTCTGCTTCCCACGTGCCGGAGGCGGGCGGAAGCTGACGCGCCGGAAGCTGCGCAGTCGCACAGGCCGGCCTAGGCCGGGGACGCGACTGGACGTTGCAGGGGGCGGGGCTACCGGGGCCTCGCTCTACAGCGGCCGGTAAGTGAGGGGCGCGAGCAACCCCCCTACGGAGCCGCTTGGGTCCCACGTGCGCCTGGTGCCGGGGCGGGGGGCGTGGCTGAGGGGCCGGGCCCGCGCGGCCTGTGGTGAGCCGGCCCCGCGCCCGCGCCGGGGTGGGGCCCTGCCTCTCAGCCGCTCAGGGCAAGGCTTGTCTTTGGTTGCAGACACCATGGGCGCCTGCGGCCACGCGGAGTGCGGGGCGGGCCGCGCCCGCTGAAGGGGAAAAGCCGAGACCCGCTGTGCTGGCGTGAGCAGGTGAGCTGGAGCCGCTGCCGGGCCTCCCCGTGTTCACAGCCCCCTGTGGTGGGGAGGGCGCGGGGAGATCGGCTGCTAGGTTGGGACCTGCCGCAAATACCGATCGTGTCTAGTGCGTCTCATCTGGGAAAGCTTCCAAGCCAGGCTGGGGCTTGCTGAACGCGTGGGAACTCTGCCTTGGGTTACAGCATCTATCCTGGTGCCAGTATAAACTCATTTCGGCTCATTACCAGCCCTAGCTCCAGGAGACCAATGCTATATAGGGTAGTGCTGAAATGTGACTATTTACTTCTGTGTGTTTTCAAATGCCGACTGCATATTTCTTGTCAATAGCCATGTCACATTCAAGGTCTTCTTTTACTGTTCAAACTGTCAACTAAAACAGTGTTTAATCCTGGTGCTAGTAGTTTCTGTCATTAATGTGTAAAGTCTCGGTTATGTTCTCATCAGTTTATAACATTATGCTTCTCCCCTAGAATCCTTCCCATGTCTCTGGACAAGTCTACACTGGGCTAGAAGTCAAGTCAGGGAACTTGTTCAACATAATCCCATCTAAATCAGTTTCTAAGGACTTGTCTGCACTTAAAAGCTAGGCCAACCTAGCTATGTTGCTCAAGGGTGTGAAAAATTCACATTCCCTGAAAGACAGTTAAGTTGACCCCAGCCAGAGTATAAACACCACTACGTTGACAGAAGAATTCTTCCATCAATCTAACTACTACCTCTCAAGGGGGTGGATTTACAACAGCAACAGAATAACCCCTTCTGGTGCTGTAGCAAGTATCTGTGCTATAGCGGTGCTGCTGTAGTGCTTGCAGTGTAGACACAGCCTAACACACTCTCACTGGCTGTTGTAGATGGGGTAGAGTCTAGAATACCTTGACCGTAACAGTTTTGCCATAAAATGTATTTGATACCCCACTAGCTAGAATTGTCCAGATGCTCTTTGTTAACCTCATGGATTGGGGTCCTAAAATATGGGGGTGCCTGCACTAAACTCTTTTCCAAAATCACCCACCTTTGTTCTCTCCAGCTGCAGTTGAGTACACTAGTATAGACTGGGCTGTTTTTACCACTGTGAACTAATCCTGCTTGGAACAGGTCTAGATCATATGGCAATAAAAGGCTCAATCCCTGCCTGTCCTAACAATCCCATAATTTCCCATGTTACAAGCAATTTTAGCAGTGTAGATGGAGCTTCTGGGCACACTTAGGGCTTGTCTACACTACCAAGTTTTGTTGACAAAACTTATGTTGACACCCAAAAGTTGACAAAACAAAAATCTCCCAGGGGTGTTCACACTTGCTCCCTCTGTCGACAGATCATGTCCACATTGGGGACACCATCATCGACGGGTGAGCAATGCACCGTGGGTATGTATCCCACAGTGCAGTGTTGTGGGAAGGAAGAGCTGATTGCTGCTCATATTGGGATTCTCTCCCACAGCCCCCTCAGCTGCTGAGAGCACCATCATTAGTAGCTCTGTGAGCTCTCCGTGCTGAGGAATGGCAAAGCAGCACAGCAGTCTGTCCCCCTCCCCTTGCAGCAGCAGTCTGCCTGCTGCTCTGTTCCTAGTGCAGGGAAGAACAGGAGCATTCCCATGATTTGCTCTTTGTTCGCTCCCTAAAGGGAGCAGCACAGGGATACTTCCTGGAGCTTTGAAAGGGGAGGGGCGCATGCCTGCAGGGCAGCAGAGATCAAAACACTGAGCAGAGCCATCAGGGCAGGCATTGTGGGATACTGGCAGAAGCCAGTTCTTTCGACAAAACAATCAGCAGTGTCTGCACTGGCTCTTTGTCGACAGTAAAGGGAGGGGAAAAGACAAAAGTCTCTCCTAGGGGTGGAAGTTTTTTGTCGCCAAAGCTGGATGTTTTTTGCAACAAAAGTCCCATTGTAGTGTGTGTGCTCTTGCTGTTTTGTTGCCAAAAGGCAGTTTTTGGCAACAAAACTTGCCAGTGTAGACAAGCCCTTAGACTATTGCATGGTGTTGTGAACCACCTCCTCATCTGTTATTGGGAGTGGACTACATCCACCCTGATTGAATTGGCCCTGTCAACACTGGTTCTCCACTTGCGAAGTAACTCCCTGCTCTCCATGTGTCAGTATATAATGCCTGCATCTGTAACTTTCACTCTATGCATCCGAAGAAGTGAGGTTTTTACCCACGAAAGCTTATGCCCAAATAAATCTGTTAGTCTTTAAGGTGCCACCAGACTCCTTGTTGTTTTTATACTGCAGTTCATTACAGTTCCCTACCCCCTGCCACCCCAAATCTGTGTGAATCTACAAAATAGCTTGCAGGATCAAGGCCTGTGTTTGCCTTTTCTTAGAAGCAATCTCGATTGTGGCAGGCTATTTGAACTGTAGCCTATACAGGATAGGACAAGTCCTGTGTTATACCTTATGCAATATCAACAATAACAGTCTCATTCGTTTCGCACTTAAAGTAAATTGTGGTTATGTTCCTGAAGTGACCATGTTTTAAAATATTGTTTGTTCAAATCATAATATGTTAGTTGATGAATGATTTCTTGTGTGTTCCAAGCAAAGGGGGAAAAATTGAATTATCCAGTTTCCTTTTGCATAAAAAATGAATATATAACTAATAAAATGGTCAGTATCAGGGGGTAGCCGTGTTAGTCTGTATCCACAAAAACAACAAGGAGTCCGGTTGCATCTGAAGTGAGGTTTTTTTACCCACGAAAGCTTATGCCCAAATATATCCGTTAGTCTTTAAGGTGCCACCGGACTCCTTGTTGTTAATATGGTCAGTATAAGTGTTGAATTTTTTCCACTGGGGCTTTAATTGTAGTTTTACTTTTCTTTCTGTACCTCTCCTTTCACCCATACCTTCCGATTGAGATTACTTTAAAAGTAAAGTGTGGGAGGGGGCAGGAAGAATAACAAGATCATTTGCAGGAAATTTATTCTTGGTATTCTTTTAACCTTGAGACAGTAGAGAGGAGAATGTCAGCTGTGAGCTGCCCCCATGCAGACAGCTGAAACTGAGACAGCACTGGGTTCCCTTTCACAGCAGGGAGCCTACAGCGGTGAAATTGACATTTTTATCAGTTTCACGGCTGTTATTACACATTTGGGCTCTGGCTCCAGCTGTCAGCCTGTGAGGGGCTCACAAAAGGAGGCCCCCTCCACCCCAGGGCTGACATCCCGAGCTGTTAGACCCATGTGCGGCTGACAGCTGGAGCGTGCTCCTCCTTCCCCCAGGGTATGTCTACACTACAGGATTAATCCGAATTTATATAATTTGAATTTAGGAAACCGATTTTATAAATTCGAATGTATTCGGCCACACTAGGCACCATTAATTCGGTGGTGTGCGTCCAAGCTACCGTAGTAGCATCGATTTCCAGAGCGTTGCATTGTGGGTAGCCAATAACATCTAATTGCCAATAACATCGAATTGCGGCCACACTAACCTTAATTCGGATTAACAATACCGATTTTGACGCTACTCCTCTCGTCGAGGAGGAGTACAGAAATCGAATTAAAGGGCTCTTTAATTCGAATTAAATGGCTTCGTTGTGTGGACGGGTCAAGCGTTAATTCGAATTAAAGCAGCTAAATCCGAATTAAAGTCGTAGTGTAGACCAGGCCCCAGACTCCAGGACTGACAGCCAGAACCAAAATGTGAAATAATAGCAGCCATGAAACTAACAAGAATGTCAGTTTCACAGCTGGTAGGCTCCCTGCTGTGAAATGGAGCTGCAGCCAGGACCCCTGCTGCTGCCTCCCAGTGTGGGATGGGGGGGGGGGGAAGGGGGAGGGAGAGAAGAGCCCAGATGGTGGCCAGGTTTGGGCTCTCCTCCCCCCAATCCGTCACTGGGAGATGGCAGCGGGGCTTCAGACGGTCATTGCTGAGGCTCGGGGGAGAGCTCCCACTGCTGGGACTGACATCAGGAGCCCTGCTGCCACCTCCCAGTCAAGGGATTGCCTGGGGGGGGGGATCCCAAGACTGACACCTCCTGGTGAGGGATTGGTGTGGAGGAGAGCCTAGGTGGTGATAGGGCTCAGGTTGTCATCCTCCCCCTGCCCCCATCCCTCACCAGGAGTCAGCAGTGGGCAGGGGCTCACAGCTGTGAGCCCCTGTCCCACTGACAGCTCAGGCTGTCAGCACCAGGGCTGGGGGGGGCCTCCAGCTGTCAGCCTACTTGGGACTGACAGCCACCAGCCGATGTAAGCAATGCGTTGTTTACACAGACATTGCATCACCCTAACTACATCGACTTAAGCGCTACTCCTCTTGTGGAGGTGGAGTTATTTCGGTGTAATGGGTTACTTCGGTGGAAGCAGCATTTTAGTGTAGACACTGACATTATTAGGTAGACATAGACTGACCTAAGGCAGCTTAACTCTGTAGTATAGACTAAGCTTCAGTATCCTACATTGCTGAATAAACTTGTCTTGCTTCTAAAGCAAAGAAACCGGGGTAATAGTTTTAAAATGCAAACAGTATATTTGTGTTAAATTTTTATTTCAGTTTACAATGGTTGTATTACTATTTGCAGATATATTTGATATATATTGAGATGTAAACTATGATTTATGAATTACTGTTTTTAAAAAAAAAAAAAGTCTTTAAAGTGTGTCCCTCTCCTTATTGGTGTCCTGTTTTTTTTTTTTTTTAATGCAGGGTCTGCTTATATCAGTGTAGGAAGAGCTAGGTATAGCTCTAGTATCATGTTTGGCAAGTGGTGTGTGCCAGTGCTGAGCAGGAAAGAAAAGAGAACAGGTGATTAAAAATTAGGCCTCATGAGTCTGAAAATACATCATGTAGGTGCCCTCTAGTTATGTCTTTGCGATATTGAGGTGATGGTGAGACTAGGACAACATTAAGTGTAACTATTTCCAAGTATTCTTTTCCACTGTGCATCATGTCAGCGGCAGCCAATCTTTATCCAGTACACCAACCTCTCACATGGAATTGCCAGTATCTTATGAGGAGGCCACTCCAATATCATTGCTGATGTTACACTGTTTTGTTTTGCACACTTTGAAGAGAAAAAAAATTGCAGAGCCCACTCTTAGTTCTGCCTGCCCCATCCTAAAAGGATATTTGTAGTTAAAATATATTGTACCCACTCTTAAGTGTGTGTGCCCATGTTGTTTACTGCACATTTTAGTATATCATTGCTGGAGATGGGTTGTTGTGATGTGATGTACGTTACAAAACAGCATTTCAGTGGGTTTTTTTAAAGGGGGTGATGGTACTGGATGAGGAGGTACACAGGAAGCTTTTGAACCTGAAGTTGCTTTTTCAGGAAAGTGGAACACTGATTAGATCAGGACTTCCACTGAGGTAGACTTCAACATTTATTAAGCTAAGGGTAAATATTGATGAAAACCAAACCAAAATAGGTGGTAATACATATTTTGAACTTTAATCAGAAATATCTAGATGTCTGTCAGTCTGGTCAAGAATTTCATAAGAATTACAAGGTTTGGAGGGTTTTTTAAGATGAAGTTCTAGAAAGATGATAATGCTATCGGTCGGGAGTGTGACTAAATAATTATAGATCTCTGAGCCAGTCAGGAAGCTTTTCTTGGTGTACATGCTCTGCTTAACATTTTTCCAGGCTTTGATATTGATCTTGGGAGGTAAACAGTTGAAAATTACTGACATGACTTTTTTTCCCCTGTATGTAGCAATGATAAATCCGTGAAAGCATGTACTTTGGTAATATTATGCCATTGGATGGAGAGTTTGAGAGCTTGGCTTGCTTTGTAGTCCAGCAGAGCTGCTCTCTTGTTGATTCCTTAAGATATTACCTTGAGTGAGTCCAGCAATGCGTTATTTCTTATACTTTTCTGATCATAGTTTATTTTTAATCCCAACATTCTTCACAACATGCATATGCTTTAATTTCATATAACTGATGGTGGTGGTGTTCAGAACTGCTGTTGTGGAGTTGAAATAGAGAATAAATTCTTTTATGGCCTGTAGTTGTACTTTTTTTAAGTGATGGTCCTCACAGCTCTCACCTCACAAGCTAAATGATTTGGGGCTGGATTGGTATTTGGATGAAACTCCAAAGAACCCTTAAGTGCTGCAGGAAGTGGAGTTGGTGATTTAGTAGGTAGGACCTTTTCCTCGGAGTCAGAAATAAATGAGTGCCCCAGCATGGTAGCTGTGGGGGGCACTGTGCTGCTGGAGTGTCATGTTTCAGATGTGACATTAAAAAAGAAAAATAGCCCTGGAATGAGAGAGGGTGTTAACCTCATTGACCTGGACAAAATCCAAAGTAGGTAGTTATATTTCACCTACCTGAAGTTTTAGGGAAAGTTTAAAGGGATATGATATTTTGTTTACATTTGGTCTAGTCCTGCACCTACTGAACTCAGGGAATTTTAGTTAACTTTTGTGGGTGCAGTACTGGGACCTTGTTGTCTAAACTGATGTGTTCTGCTACCTTTCATCATAGATATGGATGAATTTCACTGCTGGATGAAGTGATTTCTGCATAAATGTGTCAGCGTAAGGGCTAGATCAGGGGTCGGCAACCTATGGCACGCGTGCCAAACACGGCACGCAAGCCGATTTTGAGTGGCACGCTGCTGTCTGCCGCGGTCCCGGCCCCCAGTCCCACTCAGCCCCCCCGCCCACTGCTCTCCCCTGCGGGGGCAGGAGGCAGAAGCTTGGTCCTGTGCAGCCAAGCTTCCCCCTCCCCCACTTCTTCCCCCAGTGTGGTGCTTTCCTGCCCCTCCTTCTCTCCTTGCCTGCTGATGGCCCTTGCAGGGGGAGGGGGACGAGTGGCAACGTGCTCGCTGCTCCGTAGAGGAGGCAGAGAAGAGGTAGGGACGGGACCTTGGGGAAGGGTGGAACAGGGCATTTCCCTTCCAGCCCCCTGCCATGAGCTGCTCAGGGCAGGGGGCTGGGAGCACCCCCCATGAGCCGAGAACCCCAGCCCTCTGCCCAGACCCCTGAACCACATCCCCAGCCCTCTGCCCTGACCCCTGGAAAAAAAAAACCCTCCAGGTCTAGGGTCCTGGCTGCTGGCCCCTTGCCAGCCAGCGTCCCGGCCACAGGACCCGCTCAGCCCGCTGCCGGCCTAGGTGAACAGAACCCCAGGCTGGCAGCAGGCTGAGCAGGCTGGCGGCATAAGATCAGCATTTTAATTTAATTTTAAATGAAGTTTCTTAAACATTTTGAAAACCTTGTTTACTTTACAGACAATAGTTTAGTTATATAATATAGACTTATAGAGAGAGACCTTCTAAAAACGTTTAAAATGTATTACCGGCACGCGAAACCTTAAATTAAAGTGAATAAATGAAGACTCGGCACACCACTTCTGAAAGGTTGCCTACCCCTGGGCTAGATTATGCTTTCTGATGTGTGTATGTGGCTTATACTGAACTCTGCCCATAGAAACATATTTTAATTACTTCTGTGGGAGATTGCCTACATTTATGAAAAAGGCAAAAATTGACTCTAAGGTTTGTAAAGTTATTTGAGATGAAAGATGCTATATCAATAGAAAATGTTACTCCCTGTTGTAAGATGTGAGAGAGTATTATTGTAGCGTTGTTGAATTACTAGTGAAAGTGTAAGAAAAATCCAGATTTTGGCAACATTCAGAGTTGCTTTCTGCAGTTAGGAGGCAAACAGTCACATTTGGAGGAGCAACTTCTTAGTTTATTATGGACACAAATTAAATTTAGCATTTGGAAAGCCCGTAGCAGATCTTTGATGCTCCTCGCTTGATGAGCGACAGCAATGTGAATTCTTTACATCTGCTAATTCTGATGTCAGTCTGCACCTTTAGAAAATAGTCCTTCTTTCCCACTTAGGACCTGATCCTGCAAATTGCTCTCCACAGTCAGACCCTTATGTTTGGGCAGAGCACTGTACTTCTGAAGTAAGTAGGGCACTGCATGGGTCTCAGGGTTAGCCACATGGAGAAGCTTGCAGGAGCACGGCCTAAAATTATTCATCTATTTTGCAATGAATGTGAACATCACAATTAGGTGCTGTTCTATTTTCCAGTTTCAGTTATAAACCCACAACAGTTCATCTTAATCAGGAAAAGCACCATGATTTCTCAAAGAAAATATAAAATATGCTTTAATCTTAGTTCAGATTTTAAATCCAAATTAATACAATTTTCATTTAACTGTTTGTATTCGCTTCTTATTTTTCAGAGTTCTTTGAAAAATCCTTAGTGGTCTTGACAATGTTACAAGTGACATAAATTAGCCAATGGCACAGCATGATGGATTCCCAGAAGACTGGAAATGGTTTGCAAGTGATTGGACAAGGGACTGGTATAGGGATATCTGCACTCCACATGGTGGGGTATTCGGGAAAAGTCAGTTGAAACTTATTTTTCATGTGTGCAAAGTTCATTTTTCTCTTTTTTTGAGAGATTTTTAAATTGGTCTTAATTTTACAAATTTACAAAAAAAAAATTTCCACGGAAATCTTATAGCAATGGCGAAAGATTGTTCTGTTTTAAATACTTATCTCATTGAATTTGTTTACTGGCATTATTTTCAAAAGCATTTGATCTGTGATTTGTCTGAGAGTTCAGAGTTTATATTCACTGGCAGTGAATAACTTTTTGTTCAGTGCAAATAAAATGAGCACCATTTCAATACATAAGCTTTTAACACAAAATGCCTTATGAAAACTCTTACTTAAAATGATAGCCAGGAGACAAATTAATTTAGAACTGTCCATCTCCTCTGTATATTTTATTTGCTATGATAAAATCCTAAACCGTCAAGTTTAACTTTTAAATACATAGCTACTGCATTATGAAAAAAAACAATTGTTTTTCAGTGCTGTCATTTATACCTTACTCTTTAGGAACAGCATATTATTGTATGCACTTTATTTTTTTAGAACTGTAATTCTGCTGAAGTAACGTCAGATGAGTGCTGCCCAGCCTGTAAAGAGAAGGGCCAGATACAAGCTTTACGGACTTACCGCATTAGTTTTCAAGAGTCTATTTTCCTTTGTGAAAATCCACAGGTATTATATCATTTTTCTATGTCGTTGGATTGTATATAGACCTTTATCTTTTAGCAACCCCATCCTCTAAATCTGAGCACTTGCCATCTTTCAAATGATGCCCACAGCCCAATACATCTCAAAATCAGGCCCCTATGAGTTCATATGCTAGACAGTTATCCACGTGTGATTAGACAGAGCTAGCGTGTCTTTATGTACTAACTGTCTAGGCACAGTTCTTGAAACTACAGGAATTACATGAAAAGAGCAAAGGGTACTTTGTGAGACAAGGCATCCTATTTAATACTAAAGATGTATGTATGAAACAAATTACAAAGCTGTTGTTTTGTGTTCCACATTTCCAGTATTCCAACAAACAGGAGGGAAGATGGGAGGCTTGTATCTGCTGGGGGTGGATAGCAAATAATTTGGAAACAACTGTAGATGTCCATTCTTCCAAGTATTTTTGTTTTAAGTTTAGCTGAATTCTCGTTTTTTAATAGTTGGGTATGGTTGGAGTTGTGGGGGCGGGGGTTGTTTTTGTTTCTTCACAAGCTACAGTGATCTTGTGAGAATTGTTACCCATAAGTTAATTGAATGTACACTCAAATATAATTTCACATTAAAGTTGTAAATTCTGGTTTTCTTTTTAAATACCCGTAAGATGGGACTGGAAGAACAAAGGGCTTGAGAGTAATTTTTCAGCTTCTGAAGGTCTGCAGGAATAGAGTTCTTCTCCTTACGAATTAGCTGGGATATAGGAGATGGGATCCTTTCCTGGGAATATTATGAGGTCTGTGGGGAAGAGGGTGAAATGAAGAGAACTAGGGATATAGAGAGTCTTATATTGGTTATTGCCATTAATCAAGTTACCTTCTGTTAGTACGCAATCACTTTATAAGAGCGCTGTCAGACAAAATGCACTTCTAGTCCTTAATGCATATGTTGGATTTCTGATTTTTAATAATGTGTCAATATACAAATATTCTGTGTTCTAGTTGAACTGCACTGTTTGTATTAACTGCCAAATTTTTCACCCAGAAATACTTTATAGACATCACTGTAATCTTCTTTCTTCCCTTCAGTGCATCTACCCTCTGGGCTATAAACCATTAAACAGCATAATAATTCCTGCTGATTCAGAAAATCATCAAACTCCGTGTACTCAGAGGAAAAGGAAGATTTTTGAAATCAGTCCTACAGCTTCCCTCATTGAATCATGTTCAAAACAAGCTAGGACTAACAACAATTTGATAGATGCTGAGCACACTTTAAATACTGATCTTCTCAAGTGTAATGGATATAATTTATGTGTGACCCAGCCATGCCTACCTGATTTATCACAGGATGATCAGCAGAAACATAATAGGACGACTGAGTCTCTGGAGCATAATGTGGACTTGGCAACTGCTATTACTGTTGGTGGTGCACAAGAAAGTCCTGACTCTAATTCCAAAACAGAACTTTTGCCAAATTCTGAACTTTGTTCAATAAAATCTGAAATCTTGCATGCAGAAAATAAACCTTCATTGTTCATGGGGCATTTGTGTCTTCAGTGGAGGAACATATATGCTCTATGTTGGTTAGACTGTATTCTGTCAGCACTGGTACACTTAAAAACTTTAAGGATTGCTGTGACTGAAGCTTGCACTGAAGAAGCTGTAATCCAGAGGCTGTTTACAAAATATAACCAAGCGACTGCACTCTTGAATGCCTGCCAAACAAATAAGCTAAAAGGTGAGTAACTTTGTCGCTATTTCTTTTTATTTCAAAATAGTTTGAATGTACAGGAATATTGATACAAGTATGCAGAGGAATTTAATAGTGTATGCAGAAGTTTTCATTCCTTTCTATTTCAAGATTGCCACGGGTGAGCTGCAATTGTTATAGAATTCAAGATAAAGATGTAATTTTCTTGGTCCTCAATAACTAGTGAAACTATGCAATGGCATCTCTGCACATTATGTAAGGGTGAATATGCACCCTCTCTAAAAGCAGATATTTGAGGCCTGGTCTGCACCTCAAAGTTAGGTCATCTTGGCTACATTGCTCAGGGCTGTGAATAATTTCATGCTCTGTGTGATTTAGTTAGGTCCATCTCTCGCTCGCTCTCTCTCTCTCTCTCTGTGTCAAAAAGAACAGGAGTACTTGTGGCACCTTAGAGACTAACAAATTTATTAGAGCATAAGCTTTCGTGGGCTACAGCCCACTTCTTCGGCTGCATATAGAGTGAAACATATATTGAGGAGATATATATACACACATACAGAGAGCATGAACAGGTGGGAGTTGTCTTACCAACTCTGAGAGGCCAATTAAGTAAGAGAAAAAAAACTTTTGAAGTGATAATCAAGATAGCTCAGTACAGACAGTTTGATAAGAAGCAAGTGTGAAAATACTTACAAGGGGAGATAGATTAAATGTTTGTAATGGCTCAGCCATTCCCAGTCCTTATTCAGTCCTGAGTTGATCGTATCTAGTTTGCATATCAATTCCAGCTCAGCAGTCTCTCGTTGGAGTCTGTTTTTGAAGTTTTTCTGTTGTAAGATAGCCACCCGCAGGTCTGTCATTGAATGGCCAGACAGGTTAAAGTGTTCTCCCACTGGTTTTTGAGTATTATGATTCCTGATGTCAGATTTGTGTCCATTAATTCTTTTGTGTAGAGACTGTCCGGTTTGGCCAATGTACATGGCAGAGGGGCATTGCTGGCACATGATGGCATATATCACATTGGTAGATGTGCAGGTGAACAAGCCCCTGATGGTATGGCTGATGTGATTAGGCCCTGTGATGATGTCACTTGAATAGATATGTGGACAGAGTTGGCATCGGGCTTTGTTATAAGGATAGGTTCCTGGGTCAGTGTTTTTGTTCAGTGATGTGTGGTTGCTGGTGAGTATTTGCTTTAGGTTGGGGGGGTTGTCTGTAAGCGAGGACAGGTCTGTCTCCCAAGATCTGTGAGAGTAAAGGATCATCTTTCAGGATAGGTTGTAGATCTCTGATGATGCGCTGGAGAGGTTTTAGTTGGGGGCTGAAGGTGACAGCTAGTGGTGTTCTGTTATTTTCTTTGTTGGGCCTGTCTTGTAGGAGGTGACTTCTGGGTACTCGTCTAGCTCTGTCAATCTGTTTTTTCACTTCAGCAGGTGGGTATTGTAGTTTTAAGAATGCTTGATAGAGATCTTGTAGGTGCTTGTCTCTATCTGAGGGATTGGAGCAAATGCGGTTATATCTTAGAGCAGTGGCTGTAGACAATGGATCGTGTGGTGTGTCCTGGATGGAAGCTGGAGGCATGTAGGTAAGTGTAGCGGTCAGTAGGTTTCCGGTATAGGGTGGTATTTATGTGACCATCGCTTAATAGCACAGTAGTGTCCAGGAAATGGACCGCTTGTGTGGCTTGATCTAGGCTGAGGTTGATGGTGGGATGGAAATTATTGAAATCATGGTGGAATTCCTCAAGGGCTTCTTTTCCATGGGTCCAGATGATGAAGATGTCATCAATATAGCGCAAGTAGAGTAGGGGCGTTAGGGGACGAGAGCTAAGGAAGCGTTGTTCTAAGTCAGCCATAAAAATGTTGTCATACTGTGGGGCCATGCGGGTACCCATAGCAGTGCCGCTGACTTGAAGGTATATATTGTCCCCAAATGTGAAATAGTTGTGGGTGAGGACAAAGTCACAAAGTTCAGCCACCATGCAGCTATGTTGATGGAGGAGTTCTTCCATCAACCTCGCTGTGGCGCTGTATGAAATCTGGGGACACTTTAGGATATTATGAATACCAATATTGAAAAATTGTAATGAGTTATGCCAGATATGCCATGTAAGATCTGAAAAAAGTTATAATTTGCCATATATGATCTTGTTAATGTTTGTATCACCTTTTGTATTATGAATTATAGATATGTATGTATTTTAAATTTGTGCTATGTTTCTGGGTGACACCCCCAGACAGTTTGGCATCAGCATTGCCTAGCCTGCTTAATGGCCCATTAAGGACCATCAGCTATACAATTGACCCATTGAGAGAAGGCAAGGGATACACCTCATGACTTAGCAAGGCATGCATAGGCATTCCTATGGACAGAAAAGGCTTCCAAGCCATGTGCTGGGCAGCTTGTGTTTGAAACAAAGGAAGCACAAGCTGCATGGCAGAAGACTATCAAAGGCAGCTGCATCTTCTCCATTTTGTCTTCAATCCTACTTCTTATCTCTGGAGGAACTTTGCTGCAAACTGAAGCTCTGAACAAAGGACTGAATGACCAATCCAAGCTGAGGATGTATTCCAGAGTGACTTTCAAACTCACCAATACTGCTAGGAACCTGATATAAGGACTTTGAAGTCTTTGTATGTGACTGCTTTACCATTTAACATCTCTTGTCTTATTTCTTTTTTCTTTATAATAAACCTTTAGTTTTAGACACTAAAGGATTGGCTGGCAGTGTGGTATTTTGGGTAAGATCCAAACCTATACTGACCTGGTAATGTGGCTGACCCTTTGGGGTCAGAAGAACATTTTTGTATATGTGAGCAGTTTAAAATAACTTCTCACTATACTAGACCTAGGTGCTGATTGGGAGCCAGAGAACTGGAATGCAGTAAGAGGGCTATGTGATTTCTTTTCTTGATAACCAGTGTGGGGGATCAGAAGCACAGTTTGTGACTGGTTGGGGAGTTTAACTTCAGTGGTACCCACCAGTCTTAGGAGTATCCACTCTCCCTTTTGCAGCCTACCCTGACCGTGGCATTTCCAGTGAGGGGTGCCCCAGGCATCATCGGGTCATGTTGGCTTAGTCTGGCCAGGATCCACAGAACCAGATCATTTGTGTTTTGGATCAGAACCCCACACTATTCCAAAATTGGAATTTAAAACTCAGAGTGTTAAAGGTTAAAGTTAGTCACAATGAGTGATCCACAATCAAAACTGCAAGCTGTGAGAGCTAGCATCTTCAGCATGAGAGAGAAATGGTAGATAGAACTTCAGGTACAAGAGAAGCAAGCCTTGGCCCAGCTGAGGAGAGAGCCAGGCGAGCTGGGGGGAGAGAGAATCTCAAGGGAGGTGAATGGAGCTGCTGCAAGCTGAGACTGAAGTTGCTAGACTTAAACTCCAAATTGAAGTGATAAAAGAACAGCAGAAACTGTAACATTCTGAAAGTCCAGTTTCTAATGATGTTGGTATATTTAATAATGATGTGGTAACTGTTTAATCAGGGTAATGTCATAACGCAGTCCCAGGAAAAGTATGAAGGTAAATCCACTATCATCTGTAACTAACAGGGAGATTTGTGAAGAGGGGGTATATGACTCTAAGCGGTTGTATTTAACTAGGTATGCTATAACAAGGAAGAGAGTCTCTCTAGCCTTGGGGATTGTGGAAAATAGAAGTTTGTCCAGTCAGAAAAGCAGTTTATATGGTGAAGAAATTTCTGAATATCTGTCTAATATCTCAGAAGTGAGTCTGGGATTAGACAAAGCACAGAAAGAAGCTCAGGAAAACGTTTCTTTAGAGCAGATTAATGTTGATGGTCAGTTTGAAACCCTGATTGAGGAAGGTACGGGTAGATTTTTGGTGGTTGATGGATTGCTGGCAACTGACGTTTGTAGAAGTAAGCCTGAACCAAGTAGAAGTGTTTTGCTTAAAGTAGCTTAGTATGATGAGCCACTGCTTGTGGAAAACAGCGGTTTATCTGTTAAGGGAGAAACTGTCTCCAATTGTCTGTCCATTGGGAGTGGCAACCAGCCTGTTAAGGAAGCGCCCCACTCTCCCAGTATTTGTCTGCAAACAGCCATGGGTGCTGGGATAAGGGAGAGAAAGGCAAAGAAAGTTTAGATGAGCATAGGCAGCCTTGTGAGCTGATGGCTTTGTCTAATCAGCAGTTTGGGAAGGCAAGGTTAGTGGAACATGAGTATCCCTATACGTTACCTGTTACCAGTGTGGAGAATAGTGACATTGCAAATAGCAGTGTACCTAATGAAGAAGAATGTACCTCCAGTCCTTCGTTTGTGGAGCAGACAGAAGGTGCCTCTCAGCCTATGATGGCTGAGGATATTTCAGTTGTCCCAGAGGTGGTTCTAGATTTAACTGAAACCCAAAAAGGAAGTGTTCCTAAGCTTGTGTGGGATAACCTGCATATTGTTGGTGAGGAAAGCTGCAGAGGGAAAGAGTCTCTCCAACCTTGGAGTTTAGCAACTTGTCTGAAAGGGAGTTGTGAAAATCCTCTAATGTGCCAGAGTTGATTCTGGGTGTAAGCAAAACTCAGAAGGAGTTTGTTGTGGCTCCACAGAGCAATGCTTTTGTAGAGCAGATAAAAGATGGATTGTTGCTGAGGGCTTGTCTACACTGGCAATTAACAGCACTGCAACTTTCTGGCTCAGGGGTGTGAAACCCCACCCCACCCCCCACCCCGCCTGAGTGCAGTGTAAACGGTGCCCCAGTGCTGGGACCCTTGTTTAGATGGGGGGGGGGGGAGTTTGTTTTTGTTTTTTAAGAGCGCAGGAAGCGCTGTGCCGTGATCACACAGCCACGGCAGCGCTTTAGCGTTGTCAGTGTAGACTAGCCCTTAGAAAGATTACTGAAGAGAGAAATCTTTGCAAGCAGTTTTCTGTAACTGATGGGTGTGGAAGTGATTTGATTGAGTAACTCAAGGTGAATCACTGTATAGAGAAAGCAACAGTTTCTTTGGGAGACTTGTTTCAGTTCCTAACTGCCAGTCTTTCTGAGGGGTATAAATCCACTGACCTTACTTTAGAAAGATCCAGTGTGGATAGCCTAGAGAAGGTTTCAGATGGGGAAAAAATTGTTAGAAAAATGGCTGGGCTTGGCCAGTGTGTTCTCCATGCTGATTCTTTGAGTTAGTCTGTAACTCAGGGTCTGAGGAGATTGGTTACTGGTTTTTCAGAGCAGAACAGCTTTATGGCTGAACCCAAAAGGATGCAGGGGACCGCAGGCAAACTCTCACCCTTAGACACTTGGGATTTGTTTATCTCTTTAAAACAGAGTCCAGTCTCTAAGCTGGTGGTGGATCCACAAGCAAGCATGCAGGAGAGTGTCTGTGTAGATGTTCCTAGCACAGAGAGGCTGCAGTTGGTGAACACACCTGCTTACAGGAATCCTTTGCTGGCTAGGGAGGTTCCGTTTTCAACCCCCTAGGAGAAAGGCAGGACCCAGTCATGCTGAGGGGAAGAATGAGTGTCCAGCCTTGAAATTGGTAGCAGGTGAGAATTTGAAAGTTAGTGTCTGGGTTGATACAATCTACCTGGATGACAAGGGAGGGGTAAGATTTGCCCGATAGCTGTTAACACAGAGAACACACCTGGCCAACCAAGGGATTCACTGAAAAAAGAGGCATGGTATGACCAGGATACTTGTAAACATTCACTTACAGCAAATTTGGTGTTAATGTTGAACCTTCTGATGTATTTGATTTTGATGTCAACCCTGGTAATAAAGGAACAGTGTTCATGTGAAAAGCCTGTAAACATATTGGAAATGAAACTTGAAAACACACTGTATGCTAAAAAGCCTTATAAAATAGTAAAATGGTATGACTGATCCATGTAAGCATTCTTGAAACTTGGCACAACAGATAAACCTTAACAAATCTCCCCCTTCCTCCCTGTGCCTCCCGCCCGCCACGATCAGCTATTTCGCAGCATGTAGGCAGCTCTGGGGGTGGGGGGGGGGGGGGAGAAATGAGGACGCGGCGCACTCGGGGGAGGGGGCGGAATGGGGTGGGAAGTGGTGGGGTGGGGCCTGGTCCCTGGGGCAGAGCCAGGGGTTGAGCACCTCCCAGTGCATTGGAAAGTCGGCACCTGTGGTCACTGGAGTAAGTGTCTACAGTGGCATAGCTGCTGCTGTAGTACTTGTAGTGTAGACATATCCTCGGGGCAGGTCTACACTACAGGGCTAAATTGACCTAAGTTATGCAGCTCCAGCTACGTGAATAACATAGCTGGAGTCGACGTACCTTAGGTCGACTATTGCGGTGTCTACACCACGCTGGGCCGATGGGAGAGCGATTGGCGGTTGATTTTAGCGGGTCTTCACTAGACCTGCTAAATTGACCCCCAGTGGATTGATCGCCACGCCTTGATCTCCTGATAAGTGGAGACAAGCCCTTAGTGTTAGTGTTAGGATTACTTCATCATAGTAAGAGCAGAAAGTGAACTGTGCATCGTTGATATAAATCTGAGTCTTGTTTTTTCCTGGTTAGCATATTGAGATCAGGTACTAGCTCTTCACCTCCAAAAAGTTGGATTCTAACATGGCTTATATTGCAGTATAAATGAACAGTTGGCCCGTCATGCAATACTAGTAGTATGGCCTTAAGCATTTTGTGAGTTCTTGATTCAGCTTAAGAAGTTGTAAATTAGCAGGGACTTTCTTTCCTATCCCTGGTGAGCAACTAATGAAAAAGTCATCAGCTAGTGGGAAACAATCAAGGGCAGTCTGCACCAAAGAAAAAGATGTTCCTGCAGGGAACTAATGCAGAGCTGGAACTGGCCAAAATCTGCTTTTTGGTAGGTGGTCCTGAGAAAGATTGTAATTTCTGATTATTTCTAATCAGGCCAGAAATAACTTAGAGCCTGTCAACCCTTTCATGGACCCTGTAGTTAAAATGGACAACAGTTATTGACACACAGTCTTTGTCAAAAAGACAACCCAGGAAAAACTTAGTACTGTAGTTTTGAGAGAAATTGCTTGAAAGAATGAAACAACATTAATGATGATTTTGTATTAACACCTGTTTATCTGAGATGAAAAATCAGCACTGAAATCACCAGGATTACATTGATTGCTTATTGGTTTCTGGGTGGACATCTTAAGTGTTGGTTGGTGTTAACCTATAAAGTCTGATAACATGAGAGGCCTGCCTACTTGAGATACTCTCTACATATGTGATACTACTTCATTTGCAGGGAAGTATTAGAGTAGGAGCCCCCTTGGTTTAAAAGAAGGAATGTCCAGCCAACATCTTCTCCTCCTCTTCCCCCTAGGAGGGGTCCCCTTGGCTCTGAATTTACTGTCTCCCCTGCTCCCATGTCTGTAATAACTTGAACCTGTTGGTTTCTGGGAAACACTGCAAAACCCATCAATTTACTTTGGCTTTGGCGAAGAAGGGAAGCTATATCTATTACTTTTTATTGATTGTTTTTAAAGATCTGTCAGAAGTGCCTGGAGCATGAGGCGGGGGGGGGGGGGGAGGGGGAGGATTTTAGCTATATTTCAGTTTAGCTATATATTTATGTATATAAAGATTTTAATGAAGAAATAGTTTCTAAGACGGTTTGAAGTCCTCACTTTAATTATGGAGGCTCTGGTCTTGACTCCAAAGTACAGATTGAGTTCTGTTTTGCACTTAAAGCAGCATTTGTTCTATATAACAAATATAGCATGCCCTTCTCAAATTTGAAGCAGTTGGAGTACAGAATTAATTTTATGAGAACCTACAAAAAAATCTGTTTTTGAGTTTCCAAAAAAAAAAATTTGAAAACCATGTTCTTCAAGAAATCTACCACTTAATCTGAGGCCACGAGCATTAAAATGTCTTCATTGTTTTATAGTAAACTGAGCATCTCCTGCTGACGTAGCGCTGTCCACACGGCGCTTCTGCTGGTGTAACTTACGTTGCTCAGAGGGGTGTGTGTTTGTTTTTTTCACACCCCAAGTGATGTAAATTATACCGACAAAAGTGCTAGTGTAGACATAGTCTTAATCTTGACATTGTTTTTTGCTTGATTGTTTATTTAGATTACACATGAATTTATATATTTACACGTTATAGACCAGATTCATTTAAAATATTCCATTGAGTAGATCATAGTAGAAATTTGGTTCCTTTAAGTCGTTAGTTTTACATATTCTGATGTAAATTTTGCAAATCACCTAAGTGAAAGAACTTTAACTGTTAAATGTCATTCAAATGTTGTGGGTAAACAAATGTTAATAGAAAATGCCTTGGTTTGCAGAGAATTGATTTGCGTATTTGGTATATAATATGAATTAGATTTTTTTTTTATTTTTTGCTGATTTTTTTTTCTTTTAGATGTTCTTCCAAAAGCTGAGTCACATCTAAATGAAATCAGAAATACGATATTTGCTCAACTTCAACCCCAGCTTAAGTGTGAATTGGGTAAGTAATTACTAAGCGATTTAGTCTTTATTTTCCAGTTCTATAAATGCAAAGATTGCTGTTGTCAATACTTAAAATGCATTCTTTAAGAAAGTCAATACAACCAACTTGTTGATGTAGTTAATTGTTGGTATCTTTCTCACACCATCACTTAGTGAGCAGCTGTTTGATAGCTTGTCTCTGTTCCCT
This sequence comes from Emys orbicularis, assembly GCF_028017835.1. NCBI lineage: Eukaryota > Metazoa > Chordata > Testudines > Emydidae > Emys > Emys orbicularis. Next base: position 322,016,815 of record NC_088683.1, on the reverse strand, counting down.
TCTTTCCTATAGTGCCTATACCTACAGGCCCACAGGAATCGTTCTGCAAAGTGCATGCAGAGATGAAAAACACTTGTGGTTGTGCAAAGGGCAGCAGAAATTTAATTTGCAAAAGGCAAAAGCCTGTTTCTTATATGACTAGAACACTTATGCATCTTTGGGGAGTGGGGGAGATCTTTGTGTAGACACTTCTTAAGTTCCTACAAATGTTATTTTTAGGCAGTGGGGAAAAAGTGAGAATAGTATATAACATTCATACTTGTATATATGTAGGAGAAGATTATAACTTCAAGATCTTAAGAGTGCTTTTTCATTGGGAGCGGGCGGTTGTCATTCTGCAATGTACTCTGCTTAAGTGGGATGGCCTCCAGGGACTTTCTGTAGGGTTAATTATACTTAATGACAATGACTGCCACTGATTGGGAATGGTAATTCTATTAGTGCTTGAGACAAAGTGCAGCAGACTATCAAAAAAGCACTGAAACTGACTATACATAGTACTGACAAATTCACGAAGTAACCACGCTGAGAAGCAGCGAAATCTTTTCCTCTGATATTTTAGTTACAGTAATTTTAGAGCTTTTGACTGGAAAAAACACTGGAAAGAAATGGAGTGGGGAAGAAGTGTGATGAGGATGACAAATACAGGGACGTGATACAAGACGGGCACATAAATTTAAACAAGCAGATTAAAATATGAGAACAGATACTTGGATAACCTAGGGTCCCTGGGAGATCTGGTGGTAGCGCATGGAACTCTCTGTAAGACACGGAAACATAGTAAAAGTAATTTACTGCAAAAAATAGAGCTGCAGTAGTTTTATGAAAGCTTATGTTTCATGAGATCCACAGCTACAGCAGAACAGCATGTGCATAGAGTCTGCTAGATCCTTTCCCCTGACTCTCCAGTTGTACAGAACTGTTGATGAATGCTCTTTAGGATGCTCTGCAGCAGAAAGGAGGCAGAGCAGCAAAGTTCTCCCCATTCTAGGCTTTGTGTGGCTTGACAGCCTCCTATTCTCCGGAAAGTGCTTGCAGCAACTTGGCTTAAATTAGCAAATGGTCAACAATTGTATATGTTCATTATTTTTTTCATAATATTGGAAATAAAATTCAGAGTTAAGGCTGCATGTCGCATGTGAAGAGCATAATTCAGACTTGTGCAGATTCTCATTTTTCTCCATTCAGCTGATCTCCATTTTCTTCAGAGTTTAAAGTTTAAGGGGGTGTATTATTCTTTTGGTAACCATAGCTGTACCCATGAAGTTATTCCAGTCATATCTCATTTACTGTGGGGATGAGATTATAGCCTTGCAAGTTGACATAGCATTCTGAGGTATAATCCTGTCTTCCCTCTTCTTTTTGTGTAGTTGCAAACATTCTCTTTATTTTTTATTTTTCTTTGAAGGGAAGAAGGAAAGTCCAGTATTTGCGTTCCCTCTGCTTTTACGAAAGGATCCCCAAGTCGAGACACTTTTCCTGCATTCTTTTTCATGGATGTTTGAATGTCTACATTGTGGCTACAGCCACCAAGACAGGTTAGGTTTTTACATTTATTTACATGTATTATTGTACTTTCAGTCTTCACTTAATATTTTTCTTCAAACCACCGTTGTGCACGAAGTGTGTACATTTGGTAGGCGAGGAAGAGTTGTGATGGTGGAGTTATCTGGTCACCATTTTAAAAAGCCAGCATTTGTCAACAGTTTCCAGGTGGTGTATGCTATAATGGCTAATGACACAATAGTATCCTATGTGTAAAAAAGAGAAATAACTGGTGATTCTGTTGTCAAAGGCTGACTTTTTGGTGTTGACCACTGTAAGTCACACACATTGCTGCTGCTCTAATGAATAGCATGCCAGACATGACCAATAAATAGGTATGTCTTTCAGGGTTAAATAGAATAAATTCATCTAAATTGCATAAAGTCAGAAATGTAAATCTGATCCTTATTCACATAATTGGAAAATGTGAAAGTGTGCTCTACTCCTTGGTGTTTTAAAATGTTAGAAGGCAGGTGTGGTGAGGTTCCTCCAGGTCATCTAAATGGCAGTTGTATTCAGTGTTACACGACAGAGTGTCCTGAATGGCACTGTAAAAACACGTTCAGGAATTTCTTTAAAGCCATGTTTCATTTGAGTATAAAAAATTGACATTCAAAGTGGCGAACAGATGAATGGCAGAAAATACATTGTTCCATTTTATTATAGTCTGTATAAAAGATGACTGATTTGATATGGATTAGCAGATAGAGGCAAATTCAGTTTATATTAAGCCACTGCAGTGCCAGGGATGTCAATGGGATTGTGCCAGGTGTAAGTGGACACTGCATGTAGCCTGTTAATTTGTGACCTCTTTCTGGTAAATGCTAGTACTGTACTTTTTTTTTTTTTTTTTTTTTATTATCTCAGGTAGACAACTGATCGAATTTTATTTTTCTTCCTTCCAGGTGTAGGAAGACACTAACAACATTTACAAATATAATCCCTGACTGGCACCCGCTTAATGCTATTCACATTGCTCCATGTAATAATTGTAATGATAAATCTCAAAGAAGAAAAATGATTTTGGAAAAGTAAGTTTGAACCACTTGAGATCTTGAATCTAAAATAGAGCATTAGTGTTTAAATCTACACATGATAAACTTAATGTCAACGTTCTGTCACCTTTTTGACGTGTTCAGCAAGTTTCCACTAAATGTTTAAGTACCCAGCTTTGAGATCATTCTGAAAATTCTCAGGGATGTTGTTGTTAGAAATCTTTAATATATGTGGAGTATTTTTGTTCAGCTTAACACATTAAGCAGACATTTCATTTGAGCCAAGTTGTAAAGCCCAACACTGAATATCAGTCTTTCCAGAGCATCTGGTATTGAGGGGTGATAAAACTACCACCTTATAATGTTCAATGTTTTAGTCTGAATTGTGGCTGTCAGCCTTCCAGGTTTGGCAGAATTGTCTTATTATTCTGTCTTTGTCCCAAAACAACATTTTCGTTATAGGTTTTCTCCCCATAGCAAATTAAGCTATAAGATGACATCTCTATTTCACTAAAAGCTTATTTCAAAGTGGAATTATGTATTAAAATTGGAGTGCCCTGTTCCTGTGAGCTCCCAGCCATTGTGTATAATTTGTAAAGCAATCTTAGATTAATAAACAGCAGTAGAACAGTAATGCACTGAGATAACTACCATTCTCAAAATGCATTGCTTGTGATTTCATTAATACCTTGAGCCACTGTTTTATTCCAATAAGATGCTTTATATCTTTATCATAGAGTACCTTCAATATTTATGATACATTTCGTAGAAGGTTTACCACATAATGAGCTGAAGAACTATTCGTTTCAATTTGAAGGAGATTTCTACCAAATAACAGCCGTTATTCAGTATCAACAAGATCCAAAACACTTCAAAACCTGGGTTTTGAATCCTGATGGTAACTATTACAACTTTATTATCATCCTAGATAAAGCTGCCTCTGTTACTAATTTTGGGGTTATAATGATCACTGTACTATCTAAAGGTTTTCTTTTGTGTATAATCTAAATTAGGTATTAAATGTTTGCAAATACGTTTACACTTTGGTCTTTTTTAAAAAAAACCTCTGATTTGACTAACTCAGTAATTTGCTGCCATGCTTACTGATAACTTCATTGGAAAAAGGCAATTGGACATGATCGATTTTTCTCATCAAACTTTGGTAAAATTACAAGAAACATAATCTGGGCACACTGTTAGTTCTTTTGGGCATTCAGATTACATGGGTATTGTAGTAGGGTCGGCTGCCTCCTGAACACCCCCTTCTGACAAGAGTTTGCTGTGCAGGTGCCCTGCCTTAATGTCTCTCATTGGTTCCTCAAACTCAAAACACAACCCAAACACTTCCCTTCTGGAGGTTAAATTTATTCAGTCCTCTGGGTACACACTGGTCCTCCAGGCCCACCCCAGTTGAGTGTCTGTCTCTTTCCCCCCGTCTTAGGTAGGGAGTCCCCAGCTCTCCTTCCCAGAGGTGGGTCCTCAGTCAGCAGTTATTCCCAGGCTTTTCCTGGCTCTGACTTCTCAACTTCCCCGGTGTCAGGGTCTTCAATGCCAAAGCCTTTCGCTTGCTATAGTCTGATGCAGCTTCCTGAGCTTCCCCCTTCTGCTTTTTATAGGGCAGTCACATGATCTCTCCCAGGTGTGGCTCCTTCCGTAATCAAGGTTGGCTGCCCTAGGCCTCCAGCCCTTAAGGGGCAAGCTACCCTGTAACAGATACCAGATGTCTCTTCATGGGAAAAGCAAGTTCCCATGGGACTCGCAGTGCTGTCAATGCTCAGTTTCTTCCTCCTCCTGAATTTTGCAATTCTTTTAAGAGTAACTAGTAAGTTGCTGTTTTGATTTGTTGAACTATAGAGTACAACCGAGAAGGAACTCCCAAAATTCAAAGAGAAAAAATAGTTGAGATTATTTTGGTCTTCATGGAAACCTGCTTCCACGGAGGGAGGAGAGAGAAGCGATCACCATTTTAATCAAAACATCCTGGTCAGCTGAAAAGTTGTCTACTTAAATTGAACTGCCAGAGTTGCATGAAGAAAAGAGAGGATGAGAAACCTCCCGCTAACCGTCAATAAATGTAGGATATGTCTACACAACAAAAGCTGTCCACAGGCTAGCCTACCTAAGCTAGCTTGAATCCAGCTAGTGTGGGTAACCGTAACGATGAAGGCAGCTCAGCGTGCACTTCAGTGCAGGTTGTACAAGTCTGGCATAGCCCCTGGGTACGTACTCTGCTCACTAGCCCACTCTGAAGCTCATGTTGTGCGGTCTCCAGTGCTGCTGTTATCCACGCTGGCTGGATTCAAACCAGCTAGCCAGTGCACAGCTTTTGCTGTGTACACTATGCAACACATCACACCTAGGGTGTATCTTTTTAGAATCCTTACTAAAAACAACATTGTAATAGTTTTGTAACTGTTGGGATGGTTGGGAGGGAATTATCTATATGATCAGTTTCTCCCTTAAGCCCCTTCCCCACAGCTTTATGAAAAATAATTCCCCAAATTAACTCTTAATGAGAGAGGTCTGTATGTCAGGTCTGTCCAGATATTCTCAAACAGGATGTCAGTATCACTATCTAGGCCAAGAGCATCAGTGTGGCTAAGGAAAATGAGTTACTTTCCATCTTGGTCATGTTACTAGGACCTAATAGTGAATTCTGTTGCTGCAAGTGGCCTAGTTACAGAGTGAAAGACCGCTATCTTTTCTTTGGGGAAAGTGACGGAACAAAGAAATCAACTTTGTTCACCAGGGTGTATGTAGCATTGTCACATAAGTCACATAAAATGGGTGTTTTGAGACCCAAAAAGAATGATCTGAGTTTCAATGGCCATTGTGCATCTTTGAGCCTCTAAACTTCATTCTTTATTTTTCAGAAACTTGGCTTGAATGCGATGACATCAAAGGTCCATATTGTGAAAGACGTGAGAGATTTGAAGTTCCTGTTTCAGAGATTCACATTGTCATCTGGGAAAGGAAAGCATCCCAAATGCCAGATAAAACTTGCTCACAGGTCCAAAGTGTAAAATCTGAAAATCTTCCTCTTAATGATGTACAGTCAAGTTCTTCTCTAGTGTTACATTGTGATAGTGATAATGCCGTAGACAAAATAACTACAGTATGTTACGAAAAGGAGATTGTGGGCATTCCTGCTAATGAACAACAAAAAGTGACCAGAGAGAATGAAAATAGCTTGCTTTCTGGCTTAGAAAATTTGGCAGATGATGATATTATAACTCTGACACTGGTAGAAATTCAAGTTGATTCTGAAGGTAAACCACTGGACAATGGACAGATAGTGGGAAATAACCTAAGTGCTGACACAGGCTTGCTGAAAGAGCAGGGGTCAGCTTGTTCAGATCAAACTCCATATACAGAAGATGTTTGTAGTCAGACTACCTCCAGCAACATGTGCACACAGTCTGAAAATGCCTGTATTTCCTTACATCTCGGACCGTTGAACCTAGCGCATACTACATCTGCTGTTCCCACAAACCACTGTAATGACTCGTCCACGCCATCACACGCTCAAGAGGCAGAGGCCAAAGCTAGCCCAGTCAACACTGAGAATATCCTGTTAAATCCAGAACTCTTGCAGAATAAGAAATTACCATTAATGGAGAATGTTATGCAGAAATCCTCTAATACCAGAAACACAAGCAAAACTAGAGCAGACTCTCAGGCTGCAACTTTGTCTGCTACAAATAATTCCTCCCAGTCTTTGCATAAAGATCAAAAGAGAGGATTTGTAGGAAGTTGGGTAAAGGGGTTATTAAGCAAGCATAATACCTTCATGCCTTCAAGTGCCTCCACCCATCATAAGAAAAGTTACAAAAATCCTTCTTTACTAAGAGCTACTGACTTGCATCTCCCTACTAAGGGGGCAGCTAATTTTGGTGGCTTTCAAGCCAAAGGTACAAGCAAAACTACAACTACTGAGGGGGCACCTAAATCAGCTGTTTGTCAAGGTGGAAATCTTCCTCCTTTGTTAACAAACATCACTGGTCCTTCTGTACATGCTCATCTACCTGCAGTAAACCCTGTAGTTGATGGTCCAACTTTGAATAAGTCTGGAAGCTCATTGGGCACCTGGAGTAAAGTAATTCAGCCCAACACCCCCATCTTTAATTCCAAACCTAGCCATGGGGAAAATGGAAATCACAAATCTGATGTGAAAGATAAAGAATCAAATGCCCAAACTCACAAACTTCGTTTAAAACTGCTTAAAAAACTGAAGGCTAAAAAGAACAAGTTGGCTTCACTTGATAGGCTGGCAAAAACTCAGATGTGTAATGGAAGCTCTCCAAATAGAGATGTAGAAGATCTCTTACAATTTGGATCTCATCATGAAAGTGAATCAGTACAGAACTTATTGAAGGAACTGCAGTATCAGATTGATGTTGCAGATAGTGAATCTGTATATAGTACAAACTCCAATATGTCACTATGCAGTAGCCAGAGTAATGCAGAGTTTTTAGCAGACTTATTGTCTCCTACTTCGATTGTTGCTTCGTTGGAGCTTCCAAAAGATGAAGATGAGTGTAGATATTTGGAAATGGTGGATAGCAATACTGCAGCACCAGTGCATAGTGAGAGAACCAACCTCACATGCGTCACTGTGGCAAGCGAAGACCATAATTATTACAGTCCTGTAAAAGAAAGCAAGTATGAAGGTCATACAGACTCACTAATGAACAAATCCTGCTTGAAAAGACTTTCCTTTGAAAGTCCCACAAAGGAAGATATTCTTGAAGACCTGTTCTCCTCTGCAGTGTTGAACTCAATAGCAGGTGACATAGATTTACCTCATTTTGATGAAACTCTCTTTGAAACTTGTTGAATTGTTGTAATATTTGTTTTTAACATTTGAGAATTTTGTATATCAGCTTTCATAGAAAGTACTATTAAATTATATTTTCAAACTAGTTTATTTGCACACTGGCTGTACTTGAACATTGAAAATCTGAAGTATTTGTCTTACATTTCATTGTGGCTGTTGAATAAGATTTTTAGTCTTGTTTAACTTTCTCAATCAGTTATTTAATTGGAAGAGTTGATCTTTCACAGAATCTTTTAATGAACGTTAATCTTATTTCCCCCCCCCCCCCCCCTGCTTCAATGTGCATTTTTGTGTTAATTTAGAAAGGTGAAATAAAATACCTTCAGTTTTCTGGACCACAGGAGTAATACCTATAAATTACTGGATTATTTGTCAAACTATCCAGATTCCTGATGTCTGTTTTAAATAGTAGGCAAAATAATGTAACATTTCAAGGGTGTTCTGCAGAGTTCCTTTACCATTTTCACAGCTGCTGTTTTACAAGATCTACCTATGTAAATGCTACTCAAATTTAACTTGAAAGGGGGATTTGAAAGCAGAGACTTCCCCTTATAAGGTGATAGTGCATCCTAGGGCTTACCTTCTGGGTAAACAAGAGCATAATAGTGCACACCTTATTTAGGGCAGTTAAGGTAGATAGGGTTTGGCCATGAATTTGCAGCACCAAATAAGATTTAACATATGGTATCTCATTTTAATGGTTGTATATAACACTTAAAATATCCTTGTGAGTTAATATTAAAAAAAGCTTCACTTCTGCAGATAATTATGCTTTCTAAGGAATTATCTTTTAAATGAGGAATCACTTCTCTCATCACTGACTTTTCCTGGCTGGATCTGTATGCTTCTGCCATACAGGAGAGAAAACAGGATGAGGGAGAGAGGAGGTTAGTTGGGAGAGAGAATGGAGGAAGGTGGAGAGAATCAGTAAGAAGGAAGAAAATAAGTTGCATCTTGATTTGTTTGATTCTTATTGCCACTAATGGGAGTCCTACAGTCTCTCACATTGAACTGAGGCTATTCCATTCCCTAATTTGGTCAGCTGTATGTTTTTCAGACATGAAAAATAAAAAATATTTAACAATTTTTTAGTAGTCCCCTAAATACTACATTCATTGTATTCCTGAACACAGATTCATAGCATTTAAGGGAAGAAGGGACCATTTTATATACAGGAGCTCAGACTAGAATGTCTCAGGCCCTTAAATTTTACCCAGTTACCCCTGTACTGAGCCCAATAACTTGTTTGACTAAAGAATAACCTGTTTGGCTAAAGCATGTTTTCTAGAAAGGTATCCAGTTTCCAGCGAGAGAGGGAATCTATCCCTACTTCCCATGGCATGTTGTTCCAATGATAATCACTCTCACTGTTATATTGTGTCTAATATGAATTTGTCTGACTTCAGCTTTCAGCCATTGGTTCTTGTTTTGCCTTTCTCCACTAGATTAAGGAGCCCGTTAGTACCTTTTATATCCCTACAATTCCACTGTAAAAAGGAAGAGGAATGAACACAGTACACTAAAATTACAAAAACCAATGTCTGGGCTGTACACTTTTTATAGAGGTGTAACTTCTTTTAAAAAAATAATCACATCCCTCACCAAAATAATTACATTGTGGACAGTTATACTGATATAAAGTTGCCTTATACTAATGTGACATACCAGGGTACAATCCAGACCAATGAGTAGCCGGGTCACCTCTGCCATGTAACTTGGGGTGCCCTTTACAATGCCTTGCTGCTACAGCCTCCAAACTGGACTGCTCACAAACAGCCTCCAGCATGTAAGTCACCCTCAGCTATGTCTGTGTGCTGCAGCCAGCCAGACACACCTTGCCTCTTACCAGCCTTAAAGACTCCCACAGCTTACACCAACATGCTCCTATCCCAAATTTCCCCCCATAAACCTACATCCTGCATTATCCAGCCCTCACCTGGACAGCACAAATAGATTGAGTCTGTTACTCGTTTCAGGGAATAATATGCACACAATTTGTTACTCCAAATGGAGTTACCCACACACTTCAACTTGAACATACTGGATTAGATACAGTTAATAAACTAGTTTTATTGTTTTGAGAGAGACTTTAAGTGAATACAAGCAATGCAGCATAAAAATTAGAAATGGTCACAAGAAAAATAAAGATGAAAATGCTTACTGGTGCCTAACTCAGCAATATTAGATTCAAAGTAAAGTTTTCTCACCACGTGCTTTCAGCAGTCTTCCTGACCAAACTCTTCAGGCCAGGACTCATTCCCCAGAGTCCAAGAGCTGCTTCCTTTGTCTCTTCAGGTGCAGAGAATGAGGTGGGCAGGGGTAGAGAGAGAGGGGTACTGTGGGGTGTTTGTCCCTCCTTTTTATAGTTCTAGTTTTATAGCCCCCTCTTGAAAACACATTTCCAGCTGAGATCCAGGAGACAGTCTATGTGGAAAGATATTCCATGCTGGGTTGTTGTTTTTTTCCCCTCACCTGTTTGAACTTCCTTTGTTTTATCTCCCTGCGTAATAACTCTGTTTACTGCTTACATGCAAATTAAGGCAAGCACACATTGCTTCCATTGTTTAGGACAAGACTGGATTTCTGCCTGGGCTGGGCTATGGGGCTTGGAATGTGTGTTAACATCATATGAGGGAATCTTAAATGCCACATATAATGTTGCCACACATACTTTACCAGGACAGTACTGACCAGCAAATTGAGTTTTCACATGTTAACATATAAGGTATACCTTGTACAAAGATTATTACAATAGTGTGTAAGGTGTGAACATGGGTGTGTTTTGTCACCAGTATAACATTTCCTTTCCCTTCCTTTTTAGAATAGGCTATACTGCTCTTGTGGTTTGGGAATTTGGAGCAAATGTGGTTCTCCCCCAGTATGCCACCAGTGAGAACCCATGAACCCACATTTTCTGTCTGTGATTTGTCAGGCCCAGATCCACAAAGGGACCTAGGCTGTGCTAGGGTGAGCATTGCATTGCTTAAAAGTTAGGCTCCTAGAAACTCACAGGAACAACACTGCAGTCCCCACAGCCTGAAGGGGGGGAGAGAGGTGCTTTAGAATGCAATGCACAAAAGCCAACAGGCTACGGGGGGAGCCACCTAACCTACCCATGGGAAATGGTGCTGAGAGGGGGTGTATTTTAAGCCCTGCCTCTGTCATGGGCTTTGGGAGGGAGTTTGGTGCAGGAGGGGGCTCTGAGCTGGGGCAGGGGATTGGGGTGCAGGATATAGGAGGGAGTTTGGCTGCAGGATTGGGTTCTGACCTGGGGCAGGGAGTTGGGGTGCGAGGTGCAGGCTCTGGTTGGGAGGCGCTTACCACAGGCGGCTCCTGGGCAGCAGTGCAGCAGGGCTCAGGCAGGCTGCCTGTAAGCTGTGGCCCCACGCTGCTCCCAGAAGCGGCCGACTACTGCTGGCACGTCTCTGTGCACCCCTTGGCAGGAGGGGGGGCAGCGGGTCTCCCTGTGCTGCCTGTACCTGCAAGCACCGCTGGTTTCCGGCCACTGGGAGCTGTGAGGATGGTGCTGTGGGTGAGGGCAGCGCGTGGACACGTGGCCTCCCCCTCCCGCCAGGGGTGCGCAGAGACATGCCAGCAGCAGCCAGCCGCTTTGGGAAAAGTGTGTCCATGGCAGTGCCCCGCTGCGCAGCAGGACTTTTAGCAGCCCAGAGCTCGTGAGGGGGCAGCCAAAAAGCCTGGTGGGCTGGACAGAAATGGTAGACAGCCTGGCTCTGGCCCGCGGGCTGTATTTTGCCCACCTCTGGCCTAAGCCCAGGCTACTTGTGATCCATAGATGGCAATCTCTTTCAAGGAGTCAGGTGGTTTAGGCACTCTTGTTTCTTGTGAGACTTAGGAAAGCACCTACCTCATTCCAGACAAAACCACTAATAACCGTTCTGACTTTATGCTTTTAGCCCAAGGGCTCAAGCACTCACCTGGGATGTGGGAGACCTCAGTTCAGTTCCACCCTCTGCTGGGGGAGGAGTTGAACAGGGGTTTCCCCACTCTCAGGAGAGTGCTCTAACCACTGGGATATTGTGATGTGGGGCTGTCTCAATCTCTTCCGGTGAAGTTGCTCAACTGGGTATTAATAATTAAATATGGGAGAAGGGGGACTGAATCTTGGGTCCTCCACTTCCCAGTTATGTACCCTAACCCACAGACTATAAAGTCACTCTCTCTCTGGCCCTATTCTCTTAGCCACTGTTCCCACAGGAAATCAGTTGTGCCAAAAGGGCACAGCGGATTACCTTCCAAGCAGATTATTACGTATGCAGTTCCATAAATTCTACAGTGCTTAATTTTTGCCAGGGCTGAGCCCCGGCACCTCTAGGCTTGGCAGTTCATAGCCCCAGCACCTCTGGGCTTGCTGTATGTTATGAATGTAAAAAAAATTGCTTGAGACCCAGCACCTATTTCATTACAAATTAAGCACTGCAAAAGTATACAGGGTGTTTTAAGGTCAATTAAGACTCAGTCCCTGCTCTGAAGAGCTTACAAGTTATGTTTAAACACGAGAGACAACACACTCAGAGACGGAAGGGAGGACATGTTTAACAAGATCATAAGGCTGCTTTAGTCTGCAGTGTGTGTAACAAGCTCATTCTATGATTTTTCATACAAATTTAACTTTTTTAAACTATCCAGTGTGGGGTATGGAGACTAGTCAATACATGTGCATATAGCAGGTTCCAAGGGGTGGTCATGAGGAAGAGAAGTGATAGGGAGGGAACATAAAAGAGCAGGCGTTTTACTCACTGGCTTTCACAGAATCATAGAATATCAGGGTTGGAAGGGACCTCAGGAGGTCATCTAGTCCAACCCCCTGCTCAAAGCAGGACCAATTCCCAACTAAATCATCCCAGCCAGGGCTTTGTCAAGCTGGGCCTTAAAAACCTCCAAGGAAGGAGACTCCACCACCTCCCTAGGTAACGCATTCCAGTACTTCACCACCCTCCTAGTGAAATAGTGTTTCCTAATATCCAACCTAGACCTCCCCCACTGCAACTTGAGACCATTACTCCTTGTTCTGTCATCTGCCACCACTGAGAACAGCCGAGCTCCATCCTCTTTGGAACCCCCCCTCAGGTAGTTGAAAGCAGCTATCAAATCCCCCCTCATTCTTCTCTTCTGGAGACTAAACAATCCCAGTTCCCGCAGCCTCTCCTCATAAGTCATGTGCTCCAGACCCCTAATCATTTTTGTTGCCCTCCGCTGGACTCTTTCAAATTTTCCACATCCTTCTGGTAGTGTGGGGCCCAAAACTGGACACAGTACTCCAGATGAGGCCTCACCAATACTATTGATGGAGGCAGGTGACCCTCAATTTACCCCCTTGGCTTGATGGCTTGAGATAGGCTGGATGTTATTCCAAGTGCACTGAGGCCTTTTAAGGGTTATATCCAGAAGGCTAGTGCAAGTGGGGCTGCTTTGAATAAATGCGCCTAGTGTAATTCCCTTCCTTCTCTAGTGAGAGGCTCAGGATGAGTTTACTAATCCCACTTCTCTTTAGGGAATGGCTTAATGGTTGTGAAAACTCAGAGGAACTAGGCCTTGCAGGGTGCCCCAGGGTAGGGTGAGAAGAGGGATAGTATCCTGCCCCCATCTTAGTAGTGTAAGAAGAATGGGAGAGGGGAACAAAACATAAATGTAAAAATATATAGGTACATACAACATGGTGCCATGTCTTGCAGTTTTATTGAGAGTTGGTGTTTTTCTTAAAGCACTGGTTTGTGGAAGCATGGGGTTTGGGGAGACTATCAGTTTTCATCTTTTAAGAAAGTGCCTTTCCAGTGCTCATGCTTTCAGAGAAAGCTGTAAAACAGGACCCAAATGTAACCTAAAGGCTCAAATGTCAGAAGAATAAAAGAACCCAACATTTAAAATATCTACTTAAGCCAATCTCATGATGTTGGGGGACCCACCTGACTCATAATTGTAGAATCTGTGTGGCTGTCAATACTGTATGTATCAATTCTTCCTACTACTCTACTTTTCTCCTCCCCTAGCCAGTACAGCAGCCCTTTGTGTGTGTTTTTGTATTAAATTCAACTTATTTTTTTTTATCTCCAAATTTTCAATTATTCAGTTCTCTGTTCAGGTAGCCAGTACTGTGGGTTTTGAGGGGAGGGAGGGAGAACAATTGGGGTTCTCAGTACCCAAAATAAGTGGAAGTAAACTGTGGATTTTGGCACCCTGGAAACAGCTAATGTTTTTGGTTGTCTGTCTCTTCCTCCTGCAGCGATGACTTTAAATTTAAGGAAAAGTTGTTTTCGTTTTTCATATCCCCCCCCCCAGCAGGAGTGGCGCCAGGGTTTTTGCCACCCTAGGCGGCAGCGCTCCTCCTCTGAGCATTCGGCGGCGGGGGTCCTTCCGCTCCGCGTCTTCGGGGCACTTCGGCAGCGGTTCCCGGAGCGAGTGAAGGACACGCCACCGAATTTCTGCCGAAGACCCAGAGCGGAAGGACCCCCCGCTTCCAAATTTCCACTAAGGACGGCAAAAAGCCGCCCCCCAAACCCTACCGCCCTAGGCAACCACCTAGGGTGTTACCAGATTTGCCCATTACTTTGGCGTATGCTCATTTATTCGGGTTACTCTTCTGGGGAAGGGGATTCTGTAATCCTATCAATGTACTGCTTGTGTCACTTGTGTTTTTCATATGGAGTGCTACTTCTCCTTTGTGCAAGTCCCCTCCCAATGGAGCTATACTGCAGGACCTAGTTTCCCTAGGGCTGGGTTTCTCCAGCCCCAAAACCGTATGAACACACCCACACATACATTAACAGAACAAGTCTGAACGGACCGGGTCAATCAGCACTGTCAAGCTGACCCCTTATATGTCTCTGGACTCATGGATGAAGCAGAACTTTCAAGCTGCCTCTCCTTATATGCCCCTGGGCTCCATGGACTGGGTCAAGCAGCACTCTCAAGCTGTTACCCTTATGCGTCCCAGATTCAGCATGTCCCTATCCCCACTCTCACATCACAATGATACTGGCAATAACCTACTTGATGAGCAAACCCCACAGTATTTTGGGCGCTGAAGGGATCTTTAGCTTAGGTAAAAGAAGCGTTGCTGTAGAGTGAATGGGGGAAGCTAAAACACAAACGAGTAAAGTTCAGCAAGAGAGAGAGGAGCAACCAAGTTAACCATAAAAGTTATTTATTGAATAATAGTGATATCTACACAAGGAGGACTAAACCAACATAACATACATGATTAAAGGTTAATACCTAAGGTAGAAAGGAAAACAGAGAGAGAGAAAAAGGGGGGATCTCACCCACTCCATGAGGCTTGAACTGGTCAGGGTTCCCAGATGATGGTGGTAGCGAAGGGTCCTGAATGCTGGAGACAGGCAGAGCCCCCAGCACGATCAGTCAGGAGAAGATGGAGTTCCAGTGGAACTGATGCATAGTTTGGATCTAAGCATCAGAACCCTGACTAGAGGGTGAGTAGGGATTTTGTAGAGAAAATACAATTGTTCAAGGAAGAACATTAGATTTGTTTATAGGTAAGCTGATGACTCAAGGGTTTTCTTTAGGCTAGACAATAGGAGCTGATCACTCTTGGCTATGGGTGGTGTTTTCTTCCAGGGAGCTCACAATGCAACTAGGCTGCTTCAGTATTTGGATATCAATTAAGGATTCGTTACTAGAATTGGTCTGATAACTGCTGAGCTGGGTGTGTGCAGGTGTAGGTTCATTAGCATCTGGAGCAGAGATTCCCAGGATGCAGTGCTTCCCTGCTTTTTCTGGTCCCAGAGTTCAGTGCGGTTCTCTGTTCTCCATGCTGTATGTAAATTGAGATGTCTCCCTGTCCCATCTTTCATGCATATGAGGCTACAGGAGTTGTCTTTGCTCTCCATTCTGTATGCTAGAGGGGTCTAGGTGTGTCTCCCAACGCCCTTCACTGCTCTCTGCAAGTTTTCCCCCCCTCTAATGGGTTTTGGTTTAAGCAGAGGCTGGGGGGAGGAGGGGTGTCTTTCATGAGTCAGGCTGGATACTGCACTCTGGTTCCCGAAGAACACAGAGGTTTCTGGTATCAAGGGTCGCCTAGTGGACGCGCCGGCCCTGCCCCCCAGTAAACTGTTATACAGAACGTAAGAACATAAGCAAGGCCGTACTGGGTCAGACCAAAGGTCCATCTAGCCCAGTATCCTGTCTACCGACAGTGGCCAATGCCAGGTGCCCCAGAGGGAGTGAACCTAACAGGCAATGATTAAGTGATCTCTCTCCTGCCATCCATTAGCAACAATCTTTCCCTTTGTCCTCAGTTCCAGTATCTTCCACTACACCCAGCCGGAATTAAGTTAATTGGCTGGGAATCTGCTGAAATAATTGCCATAAAATGGTCAATGCTGACATTAGGCTTCAGAGTAAAAACACAATTGCTGCTAGGGAGACAGTTTCTCTCTCTGAAGGCTATTATTCCAAAATGTCTGCTGAGTCAGGCGGACATCGCTACTTAAGTTTACACTAATTTCTCCTTGTGCGTGTTATCTTCCTAATGATAAGAGCAGAGATTTAATTTTTTAAGTGAAAGTTCATAGCCTGGAGGTAGGCAAATTCAAAATATACAAGAGCAATTATCTGGTCAGGTAATTCCATTATACTGGGCTCCTGGGGTGTAGCTGAACAGCATTTCCTCCACTGCAGAGATTAATCAACTGGAGAAAATTATGCCAAGCACCATCGTCTGACTGTAGAGCTGGTATTTGCTTTTGTCTTTTTAAAGAGGACACCCGTACTAGAGCCATTTCAATCGCAGCTCTTTTTAAAATGACTTTTAACAAAGTAATTAAAAAGAACAGTTTTTTGTCCTAGCTTAACAATGGTCGTATATGGGGAAAGTTACATGTTTTGGATTCCAGCAAAGCTAGTTGTGCAACTGATATATAACACACTTTGCTGCATTTCAACATTTTGCTTAAATGAAATCAGTGATTGTCCAAGTAACAACAAAGAAACCCGATGCTTATAAACGGTGAGTGGCCTATGCCACTGTTATGGGCTGATCCTCTACCAGACTGGGCCCTGGGCAATGGGAAAACTTGGTGCACGTCCGGTCAGTTTTGTGCTAAAGTCTCTTTGCTGTTTGATGCCATTTGGAAAAACCCTACAATTTCTACTAAATAACTCAACTTCATTCTTTTTAAAATCGGGTTAACACCGCCTGGTTTTTGTGTGACAGCTTGTGGAATGACAAATCCAGAACGAAGGATTGCACTCTATAGGCCACGTTAAGATTATTTCAGAGTAGTAGATAGAATTTAGTCCCTATTAAAGGCTTCAAGAAACACCCCCCCCCCCCGCCCCTAACAAAAATGTTAATTTATCATAGCAGCTGAAAGGGTAAGGAACCCAGGACTATAATTTAGAGAGAGCTTCCATGTTATTTAGCTCATCATTGATCAGGGCCGGCTCCAGCATTTCTGCCGCCCCAAGCGCAAAAAAAAAAAGCAAGCCGCGATTGCAATCACGACCAGCGGCGGCAATTGGGGGGGGAAAAAAAAAAAAAAGCTGCGATTGGTGGCGGCAGTTCAGCGGCAGGTCCTTCGCTCCTAGAGGGAGTGAGGGACCTGCTGCCCCCGCATTGCCGCACATGCCGCCCCTCTGCCATGGCTGCCCTAAGCACCTGCTTGTTAAGGTGGTGCCTGGAGCCGGCCCTGTCATTGATACAATTCAAAGTAGAACTTCAATGTTCTAAGACTAAAAATGCAGGAGAGGAGTCAGAAAAAGGGACAGTGACTTGTTTCCACCCGGTTTCGAACCGGGGACCTTTCGCGTGTTAGGCGAACATGATAACCACTACACTACGGAAACCCAACTTAGTTATAACCCTTCCATGGTCTCTGTTATACTTTATATAGACGCGTGGTTGTGTATTATCAATACTTTGGTGTGTAGGTTTGTTCACTGCCAGATGCAGAAACTACTTGGTGTCACGGGGCTTCTATTTTTTTGCCACAACGTTTGTCGAAGGCACAGGAATATGGTCTCCAGCTACAGACGCTACCTAATGCAGTGTCTATATCTGTGGCCTTCCTGCTCACAAAGCGACCACCCCCGCCCCAGACTGGCACAGCGCGGCACGCACAGGACACAGCGACCCGGCTCGGGCAGGATCGCTAGCGACAGGACACTTCTTCCCCACCCCGTCAGTGCGCGCGCGAAGGAAAAGCTGGGGGCAGAGGGCGCTCTGCGGGTGCCAGCTCCGGGTGCGCATTGCTCGCCCCCCCCCCCCCGCGCTAGCTCCGTGCGGGGAGCGCAGCGCAGCGCCCCTCGGGCCAGCAGGAGACAGGCGCCGGCAGCGGGGCAATGTCTGGTCTGCGCTCCCAGCCCGTCCCCCGCCCGGCTCCAATCCCGGCCCAGCCTCTATAATAAAAAGTGCCAGGCCGGGAGCAGAGCGAGCCTCCCCCAGTGCAATCATCAGCACCTCATTCCCTGTTCACGTGCAGCCCCCCCCCGAGAATAAAACACTCCCACGCCCGTCCCTGGGTGGGCTCGAACCACCAACCTTTCGGTTAACAGCCGAACGCGCTAACCGATTGCGCCACAGAGACCGAGGCGGAAAAACATGTTGCGTGATGGGTACTGAGGGGCGCCCCCGGCTGGGTGGTGAGCGCGAGGCCCGGGCCCTGAGCGCTGGCGGGGCTGGAGCCGGCTGGGAGCAGGGAGCCGGAGGGCTGCTGTGCGGTTGCACGGGACTGGGGTGAGGGGGGTGCCCCAGGGATGGGAGAAGCAGGCGGCGCCATGGCAACAGGGGTCCATGAGGGGAGAACGGGGCCCGGCAAGAAAATGGTGGCGCAGGACGAGGAGCGCGCACTGGTCTGGGGGGAAGTGGAGCAGCGGGGGGGGGGTGTGGGGGGTGTGACTCTAAGTGACACTCTGCTGCCGGTGCCTAGAGCCCCAGGTGGTGCGGGACGCCGCTGAGCCGACCCCAGTCTAGAAACTCCGCTGCTCCGAGAGCTGATCGCACAGGACGGGCTCCACCGCAGAGTCCTTACCGGCAGGCGAGGAAATACCAAGCCATGCGGGGTATGTTTATTCCAGCCAGCCACCCCCTGGAGATTAGCGCCTTCAGTGCAGCTTTCCAGCAGCGCTAGTCACTTGCAGGGAAAGTCAGGAAATTCCCTCCTCTCTCCACGGTATCACACCGCCCCAGGGCCCTTAGTGATCCGTATTGTTCTTTGCTCACTCCAAGGCAATTACACACTTTTCACCTTGGTCTCGGTGTCTATGACCATGCTGAGGCTTTGTCTCTCTCTCTCACACACACACCCCCGGTCAGGAATTTAAGAAATGAATTACTGCTTCCTTAGGCAAGGTATTTGTCCTTTATAGATTTAAAGCACTTAACACGCCTTCTCTCCAATCTGATTTATCCATACTGCAATACTACACATTTCAGAATCATGGAGACATGCTGAATAAGGAGAGAGAGGGGCTGTATGGAGACTGAGGACTGTCCCATCCTACAGGAAGTGTTTAGCAAGCAATGGCAATACAGTAATAATGCTTTGCATTTATGTAGTATTTTTCATCCAGAGGTGTCAGCATGCTTCAAAAAAGTGCTTATGAATCAGTATCTTATTTCACAGGTGGGTAAACTGAGGCAGAGAGTAACTCAGTGACATGATCCGAAACAGAGACCAACTGTCCTGTCTCCTAATCCTGTGCTCTAATTCCTCATGTTGCCAGTCTTCAATCTGAGTGTTTTTCTTTCAGCCTGCAAACACAAGTTCTAAAGATGTCCATGAGATTTGCATATTCAGTACAGATCTGCATTGCTGTTTGGAAGAGAAAATTGTTGCCCTCGGTTTTACCTTTTGTGAATGCCCTAACCCTAACCCTGTCCTTTCCCTCACATGAGGCACACAGCAACATGAGGCACACAGCAACTGTGACTTGGGTTGAGGGAATGGATGGTTTTAGGGATAGCAGAATGCTTTACAACTCTTTAGAAATGTAAAAATGGAGATGTTTTAAAAAATATATACATACTGGTCCAGAAAATAGTGAGGTGGGTGTTCATTCAGATGAAATGATTAGTGAGTGAGTCACAATACTCCAGAAGGACAGTGAGGGAGGATGGGCAGCAGGTATATGGATTGTGGCACAGCTGTGGTTACAAGTGCGGCTCTGAAGAGGCAACCAGTATATAAGGTCTTAGCATCATGTGGCTACACTGGAACTCAGCTTGTGCAGAATCGAAGCTTTCTTATGAAAAAGAAAAGTACCTTTCTAGGCCCCTAGGGCTGCAGGATGACTCTTCCAAGCATGGAGAACATGCACACTAATGTCATGGTGTCTGCTTGAGTCCAGACCACCTGAAACTGATTCAGAGGGGTGAACCACCCTTACCCTGTTGATCTCAATCCCGAGGCAACTCTAAAGTGCAGTGAGGACACTTCATTGTCACCATTACCAGTATCATTGCTGATCATTTTGGGGAATGGAACAGGAACAGGGGTGGGAACTGGAAGTTGCTGCAGGGAAGCAAATATAAAGAGAAGGACTGAAGAGATTCACAAAGATCGAAAAAAGGGAGAGAAAGGAAGAGAAACAAAGGGCAGAAGTTTACACAGAGTATTAAGCATGACAGTAAGAGACTGAATAAATAATAAAAGAGTAGTCACTACATAATGGCTGTATTCACCTATTAATCCCTGTGCAAACCTCTCAGTGACATGACTGGGAAATCTGGTAAGGATTGAGGTGAGTATGAAGTCCTGAATTTATATCCCATCCCACAGAGCATACTAAGGGATGGTCTACACTGGCGGGGGGGGGGGGGGAGTTTGATCTAAGATACGCAACTTCAGATATGCTATTCGCGTAGCTAGGGTTACCATATCTATTAAATAAAAAAAGAGGACCCTCCACGGGCCCTGGCCCCGCCCATTTCCCAGCCCCAGCCCCGCCCCAACTCCGCCCCTTCCCCGCCCTAACTCCGCCCCCTCCTCCCTCCCACTCCCAGCCACGGGGAAAGGGCTGCCCGAGCGCTACCGGCTTCACGGTTTGCCGGGCAGCCCCCAGACCCTGCGCCCCCGGCCGGCGCTTGCCCAGCGCAGCTGGAGCCCGGGAGGGGAAGCGCCCAGCCGGGGGCGCAGGGTCTGGAGACTGCCCGGCAAACCGTGAAGCCGGTAGCGCTCGAGCTTCGGGCAGCCCCCTTGCCTCCGGACCCTGCGCCCCCAGCCGGGCACTTCCCCTCCCGGGCTCCGGCGGCGCAGGGTCCAGAGGCACGGGGGCTGCCCGAAGCCGGTAGCGCTCGGGCAGCCCGGCTCTGTTTAAGAGCCGGGCTGCCCGAGCGCTACCAGCTTCGGGCAGCCCCCATGCCCGGCTCTTAAACAGAGCCGAAGAGTCAGGAGAGGAGCAGAGCCGCCGCGGCCCGGAGGCTCTGCTCCTCTGCTGACTCTTCGGCTCTGTTTAAGAGCCGGGCTGCCCGAGCGCTACCGGCTTCGGGCAGCCCCCGTGCCTCTGGACCCTGCGCCGCCGGAGCCCGGGCGGGGAAGTGCCCGCCCGGCGGCTGGGGTCCGGAGGCAAGGGGGCTGCCTGAAGCCCATAGCGCTCGGGCAGCTCGGCTCTTAAACAGAGCCGAAGAGTCGGAGAGGAGCAGAGCAGCCGCGGCTGGAGGCTCTGCTCCTCCCCTGACTCTTCGGCTCTGTTTAAGAGCCGGGCTGCCCGAGCGCTACCAGCTTCGGGCAGCCCCCGTGCCTCCGGATCCTGCGCCCCCAGCCGGGCACTTCCCCTCCCGGGCTCCAGCGGCGCAGGGTCCGGAGGTATGGGGGCTGCCCAAAGCCCGTAGCGCTCGGCTCTTAAACAGAGCCGAAGAGTCAGGGGAGGAGCAGAGCCGCCATTTTCCCGGACATGTTCGGCTTTTTGGCAGTTCCCCCCAGACGAAAAGCCGGACATGTCCAGGAAAAAGAGGACGTATGGTAACCCTAGCGTAGCTGAAGTCAAAGTATCTTAATTCGACTTACCTGGCCGTCCTCACAGCGGCAAGTCGACCACCGCGGCTCCCCTGTCGACTCCACTTACTCCTCCTGCCGAGGTGGAGTACAGGGATCAATTACCCGATCCGGCGGGTAGTGTAGACGTGGCCTTAAACATGGTCTTCAGATCTCTCCTCTGAATGAGTTAGATGTAAAATGCATCACAAAAACCCTGAAAAGAAAGGTAACAACTGAAAGGAGGGAAATTCCTTAAAGTCTTTTTAGAATGATTACTTTAAATATTTTATGCTTGTCTCATTAGTTTGGCCAAGAAAACATTCTGTGAACAATCTGCTTGGTAAAAGTAAATGCAGGGGAAGGCTTTGTAACACTGTGATTAGTGGAAAGGGACATAATCAACTTGAAATCTAGTCCATAAAAAACAATTAGTTTAAAGTAATTTCAGTTACCTGACTATGAGCAACCCTACCAATTGTTGTGGTTTTGGAACCACATTTTTCTATTTTTTAACCTGTTTTTCTCTCCCTGTTGCGGTTTGAAAAGCCACACAAACAGCAGGAGAAACTAAGGCCTCAATCTTGCAAATATTTTACAGTTTGGGGTATTGGAACAATTCCAGTGAGTAAATAGTTGAAGTCAATA
Source organism: Emys orbicularis (assembly GCF_028017835.1). Lineage (NCBI taxonomy): Eukaryota > Metazoa > Chordata > Testudines > Emydidae > Emys > Emys orbicularis. The sequence goes on along the minus strand of NC_088683.1, from coordinate 321,994,841 downwards.
AGACTACTCTGGTGATGAGTAAAGCTACATATTGCTTAAGTGTTTGCTGGAGCAGGGCCTAACAGAATATATAGAGGAAACAATGAAACTGACTATACACAAAGCTCTGTCAAATACACAACTGAAATAAAGAGAGGGACTATTTTTCTCTAATGTCCTTCCTTTAGTTCAGGGGTCGGCAACCTGTGGCATGCATGCCAAAGGCAGATTTTTAGTGGCACACTGCTGCCATCTGGGGTCCCGGCTGCTGGCCACGCTCAGCCCGCTGCTGGCCTGGATTACGGAAGCCCAGACCAGCAGCACGATGAGCCGCTCAGCCTGCTGCCGGTCTGGGGTTCTGGCCGCCGGCCCCTTGCCAGCCGGGGTTCCGGCTGCCGGCCCCGCTCAGCCCACTGCCGGCCTGGATGGACAGAACCCGGGCCAGCAGCGGGCTGAGTGGGGCCGGCAGCTGGGACCCTGGCTGGCAGGGGCCAGCAGACAGAACCCCAGTCTGGCACGCGAAACTTAAATTAATGAAGACTTGCCACACCACTTCTCAAAGGTTGCCGACCCCTGCTTTAGTTATAGGAATCTTAGGTGTCAGTTGTAACAATGGTAGGTTAAAAAATAAAATCCAATCAGAAAGCAGTGTAATTTTTTAGGCTCAGACAACACCAGCCACATCTTCCCTTGTTGCTGCTTTGTGGATGGTTTAAATTACATCCACGGCTTCCTAGGAACCCCACTGGGAAAAGCTGCTATGGGGATGGGCTGAATCAGTGCATCTTGGCTGGCCTCTATGACCCGTCCCTGTCCAGCACCACTCACTGGGGGAAGTGGAGCTGCTTTATCAAAAAACTGCCCCTTAGAGGATTCTTTGCTGGTGGAGCCCCTGAATGAATTTAGCCCTGTAGTTTCACCTCTTCTCCTACACCTCTTTTTGTACCCAGATATTAATTCTTTCCTTCTTTTTCCTGGGGTGACCCTCCCATGGCTGGCTGTATGACAGGAGCATGGAATGTGGCCCCAGATTTACTTAGTAAGAAGGTGCCATTTTTACATAGTATACGTTCCGACTATAACCACAGTTTCCAAGCATCTATTTTTGGCATTGCTACATTTTAACCACAGCTTTGGGTACTTTTTGGAAGGGAGGTAGGGCCATTCCCCACAGCTATTCCCCAATTTAACAGGTCACTCTCATGTTAGACCCAGATTTCCTGCTATGCCACACAAGACCTCGTTTTCAATACTGTGCAACATAGTGACATAGAGAATCCTGAGCCTGGATATTGCAGCCACTAAAGACCTTACGTTTAAAGAAATAGCACCACCTATTATTTCATGTTATACTGCAGCCGTTTTTCTCATGTTCCTCATTCTGGGTGTGTATCATACATTGTAAAGGCCTACGTTATTATTGCTGATTTGGGTAGTGTCAGGCTAGGCTATAAGGGGAGAGTGTGTTTATGTACTTGGCCCTTACGTGTTGATTTATGTTTTCAAAGCACTATGCAAACATAAACAAATTAGTCAGGGGTCCATTGCATTATATTTGCGACATAACATGATGCCTACAAACCATTTGAAATTATAATAAATTCAACTGAGCATATTTTAATATCATACACAAGCATCTTACCTGAGTCCTTGAAGCTAATTATCAAGTAGTAGCACATGAAAGCAGAGAGGGGATGAATACTACCAGTAGGCATTTTAGGTCTGTGTGTCCATATTCAGTGTTACTATTACATTAAAGGATTATTTTGAATCGCTCTTAAAGATGTCCAAAGAGGGGGATTAATGTGTTGGAAATCCTACAGCACAACCGGAAAAGCTTTCCAGAATTATACATTTCCATGGGCTCTACTCCTACACTGCCAGATTTATTGCCCTCAAACAGGAAAAAGTGAATTTCAAATAGAAGCTGAGGCATCCGTAGGGGCTGGGTTCTAGTTGTAATGAACAAAGTGTCAAACTACCTTAGAGTGATTCTGCAACAGTAGGAGCAAGGGCTATTGATTGGCATGAGTAGCACAGAGGCAGATTAGGGGTTTGTGGGCCAGAGCAAGTGGCCCCAACTCCACTCCCCAGCAGGAGTGCCAGGTGGGGGGAGCGGGTTGGGGCACCCATTTTTCCAGGGGCCCCCCAATTGGCTGGGGCCCTTGGGCAGAGGCCCAGTGGCTAATCTGCCACTGCATAAAGCAGCTCTTTCTGGTAGATAGAAGTTGGTTCCTAACCCTGATTTTGCTAGTAGGTGCTCTGGTATATAATGAGCTAAAAAGAGGAGAAACAAGAGATTTCATTGGGCTGGCATGCTTATTGCTGAAATGAAGACAGTTTTATATGCAGCTGTGGTGGAAGCCATTTTCAGAGAGCTTTAAGCTTCAGTTAAATCCTTTGTAGCCTAGAACTTTGCCATCCCCAAATTGCAACAGAGATCCTGCATCCTATCAGCCACTACAACACCCACAGGCTTCAAAAGGTAAAATTACCTAGGCCTAGGATTCCCAAAAAGAGGACACTGCTGGGGAGTGGGAGGGAGAGCTGGTGGGAGTATTGGGGGGGGGGATGCTGGAGGGGTGTGTGTGTACTGGGAGGAGGTACCTGGGACCTCACTCTTGAGGTGGGGGGCAGTGTTGCTCCCTGTTACAGTGGCAGCGCGGCTGGCACAAGCCCAGGACACAGCGCCAACCTTCAGTTAGCGCCTCCCTGCGGGAATCCCCACCCCAGGGCTGAGAGCCAGGGATGTGGGTGTGCGGGATCTGGCAGCTGAGGCTGCAGGGGAATGAACCAATCAGCTGCGGATGCAGGGAGGGACCAATCGGGAAGCAGACCAATCAGGGGTCTTTCTGAGCTACAGCATCCACTCTGCAAAACTCCTGTTATTTGAAAAATCCTCCAAGACAGAGGACGGAGGCTCAAAAAAGAGGCAATGTCCTGGAAAACCAGGACGTATGGTAATCCTACCTGGGCCTGACTCTCCATTCCATTACACCCAGGGGTGAAAGTAAGATAAAAGACTTACCAATAGGGGGGGGCCTGGCTCTGGGCCCCCAGAAGGGGTGGGGCCTCAGGCAGAAGGGGCGGAGCTGGGGATCAGCCTCCCACAGCCAGCCCTTCCAGGCTGCCTGGCCCACGTTGCCTCGGGCTCCAGCAGCAATTTAAAGGGCCCGGGGCAGCAGCGGCAGCCAGAAGCCCTTTTAAATCACCAGGCCCCAGTGCAGCTGTCCCTTTTGCGCCCCCCATGTCGGCGGCCCTGGGGGGGCAAAAGGGGCAGTGATGTTAAAGCACTGCTGCAACAGCGCTTTAAGGAGGGTCCTTAAAGTGCTGCCGCAGCAGTGCTTTAATATGGGCTGTGTAGGGGCCGGTACCGGTGGCCACTTCTTACCGGTACGCCATACTGTCCCGTACCAGCCCACTTTCACCTCCGATTACACCACTTTTATGCCAGCATAACTCCACTGAGGTAATGGTGTGGAGAATTAGAACCCTTCTCTGGCCCTGTTGCATCTCACCATCTTGTGGGGATCAGTGTAAGCAGAACCTCCACCAATAGAGGGTGCTGTATCATTACCTTAGTGTTAAACTGGCTTGTACATTAGTATGTCATTGTACCTGATCTGGGTGACAGGGTGATGGTAGGAGGTTTGAGTTGTGCCTGTGTGTGCTGGAGTTGTTGTTTGCAGCATCCCAATAAATCTTTGAGTTCTCTAAGTCAGTATTACAGTCTTTCACACCATCTTGTTTTTTTTTCTATTGTGTGAGTGTCTTTGGAAATTGTCAGTTTATTGTTAAGCTCCTTTAATGCAGAATTAGGGCAAAACTCTGCTCTCAAATCTCTGTGGCTGATCCTGACTTTAATGTTTTGCTGTCTCTTGGTGCAGGCAAGCCCCCATCCACACAGGGAATGAATCTTAGCCATTCTCCCTGTATGCACAGGAGTCCATTCAGGAAGTTCCAGAATAGGAACTGTGTTTTCTCTAGGTCCGTTGGCTTTCATCTTGTGTTTGAGTGTCAGCATTTTTAATGTTTTCTTTGGACCTAACCCTGCTATCATCGAATAGAGTCAGAGGATATTTGCCATTGACTTAAATGGAAACAGGATCCAAGGCCTGCTGTGTGGAAAGGGGGTGTTGCAAGATCTTCCACATCCATGGAGCAGCATGTTCCTCTGGGTCTGAAAGAATGGCTGTGGTGTTCTATCTAGAGCCCATCAGCGCTGCTCCTGGAACGGCTCGAGAGCAATGCTAGGCGCGGCAACCTCTCTCAAGACTTGTTGGCAAATCTAGACCCACTTCCTGGTTGCATAGCCCCCCCATTTTGTTTTTCTTCATTATAGAAGTCCCTTCTGAAGGCACAACATACCCACTTCTGAATCAAACCCAGCGAGTGTCACTGCTGAGAATCCATTTGCAGCAGAGCCTTCATTAGGTACCAGGCTTCTCTAGAGAAGCAGCAAGGCTCAGTGCCTGGTTCTAAAATGGAAAATCATATAGCTGCAAGGGGGGAAGAATTAGTATTTCCATGGCTCCCCGCTGGTTTAGCTTCCTAGGTAAATATTTCTGGCATTAACAGCACAGTCTCTTTCTGTCACACCAATAAGTGTCAGCCACGGAATGTATGTAGCTCTGCTTCCTGTCCTAGTGCTGAACAGGCAGTTTGGAAAGCCCCATTTCCGTTGTGTGTACGTGACTAATGATTTCAAGTGAAACCTCAAGAAGAGGAAGTGAGTGGTCTGGTTTCCAAGCTGGGAGAAAAAGGAAGAGCAACTATATCACAGCGGCTGCTCCTTGTTAAGGGTCCAATCCTGCAAGGTGCTGACATCTTCCTCCTGTCACATTGATCTTGCAGGAAGAGCTGGGGTGTTCACTAGTTTGCAGGAGGTACTAAGCACCTTGACAGATCAGACCCTTAAAGTAAACCAAGGGAATAAGAGGAGGAAGGAAGAAAACAGGGAAAGAGTGAAAAGGGAAAAAAAGAAAGTAGGAGAAAGTGATGGGAAAGGGCGTGAAATGAGCAGACAGGGAGCAGTGAGAGAAAGAAGAAAATACATAGAGATCTGGACATGTAGATATTGGCTCCATCCTTCGCCATGCATAAAACCTAGTTCAGCCCCTTTGGTAAATTAGAGCAGCCTTGAGCCCAAATCCCTGACAGTTTAACAGGCCGACTCCCCTTTAATGTGAATGTCCTGCCAAAAATTAAGCCCCCTGCAACTCTTTGAAAGCAGCAGGGGGGGTGAGTTTCTAGTGCATGAGGTTTACAGTCCCTAAATCAGTCTGATCCTACTTTCATTTACACCTGTGTAAATCAGGAGTAACTGCACTGAAATCAGTGGCGCTAGTATCAAACTGGCAGAAGTGAGAGGAGAGTCAGGCGCTATGGCGGTAGGAAGGACTGCCTCAAGGTCACACCCACCTCCAGACTGTGAAAGCTATACCTGCCTCAAGCTTCGCTCTCAGCGCCTGACGATAAAGCTGCTTGGCAGGTTGTAACTTGGGGTATGTCTATACTTTGAGCTGGCAGTGTAATGTCCAGCTCGAGTAGACACACCCTACTTCTGGTCAAGCTAGCATGCTAAAAATAGAAGTGCAGTCAGGGCTGTGGGAGGGGCTAGCTGCCTCAGCACTTAACTAAAGTCTCAGACAGGATCATACCCGGCTGGCTAGCCCCTGCTGCAGGTTGTGATGCCAGAGCTGCGCTTCTCTTATTAGGGTGCTAGCTCCATTCAAGCTAGCGCAGGTATGGTTATTCATGCTGGAAATTACACCTCCAGCTCAATGTGTGGAATTCCTCTGGTTAGCCCATGAAGTGAAATCATAGGGAGCACAGAAAGGGGCCGGAGGGCTGCTGGGGATGGTGAAAGAGCACTGCCAATGCTGAGCTCTGTGATCTGAAGTAAAGACAGGCTGAGCTGCTGTCTGTTACAAAGGCAACATTTGACTTGATTCTGGTGAACGGGCCCCCCCCCTTTGCCAGACACTGTCCATGCCTCTGAGAATCATCCATAATATTGATAAAGAAGCTCATGCCCTTCACTGCAAATACTGGGGACTAAGAATCTACTTGATGCCAATCCCACACACCAAACACTTCTTGAATTTCAGAAAGGGCTTGTTAAGTCCTCTTCCCAGCACCACATTTACCATAGCCCAAAGTCTTTGCAGGGAGCAGCTAACTGGCCCACTCCCTCATCTCCTGGAAAATGCACTAGGTCTCCACAGCATGGGAACCCTCATCTGAAGGAGCTTCTTGGTTGTGGAGGCAGCTGCTTCTCTCTCCCCTTCCCCCCCCCCCCCCATCCCAATATTCTATACTGTTCAATGTAGCTTCTTATGCCAAGCTCATCACTATAGTATCTGAGCACCTTCCAGTAGGGCATAAAGACACACCTGCCACATGTTGGTTGTTCTCTCAGCCTCTTGTTTGATAGGGTTTTAGGGTTGTTGTTTTTTTAATACGCATGTTGCTATGTGCAAGTTCAAAGGAATGTGGCCGGTACTTAGAGCAGAAGGTGGTGAGGTTTGTGATGGTCCTTAGTTCCCAGGAGAGTTTATTCTGTAGTCTCAGACCAGCCCCTGAGAAAGTTCTGTCTCCCACACACGTGCTTTACCCTTATTGTTGACAGTTCTCTTGTGCCAGAGGAGGGACATTGTTGAACACGGTCTTAATCTCAGAGCTTCAGTCCATCTTTTAGATGCCCCGGGCCCTGGCCATAGAGCACCTTGAAGATAAGAACCACAACCTTAAACTTGATTTGTAATTCTATGGGAAGCCAGTGGCAGAATGTGGAGCAGTGAGACACAGAAACCCTCTCTCAGGTCCCATAACTGACTCCATTAAATCTTTCCTGCACTCTGGGACTTCTCTTTTCTTTGCATTCCAAGGCCCATCCTGCTCACATCAGCTGATCTTAAAGTCCACGTATGGTAAAAACAGATGAGTTTCTTGTTCTGCTCACTGAATAACTAAATGCATTCAAATGAATGTTTGCTGTATGTCATGGAATGTGTTCCATAACTATTGTAACTCTATTTGCTTCCTCCCCTGTTAAGGATATGTAGCTACTTCCTACAGTATTAAATTAACAATACTGAGGAATCTCCATATACACTTCCTGCCTCCTGTTCATTGCACTGGTTTCCTCTTAGGCAATATATTGGTTACAAAACTATCCTTTTGACTTAATCTCATACCCATTTTAAGCAATGGGTTTGTCTGTTCACTCTAAGATTAAAGGTTGCTTAACAACCTTGTTCCATCCCCAAATACCATCTGCAGTCTGGGAGTCTATAGGCTTGTAAAGGGTTCGTGCCCGGGCTCGACCCTCCAGGACAGGAGGGGAGCCACACCGACTCCCTACTCACGGAATAAACAGTCAGTTATCTCAGGGCTCAGGCCCTCTGGTGCAGGGGCTGAGTAAACCACAGTCAAAGAGCCCAGGCCCTCCGGTGCAGGGCTGGGCAAGCAAGCAGTTCAGGAGCCCAGGCCCTCTGGAGCAGGGCTGGGCAGGCAAACAGTTAAGTAGCTCCGGCCCTGGTTCGGGGCGGAGCACAGTCAATTAGCTCAGGCCCTCCGATGCAGGGGCTGAGCAGATAAGCAGTTCAGTAGCTCTGGCCCTGGGTCAGGGCGGAGCACAACAGTAAATTAGCTCAGGCCCTCCGATGCAGGGGCTGAGCAGACAACAGTTAAGTAGCTCAGGCCCTCTGGAGCAGGGGCTGAGCAGGTAAGCAGTTTAGCAGCTCTGGCCCTGGGTCAGGGCGGAGCACAAACAGCCAGTTGGCCCAGGCAGGTGAGGGGCTCAGGTTCCTACCTGAACCTTGGGTGCGGGTGGCAGGGGGGGACACAGGCCCACCCGCTCCACTGTGTCCCAGCCCGGGGCCCTAGCAGCGGTTACTGCCGCTGCCGGTCAGTGGGGTATCCTGACCGAAACACACTGACATGGGTTCACATGCGTCTACAGCCTGACCAGGGTCGGCTACCCCCGGGCTACTTCCAGTATCCCCCTCAGGGCCTACCTCGTCCGTGGCACCGGGCTCGGTCCAGTCCATCAGCGTGGGCCCTTCTCGGCCAGGGCTTGGTGGCAGGTCCGGCAGCTCCGTAGGGAAATCCGGCCAATGGCACTCGGGCGGCTCCTCCGGATAACAGCAGGGCCGCAGGGGTTCTGGTGGGGCCTCCCCTTCGGGGTTGTTGAGGGGGAGTTCCAAGGGCCCCTCCGAACGACAGGAGCGGACAGGCTCCGGCGGCTCCTCCTCGTAGTGAGCTTGGGGCAGCTCCGGCCAGCTAGGGTGTCCGCCTTGGGCCTCAGAGGTATCCCGGCGGGGAGCTCCCAGCCTCACGTCTGCTCCCTGCGGTGGCCGGGGCCTGACTGAGCTCGGGCGGCCGGCCTTTATACTTCCTGTCCCGCCCCGTGACTTCCGGGGGGCGGGGACAGGCGGCGGTGGCTCCGCCCACTCGGGTGTCTGCACTGGTGCTCCCTCTTCAGGACAGGAGGGGAGCCACACCGACTCACTACAAGGCTACAAACTATAACTCCTGAGACCTAATCTAGCTGATATTTCCTGGGGAAAATAAAGAATTTTAGCCTGAAAAAACCCTCTCAAATTGCTATTGTGTTATTTCACCTGATTTTTTTTAAAACCCAAATTTAACAAGAGAAAACCTGGAAAAAAACAAAACAGATGGCCAGTTAGATATAAAATACTTTTATGCACCAGCTGCTTACACTAGCACACATATCTAGACTTAGCTCCCTGTCTGCATTGAAGGCCATCCAAAAAATATCATCCCATGGTAAATTTGTTCTGGGCCACAACATTATGCATAGACCAACATCAAGGCTGATTCTAGGGTCCATTATTAAGGGGAAGTGGGTATTTTGGGGGCTCTGAATGTTACTATTTAAAAAAACAACCTTCCAGAAGTCCAAGGGCTAGTTAGACCCTTAAAAATCTTGGATTTTTAGGCATTTAAAAAAGTAAAATTTGGCTATTGTCTATTTTTCTGTGATTTATCATTTATAATAAGGATGAAGACTCTCCAATCTGCTGCTGTTTAATTTTCCTTGTCAGACTTGCCAAAAAAAATCCCAAATGAAAAATAGAATTAAATGAAATATTGACCGTGTTGTAACACTGCTTTCTATTATAGCGGTCACAGTAAACGGCAAGGGAGATACAGTTTATACATTGCGCCTAATCTTATTACTGTAATTATTTCTGCTGATAACTTGCTTTAAACCATGCATTTGCATTTGGGGTTAACAAGATGATGCTAAATTGTAGTGTTCTTACTGTGAAGATCCTCCAAGTGGAATCTGCTTATATAGCAAACAAAACACCCATATTTTAATTTTCAGCCAGTGCTATACAACATTTGAAGCAGTAAAACCTATACTAAGAACTACTCGGCAATTAGGAAGACGCTTTCACAAAATAAGTCACTCACTAAAATAACATTTAAAAAATAACTGTGGATTGACGGGGCACAAAGCTCTACATGGTTTTCACTTTTCAATGGGCATCACCACAAATCGACATGATGGTTCTAATAAGTACAACGAAAAGAGGCAGTATTTAAAGCTAAATCCCTCCCAATACAATAACCCCACCTCCCAGCCTTACCATCTCCGGCTCCTATGACTCAGAACCAGTTCACCTTTCCGAAGAATAAGATGATCTGATAGATACTTCAGGTGATGAGGGATGTAACTTGAAACCTAAAAGTCAAATTTACTTCGACATCTTTTCAGTGTATTTGGCCCCTTTTTCTGATTCCCCAATAGAATAGATGTGATCAATCCAGGTTATTTCAGTAACTTTACCTCATTTCTTATTCCAAAGGTTGCTAACCTGTGTCTGTTTCCTGGCTCTAGTGCACATGCACCTCAGACTGCTATATTGCCAGCCGTGAGTGCTTAGAGAGTGTCCCTCTACTTGCCTCTCCCTGATCTGCCAGTGTTTGCAACTGAACCAGTTCCTGCTCTTCCCTGAAGCAACTTTATATTTGGGGGGTAGGAGAAAGGCAAGGGGAACACTTTCCCACCTCCATACTTCTCCCTGCTCCCCAACTTTCCACACACACACACACACACACACACACACAAGGGGAAATACTTCCCCTTCTGCACCATCACCAAAATGGGGAGTGGGAGAGAATCCATTTTGGAGGGGACAAAACTAAAGAAATGTACAGTTTTAAAGCAGGTGGAGATAAGACGCCAGGTGTTTAAGCAAGGCATGTCAGGGGGAGTTGATAAACAGGATTGCCATAGACAAAGGAATGTGTTTGCTTCTCTGACCAGCCTGGTCATCAGGGAGAGACAATGAAGGTCCATTTACATATTCAGAAAACAGCTATCATGCTAACAAGTGGGGGAGGAGACAGCTTGATGTCCACACCCCAGCAGGGAGAGAGAAGTTTGGCCTGGGTTTTACTTTTCCAATAATACATTGCAAAGGTTTACTGGCCTAAAGACAGGGGCTGAACCTCAAGTGATAAGCAATTGAATCAACTGATGGTCTACATTACTACTGTATTATAAAAGTGTATTGAGCAGAGGTGAAAGTAAGCCGGTCCGCTCTGGTCCAGTGTACCAGTAAGAAAGTGACCGCTGGTACACAGCCAACTGTACCAGCAGGGCCACTGATGGGAGGGGGCAAAAGGGGCAGCTGCCCTGGGGCCGGCAATTTAAAAGGGCCTGGGGTTCCCCAGAGTGGCTGGAGCCCCTGGCCCTTTAAATTGCCGACAGAGCCCCAGGCGGCACGGGCTGGGCAGCGCTGAAGGGCTGGCTGGGGCAGTCTGGCCTCAGCCTGCCCCTTCTGCCTGAGGCCCCACCCCTTCCAGGGGCTCAGAGCCACCCTCCCCCTTTGCCCAGGACCCCAGACGCCCTGTGTACTGGTAAGTCCTTTAAGTTACTTTCACCCCTGGTATTGAGTGAGCTGGTTTATGAATAATGCTGATTAATATCAGTGTGAAACGTACATATTAACACTACATAAGGAAATGTGGATACTCATTGATATTATACTTTACAATCTGTGACCAAACAAAGGGAGAAACAGGTTTTACCCAGACAGGAAGGAAGGCAGCTATCTACCTGTCTCCAAAGAAATTAAGCAAGGTGTGACTAAAAATAATAGAAGCCGCATTTACATTGAAATCAGCACGGGAATGGGAAGGCCACAGGAAGAGAAGAACAGCACGAGATCACCCTGCCTCTTGAAACAAGGGCGTTGAACTTTGGAAGATACAAGCAAAGACAAAAGCCGTACCTGGCATCCATGTCTAGACAGACAAGGGGCCAGAGCTCTTGCAAGCTGAGAAAGAAAGGGGCTCTGGAACTGAACATAGGTGAGAAACCTGCTTGGGCAAAGATCTTTCACCTACGCAGAAGAGGGAAGCCAGCACCTTGTACTTCTGTGGTGGGTCCTGGCTGACAAAGTCAGCCATGGCTGGAAAGAAAACAGTGGTAAGAAATCTACCTTGAACCAAGGCTGTAGCGTGTTAAGTTAGGTCTTTGCCATTAAAAAGTGTATTTTTGTGTTTGTTTGTATCCTTTCTAACTTTAGTCCTGTTACTTGGCATCACTTAACCTATATCCCATTGTTAATACATTTGTTTTATTTTTACTATAAACCAAGCCAGTGCTGTGTTTAAAAGGAAGGGTGTATTTATCCCAGTTAAGTTAATAAGCTGGGATGTGCTGTTATCTCTTTAAAGGAGCAAGCAAACCTTATTATTTCTCTGAGTGATCCAGAAGAGGCTGGACACTTCGGGGCACACAGTTCTGGGATAGTTCAGGAGGGGGAGTGTGCTGGAGTAGTAACTAAGCCAGTGGCCCTGTTGTGCTATCGGCAGGCTGCTGGGGCCAGAGTTGCTGCTCCCAGAGTGTGACTGGCAGGGGCGGCTCTAGCTTTTTTGCCGCCCCAAGCACGGCAGGCAGGCTGCCTTCAGCGGCATGCCTGCGGGAGGTCACCGGTCCTGCGGCTTCGGCATACCCGCCGCCGAATTGCTGCCGAATCCACAGGACCTCCTGCAGGCATGCCGCCGAAGGCTGCCTGACTGCTGCCCTTGCAGGGACCGGCAGGGCGCCCCCCGTGGCTTGCCGCCCCAGGCACACACTTGGAGCGCCGGTACCTGGAGCCGCCGCTGGTGACTGGCATGCTTGTCTGCTGGTGTCCGGACTGTGAACTACAGCAGCAGAGCATTTCAGGCTCCCAGTGTTACAGGGCAGGTGGTGACAACCCCTCACTGCTCTGCATTGCGCCCCAGAACATGACACTTCACCTCCCTGCTGGTGAGATCTTGGCCCTCAGTTAGGGTGACCAGATGACAGGAAGAAAATATCGGGACACAAGGGGGGGGTGGGGTGGGTCACTGGCGGAGCAAAAAAAACCAAAAAACGAGTGCTGCCGGTGTAACGACACAAACAGCTCCCTCTCCCAATTCCCTACTGTGGCCCAGTGCTGCCGGCAGTCAGGGGCGGGAGCTGAGAACAGCCGAGTGCTGCGGGCAGTCATAGGAGATTATGCACCGTCCCTTAGCTATGCATACCTTCAGCCTCTGGTTTTCAGGAGAGGGGGGGAAAAAAACCAACGGAGAACAGCTGAGTGCTGCCGGCAGTCAGAGGAGAAGGAAAAAAAAAAAAAAAAAGCCAAGAACAACTGAGTGCTGCCGACGGAGGAAAAAAAAAAAAAAAAAGCAGAGTGCAGCGTCCCGACCGAAGATCAATCGGGACGTGGGACAAATACCTAAATATCAGGACGTCTGGTCACCCTACCCTCAGTTGATGGATCCATCTTGCTTACCAGGACCAACTGTCCCTGACACCACAAGGAGCCACTGCCTTGGTTTCAGCCGCCGGTGGCAGATGAGGGCCTAGCAGCATGCTGCACACAGAGCAGGAGCCAGCTGGCATGCTGCTCATGGCCCGAAGCACAGTAGAGCAGAGCCCGGCTGGCACACTGCCCACTGGACAAGGAGCAGCGGAGCGAGACATGGTCGAAGTGCTGCATGCGCAGCACAACACAGAGCAGAACACAAGTGCCAGCCATGCTGCAGCGTGCTCCCTGCGCAGCTGTGTTCAGGAGTCGGGATCTGAAGTTCAGGTTTTAAAAAGTTTCAAAAAAGTCTTTCCACCATATCAAAAAAATATACTCAATGCTGATACTCCCCCCACCAACACACACACACACACGCAACAAACAGATAAATCAAAGAAGGGGATCAAACGCCACACCCAAGTCCTTTGTAATGCACTTTCCAAGGGGCATTGTTTATTGGCCAGAAAAAGTGGGCACAACCAAAAAACTCAGTTGAAATGAGGGTAACAAACCCCAGAGACTTTCCCTGTCATAAATAGGGGAAGAGGATACACCCTCATCTATGACCCCTTCTTATATACCCTTCTCCACTGCACCATGTGACAGGCAGCAATATAGTAACCCTTCACAGGCTGCAGTGCATTTACCATGGCATGTGTATATTCCCCACCCGCTGGAAGATGGCCCTGACCATCTTCAATCAGCAAGCCTCAACCTGGGAAAAACAGACTGTACTCCTGTGGGTTCTGCCTGTCGTATGGTGCACTGAGAAAGCATAGGGCTGCAGAGCCATATACCACCATGTCAGCTGGGGTTGGTCTCCATCATTTACAGCCATTCCAGAGGCTCATGGTTGGTGATCAAGGTATATGGTGCTCCAGGAAGTACCTCAAGGCCTTGACCACCTATGTTACTGTGTAACCTATAGCAACTCAATGTGGCACCCGTCCCCTTCTGAGCCACATAAAGAGGGGAATGAACCTACAGAACTCTTGGCTAAGACAGAGGTCTTTTAGCTCAGCCAATAGAGGCCTATGGCTTTAGATCCAGAGATCCCAGATTCAGTGCCTGCTGGCGATGATCCATTCAGGGAGATGGTGTTACAGGATCTAGCGCTCCTTCTGTCTGCAGGAAAGAGTTCCCTGCTTAGGTATAACACAGGATGCTCCCATCAACCAGGTCCTGGGAGAGTGGCCCATCTAGGGTGACCAGATGTCCCGATATTTGGTGCTTTTGCTTATATAGGCACCTATTACACCCCACATCCTGTCCTGATTTTTCACATTTGCTATCTGGTCACCCTAGGCCCATCTGTTGGCAGGATCCACTCCTTCTGCACAGCACCAGCTCACTGCAGATAATGGGTCTGATTTCCAAAGGTACCCACACAAGCCAGGGATCAGTGAACATTCTGGGTGCTTTACTGGGCAGGACAGTTAATGCGGCTGTTGTCATGGAAAACTGGGATGACAACATCAATCGTCCCCATGCTGCACCTCTATAAAGAGGTGCAAAAACACTGTTCACAGAAGTGGTGTGACTGCCTCAGGGCGGGTACTGTACAACTCTTCCCTCTCTACCACAGCTCTGGCTGCAAAAACCACAGCAGAGCTGATCATTTGCATACCTGACCATTCTGAGGCTCTCTGTGGTGTTTTGTATGAGGGAGGCTATTGAAGTGCCTGTTCATACTTTGCATTTGAGTAACTAGTCTGGATAAAAACACCTAGCTAGTCTTTGGATCCTATAATTCTACAGTCAGAGTAGAGCAAAAGTATCTGAGGGCATGTCTACACTACAAACCTAAGTCGACCTATATTAGGTTGACTTACAGACACAGCAGTAATTACTGTGGTAGTGCATGTCCACCCTACGCTCCTTGGGTTGGTGGTGTGCGTCCTCAGCAGCAGCGTTGGGAGCTGAGAGCCCAGTCTCAGCTCCTGCCAGGAGCCTGGCTGCCCTTGGGCTTCTTGCCCACCCCCCCTTTCCCACACGGCGCTTGGGGAAGCTGCCCAGGGCTCCTCACCACTGAGGTGTGGGGTCCTGCCACCCTGGATTCTCGGCCTCTCCCTGCCCACTCCCCTAGTCATGAAATTGACAAGGCTGCCCAGCTCCTGGCAGGGAACAGGCAGGGGGCCACTCAGGCTTCTCACCCCAGGGGTCCAAATCCGCCCTTGCTTCTCACCTTGGCTCCCAGCTGGGAGCAGGGTCCAGCCACCCAGCTCTCCAGGGGAGCAAGGGCTTTCTTGTCCATTTCACAGCTCCTGCCATGAAATGGACAAGAAAGCCCATGTAAGGGACTCTGTCTGCATAGACATTGTGTTGCCCTAACTACACCGGCATAAGTTCATGCCTCTGGTAGAGGTGGAGTTATAATGCCGGTGTAATAGGGCACTTACATCAGTGGGAGGAAGACTGTAGTATAGACACTGACATAGTTAGGTTGACATAAGCGGCCTTATGTCGAACTAACTGTGTAGTATAGACCAGCCCTGAGCTATGCTTCCACTGGGAGCTGGTTCACAGCTGTGCCATCACCAGAAAGGCATAGCTAGCCAGTCCCAACATGGCTTTGGCCATTCAGATCTTATGATTCCTATGGTGAGGAGGATCATATAAGAATATATATAGAAAGACAGGGCAAGATTTATCCCTGGCATAAATCCATTAAAAGTCATGTCTGCATTAGTGTTAAATCCCTCCATGGATGAACATTTTTAAGAAATCATTTCCCATGAGAATAGGTCTGTTAATTTGAAGATATCAGAATCATTACAGACAGTGTCTGTCAGACCACGTCAGCCTTTCTAGGCTAACACTTTAGGAGAAGGAGTCAAAGTAATCTGACAGAAGCTAAAAGAAGCTTTTCAGAGGCTGTTTACACAGTAATGGCTGCAGGATCAGGTTCGAACAATAACTGGGTGTTTCTGGGCACAGCCATCATGTTTATGGCATTGATCTACATCTTCTCTCTTTTTACTCACTCTTAAAAGATTGAGTGTCATCCATTACCTGTTACTTCAGTTATGGGGTTCTCTTCATGCAAGGAGGCTGCCAGTACAAACTGTAAACACGACTATTGCTTTATACCAGGGTTAGGCAAACTACGGCCCGTGGGCCGGATCCGGCCTGTCAGGGCTTTGGATCTGGCCAGCAGGATTGCCATCCCCGTGGCGCTGCAGGCCCTGCGCCACTGCTGGAAGCAGTGCCATGTCTCTGCAGCCCATGGGGGGGGAGGCACAGAGGGCTCTGTGCACTGCCCTTGCCTCCAGGCGCTGCCCCCTGCAGCTCCCATTGGCTGGGAATGGGGAACCGCAGCCAATGGGAGATTCGGGAGAGGTACCCGCAGAGGAGGGCAGCATGCAGAGCCCTCTGCCCCCCCTCCCCCAGGGATGTGCTGCTTCCAGGAGCAGCGCGGGGCCAGGGCAGGCAGGGAGCCTGTCTTAGCCCCGCTGCATGCCACTGCCACCCTGGAGCCGCTCCAGGTAAGCGGTGCTGAGCAGGAGCTTGCACCCTAAACCCCTCCTGCACCCCAACTCCCTGCCACACTCCGCACCCTCTCCTGCAACCCAACCCCCTGCCCTGAGCCCCTTCCTGCACACCACATCCCCTCCTACACCCCACACTCCCTGCCCCAGCCCTACATTCATGGCCCTGCATACAATTTCCCCACCCAGATGTGGCCCTCAGACAAAAAGTTCGCCCTCCCCTGCTTTATACAGTGACACAGAATATCTGACTCTATTGCATAATTGCTTAAGTGTCTATTGTTCAGATTGTTTCTTCTGACACTTTAGTTGCCAAGAATCTCTTTCTGAGAACACTGTAGTTCCTTTCTTACACCTGTGCTTACCACACCTGCCTCCTTTCTGGTTGGGCATGTGGATGGAAAAAAATCCACCCTGCTCTAGCTTTATGACTCTGAGGTCTATATGTTATTCCCATTAAGGTCCCTGGAGTGATGAGATGCATAACACCACTGCTGGATTTGTATTCAACGATGGTGAGGTGGTGTAGCGGAGAGAGACTCACCGGCACAGCACCGCCTGCTGGTGATCCTGGGAATTAGCTCAACTTCAGCCCAGAGTGCCTTCTGCAGGCCAGTGGCTCACTTGCCTCAGGCTCCATGTCCCACCCAGACCCCAGTGTCCTTTACCTCAGGGTTCTGCCCCTACAGTACCCCCACTCTAGGTCTCCCCTCCTATCCCCACCTTGCCTCAGTGGCTACTGCCAGTCATCACCTAGCCCCAGCTCACTGGAGAAGACGGCAGTCTGTAAACCACTCATCACTGGCAAAGGGGGTTTGGACCAGCTGCCTCTGCCTAACTCCAGTACCTTTCTTTAGGCCTGCAGCCCGGGGGTTTACCAGGCTGGAGCTCCCCAGCACTGCTCCAGTTCAGGTACCCTTTTCTCCCAGGCAGCCAGGTCTTTCTCTCTTCACACCTAAAAAGAGAGTAACTGAGCCCCTGGCTCACAGCCCTTTTATAGGGCCAGCTGTGGCCTGATTGGGGCATGGCCCCAGCTGTGGCTGCTTCCCCAATCAGCCTAGCCTTTTCTCTCAGGAGCGGGGTAACTGCCCCAATATGTACAGGTGGGTATAAGGGAAAATGAAGTAATGACTGGGTCTGACTGTTCAATAATACACTTTTTCTCCTAATATCTCTTATAGTACTGGGATGCCTGCAGACACTGACATGGCAACCTCAGCTGCTTTCTTGCAGCCTAGAGCTCCATTTGCTTTTGACTGGATTTCCTAGAATTGTCACAGCTAATCAAACAGATGACCTTAGGTATCATGACTACCCCGCTTTTTGAAAGAGGAGATGTCTCTCTACAGTATTTATCCTCATGGATCATGGACAAATTGCCTTAGGTTGCTATGGGCAATATCTGTAGATAAATTTAATCCACACACGGAGGAAAAGGCAGCCAAAGAGCTTGTGAGATATGGACTGCAGCCATGCTGCACTGATATATTTCTAAATAAGAGGGTCTGTGGTGTCATGCTGTGAAGCCATCAGAAAGATTTCATGATGCAAGATAAGATAGATTGTCACTTCCTCTTCTTGTGCTTTCTGGGGCTGCGCTGCTGAAAAGGCTACAGAGTCCACTCTGACAAGCCTGCTGCCAAAATGGACCATGAAGTGCTGGGGAGCATTGTCCTCCTAGCAATAGTCAGCCTTATCAGTGTTCTCCAAAATGGTAAGAAAAGATAACCATTTATTTTAGGGGGAAAGAGGAAGCTGAGAAAGAGGGTAGAGAATTCCTAGTATCTATTGTGCATTGAATATGAAATGTAAATTGACCTATTTTTAATACGTTTTTCTCCTGTTGTATATGGCTCTGTGTGTATATATGTGTGTGTGCATATATGAGGAAGCTTGGTTTCAGAACTTCTTTGATCCCCTTCCCTTTTTAGCATACAGGTTTTTTGTACTAGTGGCTGGCTATATTAGCGGTGATATGATACTGATCTTTGATTTACTATAGTAAGGTTATTAAATATATGTCAGTATTAGCAGCCACTATCTGCACCTCTGTAAATATGTCCAAGAGCAGAGACCTGGTTTTGGATGTGAAAGAGGTTGGGAAGTTGAGCGACTGACATGAAACGTGGATCAGATCCTCAGCGGGTGTAAATGAGTATGATCAAGGGTACTGTACTGAATTATACCAGCAAAGATTCTGGCCTGGTTACTTTTTCAGGTTAACTAGTTATCCTACTTTCCTGAAACTCATTCTTCAGTCTTTCAGTTTGCTAGTTTTAACCCCTTCATGGCTGAGAAAGTTATAAACATCCTTCATCAGAGGAATTTGATATTTCAGAGCTTATCTTATGCTATCTCTTTAGCTCAGTTTCTTTTAAGGTTCCTTAGGCAAACTAAATGTTTTTCTTCTGCAAACTTTTTACTTGGCACTCATGTCTTATACATATTCGATCCCCTAAAACTTGACCCAGGAGACACACAGGTGGGTGACTTTTTTTAAAAAATGATTTCATTTATGTTGCCCCAAGTTCCAGGAGAATTGTGAGATGGCAACCTGAGACATGGATACCTGACCTCCTCATTATGGGCCTCATCCAAAGCCCTCTGACGTCAGTAGGAAGATGACCCTGGTGCTCAGTGGGCTTTGGATCCGGCACCACGTGCAGTTTTAGGAACTGAATTCATGTAGGGGTAGATCATTCTTGGGCTACTTAGTTTGGCAGCGGGGGTGGGTGCAGCACAAGCAGAGCTGCACCATTCAGAGTGAAAATGCAGCTGAGCAGTCTGACAGAGAGCTCTTATCTCTCACAAAAGCAATGTCTTTGTGGTTTATACCCAAATTCTGCCTTCAGATGTTATTAGCACACACTCAGGGCGTAGTGCGTTTGCAGGAACAGGCTTTGAGATGATGATCTTGGAGCAGGGACTGTGCCTTACTCTGTTTTGTACAGCATTGGCAAGTAAATAACCATCATTAATAGTGTTGTGCATTCACCTTTCATGGCAGAATTTGGCCCCTGGTAATCAAGGCACATCCATTAATAGATGTCCCCAGGTATGTTTCCAGTTATTTTACCAGAGGAGTTTGGGGAGACATAGTCCAAAGACCTATATTTCCAATACAATTCCTTTACTTAATCCATCCGGGAAACTTGTCTTTTCTTGTTCCACTCCATGCACATTTTATATTGCATTGAAACCTGACCATCAGATTATTGATCCAAACCCTTGGGTCTGGCAACAACTATGCTTGGCACAGGATCCAGGTAAGACAAGTTGGGGGGCGGGAAGGGGAAATGTGGTTTGAAAGCCATCTTTCCCCTCCCCTGCTTCTGGGGGCAGCAAGGTTTAATTTGGCTCCTGGTGCAAATTAGAACTGCCTGAGGAGTGCTATGGTCACACCTTGGCACACCCCAATACAGCTATATGGTGTGGGGATGTGCAGTAGATCTCTACAGGTGAGTCTTCCCCTATATCTTCTTTGCTCCACGAAGTGGCACAAAGGAGACGTAGCAAGAACCAAGGTGTGTAACCCGTGTGTGTGTGTGTGTGTGTGTGTGTGTGTGTGTGTGTGTGTGTGTGTGTGTGTGTGTATAAAAATAAATGCATAATCATAAAAGTGGTAAAGTGAGCTGAATTTGCATTTCATACCCGGAACCAGCACTACCCCATATTTACCTACGAGGTCACCCAAAGGAAAATGGGATTCCTTGGAACGTGTTCAGATGTTATTAGCACACACTCAGGGCATGCAACACACTGCACTTGACCCTTGTGTGTAACTCACAATGGTCCCGTCTCTGTGTTCTGTTGCGGCTCTCTGCCACCAATCAAGGGCAGTGTAAGGGCAGACTTGTATACCTTCCTCCTCCCCCAAAGTCTTTTATCTATGGTGTTAGCCCCATAATGAAAGTGATGATAAATGGAGTAAAAAATAGCTTATAGGAATATGAGATTAAAAAACAAGCAACACACATGGGAGAAGTTATGTTAATGTTCCAGTTCAGCAAATTTCTTAGGCATGTTTGGGTGGTTCCATTTGGATGAGAAATCAGTTTCACACAGAAATATACCCAAAGTCCTGTTTCACTGAACAGCAGTAGAAACATCCATTACACAGGCTGTTCCAGAAATCCCAAGTCAGCTACTCCAGCCAGCGCTGTGCCCAGGCAGTGGCAGTCTCTCTGCCTCTGCTTCTTAACAAGGTCATATGGCAACTGTATCTAGCTATCTATACTGCCACTCATCGCCACAGCATCTGAACACCTTCCATGTAAAATTTATGTCAATAATGAAGTCCCGAGTGGACTTCAATGGAGTCTCTCTGGCATTTCTGCCTTTACGGGGTCAGAATTTTAATTGGGATAGGCTGGGGTGGGACTTTTTGGGGAGGAGAGGGAGAGGGTTTAATGGGTTAAGGGTATTTGTATTGTGAGTGTCACTTGAGGTGGAAAGGCTGTCTCAAAAAGAGAGGTTTTGCAGTATTTCCTAAAGATGGTCAGACTCTGGATTCATCTGATCACCTCTGTAAGTGTTTCATAGATGAATCCCCACAACAGAGAGAGCTTTGTCCTCAGCTCTCCCATGCTTCATCCTGGGCTTTGAGATCTGCACTGTCCCAGAAGGGTGCATCAGTCACAGTGGTTCAAGATTGAAATTAATTCTTTGATGTGTCTGGGGCTTGATCCATTAATTGCTTGGAAAATTGGGACCACAGCCTTAAACTGACATTGGAAGCTAACTGGGAACCAGTGGACAAATGTGGGCACAGGCCTGATGTTCTTATAGTGGCCTGAGCCATGCAGGGGGGCAGCCACATTTGGCATCAGCTGGAGCCTATATATTGTCTTCATATTCAACTTCATGTACAGTGAGTTACAGAAATCCAGCCTGGAGATGACAAATGCACAGATCATTGTGGCCAGGTTCACGAGGAAGTGGTGAAGTTTCCCAGCAACCTGGGAGGTGAAAGAAAGTATTCTTGGCAACTGATGCTACCTGGTTGTCCACACTTAGCAAGGAGTTGGCCAGGACCCAGAGGCTTCACACCACTTTCATGAATAGGAGCTGCATGCCTTCAATGGAGACAATGTCTGGGCCAAGTGTTTCATCTTTCCAGCCAGCATCACTTCATTCTGACCTGGGAACCCCCATTAGCACCACACCCTCCCCTTGGCCACATGGACCTAGCTCCCTGCTTTGTGTCCAGCTGTTGTGCACTACTCCAGGATTTCAGATGCACCTACTGTTGGGCACAAAGGGAAGTGCTTTAGCACACCCATTTATTTTCAGAAGTCTGTGATTCCATACAAGACTCCTGATGGCAGGCCAGCAGCACCTTTTTGGCATAACACTACATCCATTTGTCATTGCTGAACTACTCTTATGACTCAGGTCAAAGTGTGGTAGTGGATGGCCCTCCCAGGATATACAAGCGTCAGTGTTTAAAAACCAGTTGGGTCTTTGATCCTCATGGAAAGCAGGCTAGATGTGACTCTAGTGTCTAGTAGTAAATTTAAATCTGTGTCCATTTATAAATTAGCAAAATTATAAGGGTGGGACAGGTGAGGATGTGCAAAAGAAAAATCTGTTCCACTTTTTTGGAAGGGTTCATGGTAGAGGTCCTTTGAGATCCAACACAAGCCCAAAACAATTCAGGGGTGTGTGTTTGAGATCTCTGTACCATAGATGTACAACACAGATCACCGATACCTAACAGCCAAATCCTCAGGTTCCTTCTCAGCTTTTCTTCACCCCTTACTCAGAGGAACTCTCACTGATTTTAAGTGGAAGTTTCCCAATTAAGGGCTAAGTAAAAGCTGAGGGTAGCTGCCACCCAGACCCCTGTTTCCACCCAAATGAATGGAAATGGGAATCTACCACACAATGGTCACTGTGATATAGCTAAGCTTTGATCTTCACTCCATCAGTTATGGCCGTTTCATCTGCAGGTGCCTGCCCTAGCAAAACCAGCCCAAATCCGCTGTGTTGTTAATCCAGCCTTGAGATGGTGCTGTGACCAGTAATCCCATATGGAAGCCAATGAGATAAAGGGCAAAACACCCTCCATATCACCGGGGAGAGGACGGATTCTCAGAGCTCAGTAAAATCTGACGTCTCTTCCAATGAGGGGTGACAGTTGGGCTTAACACAACATGTCAGGAATGTGAAAGGTAACTCAGGGAAGGGTTTGATGCATGTTCCCCCAGTTTGGATATGGAGCTGTGTGATGTGGAGACAAAATAGCAAATAAACTTTTTCCTTTGTGAGCACTGGGCTCAGAAGTGAGGCCCCCCCAGATCCCCAGAAAAACGTGTAGGCACTTCAGAAGGGACTACATGTCACATCTATGAACTAAAGTGCTTGGTTAAACCTAGATGAGACTGTGTTGGCCCAAATTCTGCTCCTGTTTACACCAGCACACCCTTCTGGTGCCAAGAGGGATACAGGGCTGTCGAGTGAAGAACGCAGCCCGTTATACTGAGCATGCACAACGTGTCCAGTTTAACCCTCAAAACAAACCCTGCCTTTCTTTAACAGCCTTTTTTGCAACCAAAGTGGAGCATGAAAGCAAGAACTATAACGGCAAGACTTTCCAGCGGGCTGGATCTTCGGCCTTTGAGCGTGTCTTCACTGCCAAGTGAGTATGCAAACCACACAGGAGGGGCAGGGAAGAAAGCAAGACCTTCGCTGTTGAGTTTAATCTTTGCCTTCGCTTGTGGCCTGATCCAAAGTCCACTGAAGTCAATGGAAAGGCCTCACTGATGTCGGCTCAGGCCCTCGTACTTTATTATCATTATTATTTATTTTATAATTGTGCCTCGGGGCGCCAAGCAAGATCAGGAATCTATCGTAGTAGGTATTGCACAAGCACATAGTAAGAAAGAGTCCCTGCCACAAAGAGTCTACAGTCTAAACAGGCAAGATAGAGGTACAGAGAGGTGAACTGACCAACAGGAGGTCAGTGACAAGAGTTGGGAATAAAATTCTGGTCTCTCAAGTCCCTGACTAGTGCTCTAGCCACTAGACCAGGCTGCTTTGTTCTTGCGGTCACTTGTGATTGTCTTTGAAAAGGGGAATTTCACTACCACCCAAGAAAGAAAAGAAAATTAAATAATTATTTATTTGTTAAGCACTGGCAATGTGCTCTGTACTTTACAATACATACACACCCATGCAGGGCAGTATATTTATCCCAGGCCCTATAAAGGAATATTTCCCTCTACAGCGACATTCCCTTATGAACAAAGTGGCGTAAATAATTCCTTTTTAGTAAGCTATAGAAAAAAACCATAGGCAGATTTTACAAGAGCCTCGTCTTTGCTGTGATTCCCATCCTCTCTTTTGCCTTATTATTGAGTTTTGACTGTCAATAATTTGATTAATATGGACCGGGGCTACAAGAGTTGCCCAAGCTGATACAGTGCATCAGGCATTTAATATATGAGACATGATTAACCGCGGCAGTTCAGGAGATGGATTTCACACACGCCATCCATTTTGCACTGCTGTCTATTTCTGACGTGGTGGATGGATGCCACCCCTCGTTGTCCCGAGGTAACAGGGAGGTAAATCTCCAGATGCTCCATATGTAAGCTGGTAACTGTGTTTTCAAGGCAGAAGGATATTTTTCCTGTTCTCAGTATGTTTTTAACTCCCCCTTTTTAATTCCTTCCTAGCCAAAACTGCAGAGATGCATACCCGACGTTTCTTGTTGTGCTTTGGTGTGCTGGGCTGCTTTGTAGCCAAGGTAACACGTACTTCAACTCTCTCTCTATATATAAACATATATAATTTGTGTGTCTTCTGAGGTTCAGTTTAATATTGTCTCTTAAAAAGGCTCGTGACCTGACCCCTCCTCCCCACGCTTCAGCAAGGGACAGACTGAGGTTACTCTGCCAGATTGCAGAGAGGCAAGGCCTGCAGCCTCGAGTTGCTAATGTATTCGCTGCTCACTCTCCTGTGAGTTACATTACAGACAGGGATGGCTCACGGTTAAACATGCTCAGATTGGTCAGGAACCCAGGGCACCAGTTCCCAGCTGTGGGGTGGACGAGGCAGTGAGGGTTCCTAATGGAAGCGTGGTTATTTTGGGAGACCCCTTTCAGAGCACAGGGCCCAAAGTAGCCAATCCATTCAACCTCCTATAATCCACCACTGGTGGCAGATTGGAAGGACACTGCCAGAGGAGATTAGTGCTGTCAGACTGCTGCCGGGAAATGGTGCCCAGAGTGTAAGGGTGTTTGCGAAAGCTGCATTGCTCATTGCTGCCTTCTAGACTAGCCTTCATTTCTAACTTTAAGCATGTGAGTAGCAGTCCCATTAAATTCCGTGGGAGTATTCATATGCTTAAAGTCAGGCACACACTTGATTGCCTTGCTGAACCCCAGGGTAAGTCATTGTTTCTGGGTGACAGAAGACTCTTGGCTGGGCTCAGGTAGGGGCTTGGCCTGCTGGCCTGGGAAAAGCCAGCGTTAAAACACAAAGAAAACCTTTTTTGTGCTGAAAACTGAATTTCGGACCACAGTACGGTGCCTGGCCTGCTGCTGGGGTAGTGCAGTGACCTGCTGCCCTGTACTCAGGGCTTCTGGGGAAACCAGAACATATGCCAGATTGTGCTCTTGGGCACATGCAGTGCAGCGCTCATTGAAGAGCAGAGCATGGCCCTGCATGTGGGCCCAGCACTGGTCCTCATGCATTGCTGGAGCACTCCTATTGACTTTAAGGTATAACTGAGGACAGAATTTGGCCCACAATGTTTTCTGCAAAGGTGGCGGGAAATATCGTGCAATTCTCCACATAATTTATTTTCTTCAATTTCTGGGTCCCACCGCTCGTCCTGCTTCTCAGAATACAGACTTTCCCCAGTTTTCCCATCCAGCATGAACAGCAATACGGACCTCTATGGATAATGAGGCCTACATGGGAGACTTGGATGGTAGCTTGTAATATGTGTTGCTTTATCTTCCTTTCAGCTGCTGCTGCTTTTGCTGGATTGATATACTTGTTTGTGAGGCAAAAGTACTTTGTTGGCTATCTGGGAGAGAGGACACAAAGGTAAGAATTCCCTGGAGCGCTTTACAAGTGTTTTGGGTGATTAACATTTTCATGGGTAGGGCATCTTGTCACCCTTCTTGTTCAATATGTATGTGGGTACGTTTTCACTGCAGAGTTAACTTGAGTTATCTACACTTGAGTTACTCCTCTCAAGTTAGTTTAGCTCAAGTGATAGCGGCCACATTGTGAAATAACACTGGAGTTGCTGTGTCCACACTGGCACTACATTCACTCATTTATGACACTAAGACTTCTGGGGGCCCATCCCATGGTTCTTAGTGCTGTAGTAAGATGAGACACTCTATGAATTCTTTCACAGTGTATTGTGGGAGAACTTGTCTGTCCTTTCTGGGCACACAGGGGTAATTGTGGGAAGGCATTGGAGGACTAGCAGCACTCAAGCGGCCTGCATCCACACTGCAGAGTAGTTGTGTTAGCAGCAGATGAGTTGTGCTAACTCCAACTTTACACTCTACCCCCTGGCAGGCCAGCCAACTCAAGTTAAAAACATTGCTGCACTCAAATTAAGGGTTTGTGTGTGTGGATGGGAGTAGTTAGAAGCAACACTCGAGCTATCACTTGAGTTAGCGTTGCAGTGAAGACAAGCCCTATTTCTGCCTACCCCAGCTGGTGTGTTTGAATGTCTTACCCAGTGTCTGGTTGAGACTGGGCTTAGATGAGGGCAAAATGGCTGAGGCTCAACCCAGACAAGACCAGGGATAAGCCTATTTTGAATGATTTAAGATGGAGCCGAATATGTTTGCCTGCTTCTTAAGCAATGTTTCATGCTAGGAGCACCCTAGAACTCTGGAGTCAGGCCTGGTGGTGTTTTGATCTATGAAACCCTAAATGGCCTGGAACCTGCCTAACTGAGAATTCACCTCTCTCTCCCTGTGTTGCACTTGGTAGAGTTACTAGAGCTAATGGGCCCCTGGTTTAAAAGGGCTGTTTCAAAACATTTTCCATGTGGGGTTCTTGCCTCTGGAACACATACCCCTGTCCTTGTGCTAAAATAGCCTGAATTTGCTAACCTTCAGGCCATGTCCATCTATTCTGGAGCCAGGCTGGATCAGTAGGTTATTGCATTTTTGTTCAATTGTGTATAAGTGCCCAGAGTTTACAACTAAAGGAATAAATAAAACAAAGTACAGGGTCCACTTTCCCACCACCATCTCCAATTAATTTTACACACCTGCATTGACAGAGTGATTCCACTGGTAGTTTAAAGAAAGAAGAGGTTTGTTTACTAGATTATCTCACATACTTAAAGTAAAAAAAAAAAAAAACAGATGCTCAAGTACATATTGGAGTAGAAGAATTACATAGAGCAGCACTTGGGCTTGGCAGAGACCTAAGATGCTGGAGTGGAGTAAGGGAGCTGATTTTTCTATCATCTTACTATTCTTTTCTTTGTTAATAAAACAAAACTCTGGGAACAGGGGAGTTTGGACTTGACACACATTGTGGTCTGTGTTTGCAGAGCAGGTGGGGGAAAGTGATAATTCAATGTATGTCTCTGTGATTCTCTCTCTCCGTTTGCAAAGTGAAAGAATAGGGGTCCATTCTCCCATTGATGTCTACACAGCTCCTATTAAGGTTAATGTGAGTAATATCCAGGTGTACAAAATTGACCCCCATAAATTTTACATACCATTAAAATACAAGGTTATTGAATTAGGTTTTAAATATGATCAGACATGATCATATTTAATGGCTAAGACACGTGTCTCTTAAATGGAGCACTCGTTATTATGAAGAAGCATGAATTCAGCACTGGGGGGCCCGACTTGATTTACACCTGTGCATCTCTGCTGAAATTAAAGGGGTTGAAAGGGTGCAAGTCAATGAGGAATTTGGCCCATGGATCTGAGCTCCTGAGGTCTATTTTAAGTGGTTTGAATGACAGTTATAGAGGTTGAGCACTTTTCAAGCAAGGTGACAAATCTTGGCATATTACTTTTCTCTCTCTCTTTCCCCCCAGCACTCCTGGTTACATATTTGGAAAACGCATCATATCATTCCTGTTCCTTATGTCTGTTGCTGGGATCCTCAACTATTATCTTGTCCTCATTTTTGGAAGTGACTTTGAAGTGTATATAAAAACTGTAACCAACACCATCTCCCCACTGCTACTCATTCCTTAATTCTTTGCAGCATTAGCGGTTCAGTGTGCTTTACAGATCAATATCCAGAAGCAGCTATAATTCAACTGTTTAAGAAATGAACCTACAAACCCTTTTAGACTGCTGTAAATCTAAGGCTCTATGGGCTTTGTGGTTTGATTTAACCCTTTTCCTACAGTAAAATGATTTATTGTGACCAGTCAGTGTGCCCTAGGAAGGGTAATAACTTCCAATTAATTCTTCAGATTAAAAAGGTTTAAAAAAAATGAAACAACCAAAAAACCATTTCAGGTTGAACAAAACATTCCATTCTGATTTTAAGCACCTTTTCAATGGTTTAAATATAAAAAATTGAAGGCAATCTCAAAATGAAAAGTCATTTTGAATAGAAAAATCAACCTGTTTCATTTCAAAACGGTTGAAACAAAACTCATCAACTTTTTGGAATTTTGGGTGGTTTTTACACAAAAAATTTGGGGAAATTGACATGAATTCGCAAAATGTTTTGGTGTCACAGAATCTTCATTTTTCAGCCAAAAAATGTTTTGGCCGAATTTCATTCATCTTCAGTTGCCATGAAAACCCAGAGCTCAATCCCGCAATCCTTACATATATACAATGTTCATTGCAGTCAATGGGAACCAAACCCCTAGTAGTGCATGACTGCAGTTTGGACCTGAATCTCATTTACATGAAAGCCTCTGTATATTGCCAGAGCAGGGTAAATTGCCAGAGGAGTGTACAGGGGTGTTAGTGTAAATGAGACTCCATTACCTCTGAGATTATTTTGTTTTTGTTTTTAATAAAGCAATCTAAAAAGATGAAAGTAGTTTGTCATGTCGTCTTCATTTAGTGCTTGATCCATGGATGGCAAAACTCCCAGTGAAGTGAAGGGCAGGAGCAGGACTGAGCCCATATTGCAAGCTAATAGCTATGAACACAATCTAAAGAATGCATATTTAACAACTCCTGCCCTATTAGTGGGTTTAATTCCCTGCTTACAACACTAATAACATGCCCTTACAAGTCAATAACAAGGGATGGTTTGATTAGATGCCAATGTAGGCAAACAGACACAACTCTCACTTTTTAAAGATTGCTACCATATTTATGCTTAAGCTCTTAAATCTGTCTGATGACAGGCATGCAGGGTGAGTAGAGCTCTATTTATAACTCCACTGGGAGGGGCGGAGACTATTTGCTGTGGGGAGAGAGAGGGAGAGGGAGTTGAGCTGTTTTACAAATGGAATCCCCAGAAAGCAGCTGATTTACTCTTTCTCTCTCTCTCTCTCTCTCCTCACACACACACACACACACACACACACACGTTGACAAAACAGAACAGAGTGTATAATATTGATCATGCATAACCTAAACACTTTGAGCTTGCAGCTCTAGAAAATTTACCTCCTGGTATAGTGCAAATGTTTTTTTCCCTTCCTTAGTGTCAAAACTTCATGACACTCTTCAGATAATTGCTTCACAATCAGCTTTTCTGCTACCCCATACCGCATTACCTCAGCTTCAGTCACATCATAGAGTACTCCTGGGGCATTCTGTGCCAAAAAATTCTCCCCCCCCCAAAAAAAAATAAAAATTCTGCACATAATATTTTAAAATTCTGCAAAATTCTGCAAATTTTATTTGTCAAAATAACACTACACAATCACATCAGTTTCAATTATTTTGGTAATTTATTTCAAAATACTTATCAGTAAGTATGTCTGTAACAATACAGACACACAAAAATTCCCCCGGGAGTAGGGAGTTAAAGAAACCTCTACAACAACCCAATTCCTCTTTCTCTGCCCCCTTCTTCCCTCCAGAGCCCAGCTGGGGGGCCAGACATCCACAATCCCTTCCCCCAGAGCCCACCTGCGGGTCCCCCCAGGCAATACACTCAAACCCTCTCCTCCTCAGAGCCCAACAGTGCCCCCCCCAGCCCAGGTACCCGCATCCCCTCCCTCCCCAGAGCCCAGCTGTGGGCCTACCACCTTGCCCAGACACCCATGCTCCTCCCCCCGCCCCCAGAGCTCAGGGATCCAGAAGGAGAAACAGCCTGATGCTCGGTCCCAGGCTTGCACAGAATTTCCTGTGTGCCGCCTTCTCCTTCCCTCAGGGCATGCTGGGAACTGCAGCTGCCCAGGAACCCTCTAGCTCCCTCTCCCTCCCCCCCCCCCGCCCCCCCCTCTCAGCAGTGTCTTCTATGTGCAAGCTGGGCTCTGTCAAGTCCAGCAGCCCCTAGTGCTTTAGGATGCTAGAGTCCCTCTGTAGCCTATGCTGAACCTGCTGCCATCATCTCCCAGCTCTACATCCTCCTCCCCCCAATGTCCTATGAGGCCTGGGGGGGGGGGTTCAGTAACCTTTGCACTCAATAGCAGGGTAGGGTACAAGGACCAGAAGGTGCCCATTTCCACACCTTTGATTGTTATTGTAGTGCATCTGTAAGCAAGCTTTCCTTGTTTCTCCCCACACAATGTTATCAGCCCTTTTGCCCCAGGTTAACTTACTTTTCTTTGCTATCTCTGTGTGTTTGTGTGCATAATAAAACTAAACCAATTGAGGAGAAAAGGCTCTTTATTCATTCAACACACTGTGGTTGGTGGGGGTGGAGTTTACAGGGGAGAAAATGCAACAGAGGGGACAGTTTGGTAAGGAACAACACAGATAAGTGCCCCATTACTCTGGCTCATTGATTAAACTGGTTTTCAAAGTCTCACAGAGATGCAGAGCCCCTTGATGTGCTCTTCTTATTGCCCTGGTGTCTGGCTGCTCAAAATTGGCTGGCAGGTGATCTGCCTGAACCCCCCCACCCCAGTGGAAACTTTTCTCCCTTTGTTTCACAGATATTATGGAGCACACAGCAGGCAGCAAGAACAATGGGGATATTGCTTTCACTGAAGTCTAACCTAGTACACAAACAATGCCAGCGACCTTTTAAATGTCCAAAGGCACATTCCACCACCATTCTGCACTTGCTCAGCCTATGGTTGAATCAGTCCTTACGGCTGTCCAGGCTGCCTGTGTATGGCTTCATGAGCCATGGGAGCAAGGGGTAGTCTGGGTCTCCAAGGATCACAATTGGCATTTCAACATCACCAATGGTTATTTTGTGATCTGGAAAGAAAGTCCCTGCTTGCAGCTTTCTGAACAGACCTGTGTTCCTAAAGATGTGCACGTCATGCACCTTTCCCAACCATCCCACGCTGATGTCAGTGTCTACAGCTTGCAACACCATTGAGAAGTACCCTTTTGGTTTATGTACTCTTTGGCAAGGTGGTCTGGTGCCAAGATAGGGATATGCGTTCCATCTATCACCCCACTGCAGTTAGGGAACCCCACTGAGACAAAAGCATCCACTATGTCCTTCATGTTGCCCAGAGTCACTACCCTTCTTAGCAGAAGTCTGTTGATGGCCCTGCAAACTTGGATCACAACAGATCTCACAGTAGATTTACCTACTCCAAATTGATGTCTCACTGATGGGTAGCAGTCTGGCATTGCAAGCTTCTACACAGCAATCACCACTCACTTCTCCACTGTCAGAGCAGATCTCATTTTAGTATTGCTGCGCTTCAGGGCTGGGGAAAGCTCTTCAGACAGTTCCTGGAAAGTGGCCTTACACATTCGAAAGTTCCACAGCCACTGCTCATCAGTGCTTGTTTCCCGGGCCCAGAAACAGCGCTCAACCGTGTCAAGGTGATGCGTGATGGTCACCAGCAACTGCAAATTGCTCTGCTCTATGTCTTCCAGCAGGGCTGCTTGCGTGACATCACATTGTTCCGTGTGGCAGCTCCTGTATCGGCTGTGTAAATACTGCAGGATAAGGCGTGAGGTGTTTGTAATGCTCACAACAACAGTGTACAGCTGAGCGGGGTCCAGGCTTTTCATGCTATGGCGTCCACGCAGGTAACCCAGGCTTATGAAAAAAGGCTTGGTTTGTTTGCTGTTGATTTCAGGGAGGGAGGGAGGTAAGTGCATCATGGGAGGCTAACACCATGTTCCCATAACCACCCGTGCCAATGTTTTGGTCCCATAAGGCATTGCAAGCCCAACCCAAAATTCCACTCATCTGTGTCTACATGCACTGCGGGATGGCTACGCACTGTGCAGTGTTCCGTGCATCAATGCAAGCCCTGCTAGTCAGGATGCACTCCACCGACACAATGAATGTAGTGTGGACTTGCTTAAATCAGAGGCTCAATGTCGACTTACATGAAGTCGACTTAACTTTGTAGTGTAGACATGGACTGACAATTATTTCTCTTATACTAGTGAATATTTAGTAAATCAGCACCTTTTCGAGAGCAAAAGAAAATAACTGTGGGAGAGACCTAGCACCCATAAAAAAGGATTCTGACAATGGTCACAAACACATAAGAGGTTCCTGAGCTCGTTAGGTAAATTCTGCTGTGAGTGGTGCATTGTGTTTTACATTTCTAGGCGTGGCTTTGATTGGTTTTGCCTTTTTCCTCTTTCTGTGAAAAGAAGTCAAATGCCATTTTTATTCAGACTCTTCTTGCCTAACTAGAGATCTGCAGGTTTTTTCCCCACAGCCAAACCATCCTTTTCCAGAGTGTGCATTCTATAGCATCTATTGTACCAGGTTCTTAGAAAGCCTGAAGCACCAGGCCACATACAGAAATGTATATAAAACTATCTGCTTGCACATACACTTATCAAAATAGTCTGTGTACATCAGGTATAGGGCTAGTTTGGCCTGGCAATGGGCCAACTTGTGGGCATATGTAGGCTTCAAGCTTTTTGAAAATCTGTCTTACTTTAAACAAATTAAAGGCTAAAAATAGCCATAGATCCTTTTTTATTGTAATAAATATCAAACCACCTCGTGACTGTATATATGCACTCTCTGAATCCTTCGCTGTACTAGGAAGAGGCCATAGAGTTTACTGACAAGTCACAAAGAAAATCATTTATATTGGTAGAAATTGGGGCTATAGGAAGCTGGTTTTGTTCTGATGAGAAGCTGCAGCACAAAAAAGTGAAGAGATTATAGTAGGAAACTCTGGCCCTATAGAACAAAACTCCTTTGAGAACTCCTAAGGCGTAAAGACCTGCCCACCCTGGTGCTAAGCCAACCTGAAGTTCAGAAGGTTTTTCACTAACAATTTAGACAAGTTCAGTGTATTTGCTTCCAAGGGCAGTTTCAGATGTCCACATGAGCCTTCCAGGAGCTACTGAAGCGTCTCACTGAGATTCCTATACATTCTTCCATTTGTGGGGCATAATTTGTCCCCTGTCCTAGTTGTCAAAGAAGCCAAGAGTCTCAGCTTCTTATCCCATAGATCTCATGCCCCTCTTCTCTCCTCAGAGCTGTGATGCACCTGAAGATGTTGAACCTCTGGTCTGTTACAAAGATCTAAATCCTGGGTAACTCAATTGATTTCAGTGGAGTTACCTGGAATCAGGGCTGGATTTACACCTTACACGCCCCTTGGCGCATCATCTTCAGCACCCCCCTGCC
This sequence comes from Emys orbicularis, assembly GCF_028017835.1. Classification (NCBI taxonomy): domain Eukaryota; kingdom Metazoa; phylum Chordata; order Testudines; family Emydidae; genus Emys; species Emys orbicularis. Next base: position 321,961,882 of record NC_088683.1, on the reverse strand, counting down.
TCCCCATGTGACCCTGCCTGGAACCCCCCTCCTGTGTCCCTGTGTGGCCCTGTGACCCCCAGCAGCCCTGCGTGGCCCACTCTGCCTCCTAACCTGGCTCCAAGAAGGCTGCTGTGATTTTCACTTGAGGAAAAAATGCACCTGCCACCCGCCTGCTAGCTGTTTGCCGTCACCCACCAGACCAGTCAGCCTCAATCCAAGCTGGTTCTGATGCCACAGCAGCCTCTGATGGGAGAAGGCAGATCTTCAGCATATTTTCTGGAGAAAAAAAATTCTGCCTCCCTTGGACAAGAATTCTGCACATGCTGCAAATGGCACCTAAGGGGAGGGGGCACGATGTGAGACAAGCGGTGGGGGGGGGGGGCGTGTCGGCAGGGGATGGGGCAGATGAGGAGGCTACCTCCTTCCCGAGAACCCCCCAGTGTGGCCAGTGGCAACAGGGCAGCAAAATAGCCCAAAATACCACAATTCACAACTGCTAAAAAACCCTGGCAACTGACAGCTAAAAATAGCCCAGAATGGGCTTCAGCAAGGGCTAGCCCTGTGAGTAACTACCCAAGGTCCAGGCAGCCGTGTACGGCTCATGCTGATACACAGGCATTGCCGCAATTTCATTAGTACTGGTACCCGAGCTAGCGAGATTAAAGGTAGCTCAGGTATGTCTACACGAGCTGCAATCCCACCCCACATACCCTAAATGCCAGAGGACTTTCAAGAAAGTGAGGAAAGAAGGTGGCTCAGAAGGAGAGTGGCAATAGCTGGTGTACCACAGGATTGTTGCCGGCACAGAGGCCCGAGGACAGCAACAGCGGGGTTCGTTGCCCGGTGTGCTTCGCGCCAATAAACATACCAGGGTGGAGAAACAATCAAAGTTTATTTGAGATCTCACAGTGGTGCAAGGAGACAGGCAAGTCTCAGATCAAGCACACCAGCAAAAACAGTTTCTCTCTTCTTATACATTTTACAACTAAGCCCCCCCTCTCTCCCCCTCTCTACCACCCCCCCTCTATCTCTCCCTCTACTCCCCCTCCCCTCTCTACCGAAGGCATGTTTATACATTTAAGCAATTAAATCATTCTAGGGCTATAAATCTAGCTTGTTAGTAACTTCTCTCTAAACTGTTACCTGGTCTTGTTTACCCTGGGTTTATTACCTCTTCAGCCAGAAACATGCAAACCTCATCATTATCGCTTGGTACCTGGTATGCGGGGTGGGGTTGTAATTGATAATTGGCTGTTTACACATTCCAATTTCTGTCCTTGGCTTTTGAGGTCAATTAGAGCTAAACACTGAGGAACTTTGGTTCACATAGGCCTAATGACGTCAACAATTCCCCCCTTTGAGAATACTCAACAAGCTTTTGGCTGAGTTTTCTCATATTCTGTAGACAAGATACGATTGAGTGCCATGGAGCTGGGGTTCTCAATGAGAGGGTATGCTGGGATTTCTGGGGAACGGGGGGCACAAAGCTTACGGAGGAGCAATTTAAAACAAGCAATCAGGAGGAGGGTGACCAGGCACAGTACCACACCTGTGAGGAGGAGACGCACAAGGCTATTTCCCAGTCCTCCTAGGTTGGGCAACCAACTCCAAAGGGAATCAAAAACTGTGAGTTCCCTTTCCTGGGCTTTCCACTGCTCAAAAGCCTGTTCGGCTGACAGGACGTGCTTGTTAATGTCCTGTGAGTTTTCTGGGACATAAGTACAACATTCACTCCCAATAAGGACACACACCCCGCCCTGGGAGGCTAAAACATAATCTAAGGCCTGTCTGTTTTGCAGGGACAGCAACCGGAGCTGGTAAAGCTCTAAGTTAAGGCTTTTCTCTATGGCCAAGGTCTCATTGGCATACTTGGTGAGAAACACAGAGAGCCTACGATAAAATTGAGCCAGTCGTCCCACCCCATAGGATGGAAGGAGGATCATACCCAATCCGTCTCCTTCTGTAATGGGCTCTGGGGTGGCATATAAAGATCTACGCTGCCTGGCGCGGCCCGGGGGCAGTTTAGGGAGGACACGAAGGGGAGGGGCAAGATATCCTAGATAGCAGCTTCCATACCACCGATGCGGTAGCCACTTATAGGCAGAGGTACCGCAAATATGAAAGGAGTGGCCATTCCCTACCAAGCCATTATAACCGCTACTCCACCTATCTGCTTGTCTGTCATTAAACGATCCGAACCGGGCGGTAGAGTCGGATTTGCCGTTAACATAGACAGGGATGGAAGCGTCACTGTCAGGGGATAAATAATACTGACAGGTGCTATTCCCAGCAAACCAGGTGTGATTGCTGGACTTAAACTGTCGATAGCACACCAACCCAGGGGCCACTGGCCGCAACCTAATAGGGGAAGGGATATACGTTGAGTTGGCCTGCGGCTTCCAGGGGTCCTCCCTTAACGCATACTGGGACTCAATGGTACAGTTTTGCAACAAGGGGGTACCCGAGGCATTTTTCCCCCTACTGAACCATCCCCAACAGATATCTGACCAATTTTGGGGAACTACCCTCCAGGGTAACCCTGCAGCATGGTGCGGGATTTGGGAGCATACCCAGCAGTTAGAGAGGTTAAACTCTTGGGCAAAGCAAACCTTCAGGGACTCATATGTGTTTGTCTCTAAGTTAGTAGGGATTCCTTTCCATCCCGCATGTGCCTGGGGGGGAAACGGGAGTTAACAAGAGGAGTGTCCCTATGGCAAAGAGCACCACTGTGGCAGACCCTGGACCTGAACTCATACTGGGCAGGTGACCCTAGGGCCTAACAATCACAATTCCCCAAATACCCACAAAATAACAATTACCAATAGCAAGCAGATTAAAAACAAAAGGGACCCGGCCACCAGGTTAGGCCGGTCCTGTGAAAATAAACACAACCAACGCTCAGAGGTCTCGTGGGGAGTGTGCTGCAACTGTCAAAAAAGATCACAGGGCATTCCCAGCAGACACTATTGTCGTCTGAATAACAGCTTAAGTCCCAGATCGTCGCTGGCAGTCTTCTCTGCAGGCTGAACGGTCCACCGTTCAGGAGCAGGCACCGCTTTCAGACGAGAGTGATGAATCCAGTTTTTGTGTCCCTCAACCTTTGCTGCTGTATGGGAGACCAGCAGGATGGTGTGGGGTCCCTTCCACTTCTCTTGGAGAGGCTCGTCCTTCCAAGTCCGAACGAGTACGGAATCGCCTGGCTGCAAGGAGTGGATCGGGGCATCCAGCGGGAGAGGCTGCAAATCTTTGGTATACCTGTGGAGAGAATAGAGAACAGCAGACAGAGAGCACATGTACTGAGATAAGAAGCCACACCCCATTTCCCACTCCCCTGCCAGAACCGGTGTACCATTCATAGGCCATGCCCTTCCAAACATAATCTCGAAGGGACTGAGCCCTAACCTGCCCTTTGGGAGAGCACGAATGCGGAGCAAAACAAGGGGCAAAGCATCAGGCCACTTAAGGGAAGCCTCTTGGCAAACCTTTGAGAGGTGCTGCTTAAGTGTCTGATTTGTACGCTCCACTACCCCACTGGCCTGCGGTCGCCATGGCGTGTGAAGCTTCCAGGGGATCTGTAGAGCATCCAATATCTTTTGAACGACTTGGGATGTGAAGTGTGTTCCATTGTCAGATTCCATCCACTGGGGGAGCAATCTGAGCCTTACTCTGTGCTACTCGATATCCTCGGAGTCCAACAAAGTTCAGGAGGCTCACAGTGGCTTTAAGGCAAGAGGTTAGACCCACAGCAGCAATTAACAAGTCATCCACATATTGCAGGAGGAGGACTTCGTCCTCATTGTCCCACTCCTCCAAGGGTATGTCTACACTACGAGGGTATTTCGATTTCACTTAAATCGAATATGTGGAATCGATATTGCAAAGTTGAACTTGTGTGTCCACACTAAGGACAGTAATTCGACTTTGTGAGTCCACACTAACGGGGAAAGCGTCAACATTGGAAGTGGTGCACTGTGGGCAGCTATCCCACAGTTCCCGCAGTCCCCGCTGCCCATTGGAATTCTGGGTCGAGCCGCCAATGCCTTCTGGGTAAAAAAAAAGGGTCGAGGGTGCTTTTGGGTAATTGTCATCATCCGTCTGTCACTACCGCCCTCCCTCCCTCCCTGAAAGCGCCGGCGGGAAATCAGTTCGCGCACTTTTCGGGTCAGTGACAGCGCGGACGCCACAGCACTGCGAGCATGGATCCCGCTGCGACCATCGCTGCAGTTGTGGCCCTTGTCAACGCCTCGCAGGTTATCATCCACCTTTCCCAGAGGCAGATGCAGATAAACCAGGCGAGGAGGCTACGGCACCGCGGTGAGGGCCTGAACTCTGAGAGGGGCACAGACCTCTCACAAAGCACGGGACCCAGCTCCGAGGACATCATGGTGACAATGGGTCATGTGGATGTTGTGGAACGGCGATTCTGGGCACGGGAAACAAGCACGGACTGGTGGGACCGCATAGTGCTGCAGGTCTGGGACGAATCCCAGTGGCTGCGAAACTTTCGCATGCGGAAGGGGACTTTCATGGAACTTTGTGAGTTGCTGTCCCCTGCCCTGAAGCGCAATGACACCCGGATGCGAGCAGCCCTGACTGTCCAGAAGCGAGTGGCCATAGCCCTCTGGAAGCTTGCAACGCCGGACAGCTACCGGTCTGTCGCGAACCAGTTTGGCGTGGGCAAATCTACCGTGGGGGTTGTTGTGATGCAAGTAGCCAAGGCAATCGTCAAGGTACTGCTCTCAAAGGTAGTGACCCTGGGAAACGTGGAGGTCATCATAGATGGCTTCGCCACGATGGGATTCCCAAACTGCGGTGGGGCTATAGATGGAACTCACATCCCTATCCTGGGACCGGACCACCAGGCCAGCCAGTACATCAACCGAAAGGGCTACTTTTCAATGGTGCTGCAAGCACTGGTGGACCACAGGGGACGTTTTACCAACATCAACGTTGGATGGCCGGGCAAGGTTCATGACGCTCGCGTCTTCAGGAACTCTGGTCTGTTTAGACGGCTGCAGGAAGGTATTTACTTCCCGGACCACAAAATAACTCTTGGGGATGTGGAGATGCCTACAGTGATCCTTGGGGACCCAGCCTACCCGCTAATGCCCTGGCTCATGAAGCCCTACACTGGCGCCCTGGACACTGAAAAAGAACTGTTCAACTACCGGCTGAGCAAGTGCAGAATGGTGGTGGAGTGTGCTTTTGGCCGTCTCAAGGGGAGATGGAGAAGCTTACTCACTTGCTGTGATCTCAGCGAAACCAATATCCCCATTGTTATAGCTGCTTGCTGTGTGCTCCACAATCTGTGTGAGAGCAAGGGGGAGACCTTTATGGCGGGGTGGGAGGTTGAGGCAAATAGCCTGGCATCTGATTACGCCCAGCCAGACAGCCGGGCGATTAGAAGAGCCCAGCGGGACGCGCTGTGCATCCGGGAGGCTTTGAAAGCCAGGTTCCACAGTGAGCAGGGTAACCAGTGACTTTTAAGTTTCTGTACAGAGAAGCTGAACCTGCCCCCGTTTCTTTACCCAGTTAAGGATGACTATCCTCTCCAGTTACAGACCCCCTCCACCCCCTTCCAAAAAAATAAAATCAGTTTTATTTTGTTATTGAACACCATTGTCTTTAGTACTGTTTTCGCGGGAATCTTTGAAACCGGGGACGCAGACTGTGGTGGGGAGCGGGTGTAGTGTACTGATGCAAATGATCCTTCTAAACTCCAGGAATGACAGGATTCGCAGGGGCGGACTGGTTGTTTCAACGGAGCCTGCCAGCCCTCCTGAGCGGGACTGCGTGTATGTGGGGGCTATGTGACTTTATGGCAGGGGGAGGAGGGTTACAGATCCCCTGCTGCGTGGCTCTGTGATCCAGGACAAGGACCGCTGCATAAGATCTGTAACTGCCCTCCCCCGCCACAAAGTCACAGAGCAACCAACCCCCCCCCTGCCCCCCACAGAACATGAAAACCACCTCCCAGACTGACCAGGATAACTAGTCACTGCACTGTGTATGTGCCCTGCTGCTGGACCTGCCCCCGCCTCTGTACCCTGCTAAAGGTGACTGTCCTGTCCAATTACCAAGCCCCTTCCCCCCCTGCAGACAGACTCTCCCTCAAAAGAGCCAGACTGAAACAGTAATGAACAGAAACGTATTTTTTATTAACAACCAGACAGGAAACTGGGGGGTGAAAGTTGGACGGGGGCTTGGGTGAGGCGGGCAGGAAAGGACTTTTCAAATTTTGGGGAATGACAGCCTTCTGGTGCTTGAGCAGTCTGCAGGGGTGGAGTGAGAGTTTTCACGGACTCTGCTGCCCCTCCTTCTTTGGACTTTGGGCGAGGGGGGTATGGGACTTGGTGGCGGGGGAGGGCGGTTACTGATAGACTGCAGCGGGGCTCTGTCCTCCTGCCTCCGTTCCTGCAGAACATCAACAAGGCGCCGGAGCGTGTCCGTTTGCTCCCTCAGAAGTCCAAGCAGCGTTTGAGTCGCCTGCTGGTCTTCCTGCCGCCACCTCTCCTCACATTCCATGTGTGTCCGGTGCATTTGGGACAAATTCTCCCTCCACTGGTTCTGCTGTGCTGCCTGGGCTCGGGAGCAGCCCATTAGTTCTGAGAACATGTCCTCTCGCGTCTTCTTCTTCCTCCGCCTAATGTGCGCTAGCCTCTGGGAGCGTGATGCCAGGCTGGGTTGGGAGACAGTTGCAGATGTGGCTGTGGGAATGAGGAAAAGGCAGTGAATTCCTCCGAAAGATAAATATAGTTGTGAATCAAGAACATAGTCTTTCTCTGTGAACAAGACCATGAACCACACCTATCACATGCGCACTCAGGACAAGGTCGAATTTTCGAACCTCGCCTTCAGTGCCTGGGCTTTTGCACTGCCGATCTGGGAAACGGGGCAGGACACGGTACTCTCTGTAGCAGGCAAACATGGTAAGCCGTAGACTTGTGGCTGCTTAAAACTTTAGGAGTACCACTGGCCTCCTTTCACACTGAAAGCACTGCCAGTCTGTGCTGCCAGCAATCGGCCAAGCAGGAACTCTGGCCCTGTCCCACCCCCTCACGGATGTGCCAGGGAAAGATCCCTGTATGCTGCCCCTCTCCCGCCCCCACCGCGTGGCTGTAAACCAGCGGTCACAGTTCTGTAAAGGAACTTGTTGCAAGCAGTCCCAATACTAACAGTCCCCTACCTAATTCAAAGCAGGTCATCATGAGCGACATTACTCTCATGAGGATCCCGGACACCGAGATCCAACGGATGCTTCGAGAAAGCCTGCAGAGACCGGGGCCCTATGCTGCCATGCTATGCAAGGCACTGATACCAGAGTACCTGCTTGTCTCCTGGCGCGGGAACGTCTCGTACTTCGGAGGACCAAGTAAAGCCGCTCTCCCCAGGAACCTGATGAACAGGCTATCCCATTACCTGCAGGAGAGCTTTGTGGAGATGTCCGTGGAGGATTACTGCTCTATCCCCGGACATATAGACAGTATTCTAATATAGCTGCAGTAGCAGGGACTAAAGAGTGGAGCAGCTTGGGCAGCACAATCATGCACAACCGGACACTGTTTGATTTTTTTTAAATAGTTGTTACTGATTACTTAAGCGCCCAGGGGGAAGAAATCATGATTCACAGATTGTTCTTAGTCTTAATATTCAAGTTTTGTAAAAAATAAAGGTTTATATGTTTAAAGCACTTACCGCTTGATCCTTCCCCTGAATCTGTGTCCGGGTTAAATGCTGGGGACGGTTGGTAGGGGATCTCTGTAAGGGTGATGAAGAGCTCCTGGCTGTCGGGGAAATCAGCTTGGTAAGCGCTGTCGACTGCCTCGTCCTCCTCATCTCCTTCCTCATCTTCCCCGTCCGCTAACATGTCCGAGGAACCGGCCGTGGACAATATCCCATCCTCAGAGTCCACGGTCAGTGGTGGGGTAGTGGTGGCGGCCTCACCAAGGATGGAATGCAGTGCCTCGTAGAAACGGGATGTGTGGGGCTGGGATCCGGAGCGTCCGTTTGCCTGTTTGGTCTTCTGGTAGCCTTGTCTCAGCTCCTTGATTTTCACGCGGCACTGCGTTGCATCCCGGCTGTATCCTCTCTCTGCCATGGCTTTCGAGATCTTCTCATAGATCTTTGCGTTCCGTCTTTTGGAGCGCAGCTCGGAAAGCACGGACTCATCGCCCCACACTGCGATGAGATCCAAGACTTCCCGATCAGTCCATGCTGGGGCCCTCTTTCTATTCTGGGATTGCACGGCCATCTCTGCTGGAGAGCTCTGCATAGTGGCCAGTGCTGCTGAGCTCGCCACGCTGTCCAAACAGGAAATGAGATTCAAACTGCCCAGACAGGAAAAGGAATTCAAATTTTCCCGGGGCTTTTCCTGTGTGGCTGGTCAGAGCATCCGAGCTCGGACTGCTGTCCAGAGCGTCAACAGAGTGGTGCACTGTGGGATAGCTCCCGGAGCTATTACCGTCGATTTCCATCCACACCAAGCCTAATTCGATATGGCCATGTCGAATTTAGCGCTACTCCCCTCGTTGGGGAGGAGTACAGAAGTCGAATTTAAGAGCCCTCTATGTCGAACTAAATAGCCTCGTGGTGTGGACGGGTGCAGGGTTAATTCGATTTAACGGCGCTAAATTCGACATAAACGCCTAGTGTAGACCAGGCGATAGTCTCTAGCCAGAGCCTGGCTGAAAAGGGTGGGGGAATTTTTAAATCCTTGAGCCAGCACTGTCCAGCAAAGCTGCTTTCTAACCCTCCTTTTGTCCTCCCACTCGAAGGAGAAAATCTCCTGAGATTGGGGGTCGACCGGAATCGTGAAGAAAGCATCCTTTAAATCCAGGACCGAAAAATGGGTGTACTGCCCCCCTACAGAGGCCAACAGTGTATACGGGTTTGGAACAAGGGGGTGCAGAGTCTTAACCCGCTCATTAACCGCTCTCAGGTCCTGAACCAGCCGGTATGTGCCATTGGGCTTTCGTACAGGCAAGATAGGAGTGTTCCAAGCTGACTGGCATTCTCGAAGTACCCCGCACTTTAGGAACTGGTCTATAGATTCCTGCAGTCCCTCTCTGGCTTCCCTTTTGATTGGATACTGCTTGATTCGCACTGGACCTTTTCCTGGCAAGAGCTGAACAGTAACAGGGGTTTGATGGGGTGCCTTTCCTGGGATCCCTGATGCCCATACCAAAGGAAGAACCCACTTCTCCCACTGACTCCACTCTGGGGCTTGCATGGCTGAGAGCTCAATTGCAAGGGTCATTATCCAGGCATTCTCTGGAGGTAAGGTGAGGCTTATTTCATCTTGAGTGAAATGCAGGGTGGCACCTAAGCGACAAAGCAGATCCCGTCCTAATAGTGGCGTTGGACAATCGGGGAGGTAAACCAGTTTGTGAGATAGAGTTCTGTTTCCCAAAGCACATTCCGCTGGGGCATATACTGGGCACTTAGTTCCTTTCCCTGTGGCTCCCACCACAGTGAGGGAATCTGCCACAGGCAGCTGAAGGGGTTGGTTTACAGCAGTTCGTGCAGCTCCAGAGTCTATTAAAAAGTCTATGTCCAAATCTCCCACCCGCATATTTACTCGGGGTTCCGGGGGCAGGATAGTCCGTCTCCCCTGACACCCCTATTCTTGATCCTCCGCTGCCATCATAGGGGTACCTTCCCTTTCGGGACACTCATTTTTCCAATGTCCCTCCTTTCGGCATATGGCACACTGGTTGCGACCCAGACGCCTTTCCTGTAAGCCAGGGTGCCCACGTCCACGTCCTCTCATTCCCCGGCCCCTTCCACCTTCCTGAAATCTTCCCCTGCCACCAGCCTGTACTGCTGCAACCATCATTTTCACTTGCCTCTTTTCCTTTTCTCCCTCCCTAAGGCTGTAAGCCCTGTTTGCAGTTTCCAGAATCTGTGCCATTGTCATGCCCATCAAATCCTCCTTTTTCTGCAGTTTCCTTTTAATATCAGGGGCCGCACGGCTGGTAAAGATACCCTTTATAATTGCCTCAGTTGCCTGATCATCAGGATTGGCATTAGTAGTTTGCCTCATGTCTAAGCTGTGCCTCCTCCCGTGCCTTAGACACAACCTGATTACGCTCCACCTCAGACAGCAGGGTCCGCATAAGGACATTACAGTCATCCCAGTCAGGCTTATGGCTAGTCAGACACCCCTCAAAGACCGAGATAAACTTGCTTGGATTCGTAGAGAATTCCCCTGCCTGTGCCTTAAAGGCTGCTAGGTCCACTGGGTTAAAAGGCACATGGGTGTAAACCTGCATTGTAGTGGCTGGGCGATTTTCTGTTCCAGAACGGGCTATCCGAGTCTCAGTAATCAATGGATAGAATCCCACCGAGGGGGCAATCTCTGGGACCTGAGGCACCCTGTCTTTATATGGTGGGGGTGTTGGAGCCGAAGGGGACACCGACTCTGCCATCACAACCGGGGGAGGGTTCTGGGGACTAACAGTAGTTACTACCGAACCTGTCGGAGTCAAATTACACCTTTGCAAAAGATCTGACCTATCTCTTAACAACATAAACAACTGTACATACATATGTTCACTCCATTTACCCGTACGCTGACAAAACAAAAGCAATTGAAGGATCGTATTATAATTAAGTGATCCCTCCGGTGGCCACCTTTCCTGGTCCTCTAGCTGATATTGAGGCCAGTCTACTGTACAGAATCTTTTCAGTTTACTTTTAATCAACGGATCCGATCCAAACACTTTCCAGTTCACCAGAATGCATTCTAAGGGCATACACCTTGCCCTGCCTGCAGTACTCTGTCCCTGCCCCATACTCTAGGGAGACACTGGGCGTCCCCAGGTCAAAACAGGTAAAGTCCCCACTGGACTGTTCCTACCTTATCCAAGGGTCCGGTTCTGCACCGTCGCCCGCAGCTGCTTCTCCACTACTCGAGCGCGTTGCACCGTTGTACCCTCCGGGGTCGACCAAACCACGTCTCCGCCGAGGCCCCCGATGAAGTCACCGGTGCGCGCTGGGCGTCAGTCGTCGCCGCAATCCGTCGACCTCCGAGAGGGGTCCGGGCAAGGCTAAATTTCAGCCTCGAGCCCACCCAGGGACGCCAAGACTGTTGCCGGCACAGAGGCCCGAGGACAGCAACAGTGGGGTTCGTTGCCCAGTGTGCTTCGCGCCAATAAACATACCGGGGTGGAGAAACAATCAAAGTTTATTTGAGATCTCAAAGTGGTGCAAGGAGACAGGCAAGTCTCAGATCAAGCACACCAGCAAAAACAGTTTCTCTCTTCTTATACATTTTACAACTAAGCCCCCCCTCTCTCCCCCTCTCTACCACCCCCCCTCTATCTCTCCCTCTACTCCCCCTCCCCTCTCTACCGAAGGCATGTTTATACATTTAAGCAATTAAATCATTCTAGGGCTATAAATCTAGCTTGTTAGTAACTTCTCTCTAAACTGTTACCTGGTCTTGCTTACCCTGGGTTTATTACCTCTTCAGCCAGAAACATGCAAACCTCATCATTATCGCTTGGTACCTGGTATGAGGGGGGGGTTGTAATTGATAATTGGCTGTTTACACATTCCAATTTCTGTCCTTGGCTTTTGAGGTCAATTAGAGCTAAACATTGAGGAACTTTGGTTCACATAGGCCTAATGACGTCAACAGGATGCTTGTGATTGTCTAGCAAAGGCCTGGCCCACACATAGTTTTTGAACCGCTTTAGCTATATCTGTTTAGAAAGAGCAGTACAATCCCCACTGTGGATGCAGTTATACTGGTCTCAAGGTCTTCTATCAGTATAGTATAAATAGTCTCCTAAATTTAAGCATCTTCACATCAGCGTCGTGGCAACCGTCCATCTCAAGAAACAATGGTGTAAGCACCAAAGCAGCTCAGTTACTATGTGTCTTGCTCAGCATTGCAAGCAGCTAAAAAGTCCAATTCTCGAGTGACTATCCTTGCCACAGATAATGCAGGCGCAAAGCGCAGGGCCAGAGGAAGCCGGCCAGTATAACTGTGGCCACAGTTGTGCTTGTTCCCCTTTAACTATGTCATATTGGTTTTCTAAACGGATTAGCATGATTTGCATTGTGATGGTGCCCAGGCCCTCATTTACAAAAAGACAATCCCTGCCCCAAAGTTTAGCTTACAATCTACATAAAGAGTCATAGTTACAGGGGTACAAAAAACGGCATGTAGACCAGCCATTATGATTTCCCACCTTGTTTGCCAGATTCCTAGCTTCCCAATCCTCTGCAAATCAACCTTTGCACTATGCATTCAGTTGACTTCATGTCTAAGTGAAATTTCTCAAGTCTCTGAAGCCTGGCGAAGCAGCACAGCACAAAAATTGGAACCTGGACGTTTGGTTTGTTATTTTTTACCTGTTCAGACTTGTTTTTCAACATGGAGTTAGAATAAATTTAACAAAAAACAGTTGCTTAAAAAGAATCCCACCCTCTTCAGGGTGGGATTTGCAAAAGTGCTCAGTGTTGGCCTAGCTCTGTTCCTATTGAAGTTAATAGTAAAACTCCCATTGACTTCAGTGGGATCAGGGTTAGACCAATGCTGAAAACAGATGAAAGGATGATACAGAACGTGAATAAAAGTAAAATGATTCCCTGGATGTTTGTAAACCTTCTAACTTAGTCCCATGTTCCAGCCAAAGTACTGGCTGGACAGCAGTACTAAAATCCCCATGGAAAACCATCAGTACTGTGTGTTTACACTAGCAGGGGCCAGAGTGTGCAAAATGCACATGGCCCTCAGTAAGGACCCAGTGGGAGCTCAGGGAAGGATTGTACCTCAGAGGGCACAATCCCTCGCCCAGCTTCCCAGTGCATAGGAAGGAGCATGCATGCTGCACCATTGCTATAGATAATGCAGCCTCTGTTTCCCCCACTGTTGTCAGATGGTTCCGTAGGCCAGTGAGGGTGGGGAATAGTCACGGCATTGGCTCCTTTCTGTCTTTTTTAAGGGTGATTTGGGTCCCCATGGGATGCTAGGAGGGAGCAGTCCCTGCACTGCTCCAAGCGCTGACACTGTTAATGGCTTCATCTGATGCATCTGAAGAAGTGAGGTTTTTACCCACGAAAGCTTATGCCCAAATAAATCTGTTAGTCTTTAAGGTGCCACCAGACTCCTTGTTGTTTTTGTAGATACAGACTAACACGGCTACCCCCTGATACTTGTTAATGGCTGTGGCCCTTGCACAGGGATACAGTGGAGGAAAGATGTCTTGGGCTCACCTTTCCTTAGTACATGGGGCTAGGGCCACGGACAGTGTGCAATTAACTGCTGACTGTGCCCAGTCTCTTGCCCATATGCTAGCCCCTTGTAACAGGAGTGGATGCTGAGGAGAGCTAGGGTGTCTTGTATCATTTGAGAACATGGCAGTGCTGGTATCTATTCGAACACATTTTTCTATAAGTTTGTTATATCAAATTGGGGTTGGATGGGGGTAACAGGTCACAAATTGGCTCCTTCCATTGATCTTATTATTTGTATTACTGTAGCTGAGACCCCAGTCAGGGATCAAGGCCCCATGAAGCTTAGATGGTCTCTGTCCCAATGGCCTTACTACCTTATTCTTGTTTTTTCTTTGTAGAGGAGAAAAGAATAACCCACTTTCAATTATAAAGGTCTTCCCATCTTGAGGGTACATTTGGAACTGCCTCTTTGTGCAGTGAAGAAGGGATTTCATCATACACCCTCCTTGCTTCTTATTGGCTACCAGAAGTGTGCAGGTGCCATCTAGTGGGTGTCTGTGATATGCCTGGTAGGCACCAGCAAAGGAGTCATGATCACCAGAGAGCTCAACGTGAGCAGTTGTGGTCTGTGGTGTGTAGAGGGTAGATTATTTTTCACACGTTTCATTACAAAGAGTGAAAGTTTTGTTTTAGCTAATTTCAAGAAAATGAGAACCTTGTAGCTTTACACTGAACTTTCTGCAATTTGCGAATGGTAAAAATTGTTTGTATGCACGTCTCTCATGGGCCTACAGACTCCTTGGGTTGCATTCCACCACATCTATTCTGTTATTTATTTGTATTGCAGTCACATCTAGAGGCCCCATTGGACTAGGTACTGTACCAATGTAATACAAACAGACAGTCCTTTCTGTCTGGGTGCCTTGACACTCTGTCACTCCTTGGTGGGCTACTAGTAGTATGAGAATCAGGTTACACTGGCTTGTGGCCCACTTACATCTGCTCCTCCCCCACGTGCACTACAGATCCTATCGGTCTCTAGGCCTATGGAAATGTTCTGGGTTCAGTAAAGTTATTGTTTGACTTACAGAATGTGTGGGCTAACTAGCAGCCAGCCAGCTATCTAGCCTCAATAGCCCCATTTACACTGGTGCAAGTCTGTAAGGTTTACACTTCTAGTGATTCATACTATGTAGGGCTCAGCGTGCTTTGCATTTGCTTACTCTTCATGAAATTCAGGGAAAATTAAGCTAAATAATTGCATGCAGCCCTAATCCACTACAGATTGTGCCAGGTGCTGCATAATGAATAGGGCTTGTTTCTCATTTACACTAAGACCCCTTGGCACTGCTTTGAAAATGCAAAGCAGCCTTACAGTGATGTAAATGAGGCTCTGATCCGGAGTGGGGTTTCTGAGTACTATTATATGACAAATAAAAAATTGCAACAAATGCCAGGAAATGACCAACTTAAGGTTGCATGTGTCACACACTGACATTTTGTTCAGCTTTGGAGTTCAGGTCATAATTAATTAGCAAAACGTAGACTGGCTATAAAAGCAGAATCCCAGGAGAACTAGAACTGAAGCTGTTGTGCACTACATGATACATACAACGTTACACCTGCTATGGCCGTGCCACAACATTATAAGAGTAGGCCAGGATTAACGCTGGGCTATACTGTGACTGGTAGGAGAGTGCTGAGAACACCCACACCAGCTGGAGTCCCAGAGTCATTCTTGCTGTCTCAGCCAGAATTCCTTCAGGGTAACTGGGGAGAGCTCATCTGAACAATGTCAGTGACAACCTCTAACAGAGTGCAGTGCGTTCTGTACTACAGTACGCACTGCAGTTCTGTGAAAGGATGTCACCTCCCCTCCCCCACACTGTGTCAGCTCCATAGGGGAAAGAGGTGTGACCAGAGCTTTTGGAAAGTTTAATGATATCATCAGAGCTGTATTCTTCTGCTCCTTATGTTCAAAGACAGGAAAGGAGATTGTGGCTGGTCCATACACTTTGTGCTCTACCCGCCTCCTCTCACTCACTCTTGCACTTTACCTTTGACACGTATCGCGCTTCAGAGATATTTATATTTGATCATATAGGGACTGTAAGGGGCCAGTCCAACACTAAGAAAACATTCATTTCAAGGACATTTCTTACTGCAGAGAGAGTTTGCAAAAAATGGAAAATCACTGCAGTTTCGGTCATAACACACTGGTGGAAGGGTATAACTCAATTGGCCTCTCTAGAAATAACTTCTCATGCAATGACAGTTAAGGAATTTCCCAAGGCACTTAATCAGCTGTTTTGGAGATGTATGATCAATAATTGCAAAGCTGAATGAATAATTAGCTACTGAGGTTTTGGTCTTAGTGTTTATACTTGCCATTTCATTATAAATGAGATCCTGAGAGGCGGTAGCTAAGTCGACTGAAGAATTCTTCCATTGACCTAGTGCTGTCTACACCGGGGGTTAGGTTGGTATTGCTACATCTCTCAGCGGTAGGTATACTGATGGAAGTTCCTTATGTAGACCAGCCCTTTGTCTACAATACAGAATCTAAATTGGGAGCACTGGATCAGGGGCGGGTCCAGGCACCTGCAGGATGTGCAGATCCGATTCCAACCTCTTCATAGTCCAGATATGGCTGCACCGATCCCTCCCCACGGCTCCCATGAAGATTTCGCGTTTCCAGACCACCTGGCTGACCTGGGCGCAGAAGGGTTGGGATCGGAGAAGGGGTCCGTCCATGGCTCCCAACCAGACTTACGGCGCATTGCAGACCTGTCCGTGCCAGCGGATTTTCTTGCCCTCTCCAACGATGCCAAACCCAAGCTGATGAGCCCAGATGCGTTCATGACCCCAAGCACATCTCTTCAGCAGATTGCCATGTCGCCGGGAAGCAGCATCAGTTCCCTGACTGCAGTCACAGCCATGAGCAGCGCTTCCGTCGCTGACCCCGCTGTGCCCAGGCCATCTGAGGACCTGACTTTGAGCCCAAAGATGCAGTTGGACACCAGCCTGATGCTGAGCAGCAGTAGCAGCAGTCTCCAGACGAGTCCTAGGAACCATTCAGTCCTTATCCCTGGACTCCCTGACAAGCTGACCCCAAAGGCCCCAGTCCCGGTCACTCCAGCAAACCCCCCTCTGGCTCTGGAGCTGCAGGAAGTGGAGCCCCTTGTGGTAGCCCAGGCCTCACCCACCCGTGAGCGCTCCCCAGACGTCATTTCCTCGGCCTCCACGGCCATGTCCCAGGATATCCCAGAGATCGCCTCTGAGACGCTGCAGCACAGCTTTGCCGCAGCCCCGGCCGGGCTCCCTGCAGAGGTGCTGGAGCCCAACCACCATGCGGACAGCATGGCCTCGGCCGCCTCGGCCGCCTCGGCCTTGCACTTGCTGTCCCCAAGGAACCGGCACAGCTCCGAGCACAGCCAGCACTCCCTGGACATGGCCCCCGTGGAGGTGGACAGGCTGACCACACCCTCGTTACTGCTTTAACTCAGGAAAATGCATCTTCCAACAGTGTCATGAGCCAGCCGTGGCCAGCGGCCCCCGACATCACCAGGGAAACCAGGAACAGCATAGCAGACAGCCCAAGGGATGACATTGCAGAGAAGCACAAGAGCTCTTCCTATCACAGGCACAGCTACCACCTGCTGCAGCACGACAGCCAGGATGCCAGCGCAGAGCAAAGTGACCATGATGATGAAGTTGCAAGTTTGGCTTCTACATCAGGCGGGTTTGGTGCCAAAGCATCTGCACAGAGGCTGCCTGTGAAGGACTGGAAAGCCAAGGTGTCCCCTCGGGCTTCCCCCAAGCTCAAACGGAAGGGCAAGAAAGATGACGGGGATGTGACCCAGTCCCCAAGGTCATGTGATCACCAGGTGACCGCCGAGTGCCAGGATGAGCTGATGTCTCTGCTGCGGAGCCAACAGAGGGAGCTCACGGAGCTGAGACAGAACCAGATGGAACTAATGCAGAGACTCACTGACCACCTGGATGCTGTGCAGAGCTCCCTCATGGGTCACATGGAACGAGTGATTGATTCTCAGCAAGAACAAGAGCAGCGGAGGCTGGACCGAGCTCTGACAGAGGGGCAGCAGTGGAACGGGCAGCTCCAGGAGCACCTTTCCCAGCAGCTCTCGCCGTCCCTCTCCACTGCTGCGTGCAATCGCCTGGAGAGGACCATCCGCGAGGAGATGAAGAAGACGGTGCCCCAGTGCATTTCCAAGAGCCTGGACCCTGTCACTGGCCAGCTGAGCAATACGATTGCTGCCAAGCTCATGGCTGTCGAGGGGACATTGAAGGAAAACGTCACCAAGCTAGTGAAATCAAAGAACCTGAGAGATGCCATTGCGAGGGCAGCGGCGGATGCTCTGCAGGGTCCCATCCAGTCGGCGTACAGGGAGGTGTTCCAGAGCGTTGTATTGCCGGCGTTTGAGAAGAGCTGCCAGTCCATGTTCCAGCAAATCAACAACACCTTCAAGCAGGGGACGCAGGAATATATCCAGCAGCTCGAGACTCACATGAAGAACAAGAAGGCGCGAGAGCAGGAGGCCCGAGACTCCTTGCTGGGCCAGCTCCGGCAGCTTATCAGCACCTTCCAGAGCAGCACAGATCAGCTGGCCTCCACCATCACCACCAGCGTGCACACCGAAGTGCAGCATCAGCTGCACGTCATTGTGGGCAACATGCAGGACTCTATTCTGACCCAGGTGCAGAGGGTCATCAAGGGAGAGGTGAGCCTGGCCATGAAGGAGCAGCAAGCGGCCGTCACCTCGAGCATTGTGCAGGCCATGCGCTCTGCAGCAGGCACGCCCATCCCCTCTGCTCACCTGGACTTCCAGTCTCAGCAGACTCACGTCCTGCAGCTGCTGCAGCAGGGGCGCCCCAACCAGGCTTTCCAGCAGGCTCTCACGGCAGCTGATCTCAACCTGGTCCTATACGTCTGTGAGACGGTGGATCGTCAGCAGGTGTTTGGACAGCACCCATGTCCACTCTCCCAGCCTGTCCTCCTGTCTCTCATTCAGCAGCTCTCCTCGGATCTGGGCACCCGCACCGAACTGAAACTGAACTACCTGGAGGAGGCAGTGATGCACCTGGACCACAGCGACCCCATCACCCAAGACCACATGGGGTCGGTCATGAACCAGGTGCGGCAGAAGCTCTTCCAGTTCCTGCAGGCGGAGCCCCACAACACCCTGAGCAAGCTGGCCCGCCGCCTCATGATCATGCTTCAGGGCCTGGTCAACCCCAGCATGACCTAATGGCACCCGGCTGCCCTGTGGGTTGCTGCGCGGGAGCCCGCCCTGCAGAGCCAGTAGTTACTAACCCCGTGTGGCTTGTGTTAAGAGCTCTTGCCAGGTAAATGTGTGGTGTTGCTAAGGCTAACGCCAGCTGTGTATAGCCCCAAATAATCACTCCACGCTCACTTGGCTTCTTTTCTTAAACAGCCTCTTCTGGGAGCGCTGGGCCTCTCGGCACCCACCCCCGTCCGTCCCTGAGTCACCACCACCTGTCACACGGCAGCGAGGCTATTCCATTGCTTCCCCCTTGAGTTGGGCGTTTGCTCCCAGGAGTGGAGGAGAGGGGAGCGGGGATGGGGCTGTGAGCTGGGCACACATTCCTCACTCCCAGGAGGGGGCCCCAGGCTGAAGTCCAGGAGCCCACAGAATCCTTTCCAGCCAGATAGGGGGGAAATGGTTTCTGTTAGCCCCTTGGTTCCCACAGTGGCACTGGCCTAGCAGCAAGAAGTCTGGCTAGTCCCCCATGCAGGGCGAGTCAGGCACCAGCAGAGGGCAGTGTGTGCACATCTCCTGCATCGGTTCTGAAGGGCGAGCCAAGCGGGGCAGGTTGGTCAGGGAGCATCATGTTGTGAGCCCCTCCCGTGTGCTGGAGCATGTCCATGGATCAGACCTTTTCTTCAGTTCGGATTTTACACACGGTCTGGGGCGGCAAGCTGTGGGGGACGGCCTGCCGGTCGCCGTGAAGGCGGAAGTCAGGCAGCCTTCGGCGGCATGCCTGTGGGAGGTCCGCCGGTCCTGCGGCTTCGGCAGCAATTCGGCATGGGTACGCCGAAGGCGCGGGTCCGGCAAATCACCCGCAGGCATGCCGCCAAATCTGCGGTCCGGCGGACCTCTGGCAGGCATGCCACAGAAGGCTGCCTGACTGCCGTGCTTGGGGCGGCAAAAAAGATAGAGCCGCCCCTGCACTGGATCCTGGGTAGAAATGGGGGGGCACAAGGCCCCACCCCTCTCTGTGGCCACACCCCTGCTCCTCCTCTACCCCCTGAGGCCCCGGCCCCCAGGCCGGAAGCCAGAGCTGAGCAGTGGTAAGAGCCGCCCAGGGAGCCCAGGCTGCTGTGGGGAGCCCCAGATGCTCCACCTGCCCTGGGCGGGGGGGAAGGGTGCCCAAGTGCAGCCCCAAGCCCCTGTCCCCATCCCCCAGGGTGTAGAATTTGGCCTCCATGCCCTTCCCATTCTCCTTAGAAATGTTACTGTGATAGTATGATGTATCTTTTGATGTGTAAGGAGCGTCTTAGAAATAGGTTCATGTCTTCTGCTGGCTGGGATAGGGGTTGCCTGTACTGCTTGACAATGTTTTGTACTCTCTGCTGTGTTTATCCTTCGTAAGTGAACAGCTTAAACAGACCCCTTAAGTACTTGCACAATATTGGTTTATCTTTTCATTTTTGCTGGCTCGCAGAAGGTTTGTTTGTCTTTGACACTCACTTGACTGCATTACTGAATAGTCTGTTGCCTGAAGACCAGTTAAGAAAGCACCGTGAAACTGAGTACACCACATGGTGATAGTTGCTGGCATGGGTCCAGTCCAGTTTCAGTAAGAACATTAGTCATGCTTTTTACCAGAAATGCCTTCAGTAACCACCAAGTATTTGAGAGGGTGTTTTTTTTTCATTTCCTCTGCATGTTGTTTTTGACTTTAACCATTTTTTAGTCTCAGGGGAACATCAGCTTTTAGTAACTGAACCTGACCTTTGCTTCACAGATACATACGCAACAAATGGAATGCAAGGCATTTAGCTCTGACAAAAATGTTAGCAGAGCTGGGTCCCAAGGTCTCTCTCTGTTCATCCATCAACAATGAGATTCTCCTGTTACTTTCCTATCAGTCATCCTTCTTAAAGGGCTAGTGTCACGATAAAAAAAATAATTAAAAAAAATTCCTTGTGCTACACGTTAAATTTCAGATGATTAAAATTGAATACCTTTTTAAAATCTCACTTCACTCAGTCTGGATAATGGAACTAGACTGGTCAATTTCACCTATGTTCAGTCAGGTTCACTTTCTGGTTCTCCTGCACTTACAGGGGTCCTCAAACTATGGTCCACTGTGGCCTACACTGAGTCCTTACATGCAGAAAAACATATTTTGAGACTCAAGCAGTGGGGGAAGAGGGTGATTGGAGCTTTGGGAGGGGAGAACCTGTCTTTTACGAAGTGGTCAGTAGAATGAAAAGGTTGGAGAACCCCTAGCCCAACAAAGCTGTGTTTAGAATGGGTGATTTATATTGTATAATCCACACAAAAACATGCTCATACCAACATTACCTCATTTTCTCTCCCTCCCATCCTGACTCTTTTGTTTCCCACACCTGTTGCATGTTGTCATCAACCAAGACTGTAAGCTTTTGAGGGCAGGGACAGTCTTTTTGCTACATGTTTGTACAACCCCTACCATGACGAAGCCCTATTTCTTGCTTGGATCTCCATGCACTACTGTAATGCAAATAAATAATAACAACTGGAGAGGAATATTTAAATTAAAAAGATATTTTAAAATAACGCATTTGAAAACATTTATAATCATATCAGATTTTGTTTTTAAAAAATCCCCCCCTCTAACTAAACCTACATTTTAGGCCTAAACTAGTTGACAATGTCCCTTTAAACCTTCCTGTTAATGTAATTTCCTATTCCCCATGTGATTTTAACCAAAAGATGGCAGCAATCATTTTGCTGATAGCACTATAACCATGATATCCCTCCCTCCTCCATTCAAAGCATATGGTTTCCAGCTTTTGTTTGGATGATTCAGAACTCACTAGTGAGTCAATAGTCAAAAAGGCTGGAGATTGTTATGTCAGAAACCTCCCAATAACAAAGACTAGACAACTGCAAAATGCGTCCATTTGAACATGATATTTTAGGAGTTCCTTTTATTCATTGTCAAGATGTGACAGTTTAGGTAAGTGAGATTGTAAATGTCTCATTGAAACATACTGCAGATCCTTCATCACAAGAAGAAAATACTGTTACCCTTGGGCTGAGTGGTAACTGAAATTCAGGGCCTTGCACGATGGCTACCTTTTGCATGAAAACAAAAGGTATAGACCCATAGACTCAGGGTAGTTTCTTTGCATAATTTCTTTATTTACAAAATATACACAAATGTTGTTTCCCTGAACACACTGGATGCTGTAAAAATCCCTGGTCAGGCACCCCAGCCCTGTCCCAAGAAGCAGCTGTCCTGTCTTTTTTTCCTCTGCTTCTCTCATGGCCTCCCCAGACTCACTGGCAAATGTAAACTACTGCTTCCTTCCTGGGGCTACTCCAAACTCAGTCTCATCACATAACACACAGTCTTCGTCCCCCACTCAGCACTGTTCATTATGCACCTGCACTACACTTATCACTGCAGAGGTTAGTCACACATGTTTACAGGGTGAAATTCACATCTGTGCAGAGACCTAGTGCAAGGCAATGTACCATTTAGGTCAAGGCCTCACATAAATAGGTCAGCCATTTCCGAGTATAAAGAGAGGGAAAAGATGTTGGTGCATTGGCCTTTTGCTGGTCCTCTGCACAGAGAAGAATTTCACACGCTGAGTACATTCCTTATCTGCACACTTTACAAACTTAGCAAGAAAATCCCTGCACACACTGTACTGTCCATGTGAGGCCTGCAGTTTTCAGACAGACATATAACGCAGTAAAACCAAACCCAATTTTTACCAGAACACTCAAAGGTGCATCTTGTCAGTTTAGGCTATTTCCCTGTCAAATTGTAACTTCCTCTCCTCAGCTGTTTCAGTTGGCTGATTGCTCAGAGAAAGGCTGAAATAATGTTTTGTATAATGGGAAAAGTGCACTTTCTTCATATTCAAAAATGACTGAATAATTTTTACTCAAACTTTCCAAAACAATTTACCTATAGGCAGAGACTATCCTTGGGAAATTTCAGCCCTAAAGATGAAAGTTTTGGGAAATTATGATGAATGTCTGAAATTGGGCTAGATGGAAATGGGTAACTACTTATCTTAAAACCTTAACTTCAGTCTTCATGGCTGAGGATGTTAGGGAGATTCCCAAACCTAAGCCGGCTTTTGTAGGTGACAAATCTGAGGAACTGTCACAGATTGAAGTGTCACGAGAGGAGGTTTTGGAATTAATTGATAAACTTAACATTAACAAGTCACCGGGACCAGATGGCATCCACCCAAGAGTTCTGAAAGAACTCAAATGTGAAATTGCGGAACTATTAACTAAGGTTTGTAACCTGTCCTTTAAATTGGCTTCTGTACCCAATGACTGGAAGATAGCTAATGTAACGCCAATATTTAAAAAGGGCTCTAGAGGTGATCCCAGCAATTACAGACCGGTAAGTCTAACGTCGGTACCGGGCAAATTAGTCGAAACAATAGTAAAGAATAAAATTGTCAGACACATAGAAGAACATAAATTGTTGAGCAAAAGTCAACATGGTTTCTCTAAAGGGAAATCGTGTCTTACTAATCTATTAGAGTTCTTTGAAGGGGTCAACAAACATGTTGACAAGGGGGATCCAGTGGACATAGTGTACTTAGATTTCCAGAAAGCCTTTGACAAGGTCCCTCACCAAAGGCTCTTACGTAAATTAAGTTGTCATGGGATAAAAGGGAAGGTCCTTTCATAGATTGAGAACTGGTTAAAAGACAGGGAACAAAGGGTAGGAATTAATGGTAAATTCTCAGAATGGAGAGGGGTAACTAGTGGTGTTCCCCAAGAGTCAGTCCTAGGACCAATCCTATTCAACTTATTCATAAATGATCTGGAGAAAGGGGTAAAAAGTGAGGTGGCAAAGTTTGCAGATGATACTAAACTGCTCAAGATAGTTAAGACCAAAGCAGACTGTGAAGAACTTCAAAAAGATCTCACAAAACTAAGTGATTGGGCAACAAAATGGCAAATGAAATTTAATGTGGATAAATGTAAAGTAATGCACATTGGAAAAAATAACCCCAACTATACATACAATATGACGGGGGCTAATTTAGCTACAACAAATCAGGAAAAAGATCTTGGAGTCATCGTGAATAGTTCTCTGAAGATGTCCACGCAGTGTGCAGAAGCAGTCAAAAAAACAAACAGGATGTTAGGAATCATTAAAAAGGGGATAGAGAATAAGACAGAGAATATATTATTGCCCTTATATAAATCAATGGTATGCCCACATCTTGAATACTGTGTACAGATGTGGTCTCTTCATCTCAAAAAAGCTATACTGGCACTAGAAAAGGTTCAGAGAAGGGCAACTAAAATGATTAGGGGTTTGGAGAGGGTCCCATATGAGGACTTGGAAAAGAAGAGACTAAGGGGGGATATGATAGAGGTATATAAAATTATGAGTGATGTGGAGAAAGTAGATAAGGAAAAGTTATTTACTTATTCCCACAATACAAGAACTAGGGGTCACCAAATGAAATTAATAGGCAGCAGGTTTAAAACAAATAAAAGGAAGTTCTTCACACAGCGCACAGTCAACTTGTGGAACTCCTTACCTGAGGAGGTTGTGAAGGCTAGGACTATAACAGCGTTTAAAAGAGAACTGGATAAATTCATGGAGGTTAAGTCCATTAATGGCTATTAGCCACAATGGGTAAGGAATGGTGTCCCTAGACTCTGTTTGTCAGAGGGTGGAGATGGATGGCAGTAGAGAGATCACTTGATCTTTACCTGTTAGGTTCACTCCCTCTGGGGCACCTGGTATTGGCCACTGTCGGTAGACAGGATACTGGGCTAGATGGACCTTTGGTCTGACCCAGTACAGCCGTTCTTATGTTCTTATGTTCTTATGAGTGGTTGCTGCCTCTCAATAATAATAATAATAATAATAATAATAATAAATTAATAATAATTTTTAAAAATTAGGTCACACAGCTTGAAATGAGCCTGTTCTAAATGCCTTTTCTGAGAGAGGAAGACAGGAATGACAGTCACATTGTTACTTTTAGGAAAAGTCAAACCACCAAAAAACATTTTTAAAACACTAAAATTCCAGTGATTCATTTCTTTTTTAAGTCTCCTAGGTGACTACGCTTCTGAGAGACCACAAGAGCCTGCTAAGTTTCACCAAGCTCCAAAACACCAACAACTAAAACCCCTCTCTACAACTCTGAATAAACTAAGTATATGCAGCCACCTTTAATACGCTTAGTCAATGACCTAATCTATAGTTGTGTAGACAAATAGTCCTTCATTCACTATTTGCTTTTTTTTTATTCTTTGATTATACCATATACATTACTGTACCTCTCCCAGACACCACTGAGACTGCAAATACACCCACCATTACTGTTACCTTTTCCCCTACCTCACCCTCATTTCTATTTATCCACCTGCTGGGTCTTGTAATAATCCTAGATCAGGGGTTCTCAAACTTCACTGTACCGCAACCCCCTTCTGACAACAAAAATTACTACATGGCCCTAAGAGAGAGACCAAAGCCTGAGCCCCCCTGAACCTCACTGCCTTGGGTGGAAGAGCCAAAGCCAAAGCCCGAGCTCCACCGCCCCGGGCGGAGAAGGGGGCAAAGCTGAAGCCCAAGGGCTTCAGACCTAAGCAGGGTGCCTGTAACCTGAGCCCTGCCACCGAGGGCTGAAGCCCTCAGGCTTCGACTTTGGCCCTGGACAGTGGGGCTCGGGCTTCAGCCCCAGGCCCCAGCAAGTCTAAGCCAGCCCTGGCGACCCCATTAAAATGGGGTCCCGACCCACTTTGGGGTCCCGACCCACAGTTTGAGAACCACTGTCCTAGATTGTGGGTGGTCTGGGACATGGACTGTCATTGTTTTACTTGTTTGTACAGCACCTAGCACAATGAGGCCCTGATCCCACACAGGGGCCTCTGGATGCTAACACAATATAAATAGCAGACAAACTGCAGTCTCTATCTGGCTGACATGATACCAAGGGGACTGTTTTAAAGTGACTGGGCTAGACTGTTCTTGCTTCTTGCATGGGTGCTTTAGGGGCAGCGTGCAAGGAAACTTACTCCCTCAACTCCCTACACAAGGACCACGCACAGCCACAATCCCGATGTCCAGGGGAGGGCAAGCGACTGCTTCCTCCTAGTGCTTCAGGTTCAAACCACTTCAAAAAGGGAAGGGAGCAGGCAGGGTCATGGCCCTGGTCCCTGTGCAGAAAAGGGAGCACACTGCACAATCGCATCATCTGTCCTTCCTCTGCTGAAATATTGCCATTTCTACAGGCATCTTTCAGGTTCTTTTTTTTAAAAATGAAGACAACAAAATATAATGAATAATAATGAGCATTACAGAAGATTGGAGAATCTGGTAACTACCATACACTTCATTTTAACCTTTTGTACACTAACCAGATGAGGTCACAGGAACCATGGATGAAAGAAAATGCCTCCTCTGTTTCTTGCCATTGGTTTGGAGCACGTAGGCATGGTGAGAGTTGGTTTCAAAATCAGTCACTTGTCATTTTGTGAATACATGGTGAGCAACTAGCTTGCAGCCCTCAAGGTATTTGTAGCCAACTCTGGATTCTTCCTGCTTTTTACAAAGCAGACTGATCATTTCAGTTCAGATTTCTATCAAGACATATTTTAAACCTCTGCAGATTATATTTACAATGTGGGCATTTTAGATATGCAAGTAATTAAATGTCATCAGGGCTTCTTCAAAAACAGTTGGTTTAACACATCTGCATTTTAAAAATGAGTGTGCATAGTATGAAAACAGAGAGCTAAATGACTTTTTTTTAGATAGGTGGGCTATTCCATTCTTTTCTGTTTAATGATGCTTTGTATCTTAGTTGTTCTTTGAAAACTCCTATGAGTATGCTGTTGGATTATCCTTATCTCTATTATTTTTCTCTGTTTTCTAGATTGTACGGCTCTTGGGGACAAGACCTACCCGTATTTTGTGACTTGTACAGGGCTGAGCATATTGCTGGTAGTCAACAATGTTATTGCTATTTATTAGTAATAATCATAATGTTTTACACATGGCCTTGAACACACATGCCAGAGAAAAACAGAAGCGAGCCCTAGTAGACACACACTTTCACTACTGGTAGCCACTTTTAAACAGGAGAGGTGGATAGCAGAGATATGCTTAAATGGAGAATGGAGATGATAAAAGAACACAGTAAAACATTTTGCACACCCATTTTCATCAAATTTTGTTCCCATTTTTTGTTGAAATTTTGAAATGATTTGTATTTTCTGCCCTGCTCTAGCAGGGGTGCATACAAACAGACCACTAGATGTCACTGTTGCTCTCCATAAACTGAACTGAAAGAGCATCTGTCGGTGTAAATAAGGTCATGTCGTGCACATGAAAGATTATATTCTTCAAGAATCTGAGCACCTTTGCCTTCTGTAAGATGCTGAGCTGTCCCAACTCAGTGCTTTGCAGGACTGGACGCCACACTACCTAGACTTCTTGAGGTTTTTTATCTGCCTGTGAATATGAGGGTTTATGACCATGAAGACATAGAAGCATTCTACAGGAAGGCTGTTGATTCTTCTGAGCAACTACCCTGAGCATTGTGGGGTGCGTGTGCGCTGAACAGGAATCTGAGGGAGCAGAGATATGGAAGGAGCATGGGAGGGAAAATGGTGATGTGGAGAACAGGAGGATGTGACTGAGGGCATGCGGGGCTAGTGGGGGGATGCTGGAGGATGGGGAGGGTGAGTGGCCATGTTGTGGGTGAGAGTGAATGCAGCAGAAGAAGGGAAAAGCAGAAGAACATTGGTGTTTCTCTGCCTTCTCCACCAGACAGATCTGCCCAGTCTAGCTGGGGAGAGGAGTCACGCTGCTCTGAGCCACGGGAGTGCTAAAATGGCTGCCCTTCTCCATAGTCACACAGGTTACTAGTTCCTCACACCAGCCAGCTGAGGGACCAGGCTTCAGCCCCCAGTTAGTGGCTGGTACCATTAATTATAAAAGTTTTATCTTTAGGTAGAAGCTCCGGTGTCTTGTTGGTTTATTCATTTCACAAATGATCTTTACTTCACTCCACCACTAGCTACCAGATTGATGGTGCCAATTAGGAACAGCTGGGACTGGCCAGAGTTGCATTGCCCCAGGGGAACACCAGAGGCACTCTGTCTCAGAGGGTATGTCTACACTGCAATTAGACGCCAGCAGTTGGCCAGTGCCAGCTGACTCGGGCTCATGGGGCTCGGGCTAAGGGGCTGTTTAATTGCAGTGTAGATGTTTGGGCTCCGGCTGAAGTCAGGGCTCTAGGACCCTGCGAGATGGGAGGGTCCCAGAGCTCAGGCTGCAGCCCTAGCCCTTCTACACCGCAATTAAACAGCCCCTTACCCCGAGTCAGCTGGCATAGGCCTGTCACAGGAATCTAGCTGCAGCGTAGACATACCAAGAGAAGCGAGGCTGCCTCCTAGACATTCCGGGTGCATGGGTGAAATACACAAACTGCTACAACATATTGAAGGGTGCACAGGCTCTCCTACCCCTCCACAGGTGGCTAGGCCAGCTCCAATGACTAAGGAATATTGGGATCAGAGCCTGATCCCTGCCTTTTCCACTTCACTGGGGGCAACACACACCCCTTGGAAAGTATCCCATTAGCAGCGCTGGGTTCCTGCTCGTGCATTCTACCCTTGCAGGGGACGAAACACTCCTTCCTTCACCCTCAACTGTGCTCCCACACAAGAGCCAACCAGAATCTAGCATGAAGGACCTGACTCTGCTGCCCTGACACACCGTGAGAAGTCCCTTACTCCGTGAGCAGTCCCACTGAAATTAGCACGAATTGCTGGTGGCAGTCTCAGCAAGAGAGTTGGCGAGTTTGGAGGCTGAATTACCCTCTGCTCCGTAGAGGGAGTCAGAAAGTGAGGCACAGTAGAAGAGCAATGTGGGGAAACATTCACAGCAGCTGTCAGGAATCAGGGCAGAGCCATGAGCACAGATGTGTACCTGGCACGGTTCACCCCCCTCCCTGACACTTGCCCCTTCTGCGCGGGGAGGGAGACCTTGGCACACATCTACCTCAAGTGCGCCAGGTTGCACCCCTTTTTGAGCTCATCCAGAACCTTTTCCTCAGGTTCTGGCTGCACTTCTCCCTGCACCTCCTGATCTACACACACCCCATCCACGGCCCCACGAAGTCACAAGACCTCCTTGTCAGCCTCCTCCTGGCACTGACCAAGGTGGCCATCCACCATACCAGGAGGAGGAAGCTGGAGGTGCTCTGCGACTCTGGGGCCTATTTCAGATCATCCCTTAGGCCACGTCTCTGGGCAGAGTTCCTCTGGGCTGTGTCCACTGGCTCCCACTGGACGCCTTTGAGGAGCAGTGGGCGCTGTCCAGGGTCCTCTGCTCAGTATCCCTGTCAGGTCTGAGGCCTTTTTTCTGTAGTAAAAACAGCAACCATGAGCTAAGTTGCAGAGTCACATCTTCACGTTCCATCTAAATTGCACCAAAACAATGTAATATCACTCTGTCAAGAAGGCACTCCTGTCCTAATAGTACCCACCATCCCCAGCTAAAGAAACAGATCTTAAGATGTTTAAAGAAAATGTTGATAATATTCTGTCTGGCAAGAAACCACTTATCAACAGTTGTGATTGTGAAATCTATATTTTTCAATTGTTTTGCCGTTATGGTCCCTACGTCTCTATTGTTTATCTGTATGGTCTCTGTTTGATTCTTTAATTGTTTCTGTCTGTTGCATAACTAATTTTGCAAGATTTGAATCAACTAAGGTAACGGGTATGATTGGTTAAAGAACTGTTTCATAAAGTGCTAGGATTGGTTAAAATGTTGTTTCATAATACTTTAGTTTAAAATTATTGGCTAAGGTATAGCTAAGTAGGACCCAAGTTTTAACTATATAAACTGGGCTCCAAAAGGAAGTTCTTTGGAACCTAACTCCAGGACAGCCCAAGATCAAAGCTGCCAGACCTCAACAAGCTGCCAACCGTACTGTGCAGGAGTCCCCAGATGCAGAAGTGGTGCCAGGGTTTTTGCCGCCCTAGGCGGCAGCGCTCCTCCTCAGTAATCGGCGTCACCTTCTCCTCCGAAGCTGCGTTCTTGGCGGCGGGGGTCCTTCCGCTCCGGGTCTTCGGGGCACTTCGGCGGCGGGTCCCGGAGCGAGTGAAGGACCCGCTGCCGAATTTCCGCCGAAGACCCGGAGCGGAAGAAGCCCCTCTGGGTGGCCCTGGTTCTCGGCGGCGTTTCCGCGGCCGCTTTTCTTCCTGCCCAGAGGAATTGCCGCCAAAATTCCGCCGAGGGCGGCAAAATGCCGCCTCCCACATCCTCATAGACTCATAGACTTTAAGGTCAGAAGGGACCATTATGATCATCTAGTCTGACCTCCCGCATGATGCAGGCCACAAAAGCTGACCCACCCACTCCTGGAATAATTCTCTCCCTTGACTCAGCTGTTGAAGTCCCCAAATCATGATTTAAAGACTTCAAGTCGCAGAGAGTCCTCCAGCCAGCGACCCCTAGGGTCGCCTAGTGGAAGCGCCAGCCCTGCCCAGATCTAATCTTTACTGGCCATCAAGAAAAGTTCATCTGCATTATTGAGAGTGGTGAGCATTTTATGCTTAGCATGTGTATTCTGTTGATCAATTGTTAATAAATAGAGGTAAAGGATATTACTGTGCAAGGCTTTTTCACTAGGAAACTGCCCCACAGACCTATATTGTCCTGAGTCCACTGGGAATGGGTGTTGGCCTGAGCCCACGGAGGGGTAGAGTTGGGCCCTTTACTCCCTGAGTGCCAATGAGAAAGGGTAGGGGGCTGGGAGCCCTAAATTGTGCAGGTAACATACCCTCTGGTTCCCTGATTTTGACCTCACTCCCAACCCTGTCTTCTCATTTGTTGCCCCCCAAACTCTTTTGACATCTCAGTCCAGTGGCTTCTCCCCTTAGGCTGGGGGGGGGGGGTTAAGACGTGGGCTGGCTTGCACCCGCCCATCCCTGGTGATTCAATAGGTGTCAGGAATCAGGGCCTGCAGCAGAAAGAGTCTCCAAGCAACCTAACGAGTGTGGTTAGCCTATAGAAGGCAGCCTAATTGCCTCCCTGTCTGACTAGTTGGCAAAGTCAGCAGAATGGCTCTTAAGTCCAGCAGCAGCAGCCTTTCGGTGGCTACTTGAAGCATTCATTCTTGACTGCGGTAGCACCTGTGCTTGCTTGTACCCAGCTTGGCCTCTGTCTAGCCTCACTCCAAATAACCTGGTCCTGACCTTTGGCTCTGACTCTTGGCTCTGGTATCTGGCCTCTGGCTCTGATTCCTGATTCCTGACTCTTGCTCTAACCACAGGGTGTGATGGCCCATGCCCCAGTCACTCATAGCAACTGCCCATGTTGTGTCAGTCTGGAGAGAGGACTTCAGTCTCCTGTGATGTCAGTGGAGCAATTTTCACACTTAAGCCCATTCTTACATGCACAGAGCACATATAGTTTTCTGTTTCTTTGCTGTTGGCTCAGTCCCACACTCACTTTGGTTTTCTTCAGATTGAAACTAACACATGTAATTTGTGTTATCGCCACAATTTTATTAGACTCTAAGTTTCAAAGGGTTTCAGCTGCATGACTGCCTGAAAGTCAGAGACATGCAGCTCCAGCTTCATAAAGCACTTCAAAGCTATACTTCAGTGTATCTAGATCCAGTCAACTGAAGGCACAAAAACTTTAGCTACAGTGCTGTATCTGTGTTTCTTAAAATCCACTTTACAGTATAGTGTGATTTAGAAATGAAAATGTTGTTGACCTTACATCAGAAAATAAAAGCTCTTCAGAGAAGAAAGTATCCTAATTGCAAAACTCGTGTAAAATTTTCTTTCTCTGTGTGTTGGTCAGTGCTCAAACACTTATTTTTTAAATGTTTTACTGTGAATTCCTCATGATGTTGTTTTGCTTCCATTGCATATTCCCCACCAGTGAAGCTTGTGAGTCATCCTTGAAAACAGGAGTCTCCATGGTGACTAATTCCTGTGGGATGAAAATAAGTGAGTAAAGCCAACATTTTCTCCACTTCCAAATATTTTTCTTCTGTGATTTCTGACAGAGTTGAGTTTAGAATGATAGTAAACATATGGGAATGTCCCCACAACACCCCACTTTTTTTTTTTTACTCTTCAATGTAAACAGAATTCTCCTGACTGTGGAAAGAGACTTTCTGCTCCACCGTACATCTGCAATAAGCTGCTCAGCATGTTCTCATTTAATGAAAACTCTCCTAGAAGGATAAATTGACATAATCTGAAGCAGACACACCCTTACAAGAATTTCGAGGGGTGGAAAACATGAATCTCAACTTAGATTTCCTTCATGAAGAATCTGCACAGAATCATCTTTCATCTATCCTGCCAAATTCAATTTGGCAATGTTGCAGATGTTTATATAATCTTATTTTCTCTGCAAATCTGCAGTAAGGGCCTGGGCTGCATCCAAGTTCAATGTAATTTAGGAGAGGTTATGGGTGCAAAGTTGTCACCTTTGTAACCCCTGACCCTGGGGCAGACTGACTGTTGGTCTGGTCCCCAGAGCAAAGGAACACAGACTCAGGGCTACTCTACTTCATGTTCAGCTGCTCATGGCCCCAAAGGGCCATTCTGGTAGGTGTTGATCACCAAAGCCAAGGCACCTTTCCCCAGGCACATACCCTATGTAAAGGGCAGGAGGGAAGGTGGCTTTGGAGCCACTAGGGTGGACCTACTGTGATGGATCTGCTAACCAGAAGACTATGATTCCCAATCCCCCCTCCCCTCTCTCTGCACATCCCCTTCCTCCTAGACCGGGCACATTTGGGAAGCAGCAGCAGCAGCATGGCTAGGCAGGAGCTGCAGGGAAGATAGATGCGGAGAGAAACCAGTGAAAGGAGTCGGATGCAGTAGAAACCAGGGAACCACTGTGGAGCAGGGTGTGATTGTTGGGCATGCAGCTGCGACTAGGTCTGTGTGGGACTTACAAGGAATAGCAGAGGCTGGGCAGGGAGCCGATGTAGAGGGGGCCCAGGGAGAGAGACACCACTAACTGATCCTCTCCTTGAAACCTGCAAACTCCTATTTGCTGGGAATAGAGACTGGACTGGAGAGGGCACCCTAGGCACTACGCCTGAAGAATCCTAATCCTCAATTGGACTGCCCCTAAGGGCCAAAACAAGAACTGTATCTGTTTAAGTCTTTACACCTAGGATATCTTCAACCTTCCCTCTCTTGCCAGCCCTAGTCAAATATCCTTTCACGTGTCTGAGTGTTACTGGGTGGGACCCACCAGGGCTAGCACCTACAAAAGCCATCAGCGCTTGCCTCCAAGCCGTAGTACACCTGTCACACTACCAGTACCTTAGAGTGCTGGGATACTACAGTGCTGAACAGCTCTTTTAATTACACTACACCAACTGAGTATACCTCTACACAGCGAGAATCCTTCTCCGGCCAATGACACTGCCTTTAAGGCTGCTTTGCACAGTCACCATAGAACAAAGCTGCTTCAGAGGTGCCAATGCTCTAGCCCCTAGCGCTTTATTACTTATTTGTTTTACAATAGCACCCAGAGGTCCCAGTCAAGATGGGAGCCCTGTTGTGCTACGTGCTGTACAAATACACAGAAAGAGGCCTTTCCCCAGACGAGTTTATATGCTCAGTAGTGCAAAGTGAGCCATTTCAGTACAATTTTGAATGGGAGCAATAACTCAAAGCAAGTTAGAAAAAGAGCATTACTGTTACTGTGTACAGGACTGAAATAGATGTTGCACTGAAAATACTACAAACCTGTAACTGAAACTGTATTATTTTGCACAGACCTCGTTGCTCTAGCTTCATATGAACAAGATAAATTTAAGTAGGTGCGCTGATGGAGAAATTTAGAATAAAAAAGTGGAAATCATTCTGCCTTACTTGGGGGAGGATGAAGGTGAGGGGAAAAAAGCAAAACACACAGACACAGTCAAGTAGCTCTGATTAGCTTTGCATTTTGCCCTCACGTTGATCTTGGTGTAAACAAGTCAAACACTTTTTGAACTTTTAAAACCGTTATGTTTGATTTGATCACTAGGAAGGGAGTCAAGTGAACATTATTATTTTTTCTACTTCAACTTGATCATTTAACCAGCTAAACCTTTATAATACAGCTTGTCACCCATTCCGGATAATGTTTTTATGATTAAACTGTTTCTGGATTTTTTTAAGTAACTATAATTATGACAGGCCTGTGAAACTAGTTCTCAGAGATAGTAGGACTGAATCTTCACTCCCTTGCTCCAGTGTCATGCTAGAGTAATTCCACTGATTCATTGGAGTTACTCCTGATTCTTACTGGTTATGAGAGGATCCTATCCTACGTGCTGCTATTGTCAGCAGTGAGGGCTGGTTACACTAATTCCTCTCTGTCCCTAAATAATGGCACAAGGAATTAGGGTCAAATCCTGGAGGTCCTGAGCACTGCAACTGTCATTGACTTTCATGGGAGTTATGGTGCTCAGCTCCTTTCAGGTTTTGAGACTCCCATTGACTTCAGTGAGAGCTGGTTAAGGCACTACACAGCCCTGCAAGTCCACTCCCCAGCCATTGAAGCCAGTAGCTTTGCCTTTGACTTCAAAGGGATCAGATCCCTGGGGTTCAATTCTCGTGTTGAGTGACTCCTTACCCCATAAGTAGTCCTACTGAAAACAAAAAGAGAGCAAGATCATATTGTTTGATCTACACCTATTTTACAACAGTAATTAAAAAAAATGAATGTTAAAATAAAATTAGTTCTCACTTCAGTCAGGAGAACTGCCTTTGGTTTGACCTGGGTTAACTTGCTTGCCCATGATGCACATAACCAGTTCTGGGGAACCAGACATTTGAGTGGGGTGAGGCAAATGATGTCTTCCCCCATCCCAGGAACAGCTATGGTTGATGGCGATAAGTTTGTGAGGCAGTATGGGAGGGCACCAGTGATACATGCATACTTTGGTTACCAGCAGTATGTACTAGTATCACTGACAGTGAGAATTAGTTACATTATGTTAGTTTCGGGGTCCCACTGTGATTTATAGATTATAATTGCTTCTTCTTATAGTGCTTTTCATCCTAGATTTCCAAGCACTTTACAAAGGAGGATGAGTATCATTTCCATTTTCCAGATGCAGAAACTGAGGCACAGAGAGGTGAAGTGACTT
The DNA here is from genome assembly GCF_028017835.1 of Emys orbicularis. NCBI lineage: Eukaryota > Metazoa > Chordata > Testudines > Emydidae > Emys > Emys orbicularis. The sequence continues at coordinate 321,927,324 of NC_088683.1, read as the reverse complement.
GCCCAAGGTCACACTGCAAGCCAGTGCAGAACTGGCAAGAAAAATCTGGTTATCTGACTCTCCGTGCAGTGCCCTATCCAGTAAATCACGTTACTGCCCATACAAACTTGTGGGCTTTTTTAAATTGCAAGTTAAATGTTCTTGATCTGACTTCAAATTCTACAGCATTTGCACTAAAATTCTACGTGCTACAAATCAAGGGAAATGGAGTGATAAGTTGCGGAAAGAACGGAATTATTAACCTACTGCTTACTGATTAAAAATACTGTTATAAACCTGCCCTGCTTTTTAGGGCTTCTCATAGTCAGATACTTTACTCTAAAAAGGTTTGGATCACATTACACTGCTCTACAGCCAAAATGCTTCTGAAATAAATGTAGTCAAACTTTACTAATTCTGGGTCACTGAGAATGAAAATGATGCTTAAAATTGTTGATTGGCTCTAGTTTTCAAGATATGCTATTGGGTCAGTATATACGACCCTTGACTTGGGAATGGTGGAGGATAAGTGAGTTATAAAGGGAAGGGATCTCAATTTAAACCAGAAATGACTAAAATACATCTTTGACTGGATCTATGACTAAATCTATGACTGGGTTTGGACAGTACTTGCTTTTTAGGCAAAACAATGAATGATGCAATCTGAAGCTGGTATTGCGTCATACATGTTATGAATTGCATCATGTTATTCCTAGAAGTCATGGATGATGCAATCATAACGAAGCTTACATCACTCTGCTGAACAAATTGCCCTATATCAGCTCTAGAAATCATACAGTGTCGTGCTCTCTTATTTGTCAGTGTTTGATTTTGCAAAGGGACACATTTCTGTTTAGCCAAAGTGAGCAGAGATGCCTCGTACTTGTGTGAACAGTGCAGATAACTTCTGCTATGTTTGTGGTGAAGTGACTTTTGCATCACAAAAGCGCAGTCTAACCACTATGGTTAAGAAAGCCTATCACCTTTATTTTGGCTGCAAAATTGGAGATCAGGACAAGAGGTGGGCCCCACACATATGCTGCAACACTTGTGCAACAAACCTTCGCCAGTGGTTGAACAGGAAAAGGAAATCTATGCCTTTTGCAGTGCCAATGATTTGGAGAGAGCCAACAGATCATACCAGCAATTGTTACTTCTGCATGGTGCTCCAGTTGGGAAAGGTGTGTCAAAGAAGAAAAAGTGGACTGTGCATTATCCAAACATTCCATCAGCTATACGCCCAGTACCCCACGGAGAAGGACTGCCGGTTCCTGATGCACCAGAATCATTCTCACTTGAGTCAGACGAGGAAGAGGAAGAGGATGAAACTTCTGGTCCTGAACCATCAATGTCACAGGACCCACATTTTCTCCCATCCTCCTCCTCTGAACCACACCTCATAACTGTCATAAGAGTCAGTCATAAGATGAACTGAATGACCTTGTCAGGGATTTGGAACTACCCAAGAGTAAGGCAGAGCTGTTGGGCTCCAGACTACAGCAGTGGAATCTCCTGGCAGGTGATGTTAGGGTTTCCATGTTCCGTGACCGTCAAAAGGATCTTGTCCCATTCTTCTTCATGGAAGGTGATCTTGTAGCCTGCAACAACATCGATGGTGTGATGGCAGCCCTCAACATCGTTCACGATCCAGATGAGTGGAGACTGTTCATTGATTCATCGAAGACGAGTCTTAAAGCTGTTTTACTGCATAATGGCAATGTTTTGCCATCAATTCCAGTTGGTCATGCAGTCCACATGAAGGAAACCTATGACAACATGAAACAACTTTTGAGGTGCATAAACTATGACCAACATCAGTGGCAGCTTTGTGGCGATTTGAAGGTTGTTGCTCTCTTGCTTGGTCTGCAGACTGGATACACAAAGTACTGCTGTTTTCTCTGCGAATGGGATAGTCGTGCAAGAGATTCCCACTACATCAAGAAAGATTGGCCACTCCGACAGTCATTGGAGCCTGGGAGGAAACGTGTTCAGCATCCACCACTTGTTGAATCAAGGAAGATTTTGTTACCACCCTTACACATCAAGCTGGGTCTGATGAAGAACTTTGTCAAGGCCATTGACAAAACACAAGCAGCTTTCAAGTACCTCCGTGGAAAATTTCCAAGGTTAAATGAAGCTAAGATAAAGGAAGGTGTCTTTGTTGGTCCTCAGATTCGTGAACTTCTTTGAGATGATGCATTTGACCATGCACTGCGTGGCAAGGAAAAGACGGCATGGAAAGCCTTCCAGTTAGTGGCAATACATTTTCTCGGAAACAACAAGGCAGACAACTACAGGTTGTTGGTGGAAAACCTCCTCAAGGCATACAAAAGCCTTGGTTGCAACATGTCACTAAAGATAAATTTTTTGCACTCTCATCTAGATTTTTTTCCACCGAACTGCGGAGCAGTGAGCGACGAGCACGGCGAGCGATTTCACCAGGACATTGCAACAATGGAGAAACGCTATCAGGGCAAATGGAGCCCATCAATGCTTGCAAACTATTGCTGGACAGTGACAAGAGATGCTCCATTTAATGAATACAAGAGACAAGCCAAGAAGCGCCGAGTAGACTAAACAGGACTAAAATAGGACTAAACTATGTACAGAATAGTTTTTTGCCTTTTGTTTCATAATAAATTTTATTTATATAACCCTTTTGCTGATTTTTAAAGTGTTACATAAACAGGACAAGTGAAATATTATCATGTAAAGCAACCATAAACACATGAAAAGACCTAGGTTTACAATTTATGATTAAAACTCTTCTATCTACACAATATACATAGACATAAAATGTAAAAACTTAAATATCTTAGAAACAGTAGCCAATCAGTTGTTTTAATTGTCATATTTGAATTCAGCACATCAAAATACATAATAAATAGCACATTTTATCTCTGAAGCAGACGACTTCTCAAAAATTGTAGACCAGTGTAATGCTACTTTTCAATTAATACATGTAAACAGGTTTAAAGCTTATCACAGCAGAGAAACCATAAAAAAACCAAAAACCCTGGTTTGCTGTGTGTGATTGGGGAAACTGAGGCACGCTGCCTCATGGCCTTAATGGCTGGATGCCAAGAGAACTATAACAAACTGCCTTTGAGCTAGTCAGTGACTAACCCTCTTGCAGCAAACTAAGAGGGGAGGTGTGATGCTCTGTACCTCGGGGGAACACCCTACACCCCCATGTTCATCTTTATAAAATGATTGTGTGGTATCCAATGCAAAGTTTGTCATGTTGGGTGTCTTCAGAAGGCTCATAATGCACTGAGCATGGTTGTTATAGTAATTGTTACAGTAATGTTATAGTAAGGTTATAGGTTATAATTTCATGTATATAGTTATGAGGCTGAAAATGTATCCTCATGTCTTAAAGCAAGCCCATGCAAAAACTCGCCAAGAGCAGAGAGGCAGTTCACACCTTGTCAGGGCATGGATGGGACAAACCCAGCCCAGCCTCACAGGAACAATGGACACTGGCTTAGGCAGCAACAAAAGAATCTGTTAGACCCTCAAGGGAGTCACCCCCTTCCTTTTGGCAGTTTGGGACTCTGATGAGGTAATGCTCACCTGACTCTGAAGCAGGGGGGAGGGGGCAAAGCCAAGAGGAAAGAAAGGACATGATAAAAGGGAGAGACATTTTGCCATGCTCTCTCTCTTCCACCTACATCTACAGACACCACCGCCACCAAGCGACTGAAGCGCTGATCAAAGGGGAGAGCCTGACTGAAAAGTAACCAGCCAGCCTGTGGTGAGAAACACCTAAGATTGTAAGGACATTGAAAGTGTTAAGATCAGCTTAGAATGCCTTTTGCTTTTATTTCATTGACCAAATCTGACTTGTTATGCTTTGACTTATAATCACTTAAGATCTATCTTTATAGTTAATAAATTTGTTTGTTTATTCTACCTGAAGCAGTGCGTTTGGTTTGAAGTGTGTCAGAGGCTCCCCTTGGAATAACAAGCCTGGTACATATGACTTTCTTTGTTAAATTGACTAACTTATATAAGTTTGCAGCATCCAGTGGGCATAACCGGACACTGCAAGACGGAGGTTCCTAGGGTTGTTTCTGGGACCAGAGATATTGGCTAGTGTCATTCGCTTGCAAGTAGCTGGGAGCAGCTTACATGCCAGAGGCTGTGCATGAACAGCCTAGGAGTGGGGATTCTCACAGCAGAGCAGGGTAAGGCTGGCTCCCAGAGCCAAGGATTGGAGAGGCCTAGCAGATCACCGGTCCAGATAACACCAGAGGGGAACATCACAGACACAAATCAGACATCAAGAATTGTAACATTCAAAAACCAGTAGGAGAGCACTTCAATCTCCCTGGACACTCAATAACAGACTTAAAAGTCATCATTCTTCAACAAAAAAACCTTCAAAAACAGACTTCAACAAGAAACTGCAGAACTGGAATTAATTTGCAAACTTGACACCATCAAATTAAGCCTGAATAAAGACTGGGAGTGGCTGGGTCACTACAAAAAATAATTTTCCCTCTGTTGATATTCACCCCTTCTTGTCAACTGTTGGGAATGGGCCACTTCCACCCTAATTGAATTGGCCTCGTTAGCACTGACCCCCGACTTGGTAAGGCAACTCCTATCTTGTCATGTGCTGTATATTTATACCTGCTTACTATATTTTCCACTCCATGCACCTGATGAAGTGGATTATATCCCATGAAAGTTTATGCCCAAATAAATTTGTTAGCCTCTAATGTGCCACAAGGACTCCTCATTGTTTTTTCACAGAGAGATCACTATATCTGACCTATCAGTCCTCATCTTCAAAGGAAATTTACACAACGCTTTCAAAAGACGAGCCTGGGAGCTTAATATTACTCTGATAGACCCTAAAAATCATTCACTGAACAGAGACACTTAATTTATGGGTTATTACAACAATCTGTAATCCAATAAAAGGTATTACCTCATCCACCTTGTTTATCTCAATAGACATGTGGTAGCTGATCACATATGAATGAGGTGTTCCTGAATTTGCTATGATTTTTTTCTGTATTTTGTACCTTTTTATATGTTTAGTCACAATTGGTATCCATGAAGGACATTTAAAAAAAAGTAAAATGCTTACAGTAATAACAAATTCCTTTATAATTTGTATAGATTTGTAAGAAATAAGCATTATATAATGCTTTTCAGTAATTCTTTAAATTTGCAAATACCTTGCTTCAGTCATTGTATGACCATGTAGAAAATGTCCTTATTATATTAAATAGCTGTCCCTGAGGGTTGAAAAACTTTTTGTTAGGTTTTTTTATCCTAACTTTTTGTTAGGTTTTTTTAAACATGCTAAGAATTCAGATAGAACCTGCTGAACACTTCATTATTTAGATGCAAACATTAGGTCTTTTCATGTGTTTATGGTTGCTTTCCATGATAATATTTCATCTATCCTGTTTATGTAACACTTTAAAAATCAGTGAACCACCAATAGGAAGTGTTCCTAAAAGGATTCTGTGATAGGAGGCCTGGAGGCCTTGTGGCCCTGTATCACCCCCACCCCAGGAAAGAGCAATATAGACATCTCCAAGCTGCCCACAGCGGCTGTGTGGGACACAGCCAACGAGAGGGGTTGCAGGGACCAGCCAGTCAGGGCCCAGAAGGCAAACATTAGGATTTTTGTCGGCAAACATTAGGATTTTTGTATGCAAACATTAGGATTTTTGTCGGCATCCTCATGGTTTTTTCTTTTCTTAAAACAGGAGTCTGAAAAAAGTGGAAAATAAAATAAAATAAACATAGGTAAGTAAACAAATTCTTCTTAGTCAAAGCTATAGTAGTCCCATATTGAAACGTATATATCCTCATGTTCTGTCAGTGATCTTGTGTAATGCTTATTTTCTGTTTACTATAGCTGCTTTACTAGTAATGTTAAAGTAAAGTTATGCTTAGATTATGCTTAACCATGATAGTGAATCTGTAATGGGGTGGCACCCACCTCTCACAAGCGCCCCCGGTTGAGTGTGTGCGTGCCTGCAGTTGCTCAATTTCTAGGCTCACAGTGACCCCTGTCAGTTGCTGCGCTTGTCAGGCGGGTCTTTGGTGACTCAGCCCTCCCATTAAGTCACACACACAATCTGTTTGCAAACAAACAAACTCCTTCTGGGGTATAAGTCCAAAAAGTCCTACAGCCTCCCCGGGCTCAGTCCTTTAACAATCCGACTGGGCCCATCACGGTACCCCTCTGTTGGCAATGTCTCTTTAGCTCTCCCCGGGCTCTGGTCCTCAGTCTGACCAACAGGTCCTATCTCAATACCCTCGTTGGTCAGTTTGTGTGAAGGTGCCTGCTCTGGGATGGAACAGACCCCCTAGGGCTTCATCCCTGGAGGCTCTTCACCTGCCCTTTAGTTCTGTGACCCCAGCTCTCCAGCTGGGTCAGTCTCAGTTCAGCCCCCTTCCAGGGGGGCCGTAACAGGTCCACGTACAGTCCCTTCCCTGGGCCTGTCTAAACTCTCTTCTCTCAGGGCAAAGCCACTTCCCCAATGGCAGTTTGGAGTGGGGGGAGGGACCCTGGCCCACCCACTACTCCAGGTCCCAGCCCTCTAAGTAGCAGCCACATGCCATGTCCCTTTAACTAATTACATTTCCCTGGGCCACTTCCCCGTAGCCCATCTTAATTGAGTCTTGGTAGGCATCCAGAAACTATACCCTCGCTTTCCCGCTCCCTGCCAGCAACTACCTGCCTTAGCCCCTGCAGCCAGCCAGGAGCACCTCTAGCTCCCCTGGTCCCTGCAAGCAGACTGATCTATCCAGCCCTTTCAGCTCCTTTTTATATGAGCCTTCTGGGCCCTGACTGGCTGGTCCCTGCAACCCCTCTCGTTGGCTGTGTCCCACACAGCCGCTGTGGGCAGCTTGGAGATGTCTATATTGCTCTTTCCTGGGGTGGGGGTGATACAGGGCCACAAGGCTTCCAGGCCTCCTATCACAGAATCCTTTTAGGAACACTTCCTATTGGTGGTTCACTGATTTTTAAAGTGTTACATAAACAGGATAGATGAAATATTATCATGGAAAGCAACCATAAACACATGAAAAGACCTAGGTTAACAATTTATGATTAAAACTCTACTATCTACACAATATACATAGACATAAAATGTAAAAACTTAAATATCTTAGAAACAGTAGCCAATCAGTTGTTTTAATTGTCATATTTGAATTCAGCACATCAAAATACATAATAAATAGCACATTTTATCTCTGAAGCAGACCAGTGTTATCTTAAATGGAAAATTTTATATGGCTTCCTTGAACAACCCTTCCCCCGTTCTTTGTGTGCAATTAGATCATAGTTTGTAAATGTTTGATCCACAAATGGAACAGAGTCAGACAAGAAGAGGCCAGTCCTGCTGTCATCCTTAAAGTATTCATGCTCATTAAAGAGAATGGCAGGAGAAGAGTGCACAAATGTAGGCTGCCAGCCAATCAAAATAGAGTGGAGAATACTGAGAAGTTCAAAGTGGGGCATTACATTATAAATCACAGAATGTATGAAGCTGTACAATCAAGCCACCTCATTCCCATCTGAAAATTGCCCATCTTTACACAGCTTACTCAGACCTACCTAATATAAAAGAGCCCTCTCTCCTACACTGTACCCCACAGAGAATTTCTAAATTGTGTTGTTTACTTATTATTGTGCTGTTCTAATCTGAAAAGTGACTCTGCAAAAATAGCATTGGGGGTTCCATGTTTATTGTTTCCCAAAGACTTCGATATCAGTTGTGCTCTGTGTACTAGTGAAATGATTGTTTTTTCTAACTGCTGGCCCTGCACATTAAACCTGAGATCTGAGAGACCAATCAGGTTCTGTCCTTCTCCCACATCATCACCAGTGCAGAACAAAAGTTCTGCAAACCAAAGTACATCCAGTTACACCTGAGCAACCCCACTGTCTTCCAATTATGGTCATAGCAACATCTGTGCAGCCTCATGATCTTCAGTACAGTTGCATAAGTTAAGCTGATTGGAACTTCATAAACAATTCTGCTGATGATGCAGAACCAACTCTCTCTCTTTCTTATGTATTGGTTCTGCAGAACTAATTGAAATTAAAAAGCAACACAAACTTATTTTTGTCACTAGAGCAAGCTGTTATGACTGAATAAATACAGAATGAAGATCTGTTGATTGTACGGGTGCTATGTTTACAGTCTCTCTTTCAAAGCAGAACTGCACTTGCAGAGTGCATGTTACATAACTATTTTATATAGGAAGGACAAGGATGACCTTGGTCTCCTAGTTCAGTATACAAAACTCTGTTGAGATTTTCGTTTTAGAATATGCATGTTGCGTACTTCCTGTACAGAGAAGGTTGCAAGGCTGCTACTAGCAGGTCAGGCTTTTGTATCAGATATAGATTGAATACAGAGCTCACTTCTCAGAGAGATACACACCAGATATATTCACTGTAAGATCCATTAATGTAGGGTGACCATATTTCCCTATGCTGAATACGGGACACCTGGTAAAATTACTCGTATTCAAGCGAATTCCATGGCAATCAATCAGAACTATGCAGTACAAAGGTTCAAATTAACATCAAGTTGACTGAGCCCCTGTTAAAAAGAAATACAGCGTACTCGGATTCTTTTTATTTACCTTCTTATCTTTAAGGCTTTAAGGTTCACACGGGGAGAGGTGATACACACACACTCCCGTACACCTCTCTTACACAGTGGGGCGGGACACCAACCGACCCGACCCTCCCTGCCCAGTGCTCTCCGCCCTCCATGCCTGGCTGGGCCCCCAGGACAGACCCGCCTCTCCTGGTACCTGGCGCCACGTCTTCCCAAGGCAACACGTGGGGGGGCATGCAGGGTCACATGCCCCCCTCCACAGATTTCTGGCAGGATTCACACCAGAATGTTGCCAGCAGCAGCCTTTCCAAACTGTGTGGGAGGGACGGGACAGGAGCTGCTTCCACATGCAGGGGAGTGGGCAGAGGTGAAAGTAAGCCGGTATGCCCCGGTACGGCATACCGGCAAGAGCCGGTGCGCCGTACTGGGGCGGATTGACTTCCCCGGGCGGCAATTTAAAGGGCCTGGGGCTCCCAGCAGCGGCTGGAGCCCTGGGTCCTTTAAATTGCCACCAGAGCCCCGCTGCTGGAGCCCTGGGGTAGCGGCGGCGAGGCTCCGGGGGTTATTTAAAGAGCCGGGGCTCCCGCTGCCTCTACTGCCCTGGGCCCTTTAAATAGCTGCCGGAGCCCCGCTGCCACTACCCCAGGGCTCCGGGGGCTATTTAAAGGGCCGGGGTGGTAGAAGCAGGGGAGTCCTGGGCCCTTTAAATAGCCCCCAGAGCCCTGGAGTAGCGGCGGGACTCCGGGGGCTATTTAAAGGGCCCGGGGCTCCTGCTGCCTCTACGGCCCCGGCTTCCCTGTGCCAGTGCTGTGCAGGGCTTGGATTCTCCTGGCCAGCAACGGGCTGGAGGGTCTTGGGCTTTCCTGGGGCACCAGCCCAGCCAGAGGCAGTGGGGGAAGGAAGGAGCCTGCCAGCCAGATTGTTGGTAAGCTGAGCACTCCAAGCAGGGGCTGGTTCTCCGCACAGTGCTGGGAATGGGACATAGCCCACTGGGGGGGGGGAGGAATATCGGGGAGCAGTGGTGCAAAGGGGCAAAGCAGGGAGAGGACAGCAAGAGGGGGCGCACGTAAAGGGCCAGTGGGTGGGCAGCAGAGGCGACACGGAATCGGCTGCTGCCTGGCGCCTGCCCACACTCACGGGCCGCTGCAGCACGCAGCCAGTGCTGGCTGGAAACGGGATGGGGGCGAGGCCCTGCTGGCTGAGAGCTGGCCCGCAGCAGGAGCTGCGCTGACAGACCAGCAGGGGGACTGGCCGGCCCCGCATGCTGCAGCTTTGCCCCGCCACCAGCCTTGCACACCCATCCCCATCGTCGGCCACTGGACCCTCCCACTCACCACTGGTGGGCAGGCTGCTGGCAAGCAGGGATCCGGCCAGCAGCAGGACACAATGCGGGGGAGACAGAAAATATGGGACAATTTGCCCATTTTTAAGAAAAATTTGGGACACCTGCAGGAGGGCTTAAATATGGGACTGTCCCTTTAAAACCGGGACGTCTGGTCAGCCTACATTAATGCTCTTCCAGTTATGGCTAAGGTTAGCTTAAATAAGTTATTTTAAAGTGCTCCACCTAGTGGCTGAACACTATAATACAGTTTAGTTTCCATTATATCTCCCCCTTTAAGTTTTACATTTCTACCATTTACAACATGTAAGCTGTCGTGCTATCTTTGACGTTTGGTACATATCAGTCTATTAAATGTCTCTGAATTGAACTTTTTTACTAATTACATGACCCAAACACATAACAACTTGGTCATCTGGCTGTCCATTAGTTACAATGACTGGCTGTGGTCATTTCTGAATCTCTGAGTTCCCTTCTTCTTGTTCTGCACCCACCATCTGTAGCATTTGCCATGCTGATTGCTTTTGCTGAGGAACAAACTATAGATGTCGACAGTTTCTGCTGATCTCTCCACTGTTGGTTTCGATCATATATGATCTGGGCACTGAATTCCTTTTCTTTACAACAGCTGGAGTTGTCCATCCTTTTTCTCCATCCAATTTGACATGAACAATCAACAGTCTAGACCCGGCAGTTCCCTAACTGAGTGATATTGTTTAGCATTCCATTACAGTGCATTTCCATATAAATGTAAAATAATTTAGTTTTGTTTCATAATCATGCCACTATAGTACAGGATTATTACTCGCTGACTGACTCAAGTCTACGCCTAGTTACTTGGGCTGTCCAGTGGGAAAAGGGTTTAGCCATTAAACATGGGGTACATCCACACTACCCGCCGGATCGGTGGGTAGCGATCGATCTATCGGGGATCGATTTATCACGTCTCATCTAGACGCGATAAATCGATCCCCGAACGCGCTCCCCGTCGACTCCGGAACTCCACCAGAGTGAGCGGCGGAAGCGGAGTCAACGGGGGAGCTGCAGGCATCAATCCCGCACCGTGAGGACGAGAGGTAAGTCAATCTAAGATACGTCGACTTCAGCTACGCTATTCTCGTAGCTGAAGTTGCGTATCTTAGATCGATCCCCCCCCCGCAGTGTAGACCAGCCCATGATCTGTGAGGAAAGGTTGAAAGAACTGGGCATTTTTAGTATAGCGAAGAGAAGACTGAGGCAGGACATAAGTCTTCAAGTATGTAAAAGGGGGGGAGGGATAGCTCAGTGGTTTGAGCATTGGCCTGCTAAACCCAGGGTTGTAAGTTCACTCCTTGAGAGGGCCACTTAGGGATCTGGGGCAAAATCAGTATTTGGTCCTGCTAGTGAAGGCAGGGGGCTGGACTCCATGACCTTTTAGGGTCCCTTCCAGTTCTATGAGATAGGTATTTCTATATATTATAAAGAAGATAATGATCAATTGTTCTCCATGCCCACTGAGGGTAGAAAAAGAAATAGTTTGCAACAAGGGAGATTTAATTTAGATATTAGGAAAAACTTTCTAACTAGGCACTGGGACATATTACCTAGAAAGATCGTGGACTCCCCATCACTGGTGGTCTTTAAGAGAAGGTTAGACAAATCTGTCAGGGATGGTCTAGGTATACTTATTCCTGTATCTGCACATGAGCTCGGACTGGATGACCTCTTGAGGACCCTTCCCACCCTATGTTTCTTTGATTTCTATAATTAATAAGATGAATAGAAAATAGAGAACACTCCACTTGTGCCATTTGACAGAGTTAATGTTGTACAATCCTAAACTTTGGAAGTTGTTGACTTTTTTATTTTTAGTTGTTTGCATCCTTAACATTACATGAACATAGTTAGGTCCTCAGCTGGTGTAAAGCATCGTATCTCCACTGTATAGCACCGCTAAAAACAATGGAATTATAACAAATTACATTAGTTGAGGATCTGGCTCAGTGTTTTATCCATTTAATTTCCCATGTTTTTTTTTTTAATGGAAAGATATAGAGATGGATGAACAAACATTGCCTGCCTGCCTGTGGTGCCCCTGTGAAGTGCCCACTTTTTTATCTATACCATGAATACTCAAGGTATAAGTTACAAGTTGTGATACTGACAGACTGGTCAACTTGGCTATGGCCCCTAACAACCTAACAAGAGGCATTGAAATGTAATCATACAATCTACTTGTATGTGAATTTCAGAGAGCTGTCCTAGACCAGCAAACGTTAACTCATTTATTTGTAGGAATAGAAATCAAGGGTAGATGCTAAGTGAATTTGTCTGTGTTTACCTGTATCTTGTTAGAAGTTTAACAAAATTATCTAATAAGTTTGTCAATGCTAATGACAAATGCTGTTCCTGTCTCATAATGCTTCATTAATGTATTTTATTGATTCAGAGATCAAAAGGGGATATTATCATTTAGATGAGACTTGTGGTGTAATAATATTATTGTCCTGTTAGCTCCTCGCAACTTGTAATTCCAAATAGTAAATCTCTTGTGAACTGTCTTGATAGTTTGAATGGCTAATTGCCTTATGTAAATGGATGTAACTAGTTTACCTGTGTATGCATAGGAAATAGAAATTTAGCTTCAAAGCAACAATCTGCACTGCCTATTCTTTGTCAGGAGAAGGTCCTGATGTGACAACTGCTGTCGAGAGGCTTATCAGCTGGCTAGAAAACTATAAAGAAAGCTTCAGGCTTGATCCTTTTTCCCCCAGGTCTGCTTAAACTTTCACAGGGAAGGTCTAAGCCAGAAGACTGAGGTCTCCAGATTTACTCTGGAAGAACTTGAACAAACTCTACACCTTGGCTGCCTTTTAAATTGATTCCAGAAAGAGTTTTACAAATCAGCAGCCTCATCATCTCTGCTATGAAACTGACCTGAGGACTTTTCACATATCTGTATGTATATTGATCTTTTAACCACAGCAACTCTCTTCTTTCTTTTTTTTTCTTTTTCTTTTTCTTTTTCTTATTAAACCTTTAGTCTTTTAGTTACTAAAGACTGGCATCTAAGTATTGGGTAAGATCTGAGACTCATATTGTATCAGGCCATTTGGGACTGGTCAGCTCCACATATGGTGAATAACCTTTCACTATATTAGTCTTGGCTCTCTGGGGACTGTATTCAGCTTCTTGGTAACCAGTGTGGTATTACAGAAGCTGTTTTGTTACTGGCTTGGTGAATCTAATTATAGAATAAACCACCAGTTTGGGGATTGTCTGCCCTCTTCCTTGCAGTTTGCCCTGAGTATATCATTCTCAGCGAGGCCCATCCAGGCACCCGTCACACAAGGAGTGCACACTTAGTAAAGACCCAGATGCAGTGGTACCTTAAGGGATGCTTGGTGAGCCACTTCTCAAGCAGGGAATAGTTTGGGGAGCAACTTTCTCATCATGTATCTATTTCATAGTCATTGGACGCTTCAGTGCATTCTGGAATGCAAAGCAGACATCCCAGGAAATTTTAATTGAATGTGTGATCCAAAGATTATTTTTTTTAAAATACCTATTGTGAAGAAAGAGTAAGATGGCTGGACAGGGGCAAAGATATCCATCAGATGCCAGGGGAGCATGCTATGAAAGAATGTGGTTCCTTGGCTCCATCCCCTGTGCCTTGAAACACTCCATTCAAAAACCACAGAGCCCTGACCACATGGTTGTTAAAGTGGATAGAACTATCCAGTCTCAGAAGGAGAGGAGCACAACACCATGTTGTCTCTCCTCCCTCTGACATTATTATGCCATATCGGTGTATTTTCCCTTCCTTTCATCCCATTCATGCCATGTAGTGGAGGGGACAACGTGGCCTTTAATATTCTTTTTTTAGTAACCTTTCCTACTTTTTCCTTTTGCAAACACCTATTTTTCTTGGGCAAGTGTATTGAATTGAGCATTACTCCTTTTCATTTTATTATGGCCTTCTGGTGAGAATTATTCACAATTTCCATTCTCCTTTATATAAACAATCTATCTTGGCTTCTAAAACAGTAGAGAAACAACTACAATGAATGATTTTGAGAATCTTCTCTGTCAGCTGTACTTTTATATCTTCTTTTAGCAAACTGCACTCAATGGGAAAGAGGGAGAATACATTGATATTCACTCAGTTTTCCCTTTTCTTGAGTGGCTTCTCAGCCAAGCTTATGAACTTTATTTCAAGAGTGTAATTTCCAATTAAAAGGGAAAACAAAAGTAGTTATCAATCAGGGACCTGATTGATAGAGAATCATAGGTCATGGCCACTTTTTATGATTTCAATATACCCATGAAAATTACAAAAGGAGCTGGAACAAAGTCCAATTCTGCTGTAAAACACATTTGCTCAAATCCCATTAAAGTCAGTTGGAGTTGAATGTGCATGTATCTGAGGACAGAATTTGGCTCAAAATCACTGATTTTTCCTCTGCTATTTTCTTTCATCTTAAATTAATTTGAAGCCCTACTTGCTCTAGGACCCTGCAGAGTCTCTGCTGCAGGAGATTTCATTTTTCTTTCTGGTTACACTCATACAGCTGTCATTTTGCCAAAGGCTGTTTTGAAGTTGGTTACACCATACTTCATGCCCAGCCATGTCTAATAGCTCAATTAGTTTATCAGTCTGTAAAAGTTAAAGTGGCTGAGCATGAATAATTTGTAATTCCAATAACAACTGGCGCCACCATACCTGAATAAATGTAATCACAGCTTAATTTTCTTGGAGCTAAAAATCTCCAGTTGTTTTTATTACATATGAAAACACAGAGAAACATTCTGAGATTAAAAACAAATCTCAGGCTAGCAGACAAGTGTCTCATTAAGATTGTCAAGGTAAGCACAAGAGTTCCTATGTACAATATGGCGCGGAAGGGAGCAAACCAGGAATAAAGGAAATGTCCAAAAAGCAGAAGTATGGATGTTGTGAAAACAGTGACTCTGTAGCATGCTCCTCTTCTTCATGGGAGCCAAAGAAGCTCCTTTGATTCAACTTTGCATAGTGTCAAATGCGACAGAGAGATATGAGCATGAATGTTTTTCCTCTGTCCACGGCAAGGAGATCATTACTAGTGTTATTAGGGCAGTCTGTGTCCCATGTAATCTAACTCAGATTAGAAAATACAATAGAATAGGGGGACCAGATGTCCCATTTTCAAAGGGACAGTCCCGTATTTAAGCCCTCCTGCAGGTGCCCCCGGGTCCTGCTGCTAGCCGGATCCCTGCTCACCAGCCGCCCACCCACCAGCGGTGAGTGGAAGGGTCCAGTGGCTGATGATGGGGGTGGGTGTGCAAGGGAGGTGAGGGGGAAAGCTGCAGCGCTTCCCCTGCTGGTCTATCAGCGTAGCCCCCGCTGCATGTCAGCTCTCAGTCAGCAGGGTCTCACCCCCTGTCCCGTTTCTGGCCAGCACTGGCTGCACACTGCGAGATGTGGTGGCCAGTGAGTGTGGGCAGGCGCCAGGCAGCGGCCAGTTATGTGTCGCCTCTGCTGCCCACCCATTGGCCCTTTACGTGCTCCCCCTCTCGCTGTCCTCTCCCTGCTTTGCCCCTTCACACCCCGCTGCTCCCCCATATCCATCCCAGCAGGCTGCATCCCACTCCCAGTGCTGTGCGGAGAACCAGCCCCTGGTCAAAGTGCTCAGCTCACCAACAGACTAGCCAGCAGGCTCCTTCCTTCCCCCACTACCTCTGGCTGGGCCGGCACCCTGGGAAAGCCCAAGACCCTCCAGCTCGGGGACGCTGGCCAGGAGAAACCAAGTCCTGCATGTGCCAAAGCCCCACACAGCGCTGGCACGGGGAAGCCTCTCCGCCCCTCAGCAAAGCTCTGGAGTGGCGGGGTTGGGGGGGGGGGGGAGAAGTGATTTACAGCCTCTTTGTGTCCTGACCCTGCAGGCACCACAGCAGCCCCCCGGGCAGGGGCTTAGAACCTTCTTCACCTGCCTCCCCCCACCCTGGGTCCATCCCCAGAGAGCGTGGGGCTGCTCCGTCCCCTAGGCACCCTCCACTGCTGAGCCACCTCTCTGGCCAGGTTCATTGAAGCCACTGAAGTCTGGTTCCCTGGGCCCTGGTGCACAATGCGTCCTTCGTTAACCCCTTCCTGCCCACGCTGTAGCTGGGGGTCAGGAGGTGGCTGGGTTATGTCAGTGGCCAGCAGCAGCCTGGAGGTGTTAGCTGCGTTTGACACTGTATGGGCGGGAAGGGACAAGCTGCTTCCAGCCACCAGGATGGGTGGTGGGAGGGAAGAGATGAGCTCTGCAAAGACACGGGCCAGGTCATCCCTTCCCTCCCCTCCTCCCCTGTGTCTGGAAGTAGCTCCCGTCCCTTCCCTCCCACACAGTGCGGAAAGGCTGCTGCTGGTCACGTTCTGGTGTGAACCCTGGTAGAAATCTAGGGAGGGGAGGCATGTGACCCTGCATGCCCACCCCATGTGTTGCCTCAGGAAGCCGCGGTGCCAGGTACCAGAAGAGGTGGGTCCATCTTGGGGGCCCAGCCAGGCACGGAGGGCAGAGAGCGCCGGGCAGGGAGGGTCGGGTTGGTCGGTCACCCCCAGTGTGTGAGAGAGGTGTACGGGAGAGTGTGTGTCACCTCTCCCCGTGTGAACCCTAAAGCCTTAAAGATAAGAAGGTAAATAAAAAGAATCCGAGTACGCAATATTTCTTTTTAACAGGGGCCCAGTCAACTTGATGTTAATTGGAACATTTGTACTGCATAGTTCTGATTGATTGCCGTTGAACTCGCTTGAATACGTGTAATTTTACCAGGTGTTCTGTATTCAGCATAGGGAAATATGTTCAACCTACAGTAGAACCTCAGAGTTACAAACACCTCAGGAATGGAGGTTGTTCATAACTCAGAAATATCTGTAACTCTGAAAAAATGTTATGGTTGTTCTTTCAAAACTGAACATTGACTTAATACAGCTTTGAAACTTTACTATGCAGAAGAAAAATCCTGCTTTCCCTTTATTTTTTTAAAAGATTATGTTTAACACAGCCCTGTAATATATTTACTTTTGTTTGTTTGTTTCTGCTGCTGCCTGATTGAGTACTTCTGGTTCCAACGAGGTGTATGGTTGACTGGTCAGTTTGTAACTCTGGTGTTCGTAACTCTGAGGTTCTACTGTACATGAGATTATACACTTAGAGCTTGTCTACACTACCTGCCGGATCGGCGGGCAGCGATCAATCCAGCGGGGGTCGATTTATCGCGTCTATACGCAATAAATCGACCACTGAGCGCTCTCCCGTCGACTCCGGTACTTAGGGTTACCATATTAAAGGTTTTTAAAAAGAGGACATTCCGCGGGGCCCTGGCCCCGCCCCTTCCCCATCCCAACTCCGCCCCTCCCCAAAGTCCCCGCCCCAACTCCGTCCCTTCCCCTGAGCGCCCCGCATTCCCCCTCCTCCTCCCTCCCAGCCACGCGAAAAGGGCTGCCCGAGCGCTACCAGCTTCACGGTTTGCTGGGCAGCCCCCAGACCTCCAGACCCTGCGCCCCAGGCCAGGCGCTTCCCCAGCGCAGCCGGAGCCCGGGAGGGGAAGCGCCCGGCTGGGGGCGCAGGGTCTGGAGGTCTGGGGGCTGCCCGGCAAACCGTAATGCCGGTAGCGCTGGGGCAGCTCCGCTCTTCAGCTGCACAGCTGAGGTGTCTGGGGGGAGCTGCAGGCGGATTCCCCCACGGCGGTGGCTGCTGCTGCTCCCCCCAGACACCTCAGCTCTGTGTAGCTGAAGAGCGGAGCTGCGCCAGCGCTACCGGCTTCACGGTTTGCCAGGCAGACCCCAGACCTCCAGACCCTGCGCCCCCAGCCGGGCACTTCCCCTCCCGGGCTCCAGCTGCGCTGGGGAAGCGCCCAGCCCAGGGCGCAGGGTCTGGAGGCTGCCTGGCAAACCGTGAAGCCGGTAGCGCTTGGGCAGCTCTGCTCTTCAGCTACACAGAGCTGAGGTGTCTGGGGGGAGCAGCAGCAGCCGCCGCCACAGCGGGGAATCCACCTGCAGCTCGCAGCCTGCCGGAGCCGCTCAGGTAAGCAGGGGACTGAGGCAGGGATGCCGGCATTTTCCCGGACATGTTCGGCTTTTTGGCAATTCCCCCCGGATGGGGATTTGAGCACCAAAAAGCCGGACATGTCCGGGAAAATCCGGACGTATGGTAACCCTACGGTACTCCACCAGAACGAGACGCACAAGCGGAGTCGACGGGAGAGCATCAGCTGTCGACTTACCACAGTGAAGTTACCGCTTCAACAGTGAGGAGCTCAAGTGGAAAGGTGTAGGAGCACACCGGAGATTGCGGGGGGCCACACAGGAGTGCGGGCTGGGGGTGTGGAGTGCGGGAAGTTTCACAGGTGGTGCACAGGTCCCATTATGGTTCAGCTAAGCTGTTCCAGAGGAAGGGTTGCAGGAGGCAGGGGTGCCCAGCCCCAGAGGGTGGAGGGAGAGTTGCTAGGAGCAGATGGGAAGCAGCCCCTGAGTTAATCTCCTTTTACTCAGTTAGAATGTTTTTCTCCTAACTAGCCTAGATTCCCTTGTGCACTCTAGCTCCTATGCGACATCATGACAATGGAAAACCATTGTAAAGCTGGAGTCTGATCTGCAAGTTAAATTGGGTTATGGAGTGGCTCAAAAATAGCTGGCACATACCACCAAATTTGGCCCCATATGGAGTAGAATCAAACCCTATCTGAAATGTGTGTGTATCTAACAGTATGTCTACACTGCATTTTAAACCTGTGTTAGCAAGTCACAGAGCCCAGATCTAATGCAACAGTGCTAAAAACAGCTGTACAGATGTTCAGGCTGGTGCTGGGGCTCTGAACCCCGTGTCCCCCAGGCTTCATAGCCTGAGCTCTAGCCCAACCCTAATGTCTACACAGAAGTTTTTAGCACCATAGTGCGAGTTCCATGAGCCTGAGTCTGTAGACCCAAGCTCTGAGATTCGCTGCCATGGTTTTCCAAACACAATGTAGATGTACCCTTATAGGTACTTAGAAGATGCTACAGATGTTGGTCTTTTTATCTAGATCAAGTAACATTTCTATGGTATGGAAACAGACATATCATAAGTGATACCAGACACCTCTGTGTTCTTGGGGAACCAGGGTGCAGTATCCAGCCTGACTCATGAAAGACACCTCCCCCCCCCCCCCAGCCTCTGCTTAAACCAAAACCCATCAGAGGAAAAAAACTTGAAGAGAGCAGTGAAGGGCGTTGGGAGACACACCTAGGCCTTGGCTACACTGGCGCTGTACAGCGCTGCAACTTGCTGCGTTCAGGGGTATGAAAACGCCCCCCCCCAAGTGCAGCGAGTGCAGCGCTGTAAAGCGCCAGTGTAATCAGCGCCTGCAGTGCTGCACGCTCACTCACAGCGCTGCAAGCTATTCCCCTTGGAGAGGTGGAGTACTTGCAGTGCTGCGAGAGAGCTCTCGCAGCGCTGGCGGCACGACTACACTCGCGCTTCACAGCGCTGCCGTGAATTCTCAAGTGTAGCCAAGGCCCTAGACCCCTCCTGACAAGGGTGACAAGATTAAGACATCTCCATTAGCATACAGAATGGAGAGCAGAGACAACTCCCCTAGCCTCATCTGCTTGAAAGATGGGACAGGAAGACATCTCAATTTACATACAGAATGGAAAACAGAGAACCACACTGAATTCTGGGACCAGAAAAAGCAGGGAAGCACTGCATCATGGGAATCTCTGCTCCAGATGCTAATGAACCTATGTCTGCACACACCCAGCTCAGCAATTATCAGACCAATTCTAGTAATGAATCCTTAATTGATATCCAAATACTGAAGCAGCCTAGTTGCATTGTGAGCTCCCTGGAAGAAAACACCACCCATAGCCAAGAGTGATCAGCTCCTATTGTCTAGTCTAAAGAAAACCCTTGAGTCATCATCTTACCTATAAACAAATCTATTGTTCTCCCTTGAACAATTGTATTTTCTCTACAAAAATCCCTACTCATCCTCTAGTCAGGGTTCTGATGCTTAGATCCAAACTAGGCATCAGTTCCACTGGAACTCCACCGTCTCCTCACTGATCATGCTGGGGGCTCTGCCTGCCTCTTGCCCTCAGGACCCTCAGCTACCACCATCATCTGGGAACCCCGACCAGTTCAAGCTTCAGGGAGCGGTGAGACCCCCTTCTCTTTCTCTCTCTCTCTTCGTTTTCCTGTCTACCTTAGGTATTAGCCTTTAATCATGTATGTTATGTTGGTTTAGTCCTCTTGGTGTAGTTATCACTATTATTCAATAAATAACTTTTATGGTTAACTTGGTTGCTTCTCTTTCTCTTGCTGAACTTTACTAGTTTGTGTTTTTAGCTTCCCCCATTCACTCTACAGCAACGCTTCTTTTACCTAAGCTAAAGATCCCTGCAGCGCCCAAAATACTGTGGGGTTTGCTCATCAAGTAGGTTACTGCCAGTACAATTGTGTTGTGAGAGTGGGGATAGGGACGTGCTGAATCTGGGACGCATAAGGGTAACAGCTTGAGAGTGCTGCTTGACCCAGTCCATGGAGCCCAGGGGCATATAAGGAGAGTCAGCTTGAAAGTGCTGCTTCATCCAGCCCAGTGAGTCCAGAGACATATAAGGGGTCAGCTTGACAGTGCTGATTGACCCGGTCTGCTCAGACTTGCTCTGTTAACGTATGTGTGTGTGTGGGGGGGGGTGTTCATCCGGTTCTGGGGCTGGAGTAACCCAGCCCTAGGGAACCTAGGTCCTGCAGGATAGCTCCATTGGGAGGGGACTTGCAGAAGGGAGAAGTAGAGCTCCATATGAAAACACAAGTGACACAAGCAGTACATTGATAGGATTACAGAATCCCCTTCCCCAGAAAAGTAACCCGAATAAATGAGCATACTCCAAAGTAAGGGGCAAATCTGGTAACCTAAGGTCCTGACTTAGTAATGCAAAATGGACTAGTTATCATTATCTCCAAAAAGCACTGAGGATGTAGTTTGTTTTTAATTGCATGGCAGTATGGAACCTTTGTTTGGTTTCTGTGACACAGAGACCACATTTTCAAAAGTGGTCTGAATGTTTGTGACAACACTTGTTTGCATTTGATGCCCAGCCACATGATTGATGAATGCAAAGCAAATGAGCTTTGTGCTCAGATGGCAAGTTTTTTTCATAGGCAAAATTGTGGGTTCTTGAGCCCCATTGAATTACTCCCCTTTTATAGCTATGTAACTCCATGCATTTAGTTCCCGTAGTGTTGTACTAACTTGAAACTAGAGTCATACACTGGTGACTGAAAACCTTGGACTTTTTGACTAACTACATGCCTGCTTTGGATGTGCCCTGCTACTTATTTTAAAGTTTGGCATCCAAAAGCTGAGTTACAGATGTTTTATGTTGATACAATATATGTATTTATTACGAATATGTGAAGTCTCTTGTGCACACTTTCCATTAGATAAAATTTTGCTGGAAAACGGTTAGGTTTTCAATATGGGTGCTTTACCTTATGATATCTCATACAAAATTTTTGAGATTATCTCACTTGGGACAGAATTACCAATGTGAGGTAACTTCTGCAAGACTCCTGCACTGTAAAATTTAGCACTACATCACTGCCAGTGAGCATTCTGTATAAATGTGTAAACAGATTTCAGAGTAGCAGCCGTGTTAGTCTGTATCCGCAAAAAGAACAGGCGTACTTGTGGCACCTTAGAGACTAACAAATTTATTTGAGCATAAACTTTCGTGGGCTGTCGTGGGCTACATCCCACTTCTTCAGATGCAAGAAGTGGGCTGTAGCCCACGAAAGCTTATGCTCAAATAAATTTGTTAGTCTCTAAGGTGCCACAAGTACTCCTGTTCTTTTTGTGTAAACAGAACATTTCTGTGTGCAGATGAGTTACATCTTGTACAGATAAGAGGGGTATATGTTCTGATTTTCCACGATGGGAAAGGGAAACAAAATGTTAGATTTCATACTCATGAAGGGGCAGGGCAGGGATAACCTATTCTTGCACCAGGGCCCTCTGGGCCTGGCTGTGCCCCGCTGCTGGAGAGCATGTGAGGGGACGAACGCAGCTGCTGAGAGGGGGTGAGGAGAATGTGAGGAGCAGGGCACAGCTGAGGGCAATGGAGAGTGTAGGGGCAGGGCCCCGTTGGGGGCAATGGGGAAGTGCATAGGGCGAGCCGGGCCGAGGGAGTTAGGGGGTTGGGTTGTTTGTCATTGTGGCGCAGGCCGGGTGGACTGTGGAGCCAGGCGGGGCACTGCAGGAGAGAGCGGCACTTGCTGGCTGTTGTTTCCGGCCGGAGGCGGAGCCTGCAAGGGGATATATACAGCGGGAACAGCTCGGGGGCAGCACCTGGGGCCGTAGTCCGGCTCTCCAACCGTGCCCCGGCCAGTTTCCCGTCTCGCGTGCTGCCGCGTCCTCTCCATGGCCAAGCCCAGCCCGAGCCCCATCTCCTCGGGGGAGCTGCGCGGCCCGCGGACCTGCGACTGCGAGCTGGCCCTGCTGCCGCTGAGCCAGCTGCTGCCGCTGCAGCCCGACTGCTTCCAGCTGCGCGGGGACCAGCTGGCCGTGCTCCGCCCGCCGCGCTACCGGCCCGCCGGCGGCTTCACCGTGCTCAGCGATGGCGCCCTGCACCACAACGGGCAGCGCCACTGCCGCCTCACCGGCCACTTCAAGAGGTACTGAGCCCCGCCCGCTCCGGGAGCCCCATCCCGGATCCTCCCTCTGCAGCGCCCCTACATGTCCTGTTGGAGGCCCCGCCAACCTTCCCTCGCTGGGCTGGGGACCCTACCAGGGAGACTCCCTGCCCCAGACTTCATCTCCCTGGGACCCTTCCCCTGCCCTGTGCAATGGTGGGGCATTAGGGGACAGATGTGGGTGCTGCCTGTACCGTAAGAACCAATGGTCCAGGTAGACCAGTATCCTGTCTTCCAACAGCGCCAATGTCAGGTGCTTCAAAGGGAATGAACAGAGCAGGCAACCAGCTAGTGATCCCTCCCCTTCTCTCCCAGGTTCTGGCAGGCAGAGGCTAGGGCTATCCAGAGCAGGGGTTGCATCCCTCACTAGCTTGGATATAGCCATTGATGGATCTACTTCCATGAATTTATCTAATTCTTTTTTGAATCCAGTTATAATTTTGACCTTCACAAAATCCCCTGGCAACAAGTTCCACAGGTTGGTTGTGTTGTGTGACGAAATCCTTCCTTTTGTTTGTTTGTTTTTTTAAACCTGCTGCCTATTAATTTCATTGTGTGACCTAAGTCTTGTGTTATGTGAAGGAGTAAATAGCACTTCCTTATTTACAATCTTGACTGGTGTGGAGAAAGTATAGACCTCTATCATGTTGTCTCTTTTCCAAGTTGAACAGTCCCAGCCTTTTTAATTTCTCTTTGTACTCTCTGGGCATGTAGAGCATGTCCAGCACCGCAGCTTCAGAGTGCAGGGAGGATGGGGACAAAGGACATAAGGCGAGTGTAAATTCTACTCCTGTGGGAATTCTGCGCCACTGCACACATGCAGAATTCATGTCCCCTGCAGAGAAATGGTGGGGAAACAAAGGGAAGCTGCAAGAGCAGTCACACCTCTCCCCAGCAGCGCAGATGCATAGTTTCGGGTGCCTGGAGTAGCCGGCGGAGAGGTAAATGAGCATGGGGCTGGGGACGCCCCAGCCAATAGCACCTACCCTGCACCAGGCTCAGCTGCTAGTCCTGGGGAAGTGGGGGAAGAACGGGACTTCCTCTTCTCCTGCAAGGAGCAGCTGGGTCAGACCCACCTCCCAGAAACCTCACCCAGCTGCAGGAAGCTCTGCATATCCCCCCCTGCTTCCTGCCCCCATCACTACTCAGCCACGCAGTATGGGGAGTTGCTCACCCATCGGCCAACCCCTGTGCATGCTGAACCCTCCTGCTACACCCTAACCCCCACCCCCTGCACCCAGAGTCCCCTGCACCCAGACAGTCCCCTGCTGAGCCCCCCCACACTCAAACCCCCACTCGAATGCAGGGGTGCTGGAACAGTTTGTATAGTGGGGGTGCTGAGAGCCATTGAACCAAACTGTAAACGCTGTATATTATGGAAACCCCTTCAAACCAGGGGCTGTGGCAGCACCCCTAGTTCCAGCATCTGTGCCCCAAGGAGCCCTACAGCCCCTGCACCTGGAACACCCTGACCCCCACCCCACTGAGCCCCAACCAGCTGCACTCGGACCCACCAAGCCCCACTCCCCCAGTGCTCAACCCCCCCCCCGGCCAAGCCTCATCCCCCCCACATCCAGACCCACACCCCCACTGAGCCCCAACCAAGTTCACCTGGACCCCCCTGCAAAGTCCCATTCCCCTGCACATGGAACCCTGCAATGAGCCCCTGTGCATCCTGATCCCCCGTGCACCTGGACCCCTCACCAAGCTGTCTGCATCCAGATCATCCCACACAGAACCTTCTCACCCCACACCTGGATCCCTCCCTTGCTAAGCCCCTCCACACTCAGATCCCGCCAGGCTGAGCCTGCTTGTTCCACACCTGGACCAGGGCTGGGCGTACGAGACTCTGTCCTGCTCGCTCACTATTTTGGTGCACCTGGCATGGAGAGGCAGGGCCCCAGGGTGTTTCTGGGGCAGTCCCGACCCTCGTGCTGTGTCAGGGTCAGGTGTAGCCTCATTGCCGAGTTCGTGTCCCAGGGGTGCTGCAGGGTGATCTCCCACCTCTGTGCACCCAGTGGCTTGTGCTCCCTTCTGCCATGCTGGAGCCAGGGCTGGATTAAGGCCTAAAGTAGCTAAGTTACAGCTCAGGGCCTCACAATATGAGGGGCTTCTAAAAAAGAAAAAACTGACTCCACTTCAAATTTTATCAAAATCAGTTGATAAATAAAGGAGATATGGGGAAAAGAAGATTCTCTTTAAATATAGACACTTTTGTTCAAATATGACAAATACACAAATACCCTTACCCTTCACTAATTGTTTATTATTGATAGGCGGGAGGCCAGGGCTGAAAACCCTCCCGATAATTGCACTTGTAAAATTACTATTTCTAGGAGTAAGTCTGCTATCAGTCTTCTAGGGTAGTGTTTTGTTGGCCAGGTGCTGCTGGTGAAATTCTAACCATGCCTTCATAACTTATTTAAATATATATCACTGCTGATAAAATCTGGAAAAATGTGAGGTCAGAGACGGTAGTGTCGTGAAGCAATCCTGCCAAGCTCATACTCGTATGGGACTCGTCCTAGGAATGACGTCATGTTTAGCGTCCCCCTTGGCTGGTAATAGCCGGAAGGCTGCCATCTTTTGTTTACGGTCCAGCATGCTCAGTCATATAGTGCCTTCGCTCCTGTTTTCCTTCATTTGCTTAAGTGTTAGTGTGTGTTCTTCTTTTGATCTGTACATATGTACAATTGTGTATTTTAGTGTGCACGCCGTTTTCTGCTTCATGCGCTATCCATGCTTCACATGATTGAGTTTGCAGCTGACCATCTTATGGACTTGGGTCAAGTGGATCTTGAGGAGGATACATTTGTGTTGGCTTCCCTCCTTCAGTTTTGGGAACCTTCACAGTAAATATCAGAGTGCTGACGAAAGGATAAATAGAAGGTTTTGAGAGAAGTGAAGGAAGATATACATATATATCAAAATATTCTGAGTACTTGGTGAGCAAGTTATTTCAAACTATGTGCATATACAGTAACTCCCCACTTAACGTCCTAGTTATGTTCTTGAAAAATGCAACTTTAAGCGAAACGATGTGAAGCAAATCAAATTTCCCCATAAGAATTAATGTAAAGGGGGGGTTAGGTTCCAGGGAAAAATATTTTGCCAGGCAAAAGACACTCTATACATATACAGCATAAGTTTTAAATAATTTTAAACAATTTAATACTGTACTCACCAATGATTGTGAAGCTTGGTTGAGGCAGGCATGTAGCGGGGTCAGGGCACGGGGGCTTGCCCTGCTCCGCCCGCCGAGCATTCCAGCCGGGGAGTGGCGTCAGGGCACGGGGCCTTGCCCCGTTCTGCCTGCCCAGGGCTCCTGCTGGGGGTTGGGATAGGGGCATGGGGGCTTGCCCTCATGCCCCAACCCGGTCCCCGGCAGGAGCACCGGGCGGGCAGAGTCGGGGGAGCCAAACAATGTTATAAGGGAACATTGCAGAACTTTAAAGAAGTATGTTCTCTAATAGGTCTGCGACCTAATAGTGAAACAACATTAACCGGGAGGACGTTAAGTGAGGAGTTACTGTATGATTTATAGCGGTGGTTCTCAAACGTTTGTACTGGCGACCCCTTTCACATAGCAAGCCTCTGAGTGCGATCTCCCCGCCTCCCTTATAAACTAAAAACACTTTTTAAAATATATTTAACACCATTATAAATGCTGGAGGCAAAGCGGGGTTTGGGGTGGAGGCTGACAGCTCACAACTCCCCATGTAAGAACCTTGGGACCCCCTCTGTTTGAGAGCCCCTGATTTATAAGCTATTGAGGCCTATAATAGTCACAGCTAAATACAAGGTGGAACAAATTGTTTAGCATAGGTAGTTAGCACATATCCTAAAGGGGCCATTCAAGGTGGAGCGGTCCGTTAACACCTCTGCAGTCATAGGACAAAGAATAAGGTATTAGTGGGTTACAGATTGTTGTAATAAACCATAAATCCAGTGTCTCTGTGCAGTCCATGAATGTTAGTGTCTAACAACACTGCATACAAAGATAAGCAGGGCAGTTATGGATTGCAGTGGACTTTGAATGGTACTTTGAGTTCCTCATTCAATGTTAGAGTCTAACATTTCTCCCTCCCTTCCTATGTCCCGGTGGCCTCCCAGTTTGAATCTGCTCTCAAACTTTCTGCACCTTGCATGTAGGAATCTCTATGATCCTATTTCTGGGGAAGGAAACTAACCATGCAAAAATTACATGGTTCTTTCAAGTACAGAGGGAGAAGCACCTACTCAGTGATTTGTTAAATTGGTTTGTCTCTTCCCTCTTTGGGGAGGGATAGCTCAGTGGTTTGAGCATTGGCCTGCTAAACCCAGGGTTGTGAGTTCAATCCTTGAGGGGGCCACTTAGGGATCTGGGGCAAAATCAGTACTTGGTCCTGCTAGTGAAGGCAGGGGGCTGGACTCGATGACCTTTCAAGGTCCCTTCCAGTTCTAGGAGATAGGATATCTCCATTAATTTAAAAATTTAAAATTTAAAAATTTAAAACTTAGGTTGCACTTGCCTTTGGAAATTACCTGAGGCCAAAATTGTGAAAGCTGAGTGCCTAAAGTTAGTCTCAAATCCACATTCAGGCACTAAAGTACTAGTGGCTTAATTTTCAAAGGTGTTGAGCACCTCGTATTCTAACTTCAGTGGGATTTGTCAGTGCTCAGTATCCGTGAAAATCAGGCCACTGTCTAAACTTGGACTTAGGATCCCAAATGTAGGCACCCAAATTTCTTGCCTTAATGTGTTATGAATTACCTGAACTGTTTGTAGTTTTGATTTGGAGTTGATGCTTTTGTCTGTACTCACAATGGTATAAATGTCTAGTAGAGGCTCTTTATTTGTGTCTTGTAAGGTGCTGAGCACACTAGCACGTAACTGATAATAGATTACAAACTCCTAAGAGAAAAATAACTATCCCAACTCCACTGTAATACCCAATTCTCCACAAGAGGGATCTAAGCCAGAACTGTGACTCATGTCAGTGTGCAGCCTGTTCTGTTGCCTCCCAACCCAGCTTTCCTGTGTCTGTCCCGCATCCTGCAATGTATCCCTGCATGTTCCAAAAAGTGACTTCTTTAGTTCTGGTAGGAAAAAGAAGTTGGTAGTTTTCTCTCCCTCCCTCCCCCCCCATTTCCTAAAACCAGTAAGACCAGGTCTACACTTCAAAGTTTTGCTGGCATAATTATTTCGGTTGGGAGGGGTAATTTTTTGGGTATGACATAGCTATGCTGGCAAAAATCCTAGTGTAGATGCAGTTACACTGGTCAAAGAGTACTTCTGCTGGTACAGCTTTTTATTCACTGAACGGGAATAATCTTATACCACCTATTTAAAAAAAAGTGCTTTTCCTGTACCAGTGTGGCTGTTAAGTGTAGATAAGACCCAGAGATGCTGGAACAATTTGTATAGCGGGGGTACTGAGACCCATTGAACCAAACTGTGAACCCTGTATGTTATGGAAACCACTTCAAGCCAGGGGGTGCAGTAGCACCCTTAGTTCCAGCGCCTTTGATAAGGCCCAACTTAATTATTTGAAAATACCTCTGGTTCACATTGCTGTGTTGCTGCGGGTCTGTTAATGTTTCCATGTTAAGCTTCTATTTTCTGAGATTTATAACTTGGTTGTAACAATTTTCTTTGAGTCAATTGTACAAAGTTTAATTTGAAACATTTCTTGTATATTTGATTATAACTTGTACCGCTTTAAATGATTGCAAAAGCAGTTTGTTTACAATATAGTCAAATTTCCATACTGAAAATGAGAGAGTCTGAAAAGTTGTATAGTAGGTGTGATATTTTATTTTCCTTCGGTTGTGTTTTTGTAGACTTGCTGTATCAAACATGTAGTCAGGGCAGTCTGTATTTTCTTGACAAGGATTTTTCTTTTTCTTTTTTCATATAAACTGCACCGTGAGTATAAACATTGCTAATCAGATGTAAATCTCATGTTGAGGGCTGAAAAACTGGAGAAAAATAATACAGTACTTTAAATTACACATTGCCATATATTCCAAAAATCAGATGGCTAGAAAAGATATTTTAAAATCACACTTGCCACAAAGGCCCAAATACATTCTACAAAACAGACCACACCTTGTGCTCTAAGGCTATTACTTATTTATTTTTTTACAACAGTCTGTAGAAGACTGATAGTGAGAAATTATTATGAGCTGCTTTCAGAGTGGCTATGATCTGAGATTTAAATGAACCAGATCTGGATGTAATTATCGTTTTAGTCCCCAAACATTTTCCTTTTCCTGTTATCTCATGTAGCAACAGCTGTATTTACCCATTTTCCAGTCTGTTTTGAGGGAGGGGGATGAAGGAAAGTGTTCCTGTGCTTTTTATATTTTTAACTGTTTATTTCATGTTGTAGTTTTATTACAAAGAGAGGTGGAATTACATAAAAGCAATCCAGTATTGTCAGTCCTAAGTGTTCAAAAAAACAACCACCCATGAGTCAGTTTCCCCAAAAGCATGAGATTGGCTTCAAAATCATGTGATTTAAAAAAAAAAAGGGGGGGGGGGGTTATTATTTACCTTCTGTTTTTTGAGTATTTGGGGTTGTTTTCCAATCTTTCTCCAACTATGAAGGCTAGAAACTTACTTATTTTAATGAAAGTTGAGAATCATTCATAATCTCATAATTCCAGAAGCAGAGACATTAAGGAAAACACCTAATACCATGAGTTTTTTAAAATAAATCTACCGTATTGGCAACATTTTCAAACGGTGGTGCCTATAGGTGTGCATCTAAATTAAAATAGCCTGGTTTTTCAGATGTGGTTTACTTAGGGTATGTCTACACTACGAGAGTAGTTCGATTTTAGTTAAATCGAATATGTGGAATCGATATTACAAAGTCGAACGTGTGTGTCCACACTAAGGACAGTAATTCGACTTTGTCAGTCCACACTAACGGGGCAAGCGTCGACATTGGAAGCGGTGCACTGTGGGCAGCTATCCCACAGTTCCCGCAGTCCCCGCTGCCCATTGGAATTCTGGGTCGAGCCGCCATTGCCTTCTGGGTAAAAAAATGTGTCGAGGGTGCTTTTGGGTAACTGTCGTCATCCAACCGTCACTCCCGCCCTCCCTCCCTGAAAGCGCCGGCGGGAAATCAGTTCGCGCACTTTTCTGGTCAGTGACAGCGCGGACGCCACAGCACTGCGAGCATGGATCCCGCTGTGACCATCGCTGCAGTTGTGGCCGTTGTCAACGCATCGCAGCTCATCATCGACCTTTCACTGAGGCAGATAGAGAGAAATCAGGCGAGGAGGCTACGGCACCGGGGTCAGGACCTGAACTCCGAGAGTAGCACACGCCTGTCTGAAACCACGACACCCAGTGCCGAGGACATCACGGTGGCAATGGGTCTTGTGGATACTGTGGAACGGCGATTCTGGGCCCGTGAAACAAGCACGGACTGGTGGGACCGCATAGTGCTTCAGGTCTGGGATGAATCCCAGTGGCTGCGAAACTTTCGCATGCGGAAGGGGACTTTCCTCGAACTTTGTGAGTTGCTGTCCCCTGCCCTGAAGCGCAAGGACACCCGGATGCGAGCAGCCCTGACTGTCCAGAAGCGAGTGGCCATAGCCCTCTGGAAGCTTGCAACGCCGGACAGCTACCGGTCAGTCGCGAACCAGTTTGGCGTGGGCAAGTCTACCGTGGGGGTTGTTGTCATGCAAGTAGCCAAGGCAATCGTGAAGGTACTGCTGTCAAAGGTAGTGACCCTGGGAAACGCGCAGGCCATCATAGATGGCTTCGCCGCGATGGGATTCCCAAACTGCGGTGGGGCTATAGATGGGACTCACATCCCTATCCTGGGACCGGACCACCAGGCCAGCCAGTACATCAACCGAAAGGGCTACTTTTCAATGGTGCTGCAAGCACTGGTGGACCATAAGGGACGTTTTACTAACATCAACGTTGGATGGCCGGGCAAGGTTCATGACGCTCGCGTGTTCAGGAACTCTGGCCTGTTTAGAAGGCTGCAGGAAGGTATTTACTTCCCGGACCACAAAATAACTCTTGGGGATGTGGAGATGCCTACAGTGATCCTCGGGGACCCAGCATACCCGCTAATGCCCTGGCTCATGAAGCCCTATACTGGCGCCCTGGACACAGAAAAAGAACTGTTCAACTACCGGCTCAGCAAGTGCAGAATGGTGGTGGAGTGTGCTTTTGGCCGTCTCAAGGGGAGATGGAGAAGCTTACTGACTCGCTGTGATCTCAGCGAAACCAATATCCCCATTGTTATTGCAGCTTGCTGTGTGCTCCACAATCTCTGTGAGAGCAAGGGGGAGACCTTTATGGTGGGGTGGGAGGTTGAGGCAAATCGCCTGGCTGCTGATTACTCCCAGCCAGACAGCCGGGAGATTAGAAGAGCCCAGCGGGACGCACTGTGCATCCGGGAGGCTTTGAAAGACAGTTTCCAGACTGAGCAGGGTCACCAGTGAATTTTAAGTTTGTGGACTCAGAACCTGAACTTGCCACCGTTTCTTTACCCAGTTACCGTTGACTATCCTCTCCAGTTACATACCCCCTTCACCCCCTTCCCAAAAAATAAAATCTGTTCTGTTTTGTTAATGAACACCGTTGTCTTTATTACTGTTTTCGCGGGAATGTTTTAAACCTGGGACGCAGACTGTGGCGGGGTGCGGGTTTACTGTTGTGATGCAAATGATGCTTCTAAACTCCAGGAATGACGGGTTCCGCAGTGGTGGACTGGTTGTTTCAACAGAGCCTGCCAGCCCTCCTGGGCGGGACAGCGTGTATGTGTCGGCTATGTGACTGTCTGGCAGGGGGAGGAGGGTTACAGCTCCCCTGCTGCGGGGCTCTGTGATGCATTAGATCTGTAACTGCCCTCCCCCGCCACAAAGTCACAGAGCAACCCCCCCCCCCCCCCCCAGAACACGAAAACCACCTCCCAGATTGAACAGGGTCACTAGTCACTGCACTGGGTATGTGTCCTGATCCTGGACCTGACCCCGCCTCTGTACCCTGGTAAAGGTGACTGTCCTGTCCAATTACCATGCCCCTTCCCCTCGTTCAGACAGACTCTCCTCCAAAATAAAATCATGGAAACAGTAATTAACAGAAACGAATATTTTATTATGAACCAGACATGAAACGTGGGGGTTGAAACTTGCACGGGGGCTTCTGTGAGGTGTGTAGGAAAGGACTTTTAAAATTTTGGGGAATGAGAGCCTTCTAGTGCTAGAGCAGTCTGCAGGGGTTGACTGAAAGTTTTAACGGCCCTTGCCGCCCCTCCTTCTTTGTACTTTGGGTGAGGGGGGTGTGGGACTTGGTGGCGGGGGAGGGCGGTTAGAGATAGACTGCAGCGGGGCTCTGTCCTCCTGCCTCCGGTCTTGCAGAACATCCACAAGGCGCCGGAGCGTGTCCGTTTGCTCCCTCAGAAGTCCAAGCAGCTTTTCAGTAGCCTGCTGGTCCTCCTGACGCCACCTCTCCTCCCGTTCCATGACTGCTCGGTGCATTTGGGACAAGTTCTCCCTCCACTGTGTCTGCTGGGCTGCCTGGGCTCGGGAGCAGCTCATTAGTTCAGAGAACATGTCCTCCCGCGTCTTCTTCTTCCTCCTCCTAATCTGCGCTAGCCTCTGGGAGTGTGCTGACAGGCTGGGTTGGGAGACAGTCGCAGATGTGTCTGTGTGAATGGGAAAAATGGAGTGAATTCCTGAGACAGATAAATGAAGTTGTGTACAAAGAACCTAGTCTTTCTCTGTGAACAAGACCATGCACTGCACCTCTCACATGCGCACTCAGGACAAGGTCGAATTTTCGGCCATCGCCTTCAGTGCCTGGGGTCCTGCAGTGGTCTTGCAGTTATCTGAGAAGCGTGGCAGGACACCTGAACTTCTGTAGCGTGCAATCATGGTAAGCCGTAGACTTCTGGCTGCTTAAAACTGTACTAGTAGCACTGGCCTCCTTTCACATTGAAAGCAATGCCAGTCTCTGCTGCCAGCAATCAGGACAGCATGAACTATGCCCCTGTCCCACCCCCTCGCGGCTGTTCCAGGGAAAGATCCCTGTATGCTGCCCCTCTCCCTCCACCGCGTGGCTGTAAAGCAGTCCCAATACTAACATTCCCCTCCCTAATTCAAAGCAGGGCGTAATGAGCGACATCACCCTGCTGAGGATCTCGGAGTCCCAGAGGGAAAGGATGTTTCGAGAAAGCCTTCAGAAACCAGGGCCGTTTGCCGCTATGCTCTGCAGGGCGATGATACCAGAGTATCTGATGGTGTCGTGGCGCGGTAACGTGTCCTACCACGGAGGGCCCACTAAGATCGCCCTACCCAGGAACCTGATGAACAGGCTGGAAATGTACCTTCATGAGACCTACGAGGAGTTCTCCTATGAGGATTTCGCCTCCATCCCCGGCCATATTGACCGGATTTTCGCGTAGGTGCACTGGGACTAAAGAGTGGAGCGTCTTGGGCAGCATAATCATGACTTACCGGACATTGTAAAAAAATTTTTAAATACTTGGGACTAAATTGTGAAGAGCCTAAGGCAGACAAATCATGAAAAACCCTTTGTTACGATTGTAAATATTCCAGTTTTTTTGCAGATAATTGTTTACATGTTTAAGCACTTTAATAAACAGCCATTGTTAATATTATAAATATTCCAGTTCTTGTAAAAATAAATGTTTAGATATTTAAAGCACTCACTGCTTGATCCTTCCCCTGATTCTGTCTCCGGGGTAAGGGATGGGGACGGTTGGTAGGGGATCTCGGTAAGGGTGATGAAGAGCTCCTGGCTGTCGGGGAAATCAGCGGTGCCAGCGCTGTCGACTGCCTCGTCCTCCTCATCTCCTTCTTCATCTTCCCCGTCCGCTAACATGTCCGACGAGGAACCTGCCGCGGACAATATCCCATCCTCAGAGTCCACGGTCAGTGGTGGGGTAGTGGTGGCGGCCGCACCTAGGATGGAATGCAGTGCCTCGTAGAAACGGGATGTGTGGGGATGGGATCCGGAGCGTCCGTTTGCCTCTTTGGTTTTTTGGTAGCCTTGTCTCAGCTCCTTGATTTTCACGCGGCACTGCGTTGCATCCCGGCTGTATCCTCTCTCTGCCATGGCTTTAGAGATCTTCTCGTAGATCTTTGCATTCCGTCTTTTGGAGCGCAGCTCTGAAAGCACGGACTCATCGCCCCACACAGCGATGAGATCCAAGACTTCCCGATCAGTCCATGCTGGGGCCCTCCTTCTATTAGATTGCATGGCCATCTCTGCTGGAGAGCTCTGCATCGTTGCCAGTGCTGCTGAGCTCGCCACGCTGTCCAAACAGGGAATGAGATTCAAAGTGCTCAGACAGGAAAAGGAATTCAAATTTTCCCGGGGCTTTTCCTGTGTGGCTGATCAGAGCATCCGAGCTCGGACTGCTGTCCAGAGCGTCAACAGAGTGGTGCACTGTGGGATAGCTCCCGGAGCTATTACCGTCGATTTCCATCCACACCTAGCCTAATTCGATATGGCCATTTCGAATTTAGCGCTACTCCTCTCGTTTTGGAGGAGTACAGAAGTCGAATTTAAGAGAGCTCTATGTCGAACTAAATAGCTTCGTGGTGTGGACGGGTGCAGGGTTAATTCGATGTAACGGCGCTAAATTCGACATAAAAGCCTAGTGTAGACCAGGCCTTAGATGCCTAGCTTTAGCCACTAGAGCAGGAGCGGGCAAACTTTTTGGCCTGAGGGCCACATCAGGTTTCCAAAACTGTATGGCGGGCTGGTTAGGGGAGGCTGTGCCTCCCCAAACAGCCAGGCGTGGCCCAGCCCCTGCCCCCTATCCAATCCCCCCTGCTTCTCGCCCCCTGAAAGCCCCCCCGGAATTCCTGCCCCATCCACACCCCCACTCCCTGTCCTCTTACCGCCTCCGGACCTCCCGCCCCGACTGCCCCCCGCCGCCCTATCCAACTTCTCCTCTCATTCCTGACTGCCCCCTGGGACCTCTGCCCCATCCAACCACTCCTTCTCCCTAACTGCCCCCTGCCGCCCCATCCAACCCCCAGGAGCTCGCAGCCCCACCACCCAGAGCATTGCGCCAGCCGCACAGCGAGCTACGGCTGTGGGGGAGGGGCCCAGGGTAGCCTACTGGGCCAGGAGCTCAGGGGCTGGGAAGGAGGGTCCCGCAGGCCTTAGTTTGCCCACCTCTGCACTACAGTTTGAAAATGCTGGTCTCCATCCTTAATGAAGTAACTGAATCATGTTCAAGCCCCTGCATTTCTCCATGGTTTTATGTGAAAGGAAACTTGAATAGTAGAAATCAAATTAGATTTTTTTTAAATAAAATTATACTTAAGAATGTACTCTACAAAGAGAGTAGCTAATAATGTTGTAATTGATTTTTAACAGGGATGTAGAACTCACCAGCCATCGTGATTATAAAGACTACAGAGAAACTATACTAACCAGACCACTAGTATTCTTCACAAATGTCAGAACAAAAAATTATTCCTCAAAAGGTATGTATGTATGTTATATAGTTCCTTTTCATTATTCGTGTTTAGACTTGCTTGATTAAAAATACAGGGTGAGACAGATCCTCCAGCTGATGTAGATTGGCATAGGATCTGGCCCATTGTGTTGATCTTTTGGGATACGACAGCTTCCATTCTAATACTGTTTTCAATTGCTTATAATTTTCAGTTGGGCTAAAATGTTTTACACCCTTCTTACAAGGCGTTGTTCCCCAGAAAATCCACAAAATAGCCAGAAGCATTTAATGCTGACAGTTTGAGTTTTAATACTTTTACCCCCCTGTGGTAGTGGATTATTTACTTCTGGGAGAATTCTGCACCACTATGCGTGCACAAAATTCATGCCTCACAGATTTCTTTGCTTCCCCGCACAAAAATTACTCTCTGTCAGGGAAGTAAAGGGAATCTGCAAGAGTGGTCACACACCCCTCCCCAGCAGCATGGGCGCATGGTTTCAGGCACCCACAGTAGCCAGCGGAGAGGTAAATCACCATGTTGGGGGAGAGGGGGTGTTTGGGGACATCTATGGACATAGTTTGGAAGGCAGAGGGGGTGTTGCCCCCCAAACAGAGGCAGGACATGGGGGGGAGGGGCACTCTGGCTCGCTGATTGCAGTTGGACGCAACCCCCTGGGTCCTAGTACCAGTCATCTTCCCCTTCTATGTATGCTGGGCATGCCCTGCGTGGCCATCGTCCTGTTTTATGTACAAGAGTGAGCAGGGGTGGCAGGTTTGTAGAAATTTTGGTGGTGCCCAAACTCTGCCCCTCACCTGCCTAAGGCTCTAGGAGAAAGTTTGGGTTGGGGGAAGAGGTCTAGGGTGCAGACCCTGGGCTGGGGCAGGGGATTGGGGTGCAGGACGGGTGAGAGGTTGGGTTCTGGGAGGGAGTTTGGGTGGGGGAGGGGGCCTGGGGTGCAGGCTCTGGGATGGAGTTTGGGTGTAGGCTCTGGGGGTGTAGGAGGGGGCCTGGGGTTCAGACTCTGGGATGGAGTTTGGGTGTAGGCTCTGGGCTTGGACAAGAAGTGGGGGTGCAGGAGGGGGTGAGGGGTGCAGGCTCTGGGACAGAGTTTGGGTGCTGGCTCTGGGCTGGGGGTGGAGGTGCAGGCTCTGGGAGGGAGCTTGGGGATGGGAGGGGAACTGAAGGGGGGGGTGCAGGCTCTGGGAGGGGGTGGGGGTATGCAGCGCTTTCTTGGGGCTCCTAGGCAGGGCAGGCCAGGAGTCTCCATGTGCTGCCACCCCTAGGCACTGCTCCCGCAGCTTCCCATTGGCTGCAGGGGCACTTGGGGCAGGACACAGACCCACCCCGCCCAGGGGCTGCAGGGAGGGGCTGGCAGCCATGTGGAGCGAGCAGGGAGGAAGCTGCTTAGCTCTGCTGCGCTGCCAGTGGTGAGTGGGGCCCCCGAGCTGTTTTAAATGGCCCAGGGGATGCGCAGGGGCGGAAGGCGGGGCCAAGGGAGAGACCCAGCCCCAAACATTGCTGGAGCTGGGCCCTGGGCCAAGAATATTCCTGGTGCTTGCTCCTGCTGCCCCCCTCCCCCCATTCCTCTATCCACTTCTCTTCCCCATCCCATGCCCCTTCCCCTCCCCACTGCCCTCTATGCTTATGCACAACATGCCCTGCTGTCAGTCAGTGGGCACTCATCAAGGATATGCGACAGTCTGAAGTTGATTGTCAACTTCAGACTGTCGCATATCCCCAGCCTCCGCAGCATTGGCAGCCCAGATACCACTCCAGGTGGGGGTGAAGAGAGCCAGTGAACCAAGCGATCTTGTGCCACCTCCACCCCACCAAAATAGCTATCAAACTATGCCTATGGGGATGCCCCAGCTGGTGGCTCCTACCTGCTCCAGGCTCAACTGCTAGTCCCGGCTGGATTGGAGGTGGGGGAAGGGGGGACTTCCTCTTCCTCTGCAAAGAACAGTTGGGTCTGGGTCAGACCCAGCCCCAGAAACCTCCCCCCCTTCTGTAGGAAGCTCCACATCCCTCTCCCCTCCTGCTTCCTGCCCCTTCACTCTTCAGCCATGGGGGAGGGGTCACTGTATGGGGAGCTGCTCCCCCATGCATCCAGACACCCTCCCCCCCTCCCCAAAAAAGCCTCACCTCCTGCACCCAGAAGCCCCCCATGAGCCCCTGTGCATTCAGATCTGCCCCCATCCGCCTGAAGCTGGACCCCCGCTGAGCT
Source organism: Emys orbicularis (assembly GCF_028017835.1). Taxonomy (NCBI): domain Eukaryota; kingdom Metazoa; phylum Chordata; order Testudines; family Emydidae; genus Emys; species Emys orbicularis. The sequence goes on along the minus strand of NC_088683.1, from coordinate 321,890,049 downwards.
GCCCGCACCCAGATTGCTCCTCACAGAACCCTCTCATCCCACACCTGGATCCCCAGCACACTTGGATCCTGCTGGGCTGACCCTGCCTGCCCACACCTGGTGCACCTGGCGTGGAGGGGCAGCACCGGTCCTTGTGCTGGGTCAGGGTCTGGGAGGAGATGAGTGGGGGGGAGCAGGCTGCAGGGTGATTTCCCACCTCTGTGCAGCCAGTGACCTGTGCTCCCCACTGCCATGTTGGAGTCTTAACTTTTATTTATTGACAAATAAAATTTGCAGAATTTTTAATTTTTTGGCACGTAATTCCCTCAGGAGTAGTTATTATATAGGTGTGGATCCAATGGGAGCATGATTCCCTAAAGAGCAACTGCAGACATAAATATATCGGTCATTGGAGAGGATCAAATCTGGTACCTTTGACACCAAAACCACAGGCTTCTAACATGAAGCTAAAGGAGTTCTCCAGTATCTGCTCCAAATAGCTGTTCAAGCTTTACCAGTTGCTGGGGCTTGCTACTACAGGGAGATGTGATCAAACCATTTATCCAGTTGTTTTACATGCATTAACAGAGCTATATGGGGATTTTGCACAAGGCCTGCCTGAACTTCTTTATTAGATGAAAATTCAGCCAATAATATTTGGGATATGGGTAGAGAATGGTCTAAAGCAGTGGTTCTCAACCAGGGATATACATACTCCTGGGGGTATGTAGAGATCTTCCAGGGGGTACATAAACTCATTTAAATATTTGCCTAGTTTTATAACAGGCTACGTAATAAGTACTAGCGAAGTCAGTACAAACTAAAATTTCATACAATGACTTGTTTATACTGCTCTATATACTATACATTGAAATGTAAGTAGAGTATTTATATTCTAATTGATTTATTTTATAATTGTATGGTAAAGATTAGAAAGTAACCAATTTTTCAGTAATAGTGTGGCCGTGACACTTTAGTATTTTGTCTGATTTTTATAAGCAAGTAGCTTTTAAGTGAGGTGAAACTTGGGGTATGCAGACAAATCAGACTCTTGAAAGGGGTACAATAGGCTGGAAAGGTTGAGAGCCACTGATCTAAAGACTTTAATACATGTGAATGAATATTGCTGATGTCAGATGTAGGAATTAGTAACATTTTAACTGTATCAGTTTCAGAAAAAACATACGCACTTATCGTGAACACGCGACATCCTAAGATGAGAAGACAGATAGAGCATGGTATGAACACAGTAATATCCTCAGTGTTCGGAGAAAGTTACAAACTGCGGGTGAGTCCTGGATATGTGCTGTTAATAAGATACTCAAGGCTGTTTGTGCTGAACATTAACTTTCCTTTTGGCTTGTGTGAGGCACAAACAGAAGTGGTTTCTGGAGGAAACTTGCAAATAAACAGATTTATAATGCATGTTTTGGTATAGCCTATTCTCTTTAAAGATAAACTATACAACATATATTAAAATAATAATAAAAAAAACCCAATATGGGTTCAAAGTTTAGGCACCTGCTTTGTCCTTAGCAGTGAACTGAGATGTTCTTTAGTTGCCAAACTCAAAGTTCTGTGTTTCAGATTTGTGGGTTTTTTTGTTTGTTTGTTTTTTACATTGCTAGCAAGTAAGGGTCAAATTTTGCCCTCATTTGTTTTTAATCTGATTAAACTTAAAGCATTCAATGCATCCTATTGAGCAGAGGACATAAAATATTGTTGCTCTTGTGAGAGTACCCAAAAGGGTAACAGCTTCATTTGCAGGAATGAATTCTAACTTATAAAATACTGTGAACTATAACATTATACCCATCTATTTTAGTGCGGTACATAACGTGCATTGTAAGAGACCATTCAAGATGAAATGGCCAGTTATCACCTCTGCAGTCCTAGGACAAGAAAGGCGTGGTTAGTGGGTTACAGATTGTTGTAATAAACCATAAATCCAGTATCTGATTACCGTTGATTGTGACAGTCTGTAACCCACTAACCTCCCCTTTCTTGTGCTATGACTGCAGAGATGCTAACTGGTCATTTTACCTTGAATGGGCTCTTACATCTTGTGTTAACAACTTATGCTAAACCATCTGTTCCACCTTGTATTTAGCTGTGACTCTCTTGAGTCCCTTTCCCAAACACAGAGGAACAGCTTTGTGTAGCTCAGAAGCTTGTCTCTTTCATCAACAGAAGTTAGTCCAATAAAAGATATTCCCTCACCCATCTTGTCTCTCTAATATCTTGGGACCAACACGGCTACAACAACACTGCAAACAATATGTGAGCATTTAGATAGCCTACTCAGTTTAGTACTGAATTTCAGCTACATGATGTTCTCCTGCAAAGCGTCGATTTCCATCCCCACCAGGCCCTCTCCATCCCAAAAAAGGAATACGGTCTGACTAAAAGTGAGTGGACGTATAAAGTAGCACTAGTCCATTACAGTGTAACAGAAAAAGCTGACTCAAAGGAATACATTTTGTGTAAATTACATGTCAGCTTTAGTTGGAATCATTTATGCCCTTCACCTCCAGATGTGTAGTCACTAAAGCCCAGATCCTAAGGTATGTAAGTGCCTAATGTCCTTTTATTTAAATGTACTTCACTTTGCAGATGGCCATGGGAGAGATTTTCAGATCTGCACTTCGGAAACACATGATCAATTAGCTAACTGCTAATAAAGGCAGTTAAGTGTCTAAATTCTTTTGAGGATCCAGGCCTAGCTAACTATATATCAGGTTACATGTTTCTTCATATCTGCAAGATAAATCAGAGATGCAGAATTATTATAAGGGGTGTTATGTGGATTGCAACATTCTCCAGAGGACTTAGAGGTCATAAAGCAATAAATGAATTACATTGAAACCTGACTGTAGCATTTTCATCTGTGACTTGTTGGGTGTTACTCTAGTATTGCTTAACATTCTGTAAAGGAAATCATTACTCATTTTATTCAGACCAACATTCTGAAATTTCAAACGGGGGGGGGGGGGGGGGAAGCATATCTAATGATGAATGAACTGAAAAGTATATATCTTTTAAAAATTTCCTCTGGGATGAAAACATTGGCATAGTGTTCTACTAAGTGTTTTATACCATCATGTGTGAGCAGCACTTCACAAAGCAAATTGTGTATGCAAAATGTGTGATGCTAGGTCATGCATATCAGACACTTATGCCAGGTTTACATTTTAAAAAAAAGATTTGTTGCTATAGTTATACTGGCAAACTCCTCTATTATAGAGGCAGTTGATACCGGCAAAAAATGCTTTTGCCAGTGCAGCTTAGACTGGTTTGGCACACTAAATAACCTATACTGGCAGAACACTTTTGTGCTGATCTAATTGTATCTATACTGGCAAAAGCCCTAGTGTAGAAATGTCACAAAAAAATCCCATACCCAACCAACATTGCTATACTGGTAAAAGTTTCTAATGTAGGCCTGGCCTTAAACATTATTCCTAGAATTTAAGAAATATGTGCTCTGCGTGCATGAATAAATTATGTGTACATGTGACTATTTAGATGTCTAACAGCTATTTGTGCATGTCATTTTTGCAGTTGCATGTACAATCACTGTAATTGCACGTGCAAGTTTTTCATGCACACTTCTGTATATGCAATTCAGAAAATGTAGGCTCCGATAATTAGGTTTACACTCAAATATACTTGTGATAATGCTGTCCTTTGGTAGGAAGACCATTAATATCCTTTCAGGTAAGAGAATTTCTAAGAAGTACCTGGTATATTTTGTGCTGTAAAGCCAGAATGAGGCACTAGGAAATAATCTATCCCCCAAAATAGGATTAGCTATTTTATTAGCAATTAGCTAATTAATCATGTGTTTCTGAAGTACAGATCTGAAAATCTCTCCCATGGCCATCTGCAACGTGAAGTACATATTTATGAAAGGGTAAAATCTGGTTGGTAATAGGCAATCTTCATGTTATACAGAAGTCTGCTGAAATGTGTAGTTTCAGCACATTTTTTACTGAGAAGACCATGATATAGCCGTGAGCATGGACTTTGAGCTTTAACTTGAATTTTTTTGCTTCTGTAAGATTAGACCCTTGTCAGGCTAATGTAGTTTTCACCCTTCAGTCTCGTCTTCATGGCACAAAAAATCTAGGACAATTGTAGTTTGTCAGGTTAACATTTTAAGGATGAGGAAATTATGACAATACAGGTATAGGCCATCTCTGGGGGGCAAAAAAGAACTATAATCATAGGAGTTTAGTATTCAAACATCTCTTCATTGAAGTCCCTTGCCCATTATATAAAGTTTATTTGAAAGCATCACTGCACCTGCTAATATCACTAGGATCACTGCTTTGACACTTCTCCCTCTTTTCTTCCCCCCCCCCCCCATCACAAGGAAAGGAGGGGGAAAGTGAGTCAAATGTCAAAGCAGTGATGCTAGTGCTAGACAGCTGTGTGGTATGGGGATTAGAATGCTGCAGGTCTCCATGTCTGCAACTGCAGATTCAAATTCTGTCGGTAAGTTTTGTTTGGTTGTTTGTTTTTTGTTTTTTTTAAATAGGATGTCACATCTAAAGTATAAGTTGTAAGCTCTTTGAGGCAGAGATCATGCCTTACATGATTTAAACATTTAACTATATATAACTTTTTTTTTTTTTTTCCCCCCAGTTTGATTTCCAAGAAGTTGTCAAGAATTTTTTCCCTCCAGGAAGCCATTTAGTTACCGGAGAAGACTTGAGCTTTTCCTATGAGTTCAAATCTGATGCCCTGTTTGATTTCTTCTATTGGTTTGGGATCAGCAAAAACACAGTTGCAGTGACTGGGAAAGTTTTGAATTTGTCCAATACCACTCCAGAAAAGAAAGAAATAAGCACTATGTTTCTAGAAAAAATGGGTGAACCTTATGTCCGTTTGAACAGTTTTTCAGACAGAAAATTCAGTGCTACCTCAAGAGGTAGGTTGATATCATACAAGATAAAAACCTACTGTTACTGCTTTTTAATGTACTATAACTCAACTCCAATTATTTGAACTCTGATTATCTAAAATCAGGATTATACAAAATTCAGAAATGTCCCCTGAAACACATTCTGGGTTTCCGAAATTCCATTTTTTTTTAAACCAGCAATTTTAAATGTCTCCTAAATCATTTCAATAATTAGTGTGTACCTTCAGTTATAGGTGAAGCTGTGCAGTGAGCAATGTAAAACCATCTTCATTTAGCATATCTTTATGACATAGAGAATGATTTTGTCATATACAACACGGGGCTTTGAAAAATCAAGCTCAGATAATATTTACTCAACACTTTTCCTGCTTTAACCCATGCACATATCATTAAAATCACTTGTATCACAGCCAGAATTAGAGTGCAAGTTCTTTGGCGGGGAGGGGGGAAATCATGTCGTGAATTATTTGGGCTGTAAAGGAATTTGCACTTTTTTGGTGTTGCATAAATAATTATCTAAATCCAATAACCAAATGCCTCATAACCAATTGTCAACTAGTTTGTAAAAAAAATCTCATTGCTGTAAGACTAAATTTGTAAAAATGTTCGCCCAAGTTGAGTGCATACAGTAGTTAATTGTCCATGCTATTGGCAGGTTCTTTGCCCCCTCTGCAATTTTTTTTAAAATGTCCTGCTTTTTCACATGATGGCATGACTTGTGCACCCACAAATATGCAACCCACAATGTCAGCTGTAGACAGCTGAAATAAAACTTTTTTTGTTGTTGTTGTTGTTAATTACAGCAACTGGAGCTGTCTATGAGCTTTGATGGTGCTTTCCTGTGGTTTTTTTTTTTTTTTTTTTTGTAGGTTATTATGATTAAGATTTTTAAAACATGATACTTAAGAATACTCTGTGGTTTTTAAAAGAAAAATAGAAATGGATGGGAGCTTCTGCCCTAGGTTATTTTGAGGGACTGGCTGTCCCCATCTCCTCTCCTCTTGCTTCCTCTATCTCCTCTCCACCTTTTTCTTTTTTCTTGTACCTTATTTTCCTCTCATCTGTTCTTTACTACTTTTCCCAATTTCATCTTTCCCTCCTGTTCTCTCCCCCTTCTTTATACTCTTCTCAGCCTCCCCCACTTTTCTTTAAAAATAAGCTCTTTAACTCTACAGTGGTTATAATATGTCTCCAAAACCAACAGGAGGATAAGGAAGAGGAGATGGAAGAGAAGCAGCTCCACTTTTTTGCCAATTTATAACTAACACTGTGACAAACTAATGCTCCTGCTCATAATACACAAATAAAACTACGCCCCCATCTTCCTGGATTGTCCAGTGCTCTAGCCTTGGTTACATCCCAACTATGCTAAACCTTCTAACCTTGTTGTAAATGTGTCCCGAGCTTGGTTACAACTGAAAAGTGAACAGGGCCTAAAGTCTCCTCTGTATTATCCCCACGGCACAGTTAAAACATTCCATTTTGTGGCGTACATGGGAATTTAACCATACCCCTAAACTGTGCTAAAGTCAAAGGTCCCATCTATGACAGAGAAACAGTTTTAACAGTTGTAATTAAATTCATTAGCATATTGACTTGTCTTTTCTAACACATTTTGGAGCTTGGCCTGTGAACATTGTGCTGAACCATATTCTAATCAGGCTAAAATTATATTATCTAGAGAATTTTGCCTAATTCCCTCGAACAGTTTTTGAATCTGGCTAGAACATGGCCCAGATATAGCCACAGTTCAGCCTGGTCTATTAGAACGTGGGCTGAGATGCAACAGAGCTTAATAACCATTGTCAAACTTGTGTGTTTTCTTTGAGGACCTCTGGATATTCCCACTTGTGGGATCTGGCACCTCTGGCACTGAACTACCTTGAAAAGCTGTACACTCTTGTATGTAGAGTAGGGTGACGGCATCACCATTTCACAGGAACACTCAGGGAATCCCCAACAGATGTGGCTTTTCAAGGCAGTTGTGCAGCTCAGCAATTCAGTGGTGCCAAATCCCAGAAGTTGTGAATACACAGAGGCAACTCTTGAACAATTACTGGTAAGCAACCTTTCTTTATAGCGGAGATGAGCCTTTAAATATGTGAAATACTGCTAATTGTCCTGCAAAGGCTCTTTATCCCAAGAAGGGAAAAATTTTCCCTTCCTCTTAACTTTCAGTGGGAGTTGGGTGTCTAGCTGCCCTGTGTGCCTCTGAAAATCTCCCTTAATCTCCTTTTTGGTCCTCTAGACTCTAGAGCACTCCGCTTCTTTACTCTTCAAACTTGTAACTAAACCACTTCTTGCTCATGCTTTGGTGGTGGGCATTACTATTTTGTTTATTTCCTAGTAGGCCTGTTGTAAACCATGCTCTTCTTACTATTTTTCAGATTCAATAGATGGTTTTAACTGCAGTCTGACACCACAGCCATCTTTAACAAATCCTCCTGTGAGAGTATGTTGAACCCCAAGAGTTCAAGAATCAGAAGGAAGACCAACAAAATTCATGAAATTGGTATAAAAATCCTAAGACTTTCAAGTGAGAATGCAAATGCACATTAATGCATTGCAGGAGTGAGAAGTTTGAGAAGGGAGGAGTGAGGCAGCTGTTCCTTGTTTGTGTCTAGGATACCAGGAAGGGATTCTGCTCTATTCTTTACTCTTCCATCCCCCAACATCATCCTGTTTCTTTTGAAATGGGCATCTCCAGGGGAAGCAGAGTAGTCAGTGGGTATTGTGTAGCTCCTCTTTTCCTCTTTCCGTAACACCAAGTCTGGTTGCTTACCACTGCAACACACTGAGGCCTTGGCTACGCTGGCGCTGTACAGCACTGCAACTTGCTGCGCTCAGGGGTGTGAAAACGCCCCCCTCCCCGAGTGCAGCACTGTAAAGCGCCAGTGTGATCAGAGCCTGCAGCGCTGCACGCTCACTCGCAGCGCTGCAAGCTACTCCCCTCAGAGAGGTGGAGTACTTACAGCGCTGCGAGAGAGCTCTCGCAGTGCTGGCGGCGTGACTACACTCGCGCTTCACAGCGCTGCCACGGCAGCGCTATGAATTCCTGAGTGTAGCCAAGGCCTCAGTACAGAACTCTTCTGTGATTGCTACTTCACTTGCTTTGCCTAAACCCAGATTGTGAGGTGATTAGCATGGTTCTCCTGAAGACTTGGCAATGTGAGAATAGGTCTCAAATTGTTGGTTAGGAAACGGTTATCAGTGTGTTCCAATAAAGATCCAAGTTAGGCTCTGTTATCACTGGCTGTGGAATCATGTTTAAACACCTTCTTGCTGCAACTTCTGAACTTTCTTACAACACTGGCCAAACTATGTTAAGCCAAAGAATCTTCATTAAAAAATGTTTAAAACTATTCCTTGATCCCTGTCCACACAAGTAAGCCTAGCAGAGTTATAAACTAGTTTTGCTACAATCTGTTTTGATCTATGTTTAAATGTATTTTTAAACACATTTCTGAGGCCAGTGAGGACTTGAGGACCGACAAGGCTGTTGTGAATCTAGAAGCTGGGTATAGTATCCAAGATTGTTTTCTAACTGTTGATCTAGAAATTTTTTGGGGGAAAAAAATAGAATCTTGTGGTTAAGGCAGAGGACAGGGAATCAGAAGATCTAAATTCTGTTCCCACCTCAGTCACATGCTGTTTAACCTCCTCTGTGCATCTATTTCCAAAAATATGTAAAATGGGGGGAAAACATTTAATCTATCTCTCAGGTGTGTTGAGGCTTCATTGATGTTTGTAAAGCCCTTTCAGAGCCTCCTACGGGAGGTGCTAAATGAGTCCAATGTTGCTATACTTGTACTTTTTTAAAGTGGTCTGGGTATGCTGCTATCTCACTTGGAGATGACTGAAATCTGAGACTACAAGTTATGCCTTGAAGCAAGTACACTATCATCTTCTGGCACACTAAATCAGTTAGTAAAAATCTTAAACTTCAATACTGTTACTTAAATCACAGTGTGTTTTGTTACTTAAAATGTTTTCCACTTACTGCCATTCTTTTAGAGGTTAAAAAAAAAATTCAGTATAAAACCCATCAGTAGTAATGAATCTCTTTCCAAAGGAGGCTTTAACACAAAACAAGGCTGTACATTCACTTTATCTCTTAGTTTGAGATTTTTAGCTGTAATTTGTTTGTTTGATGTCTTCATTTATCATGTGCATTTTACTGATAGTATTTAAAGTGTCAGATGGGTCATGACTTTCAAAACTTTTAAAAATCAGCCACTGTTAATGGTTGAGCCATACATCGTCTCCCCCATTGAATAATTGATCATGGAAGAACTTCTTGAGAAACAGATGCATACAGTACACATGGCTCCTGAGGTTAAAATGACTGACATTCTTGATGACTTGGTGGAAGACTAAATTTCACAGTATTTTGTACACATTTCCAGATATTGGTGAGAATCCACATTGTCATAGACACTGGAAGCACCCTGGTAATTACTTTGATTCATAAAGAAAGACTTATGGTAGCTGAGAACTTGCCACAAAATTCTTCTTTCTTTCCAGAATACCTGTAAAGCAGGCCTTGGAGACTATATTAATAGCAATCTTACATCTTGCAAAGTTTAGACTGAATAACTTATGAAAAATGGGATTTTGAAGATGCTTTTAATAAGTTTTCAATTATGCAATTTGACAGAGTGGCAGCTGGCCTGGTGACTATTTTTTTTCTATATGTATGATGTCTGAGTAAAACTGACTTCAGTAATAAACCTAATATACCATATCCTTTATAATCAACATTGTAATGAAGTTCTTCTGTATTTTACTGCTGGCCTTTGTGTACTTTTATTAAGCTCATGTATACTGTACAGTAGTCTTTTTTTTTTTTTTTTTTTACTCTGTTTGAAGCTGTCTACTGTATATACTTGCTCAAACACCTTAATTTTGCTTGTTCAGAAAAAATCCTATGAGGAGTGGAATAATACTCATATTGTTAGAATATAGCATTAAATTTTGCTGGAATCTGCCTATAAAGGGACTAGTCAAACTTTAAATATCTTGTAAACTTATTTTAGACATTTTCTAATATTGCATTGTATAGGACCACACAACTATTTTGTACATTTTTTTGTACTTCTGTTTAAAATAGGTTATTCCCAGTTCTAAAGATTTGTTTTCAATGTATGATTCTACCTGTGCAGGCATGTGCCAAAACTGGGGCTGTCAAGCGATTAAAAAATTAATTGAACTGTTTAAATAGTATTCTATTGTTGTTTTTTGATTTTTTACATTTTCAAATATTGATTTGAATTACAACACAAGTGTACAGTACTCACTTTATTATAATTTGCACTGTAAAAAAACATTTTTCAATTCACCCAATACAAGCACTGTAGGGCAATCGCTTTATCATGAAAGTTGAACTTACAAATGTAGAATTATGTACAAATAAAACTGCATTCAAAAATAAAACTAAAGTTTTAGAGCCCACAAGTCCACTTAGTCCTAATTGTTCAGCCAATCGCTAAGACAAACAAGTTTGTTTACATTTACAGGAGATAATGGTGCCGGCTTCTAGTTTACATCACCTGAAAGCTAGAACAGGCGTTCTAATGGTATTGTTGTAGCCAGCGTTGCAAGATATGAATCTTTAGCACATCTGGCACATAAATATCTCCCTTCATGCTTCAACCACCATTCCAGGGGACATGCGTTTATGCTGATGACGGGTTCTGTTCGATAACAATCCAAAGCAGTGTGGACCAATGCATGTTCATTTTCATTATCTGAGTCAGATGCCACCAGCAGGTTGATTTTCTTTTTTGGTGGTTCGGGGTTCTGTAGTTTCCACATTAGAGTGTTGCTCTTAAGACTTCTGAAGGCATTCTTCACACCTCATCCCTCTCAGATTTTGGAAGGCACTTCAGATTCTTAAACCTTAGGTCAAGTGCTGTAGAAATCTCACATTGGTACCTTCTTTGCGTTTTGTCAAATCTGCAGTGAAAGTGTTTTTTTTTTTTTTTTTTTTTTTTTTTTTTTTTAAATGAACATGTGGTGTGGATCATCATCTGAGACTCCTATAACATGAAATATATGGCAGAATGTGGATAAAATAGAGTGGGGGACATACAAATCTCCCCCAAGGAACTCAGTCACAACTTAAAAAATAATGTGTTAATTAAACAAGTGTCATCAGCATGAAAGAATGTCCTCTGGAGTGGTGACTAAAGCATGAAGGGGCATACAAATGCTTAGCATATGTGGCACATAAATACCTTGCAACACCAGCTACAAAAGTGCCATGCAAATGCCTGTTCTCACTTTTCTGGTGATCTTGTAAATAAGAGGGCAGCATTTTTAAATCGGTGTTTGCAACCTTATTTTCTGTACTTGATAGCTAATGGATGGCAGTGGTTAACTTGCTGTATTGGTTCCATTATATGACAGACACAAGGCGGGTAAGGTAATAATAATTTTTTTTTTTTTTTTTTTTAATTGGACCAACTGTTGTCAATGAAAGAGACAAGCTTTCGAGCTACATAGAGCTCTTCAGGAATTTGTCAAGGGTGAGGAACAAGAGGGTTGAGTCCTAACAAATAGGAAGTAGGAGTATTTATCATTAGTTGGCTGAAGGATTTAATTACTAATTCTGCCAGTGCCAGCAGTAGGTGTACTTTCAGTTCCCAAATCCTAACAAATGGTCTGAAGTTAAAAGCAGCCATGCACAAATCTATTAAAAGAGCAGGAAACTGACAGTTCTAATGACTGTCCTAACTAGTTCTAGAAAACAAGGACATAGTACTAGAATATCTTCCTCTACCACATTCAAAAATGTTTTTATTTTTAAAACTTTTGATAAGTACTGCACCAAAATGTTTTATCCAACAGTACTAGCTCTCATGTTGTAGTGCAACTAATGGGGATAGATAGCACCTTTAATGTCTAATTAAAAAAAAAAAAGTCAACTTGGGCTTAAGTTGTCCCTTCAAAGGTTATAAGAAAGAAGGGCACATTTGAAGTTTTTCTGCCCCTTTTCACAGGAGAGAGAAGCTCAGACAGCAGTTTTGCTGCTGGCAAAAAATTGAAAGTTTAGTACATAAGCCAATCAGAAAAGAGGAATTGTAGTTGCTAAATTGAGTAAATCAGTTGCAGTACAGTTAAAACAAGCATCCAGGGACATAAGAACATAAGAAAGGCCGTACTGGGTCAGACCAAAGGTCCATCTAGCCCAGTATCTGTCTACCGACAGTGGCCAATGCCAGGTGCCCCAGAGGGAGTGAACCTAACAGGCAATGATCAAGTGATCTCTCTCCTGCCATCCATCTCCATCCTCTGACGAACAGAGGCTAGGGACACCATTCTTACCCATCCTGGCTAATAGCCATTTATGGACTTAGCCACCATGAATTTATCCAGTCCCCTTTTAAACATTGTTATAGTCCTAGCCTTCACAACCTCCTCAGGTAAGGAGTTCCACAAGTTGACTGTGCGCTGCGTGAAGAAGAACTTCCTTTTATTTGTTTTAAACCTGCTGCCTATTAATTTCTTTTGGTGACCCCTAGTTCTTGTATTATGGGAATAAGTAAATAACTTTTCCTTATCCACTTTCTCAACATCACTCATGATTTTATATACCTCTATCATGTCCCCCCTTAGTCTTCTCTTTTCCAAACTGAAGAGTCCTAGCCTCTTTAATCTTTCCTCATATGGGACCCTCTCTAAACCCTTAATCATTTTAGTTGCTCTTTTCTGAACCTTTTCTAGTGCTAGAATATCTTTTTTGAGGTGAGGAGACCACATCTGTACACAGTATTCGAGATGTGGGCGAACCATGGATTTATATAAGGGCAATAATATATTCTCAGTCTTATTCTCTATCCCCTTTTTAATGATTCCTAACATCCTGTTTGCTTTTTTGACCGCCTCTGCACACTGCGTGGACATCTTTAGAGAACTATCCACGATGACGCCAAGATCTTTTTCCTGACTCGTTGTAGCTAAATTAGCCCCCATCATGTTGTATGTATAGTCGGGGTTATTTTTTCCAATGTGCATTACTTTACATTTATCCACATTAAATTTCATTTGCCATTTTGTTGCCCAATCACTTAGTTTTGTGAGATCTTTTTGAAGTTCTTCACAATCTGCTTTGGTCTTAACTATCTTGAGTAGTTTAGTATCATCTGCAAACTTTGCCACCTCACTGTTTACCCCTTTCTCCAGATCATTTATGAATAAATTGAATAGGATAGGTCCTAGGACTGACCCTTGGGGAACACCACTAGTTACCCCTCTCCATTGTGAGAATTTACCATTAATTCCTACCCTTTGTTCCCTGTCCTTTAACCAGTTCTCAATCCATGAAAGGACCTTCCCTTTTATCCCATGACAGCTTAATTTACGTAAGAGCCTTTGGTGAGGGACCTTGTCAAAGGCTTTCTGGAAATCTAAGTACACTATGTCCACCGTATCCCCCTTGTCCACATGTTTGTTGACCCCTTCAAAGAACTCTAATAGATTAGTAAGACACGATTTCCCTTTACAGAAACCATGTTGACTATTGCTCAAGAGTTTATGTTTTTCTATGTGTCTGACAATTTTGTTCTTTACTATTGTTTCAACTAATTTGCCCGGTACCGACGTTAGCCTTACCGGTCTGTAATTGCCGGGATCACCCCTAGAGCCCTTTTTAAATATTGGCGTTACATTAGCTAACTTCCAGTCATTGGGTACCGAAGCCGATTTAAAGGACAGGTTACAAACCTTAGTTAATAGTTCCGCAACTTCACATTTGAGTTCTTTCAGAACTCTTGGGTGAATGCCATCTGGTCCCGGTGACTTGTTAATGTTGAGTTTATCAATTAATTCCAAAACCTCCTCTAGTGATACTTCAATCTGTGACAGTTCCTCAGATTTGTCACCTACAAAAGCCAGCTCAGGTTTGGGAATCTCCCTAACATCCTCAGCCGTGAAGACTGAAGCAAAGAATCCATTTAGTTTCTCCGCAATGACTTTATCATCTTTAAGCGCTCCTTTTGTATTTTCATCGTCAAGGGGCCCCACTGGTTGTTTAGCAGGCTTCCTGCTTCTGATGTACTTAAAAAACATTTTGTTATTACCTTTGGAGTTTTTGGCTAGCCTTTCTTCAAACTCCTCTTTGGCTTTTCTTATTACACTCTTGCACTTAAGTTGGCAGTGTTTGTGCTCCTTTCTATTTGCCTCACTGGGATTTGACTTCCACTTTTTAAAGGAAGTCTTTTTATCTCTCACTGCTTCTTTTACATGGTTGTTAAGCCACGGTGGCTCTTTTTTAGTTCTTTTACTGTTTTTCTTAATTTGGGGTATACATTGAAGTTGAGCCTCTAGTATGGTGTCTTTAAAAAGGGCCCACGCAACTTGCAGGGATTTCACTTTAGTCACTGAACCTTTTAACTTTTGTCTAACTAACCCCCTCATTTTTGTATAGTTCCCCCTTTTGAAATTAAAGGCCACAGTGTTGGGCAGTTGAGGTGTTCTTCCCACCACAGGGATGTTGAATGCTATTGTATTATGGTCACTATTTCCAAGCGGTCCCGCTATAGTTACCTCTTGGACCAGCTCCTGTGCTCCACTCAGGATTAAATCTAGAGTCGCCTCTCCCCTTGTGGGTTCCCGTACCAGCTGCTCCATGAAGCAGTCATTTAAAGTATCGAGAAATTTTATCTCTGCATTTCGTCCTGAAGTGAAATGTTCCCAGTCAATATGGGGATAATTGAAATCCCCCACTATTATTGGGTTCTTAATTTTGATAGCCTCTCTAATTTCCCTTAGCATTTCATCATCACTATTACTGTCCTGGTCAGGTGGTTGATAATAGATCCCTAATGTTATATTTTTACTAGAGCATGAAATTTCTATCCATAGAGACTCTATGGAACCTGTGGATTCGCTTAAGATTTTTACTTCATTTGAATCTACACTTTCTTTAACATATAGTGCCACTCCTCCCCCTGCACGGCCTGTTCTGTCCTTCCGATATATTTTGTACCCCGGAATGATTGTGTCCCATTGATTGCTCTCAGTCCACCAGGTTTCTGTGATGCCTATTATATCTATATCCTCCTTTATCACAAGGCACTCTAGTTCACCCATCTTATTATTTAGACTTCTGGCATTTGTGTACAAGCACTTTAAAAACTTGTCCCTGTTTATTAGCCTGCCTTTTTCTGATGTGCCAGATTCTTTTTTATGTGGCTGTTTATCATCTGATCCGGCCCTTACATTATACTTTTCAGTCCTCTGCTCCTGACTATAACCTGGAGATTCTCTATCATCAGACTCTCCCCTAAGAGAAGTCTGTGTCCGATCCACACGCTCCTCTGCAGCAGTCGGCTTTCCCCCATCTCCTAGTTTAAAAACTGCTGTACAACCTTTTTAATGTTTAGTGCCAGCAGTCTGGTTCCACTTTGGTTTAGGTGGAGCCCATCTCTCCTGTATAGGCTCCTCCCATCCCAGAAGTTTCCCCAGTTCCTAATGAACGTGAACCCCTCCTCTCTACACCATCGTCTCATCCACGCATTGAGACTCTGAAGCTCTGCCTGCCTACCTGGCCCTGCGCGTGGAACTGGGAGCATTTCTGAAAATACCACCATAGAGGTCCTGGATTTCAGTCTCTTCCCTAGCAGCCTAAATTTGGCTTCCAGGACATCTCTCCTACCCTTCCCTATGTCATTGGTACCTACATGTACCACGACCACCGGCTCCTCCCCAGCACTACACATAAGTCTATCTAGATGCCTCGAGAGATCCACAACCTTCGCACCAGGCAGGCAAGTCACCATACGGTTCTCCCGGTCATCACAGACCCAGCTATCTACATTTCTAATAATCGAATCTCCCATTACTAACACCTGCCTTTTCCTAGAAACTGGAGTTCCCTCCCCCGGAGAGGCAACCTCAGTGCGAGAGGCAACCCCAGAACCATCTGGAAGGAGGGTCCCAACTATGGGAAAGTTTCCCTCTGCTCCCATTGACTGCTCTACTTCCCTGGGCCCTTCTTCCTCCTTAACAGCACAGGTGCTGTCTAAGCGGAGGTGGGACAATTCTACAGTGTCCCGGAAAGCCTCATCAACATACCTCTCTGCCTCTCTCAGCTCCTCCAGTTCCGCCACCCTGGCCTCCAAAGTCCGTACATGGTCTCTGAGGGCCAGGAGCTCCTTGCACCGACTGCACACATACGCCACCCGCCCACAGGGCAGGTAATCATACATGCAACAGTCGGTGCAATAAACTGGATAGCCCCCACTCTGCTGCTGGGCTTCTGCCTGCATTGTATCCTAGTTAGTGAAAGGGTGGTTTACAGAAGGGAGTTTTGGAATGTGGTTTGGTTTATAGGTTTTAGGGGGGGGCCACGGGGATGGGGTTACGGCTGGCGAGGGACTCCCACTCCCTTCCCACTCCCCTTCTAAACTCCCTTGCGAAACTCCCTGTTAGCAGCCCCTGGTCGCTTGTGCGCGGCTTTATAAAGCCCTGGCCTGAGTGAATGCCCCGCCCACTGATTAAGGCTCAGCCAATTACCAGAGGCTTCGAGCTTTCAAACCTGCCTCCAACTGCCAGCCAGAGCACACGGTCCCTCAAACAACCAAACAAACAGTTTGATACCTTTTACTCACAATGCTTAATACCTTAACGTTTGGCTAGTTCCAATTGCACTGGGACACTAGTGGCAAAGAATTCAAGAGTAAGAATACCACAATCAAACCCTCAGTGATTATGTAACACTTACACACTGAATAACAATCATCATTAGCTAGAGCACTGAGATTTGGATACTGTATGGCTACTGAGAAATAATTCTATGAATATGCAAATCAGAGAGCCAGAAACAGAGTGCAAGACACTGTGATGGAATAATGTCACATGTAATTAGTCTGTCACTAAAACAGATCTAAATTAAATGTTATATTGTTTACTGGAGCTGTACTTAACAAAAAATACACACAACCAAGGACAAGCCCTCTGCTTCATATTTGCAGAGCCGCATTATTAAGTGTTAAACTGCACTTGTATTGCTCTGGGCAGTTTTCTGAAAACTGGCATTTCTGATCCCACTACCTTGGTCATGTAATATTGGTGACATTGGCATTGGTGGCAATGTAAGAGATCATAAGGTAGTTTCCTTGGTCCTGTATTACTCTTTACCTTAAAAGATAATTAAAATGTTTACAATAATTTCAATATTTAAGTAGGATATTTTTATAATCTTAGATTCCCATACCACTTTTATCACAGATTTAACTATACATCAGAAAAGTTGCTGCCAACAGTAGTCACATGAATGCCATCTTTGCTTAAATTTTATTTTCATGTGAATTTTTTCTTTCATAAACTTTCATAAAAGTAGACAGTGTAAAAGTGTTTTCTATTCAAGAAAGGGTGATTAGCAAGAATATTATTTGTAATTGTACTGCATAGAGTAGTGGGTTATGAAACAGTAACAGATAAAGAGACATTAAACAGAAGCTGTCTTCTTTTTTCTTGTATAGTATCTCCTTCATATACTATGGTGATTAAACTAGTATAAGAACCTGAACAGAATACAAAACCTAAACTTAATTTCCCCATTACTAATTTCTCCCTACTGTTACTCACACCTTCTTGTCAACTGTCTGTAATAGGCCACTCTCTTACCACTTCAAAAGTTATTTTTCCTCCCTTGGTATCTTGCTGTTAGTTGATTTATCTCCTTAGACCAGGGGTAGGCAACCTGTGGCACACGAACTGATTTTCAGTGGCACTCACACGGCCCGGGTCCTGGCCACCGGTCCGGGGGACTCTGCATTTTAATTTAATTTTAAATGAAGCTTCTTAAACATTTTAAAAACCTTATTTACTTTACATACAAAATAGTTTAGTTGTATATTATAGACTTATAGAGACCTTCTAAAAACATTAAAATGTATTACTGGCACGCAAAACCTTAAATTAGAGTGAATAAATGAAGACTCGGCACACCACTTCTGAAAGGTTGCCAACCCCTGCCTTAGACTGACCTCACACTTGGTAAAGCAACCCCCATCCTTTCATGTATTTATACCTGCTCCTGTATTTTTCACTTCATGCATCTGATGAAGTGGGTCTAGCCCATGAAAGCTTATGCCCAAATAAATGTTAGTCTCTAAGGTGCCACAAGGACTCCTTGTTTGTTTTTGGGTTTTTTTTTTTTTTTTTTTTTTGAGAATACCATTAGTTACCACATCCCACCCACTGAGCTGCAGGAATGTGAGTAGTAAAGATTGCCAGGATGATGGGCATGAGAATGCAAATGCCTACAAGATAAGAGCAAAGGATCTTTTCATAGATTCCAATGCCAGAAGGGCTGTGTTATCTAGTCTGATCTGTATAACACACACACCTTTCCCAAAATAATTCCCACAGCATTCTTTTAGAAAAACACCCAGTCTTGCTTTAAAAATTGCTTGTGACAGAGAATCCACCAACACCTTTGGTCAGAAATGTGTGCACTAGATCTGGTCACTGTATCATAGCACTGGCTACATAAGGGCCAAATACAGAGGTAAAATAACCTCTCTGCTCCTACTTGAGTTTCCTGTGTTAACACATCCAAGAATCACATTAGCCCATTTGTCTGCTGAGCCGCACTGGGAGCTTATGTTCAGCTGATCATCCACTATGATCCCCAAAATCTTTCTCAGTCATTGCTTCCCAGGATAGAGTCCCCCATCCTCTAAGTTTGTCCTGCTTTCTCTGTTCCTGGATGTTTTAGCCATACTAAAATTCATATTGTTTACTTAAGACCAGTTTACCAAGCAATCCAGACCACTCTGCATAAGTGGCCTGTCCTCTTCATTATTTACCACTCCCCCAATTTTTAATCTCATCTGCAACTTATATCAGTGATGATTTTATATTTTCTTCCAGTTCATCAATAAAATAATGAAATAGCATAGGGCCAGGAACTGATCCTTGTGGGACCCCACTAGAAACACACCCACTCAATGATGATTACCTGTTTACAAATACTTTGAGACCTATCAGTTAGCCATCTTTTAATCTATTTAATTTGTGCCATGCTGATTTTATAACCTTATTTTAATCAAAATGTTGTGCAGTAACAAGTCAAATGCCTTACAAATGTCTATTACAACATCACTATTGCCTTTAGCAACCAAGCATGTAATATAAAAAAATATCAAATTAGTTTGACAGGATCTATTTTCCATAAACTCATGTTAATTGGCATTAATTATGTAACCCTCCTTGAATTCTTTATTAATCAAGTCCCAAATTAGCCACTCCATTACCTTGCCCAAATCAAAGTCAGACTAACAGACCTATAATTACCCAGGTAATCCCATTTACCCTTTTTAAAAATTGATATATTAGTTTTCTGCCAGTCACCTAGAACTTCGCCATTGACTTATTGAAAATCAACATTAATAGTCCAGTCAGTTCTTCAATCCACTCTTTTAAAACTCTTGGATGCAAGTCATCCAAGAGTGTTATCACATGATATGACATCATCTGTTTTCCCCCAAATACAGAACAGAAATATTTATTGAACACATCTTTTATACATTATCATCGACGGGTCTTAAATTCTTTTATTTCTCAGAGCCCCCCTCCCCCCCCCACACACACATCCCTCAACATGTTATAAAAACTCCAGGGGGGTTGAAAATATTTACCAGAGCTCCTCTCTGGACAGCACTGGCTGCTAGCTGAATTTAAGCTCTGATTATTAATAATTCTACCATTTCCATCTAGTAATGAACCAATACTATTGTTATAATTCTTTTAACAAAATATATTAGGAACAAACTCCTTATTGTCCTTAACTCTGCTAGTTATAGGCATCTCCTTGCTTCCCTTATCAATTTTCTACAATGCCTAGCTTCTGATTTATATTAATTACGATCAACTTCCCCCTTCTTCCATTTGTTTATTTTTATTATATATAATAGCTGTGTTCCCTTCCTCTCTAAAACAGTTTATTTTAAAACCAGCTCAGACCTTCCTTGATTGTAGGACTGCAACTTTTTGGACATCTAATAAAGTGTTCTTAAACAATTCCCAATTATAACTCTGTGATGGGTTCCATGGGGTACAACCTGGAACTGTGAGAACACTTTGCCCCCTTAACTCTCCAGCCTACACTGTCTCAATGTTTTGCCAATGACAAGCAGCAAACCTCTCTTGGTGCTAAGGTCACTCAGCCACCAGCATGCAGAGGCACACCCAGCTAAGTGGCATGAATACTTTACAAGCCACTCGTGAACTATACAAATGGAAACACCAGCCCCAAATCTTGCTGATTTGTTTTTAAATATGTCAAGTCAACTTAAACAAATCTGCAATGAACAATATCAAAACAAGTAGATAAGCACTTTAGTCAGCAATTCATTTTCAGCCCTTTCCACATTTCCTTTGAAATAAGTAATATTTAAATATAACAATTTTATTTCCATTTCATTTTCCTTAACTACTTGCTGTGTAATACAACTGCAGGTAGTAACAAGTAAAGCTTATTGGGCAGTAAAACAACTGAAGTCTGCTCCACAATGGAGTCCATTAGACTATATCAGTTAACAGCTTCACATAAGCTGACCTTTTAATGTTCAAGCTACTGAAAGACATTTGTCTCTAATACAGTAAAATCTGCACTGAAAGTATTTTCTCCTATGTTTCTTGTAGTCCCCAACTATCCTACAAAAAACCTGTCAGTTCAGGGCATCCATCTCCTACAGAATTTACAGAGGTGGCCACTTTAATCAGACATATTAACAAAGCAGAACCAATAAGGAAACACTGTGAAGTAAGGGATTCAGGCCTCCTGGCCTTGGCTACACTTGCAGCTGTACAGCGCTGTGAGTTAAAGCTGCCTTCGTACAGCTGAGTAGGGAAAGCGCTGCAGTCTGTCCACATTGACAGCTGCCAGTGCACTGTCGTGGCCACATTTGCGGCAATTGCAGCGCCATTGGGAGCGGTGCATTATGGGCAGCTATCCCACAGAGCACCTCTTCCCATTCTGGCACCGTGGGTTGTGGGAAGGGGGCGTGGCTGCGGGGGATTCTGGGTCCTGTCCCAACGCCCCGTGATGCATCGCTTCGCATCCCAGAAATCCCTTTCTTTCCGTCCACCTTTGGCGCCATCTTTCAATGGTTTCTGTGCAGCGTGATCTGTCTGCGGGAAATGGAGCCCGAACTGCTAAGGCGTATGCTGACGAGTCTCGCCAGCACGTCACGTTTGGCTGTCGAACTATTCCTTAAGATCCAAAGTGACAATGAGAGTGAGGAGTCCAACGATGCTATCGAGCCGCGTAACGCGTACGACACGAAATTGCTTGTGGCATTCACAGACATGCTCAGCACCGTGGAACGCCACTTTTGGGCTCGGGAAACAAGCACTGAGTGGTGGGATCACATCGTCATGGAAGTCTGGGATGACGAGCAGTGGCTGCAGAACTTTCGGATGAGAAAAGCCACTTTCATGGGACTGTGTGAGGAGCTCGCCCCCACCCTGCGGCGCAAGGACACGAGATTGAGAGCTGCCCTGCCAGTGGAGAAGCGGGTGGCTATTGCAATCTGGAAGCTGGCAACTCCAGACAGCTACCGGTCGGTCGCAAACCAGTTTGGAGTGGGAAAGTCGACCGTTGGAATCGTGTTGATGCAAGTTTGCAAGGCCATTAATCGCATCCTACTCAGAAGAACCGTGACTCTGGGTAACGTGCAGAACATAGTGGATGGCTTTGCACAAATGGGTTTCCCTAACTGTGGAGGGGCGATAGATGGGACGCACATTCCTATTCTGGCACCACCCCACCTAGCATCCAAGTACGTTAATCGGAAGGGGTATTTCTCTGTGGTTCTCCAGGCGCTTGTGGATCACCGTGGGCGTTTCATTGACATTAACACAGGCTGGCCAGGAAAGGTGCATGACGCACGCATCTTTCGGAACACTTGGCTGTTCAGGAAGCTGCAGGCCAGGACTTTTTTCCCAGAGCGGAAGATCACAGTAGGGGAAGTTGAAATGCCCACTGTGATCCTTAGAGATCCTGCTTACCCATTAATGCCGTGGCTCATGAAACCCTACACAGGGAGCCTCGACAGCAGCAAGGAACGGTTCAACCACAGGCTGAGCCGGTGCCGAATGACTGTGGAGTGCACCTTTGGCCGTTTAAAGGGCCGCTGGCGATCTCTGTATGGGAAGTTGAACTTGGCCGAAAACAGCATCCCCGCAGTTATATCCGCGTGCTGTACCCTCCATAATATTTGTGAAGGGAAGGGTGAAAACTTCACTCAGGCATGGACCTCCGAGGTTCAACACCTGGAGGCTGAATTTGCACAGCCAGAGAGCAGGGCTATTACAGGGGCCCAGCGCGGGGCTGCAAGGATTAGGGATGCCTTGAGGGAGCAATTTGAGGCTGAAAACCAGCAATGATATCTGGTGCCCTGCACGGGAGTGAAGTGCAGTAGTTCCAATCTTTAGGAATCAGTGTTTGCTAAGCAGACTTGCAGTGCCTGTTTATTTCCTAGGCAAAGGAATCTTTTACTTTATGCAATAATAAAGAATGTTTTCAAAGCCAAAAAATCCATTTGTTGAAAAGAAACACAAGTGCTTGGGAATCAGAAAGGGCAAGGGGGTGGAGTGGGGAATGGTACAAAATCACAGATTCGCGTATGTCCTGTCTGGTGTGCCGTGCAGTGAGTGCTGCACTTCAGGATAGCTATACTGCATGGTGATGGGGGTTGAGTGCAGAGGGTAAGGGTCGTGGTTTTCAGGGCTGGGTGGTGAAGATACTGGTGTTGGAGGCAGCTGGTGGCGTGAAGAACCCGGAAGTTGGGGAAAGTGGGTTGGAGGTAACAGTGGGGCACAAGGGAAAGAGTTTTGGGACAAGGGCTGTGGGGAGGGGGGGCGTTTGTGGTACTGCTCCTTCTGCATGGCTACGAGCTCCTGGATAGCATCTGCTTGGCGCTCCAGGATGCTTATGAGCCTATCAGTGCTTTGCTGCCGGTGCTCCATGCTTTGCCGCCGGTGCGCTGCGTTTTCCTGGCGGATCCTGCTTTCTCTCTCCCTCCAGTTCTGTGCTTTTTCATTCTCTTTAATAGATTGCCGCATCACTTCTTGCAGCATGTCTTCTTTGGTTTTTCGCGGTCTCTTCCTGAGTCTTTGCAGTCTCTGAGCAGGCAATAAGAGGGACGGCTGAGGTCTCAAGGTTCTTGCAGCTGTATAGGCAAAATGCAACATTTAACAGAGGCAGCATTGTTTATAGCAGACAGAGTAATGATTTCCCCCGCACTTAAGGAGGGCGCACACAGGGTCTATACAATAGCATAATTTTCACGTCCCAAACAGAGCACACATAACCCACGGGAGCCTCAAAATGGTGAGTAAGGGGGACTGATTGTTTCAGGGCTGTACTGTCCTCTGGGTTTCTGTGCCTTGGGGAGAGCCAACAGCTGCAGGGGGCACCTACACTGAACACTGTCCCAACATTTTCCACAGGAGTTCATCCTGGACGATATCTTGCTGCTGAGGGTGACCTGGGAAGCAAGGGAGGGTCTTCTGCTACAATGTGGCTTCCGCCCTGGCCCATATGCAGCTTGCCTGTGTGCAGCAATGGTCCCCCTGCCCCTCGCGGCACAGTGGCACGGACACGTTAGCCTGGCTGGGACAAGGACCACGGTGGCTCTCCCGATAAACCTGCGCAAGCGCATTGCACACGTTCTGGATGAGACATTCGAAGAGATTACCGAGGCCGATTACCGCAATGTGATAAACCACATCAATGCACTATTCCGCATCTAGTCACGCATGCCTAACCCTCCTCTCCCAAAGAGCCCGCACCAAAAAAATTCCTTCCCGAAAAAAAAAGGTCTTCTGTTTGACCTCCATCAAGTACCGGCCGCTGCGACTGGCTACCTTCCTCCTGGCTCGAGAAGAGCTCCTGGCTGCATGCCTCCAGGGATTCCAGGGTGTCTCCATCCGCCCCACCACTCTCACTCCCGTTTTCCTCCTCCTCCTCCCACCCCGGCTCTGAAGTGTCCATGGTGGTGCTCGGAGTGGAGGTGGGGTTAACTCCAAGTATCACAGCCAGCTCTTTGTAGAATCGGCAGATCGCGGGGGGAGCACCCGAGTGGCCGTTTGCGTTGCAGGCTTTGCGGTAGGCACTCCGCAGCTCCTTCACTTTAATCCTGCACTGCAGGGTGTCCCGGTCATGGCCCCTTTCCATCATGTCCTTTGATACCTTCCCGAAGGTATCGTAATTCCTACAGCTGGAGCGCAGCGGGGACTGGACAGCTTCCGCCCCCCAAACACTGATGAGGTCCAGCAACTCGCCATTGCTCCATGCTGGGGCTCGCTTGGCGCGTGGAGGCATGGTCACCTGGAAAGATTCGCTGATAGCACTCCACGCCACGCTTGGCTGAGCAAACAGGAAGGGGATTTTTAAAATTCCCGGGGAACGTCAAGGGCGGGTCACATGGTTGGTTACCTGAGGCCAGGGCAGTAGAGTTTGAACTGATGACCAGAGTGGCTAGAACAGGCATTGTGGGATACTGCCGAATACTTCTGGAGGCCAGTCACAGCGCATTGGGCGGCGCAATACACGGTATTCCTCTCGGGGAGGTGGAGTACATGCAGCGCTGCAGCCACGGAGATACAGCGCTGCAAATGCCTTGCCAGTGTGGACGGGGAGTGAGTTATAGCACTGGGGGCGGCTTTATTGCACTGTAACTCTCAAGTGTAGCCAAGACCAGGGCTACACTAGACTTATATTGGTATAAGTACATCGCTCTGGAGTGCGAAAAATCCACACCCTTGAGCAATGTAGTTATACTGACCTAAGCCTTGGAGGAGACAGCGCTATGTCAGTGAGAAAGCTTCTCCTGTTGGGCTGGTCTACACTGGGGGGGGAGAGGGTCGATGTAAGATACGTCACTTCAGCTACGGGAATAGCATAGCTGAAGTCGACGTATCTTATTTCGACTTACCTCGGGTCCTCACAGCGCGGGATCGACGGTCGCGGCTCCCCCGTCGACTCCGCTACCGCCACTTGCTCCGGTGGAGTTCCGGAATCGACGGGGAGCACATTCGGGGATCGATATATCGCGTCTAGACGAGACGCGATATATCGATCCCCGATAGGTCAATTACTACCCGCCGATTCGGGGGGTAGCTACCGATTCGGCGGGTAGTCTGGATGTACCCGTTGACATGGCTACCGCCTCTCTGGGAGGTGGATTACCTATGCCAACGAAGACACTCTCCCATTGGCTTAGGTATGTCTTCACTTAAGTGCTATAGTGGCATCGCCAAAAGGTTTTAAGTGTAGACCTAACAGGTGCTGGCTTCCTCTGGCTCCCTGGGGGTGCTCAACCCCCCGATCCCTGCCCAGCCCTGCCTTTTCCCACCCCCACTCCACTCCATCTCTTCCCACCCAGTTCTCCCCCCTCCTCCTGCATGCAGTGGAACAGCTGATCTTGGCAGGCGGGAGGCACTGAGGGAGAGGAGGAGTTGATCGGCGGCTTGATGGGAGGCACCCAGGGAGGGGGGGAGCTGGCTGCTGGTGGGTGCTAAGCACCCGCTATTTTTTTTTTTTCCACAGAGTCGGCATCTATGGGGAGCATTATTGTCAATTTAGGATGAAATAGGCAGGGCCAGCTCCAGGCACCAGCTTGGCAAGCAGGTGCTTGAGGCGGCCACTCCGCAGAGGGGCGGCAGGTCCGGCTATTCGGCGGACGGTTCCTCACTCCCGCTCGGAGCGAAGGACCTTCCGCCGAATTGCCGCCGCAGATCGCAATCGCGGCTTTTTTTTTTTGGCTGCTTGGGGCGGCCAAAACCCTGGAGCCGGCCCTGGAAATAGGAACTGCAGAGAGGCTTCTGCAGCTGCGGCGCTAGCTGTGGCTCTCGCCAGGGAAGCCCGGTCACCGGAGGGGCTCGAGGCAAGAAGGGCTGAGTCGGGTGGGCGGGAACGTTTCCCACTGTTCACCTCGGCCCGTTCCTACCCCTGCAGCCCGCCGAGGGCCCGCGGATCCCCGCTTCCCCCCCAAGCCAGGCCGCCGCGAGCAGGGCAGCGGCAGCTGAAAACGTCCGAGAGGCTCGCGCCGTAGCTGCCCCACGCCGGGCTCTATGGGCGAGACCCGGGCCCGCCAATGGGACATAACGCCCCGCTCCCCTCCCCCCGGGTGCCCGCTGTGACCCGCCCCTGCCCCGTCACAATCACCAGACGGGCGCTAGGGGCAACCGGGCGGCGTCCCGCGCTAACAGCTCCCAGCGGCCCGGCCCTCGCCCGCGGCAGGGAGCGGCTCCCCCTGGCCCCCGCTGACTCTGGGCCTCGGCCCCCGCTGCCGAACGGGCTGGAGCCGCCGGGGGGAAGCGCCTCTTGCCGACCCCACACGGCGCCGCGGGGCGGGCGGCGGAGACCCGCCCTTCCCCCCATCAACGGGGCCGCGGCCGCCCAGGACCCCCGCGGCAGACCCCGCCCCGGCTCCCCGGCCCCGGCTCCGGCTCCGGCTCCGCCAGGTGAGACCCGCCCCACGGGCGCAGGCAGCAGAGCCCAGACGCAGTGAGCTGCGCATGCGCCGTAGCAATAAAGAAGCGTCTGCTCGGGGTCCTCGGCTGTTGCCAGAGTCCCCTGCAGGGGCTGGGAGCCGGCAGAGGGGCGTGGCCAACCAGCGAGGGCTGAAGGTAATAGGAGCCCTGGGTAGGGTTGCCAGGTGTCTGGTTTTCCACCAGAACGGAGGGAGGGATGGATGATGGTGTGGGCGGGGCCTCGGGGCAGGGGGCAGGGAAAGGGTATTTGGTTTTCTGTAAATAGTAAGTTGGCAACCCTAGCAGCAGGGCAACCAGAGGAGGGTACAAGGCGGTGGGGTGGGGGGATTGAGGGCCAGGCAGAAGGAATATGGGGCTGCCCCAAGGAAATGCTGCCATCAGCAAATGCGCCCTAGTGAGTTGGGCTGGGCTGTGGGTAGCAATCTGTGCTGGTGCAGCTGGCCCCTCCTCGCCATTCCTCCCTGTGCTGACCTGAGAAAGAGTTCTTTGTGGCTCAAAAGCTTGAACCTGGCACCGGTCCAATAAAAGCTGTTACCTCACCCACCTTATCTCTCTCATATCTTTGGACCAAGATGGTTACAGTAATACTGCACAGGGCAGATTAGCACGTTCCTGCTGCTGCAATTGGAAGAGCACAAAGTCCCCCAGGAACCAAAGTCCATCATGGATCTCGCCACCTTCCCTTCCAAGTGCATGCCTTCTACCTGTCTTCTCAAATATAAGCACATAGCAACAAATTCATAGAACTTCCCTTAACAAATAAAACTCAGCTTGGAAAAGAGGAGACTAAGGGGGGATATGATAGAGGTATATAAAATCATGAGTGATGTTGTGACGTTGTGCAGTCTACATGGCTTTATAAAAACTTGATAATAAGTCAATATAATGTAACTGGGATAGTTTTAGAGAAAATACGGTAATAAGTGAATGTAACGTGACTGGGATATGCTTCATGCAAAAGGTCTCTTGTAAGGTATCATTACAAAGCTTATAATCTACTGAGTATGATCATCTGATTTGTATAAATGTACCACTCTTGTATCTAAAACTAGAAATATAAAATGTAACTCTGAGGGCCTATTGTAATTATGTAAAGTGTGGGCCATTAATGATGGTTTGGAATCTTGATGACTACCATTAACCAGGACCATTGTCTGCAGATGGCTGTTTACCTGTGAGTCTCCCTGTATATGTGTGTGCTGGCAAGTGAGTAATGAAGTCTTGCAGTGACATGTGATCATGTCACCTGAACTGGAATCCATCTTTAACCTGGTGCTTTTCCAGTGAGGGGGGGGGTGGAAACCCAGAGGGACAAAGGGTTCCCGCCTTATGCAAAAGATATATAAAGGGGTGGAAGAGAACAGAGAGGGAGAGGAGCCATCACGGAGAATCCCCTAGATAACACCTAAGCTGGAACAAGAGCTGTACCAGGGGAAAGAATTGTGCCCAGGCCTGGAAGGTGTCCAGTCTGAGAAAAGCTTACTGAAGCATCTCTGAGGGTGAGATTATCTGTATTTAGTTTGATTAGGCATAGATTTGCGCATTTTATTTTATTTTGCTTGTGACTTACTTTGTTCTGTCTGTTACTACTTTGAACCACTTAAATCCTACTGTCTGTATTTAATAAAATCACTTTTTATTTAGTAATTTACTCAGAGTATGTATTAATACCTGGGGGAGCAAACAACTGTGCATATCTCTCTATCAGTGTTATAGAGGGTGAACAATTTAAACTTTATGCAGGGTAAAACGGATTTATCTGGGTTTAGACCCCATTGGGAGTTGGGCATCTGAGTGCTAAAGACAAGCACACTCCTGTGAGCTGTTTTTGGGTAAACTTGCAGCTTTGGGACAAGTGATTCAGACCTTGGGTCTGTGTTGAAGTGGACTGGAGTGTCTAATTCAGCAAGACAGGGTGCTGGAGTCCTGAGCTGGCAGGGAAAACAGAAGCAGGGGTAGTCTTTGCACATTAGGTGGCAGCTCCCAAGGGGGTTTCTGTGATCCAACCCGTCACAGATGTGGAGAAAGTGAAAAAGGAAAAGTTATTTACTTGTTCCCATAATATAAGAACTAGGGGCCACCAAATGAAATTAATGGCCAACAGGTTTAAAATAAAGAAAAGGAAGTTCTTCTTCACACAGCGCACAGTCAACCTGTGGAACTCCTTGCCTGAGGAGGTTGTGAAGGCTAGGACTATAACACGGTTTAAAAGAGAACTGGATAAATTCATGGAGGTTAAGTCCATTAATAGCTATTAGCCAGGATGGATAAGGAATGGTGTCCCTAGCCTCTGTTGTCAGAGGGTGGAGATGGATGGCAGGAGAGAGATCACTTGATCATTACCTGTTAGGTTCACTCCCTCTGAAGCAGTACTGTAGCTAGAGCTCAGGCTTTTTTACCATCAGTGTCACCAGACCCTACTTTAAGCATGCTGTTTTATTATGGTAGCAGCTAGAGGCCCTAACACCATTGTGCTAGATGATGTGCAAACATGTAATACAAAGGAAAGGAAAGGAAAGCACATCAGTTGCTGTGGTTGACTCCAGCTGATTCAATTGAGAGGGAATTCTCTATGGCCACAAATGGTCCTGAGTTATTTTGTGTGTATAACTTTGTGAAATTGCTTATCCATAGTTTCTTACATCTGAATGATTTATTTGAATAGTCACAAAGATAGGATAAACAGCATTCTGTATTTATCACATTTATTACTGGTACAATATGTTTTTAGGAGACAAAATAATGTGGGATCCATATGAAACTACAGTGAAACATGAATACCCATATAGAGCACCAGTGGAGACTGAAGCAGTACGGTAAGATAATATTGGCTAGATTAATGCTAACTCTTCTGCTAGTTTTGTTTTTGTGATGTATTGAAAACCTGTGTTCATGTCCAGATGAGTAACTGTTGAGTTACAGTGGGCACTTGGTAAAAATAAAACCAAACAGATTTAATCTATGATAGTATGTGACTTTACCCCAGTGTTTGCAGTACTTACAATAGGAAATACATTTACCACAGTATTTGCAGTATTACAGGTGGTAAATGATAGATGCTGCTTTTATACTTTGTGTCTCTATTTCTAACTGCAATTTCTGATGCATTTTTTATAGTCCCAGAACAGCAAAAGGACACGTGAATCCATACCAACTTAGTGATCCTATTGGCTTTAATACTTACAGAGAAGAGTTCTGTTGGAAACCATATTCCAAGGCAGAACCTATAATGACTGGCTCTTCATCAGGAACAAGGAGAAACAATCCTCATCCCAGTCAAGTAAGGAATGCTATAGCATTCTCCCTCATTTATGGTTGCTTAGGAAAGGTACTGTGGTAGGGCTTAATATTTTGTTTCTGATATAAAGTTTATGGCGCTGTAGTTTTGGAGCACGCCACTGAATGGGGTGCCAGTAGAAGCACTTAGCAACAAGAAACTTTGAAGAGGTGGGTATTATTCTGACTCTGGGATTTGGTAGTTGAAGAAAACAACATCATTCACTAATATGTTTACAGTGTAAAAGAACAATGTCAGGTCTCTTCTATAAGTACTATCTTGGGCAGATATTATTTGGGAGGTTTGGTGGCTCTTCTAATGGTGATGCAGTCTCTGCTCCGTTTTGGGCTGCAGCTACTCCATAGCAGACCAACCATATTATTCCTTCCGTTCAGCAAACTCTGTTGTGTATCACCATCTTCTGTAGATGGTCTCCATTTCTTCATGTATGTCCAGAATATTCAGCCCTTAGCATTTACATCTTTCTATCATTTCCATCCTTTTTTTCAGAACAGTTCCACAATGGTCTGAAAAGAAAAATAAAGACTCATATTTAAATACTGCCCATCTCAAAGGATCCCAAAGCATTTTACAGACCATAAGCACATACCCACACTAATCACTTCATCCACCTGTGATATACAGCAGTGCACAGTGCTATTACCCAATGTGTATGACAGGAAGGGACAAACGTATCCAGCTGCTGAGTATTTGAGGAGCAGAATGTAATTACTAGCCAGATTGGAATTTGGCCTGAGGTTCACATCCCTGCTTTTGTGTTAAGAGCCAGGGGCTCTTTTTCTCCATTTTCAGCTTGTTTACTTTGGGCATTTGACAGCATTTTGGATCAGGCTCTTTAGCTTATAGTCAATTTCACGGTTTCCTCTTTTTTGTTAGTTTCCTCGGCTGTTTGTGTGTCTCTCTTACACAGCAACTAGGGAGAGAGAGGCATTATAAAAAATAGGAAAAATATGATTATAAGCCCCCCAAAATTGGTTAGGGGTTTTGGGAGAAGAAGTACCTGAAACTATTGTAAATTCATTTTTATTTTGTAATTGGCTGACTAGTTTTCAAGTTGATGTGTCCCTTTTCAAAACTGGCAGCATATAACTGGTGCTTACTATGAACACTACTTGAAACTTCTCATATGGTAGAATTATTGTGGTTAATATACAACAAAAGAGAGAGGCTGGTCCAGTGACTATGGCATTGGTCTAGGATGTGGTTCCATTTCCTGCTCTGCCATGGACTTCCTGTGTAACCTTGTGCAAATCACTTAGCCTTTCCGTGCCTCAGTTTCCCATCTGTAGAATGGGGATAACCCCTAATAATAATGTTTGAAGGAGAAATAGATTAAAGATTATGAAGCATTTCAAGATCTACTGATGAAAAGTGCTATATAAGAAATAGGCATTATTATTACTGAGCTTCAAATTATATCTTACTCTGTGGGAGCTGGCTGAATACAATCTAATTTACTGTACATGTGATGCTCTAATTGTAGCCATGCAGATCTACAAAATCCCACTCTTTGTGTTATTAGAGTTTCATGATTTGGAAGGTGCCTCGAGAAGAAAAAGCGCAGCCCTCCAACAGTTTTTCACCCTGGACACAGCCTATTTCTAAACAAGAGGTCGAGGAAGCAATCAGAGCACAGTTCAACTCTACCTATAATGGAGATTATTTAGGATTACCACAGGGTGAGGGCAATGATTTCTCTCTCTTCTTTTAAAATGGTCCATTAAGGGTCCATTAAGACACTGAGGCACAGTGCTGTGGTAATGTCGAGGACAGAGCAGAGGCACATTGCCCCAGCAGGGGCTCCTGGAGGCATTGTGTCTCAGGCAGAAACTCTCTCTCTGGGAGTATAAAGGAAGTGTGGACCACAGGGTGCAGCATGTACGTTCTCCCCATTCCATCCCAGCTAAACTGGGGCAGACGGATGGCAGGGTCAGGGCCTCACCCGGAACCCAGCTAACCCCTTTCTTCCCATCTCCTCCCTTTTTCCTCCCTTTTTCACATGCTTCTGGCGTTTATCCTTGTAGATCACGGTACCTCTAAGCCTCCCAGTATCCCAGTAGGTTATGGCTAAAAGTACAAAGCTGTTACTACTTTATTGAAGACAACTAACTGAAGCTTCATCCCTGGTTCCACTGTTCAGTGCTTCCTCATTGTCCCCTTGACAATCTCTCTTTCTGTGGGGCCCACTGAAATAAATGGAAAGGCTTCCATTCACATGAATGGACTTTGGGCAAGGTCCTAACACATCTTGGAAGTAAAGCACCTGTTGACTCAGAAATTTAGTGCCAGTCTGTTGCAATCTTATCTCCCTCACCACACATCCAGCCTTTCAACTCTTTCCATCTGTAGTGAGGCGCCAACATGGCTGATTAGTAGAGCAAGTCAGAAGATGAGGGGCTTTTTTCATATAGAAAATTTCAACCAAAAAGAAATGCTGCCTTGGTGCCTCATGGGAGTTGTAGTTTTGGTGCTTCATGCTCCTGTTCTCCTCTATAGGCCAGGCTCCCTGGTTAAACTACAACTCTCATAATGCAGCATGGTCTCCCCTTTGCTGAGGGTAGGGCATGCATCATGGGAGATGTGGTCCTGTTGGGTAGGCTGGTCCAAGAGGAGAATGGGAGCGCGTGGCACCCAAACCACAACCCCATGAGGTACTATGGTGGCATTTTAGACTCAAAACATGCAGGTTTTTGATTGGGAACCAAATTTTTTTTTAAGTTCTTGAGCATTCAGTTTGTCAATAACAACTTGTAATTTTCCATGGAAGCAGATCCTTTTCATTTAGATGAAAGCCCAATTTTCAGTTTAAAAAAAAAAAAAAAAAAAAAAAAGATTTGCCAGAAAAATTTTGACTGGCTCTACTGGTTAGCTTCCTGTTGTTTACTTCTGACACACACATACACACGCCCCTCCCTTCCTCCCTCCCTCCCTCCTGTTTCATTGAGAAGAAGATATTTTATTGTACCATAAAACTGACACTATTTTTTAACTTCTCCAGGTTTACAAATTAAAGATACTATTCCTGTGCCTCCTGACTGGAAAAAAATAATCCCACATCCTCCAGCAACTGAGTTTAGGCATCATTACCAGGCCCCAGCCCGCATCCATGACTTCATGGACTTTTCCTGGAAATATGGATGTAATGCAAACAGGCATATTCCAGCAAAAGGAGTTGGTAAGAATATATTTGTTTTTAAAACCTTAAATAAGTAAAATATTGTGAACTGATGAAAATCATGGCTTCAGCTCTTTACATGGCATATCTGAGAAATCAGATTCTTTTGAAATCATGTCAACTATTAAATTAGTTCTTCAGTAGTCTCTGGTCACTTCTACTTATGTAACTGATTAGTGATGTCTGAAGGTTTCCTGTGACAGGAGGAAATGAGCCTGTTTCTTTATGAGAGTCCAGCATGAGCTTTGCACCATGGAGTAATTTTACACATAGAAGTGCAAATGTGCTTTTTATTTGCTTATCTCTGCTCCTATTGACGTCAAAGGGACCTGAGTGCTCTTGCAAATCCCACCACAAGAACTCTGATCACCAATATTTGACATGCACGGACATGTCAGGATGGGAAAACCTGGGCTGCTGACCCCTTGCATTGGAAAGTCTGCTGGGAGTTGGGGGCACAGTGATGCAATCCCTCATCCACTGCGGGGAGAGGTTCAGAGCTTGCCAGTGCCACACAAAAATTGGTCAAAGCCAACCCAGAAATGGTCAGGGCCAGCCCATTGGGAAATAAACTTGATTTCATGCATCTTCCAGGCAGCCTTTGCCACCCTGGGGAGTTGCTGTTCAGCTAAGTGCTGATTTTTCAACAAGGCATTGAGAAAACTGGAAGATGGTGCTGTTTAAAGAAGATATAGAGCTAGGTGTCTATCTAGGTTCTTATATGACCTTCATCATTGTATCTGAGCACCTTTCACTCATTAATGGGTTTTATCCTCACAACACTCACAACACTGTTAAATAGGGAAGCATTTCCCCCCATTTTACAGATGGGAAATGGAGGCACAGGGTAGATTAAGTGATTTGCCCACAGTTACACAAAAAGTCTGTAACTGAGCCAGGAACTGCCCTCAGGTCTAGTCCTAGTCCATGCCTTAGTCCTCCTTCCTACTACAGGTGCCATCTGTGTTCTGCTGGCACTTCAGCCTGTGTTGTCTCCCCATCTCTCTCATTGGCTTCCTATTGGTGCTGAAATAATATGAGGAGAGGCTGAGCCCAAGGGAAGCCCACAGATTGGGGGATCTAGAGAGGGAGGTATAATTACCCATAATGACTCTTGGGTTGGTCTAAAGATATGCACCAGAGCCAGTTTAAGGCATTTCAGATCTCTCTTGCAGCTTCCTGGAGGTGGCACAGGAATATTTGTTGATCAGAGGTATGAAATACTGCAGAGAAGTCCAGAAGGATGTGTATGTCTCAGTACCATGGCCAAGCTGAAGCCTGACTGAGAGAAAATTCAAAATACTGTGTTGCCCACTCAATTTAAGGCACCCCGCCTATACTCTACCGAGGGCTCAAGGCATGACCTAATCAATTTAGGCACTCCCACCCTTTCCCTTCCGAGAGCTCAGGGTGTAAGGCACCTATCCTTACCCACGGGGCTCAGGAAGAAACCTGGTCAATTTAAGTACCTGCCCCTTCCCTCAGGGCTCTACGGGTCTGCGGAACCTTTTCCCAGCGAAAGAGCCTTACACAGTTGTGCTCTAAACATCTATTTATTAGAAACACATATACCAAGCAAATCGCTTGTGCTCACCACTCCCAATATACTGACAAATTTCACCCAATGGCCAGTCAGAATTCATTCATCTGGGGGTTCCCGGCGATGCCTCTCCACGTCACAGTCGTGCAGAGGGATCAGTGTTCTAGCATCTTGATGTTGCACTGCAATCTGGAAATGGTTCCTAAAGAGCATTGTTTTTCATTTACATTATATAGGTAAAACTAGCTACCTCCTTCAAATTTACTAAACCTATCACATTATCCCATACTCCTAAATAACAAAGTTTTTAACCAATTACACACTGGCTCCTATGTGTCCTCCTTCCTGCCCAAGTTTTTTACATTTATCTTTCATGCCCAAATTGTAGCTTAGTTGTGACCTTCTCTATTTGTCCAGATAGTCAGCATAAAATGCTGGTCAGAGCTTATTTTACCATTTGTTGAGTCTCTTTCTGTATCCTTTCTAATTTCCAAGCGTCTTTACAACCTCGGTGGTTATAACTCTCCTTAGGGACATTCCTGAGGTGTGGGTGCTTTATCAGTAGCAGGAACATTCCTTTTTCAGTGTTACTGGTGAACTCCCTGAGTTTCACCCAAGGCTGGTTCAGCATGGGGGAGGGGAGGTGAGTCGATCAGGTCTCAGGCCTACAACTGGTAGCTAAAGCTGGGTATAGACTGGATTCCAAACAAACGCTATCCCAAGCTAACTACACAGAGCATTATTATTATTATTATTATTTATATACTATCATAGATATTAATGGTGCTTTACAATACAGATAAGGCTTCCCTTTCCTTAAGGCACTTAGATGTACTCTTAAGGTGCTAATTCTGCAATAAGATATGAAGGGACTGATTCTATTGAAGGAAAAGGACCTCAATTAAAATGAGAAGAACAGAAGGAGACTACAGTACAAGGAAGAAGAGGGGAAAGATGAAGGGGAGGATTATAGGGTTATGCCTGGTTTCACTCAAATGTTCCTACCTGGTTTACCTTTACAGTTCCTACCGTGACATTTTCTCACATCCAGAACCAAGAAAACATTAAACAGATGACCACGTACCAAAGAGATTTTGGGAAAGAATATTTCAATATCATATCAATTTTAAATTCTCTGGATCCAGAACAAGTTAATAAGTACATTGAAAGAGCTCCAAAGCAAGGTAGGGTACTATGCTAAGATACAATTTAATCCATCCTGTGTAAATTATCATGCACGCAGTCACTGGTGAAACACAAGCTATGAAACTTTCTGAATACTGCACTCTTCACACTTGTTGGAAAGGTAGAAAAATCATCTCTCTCTTTCCTGCAGGGGAGGGTGAACCTTGAGCCCCTTGTCCCTACTGGAGGAATTACTAGGAAACAGAGATTTTTCCCTCCCCTACACACAAATATGTAGGAGAGAATTGTCTGTGCTCCTATAAAAACAGTATCTTAAAAGTGCAGTGGTTGTTGTATCCTCACTCAGAATTTGTAAATGAAATTTTTATATAAAATAAACTATCCCAATGTTCATCGTTCCTGGAATTTATTGCACTTGACAGCTTGAGATTCAAATTAACTCTCTTGTTTTTTAATTGTATTGACAGAGAGAGCAATTCTTCAGCACTTTCTTAACACAGTTTGTGGGAGCCAGAGTGAGAAATTCAGAAGGACTTCACCCTCAAAGAAACTATCATCTGACAAACTATCTGAATGCAAATGATACCCAACAATCCAAAAGGAGAAAGGCCTCCAGAATCCGGCTGGTGCTGAATGAGTGGCGTAATTGTAACCTATAATGTCTTTGTGTTCTGTGTATGTGTGATGAATAATTTGCAAAACCCTGTTTTAAAATAATAAAGGCTGTTGTGCTGCTACCTCATCAAATAGGGTGCTGCCTTTGAGAGCAATAGAATGTTAAAAGGGATTTATGTTTTGTCATTTCTGTACTGTAAATTCCAGCAAAACATTTATTCCTGGCTCAGAAGATCATGTAAGTATGTTGTCAGTCAAAGATGTCATGTACTCTAATTATGATTGTTGCTTTGTAGGGGTAAATGAAATAACATCTCCCTCGAATTTAATCCACAAACCCAAGATTCAGCATTAGGGCTAAACTCTTGATTTTTAAATATTTTCCCCGTGGCCAACTGCAGTCTTACCTGAATGACATCCCACTATTGACGGACCAGAAGGCCAATACAGCAGATTTTAAGTAGTCAGCCAGCTTGTAAGCCCATCCTTCAAGTAAGCCAGCCCTAAATCCCAAGTCTACCATCTCTCAAGTCTGCCAGCTGACTCAGGCTAAGGGGCTGTTTAATTGCGGTGTAGACGTTTGGCTCTGGGACCTTCCCACCTTGCAGAGTCCTAGAGCCCAGGTGCCAGCCCAAGCCTGAATGTCCATACAGCAATTAAACAATGCCTTAGCCTGAGCCCCACAAGCCCAAGTCAACTGGAAGAGGCCAGCTGTAGGTGTCTAACTGCACTGTAGACATAGCCCAAGTGGTCAATGAACATCCACCTCTACCCCCCACAACAGAGTAGCTGCATGAGCACCTACAGCTGCGAGAGGCTCTCCCCAGAATGGAAATATTGTTTAAAAATTAGTGTCAGCCCTATAAGAAGCAACACCCTGTATGTTCACTGAACCTACAGCTCTTGATGCATGTTAACTCCATTAAGAATTGGATTAAGAAGTCAATTTTAATTATTTTAGCTCACTGATTCAGCAGCTGTTAATTTCTCCAATCTACTTTTACCCTAAAC
Source organism: Emys orbicularis (assembly GCF_028017835.1). Classification (NCBI taxonomy): domain Eukaryota; kingdom Metazoa; phylum Chordata; order Testudines; family Emydidae; genus Emys; species Emys orbicularis. The sequence continues at coordinate 321,852,845 of NC_088683.1, read as the reverse complement.
CTAACCCCCCCACACACACATTTTAATTCTAAACATAAGATTTTTATTATACTGAAAATCCTTCTAAAAAATTATATTATTTCTTATACCTTGAATTTATCAAAAATTAATCAGATGGTTTATCTGCAGACAAATCCCAGATTTTGTGAAGCTGGCCTCTTTACAAGTGCTACTCAAAACCTGATCACTCTTGGAGTTCATGTGTTTACATTTTTCTAATTAAAGGATCCTCCATCAATAGTCACTCCTCTTCTAGATGAGGAATGTGTCTTGAGATAGGCGACTTGGAACAGCCACTGACTTCACTATACTTTGTCTATCTACCATTTAAAGTACCAATCCTCTAAGGACAAGTTAGTATGTGCATGTAACTATGTATGTGAGTAGTGTGTGACTACTCTAACCATGTTCCAGACTAGTTTGTAGGAAGAAACCCTGCTACGTACAGGACCAGGAGACATTAAACAAGTGGGTTTGTTTGGAAGATGGGCCTCATTAACCTGCCACTTAGGGAACTGCTGTTCTTGGGTGAGTGGGGTCTTGCCAGACCACCCACACCCTATTCTGCCCACCCACAAGAAAGGCCTTCAGCCTAGATAGCCGTTTGTTTTGGTTCACTGGCCGTTCCAATCAGTTATTCACACAGCTCTAGCGAAGAGACCCAGTGACTATGTGACTCTTCTGGCCTAACGTGGTACACAGAGGCTGTATTGCTTGAAATGGATACTAGTGCTCCATCCCATGCCCTTGTGCTTGGAAGGAGGATGTCAGTCTGTGCAATCACTGTGCAGTTGTCTTGCACAACGTCCAGATGGTTGCAGGCAGGGACCCAATAATTACTGAAAGATTAAGAAAAGAAAATGAAGATGTCTTACCTATTAATAGTTAAATAGTGGTAGCTGCTAATACACTGAAATGAGCTTTTGAAGCAAACAGCAAATCAGCAGTATTATCAGATACTTTACTTCCAAGAGTCTTATAAGGCTTGTAGTCATTGCTTGTGAATGGGCTGGAAGACGTGGATGATCACAGTAATATGGCTAAGGGTCACAGAATAATGTCTCATTCAGAAATTTAATATAATTGACACTGAGGTGACCATGTAACACTAGACTTGAGGCAATATCTCATATGCTGAAGGAAGGAAAGTACATCAGTGAGAGCATTAAAAGCTACACTCAGAGCAAACACACACAAAGAAAAACAAGGCCCTTATTTCTATGGTTGGTACATATGTACTAGCAGCAGAGATGGTGAATTTATATCCAATATAAAGTTATGTATGGGTGGTCATGTAACTGAAAAAAGAGGCTGTCATTTTGTTTGCTGTATACTTAACCTTGAAATATATAAGAGGTCTCTGCTTGCTGCAGTTGTGGTTATGAGGCACTTACTATTGTGTGTTTTAATTTTGATGCAAAGTGTTTCTGAGAGAGTGATTTTTTGTGCTCTCATGAAGACTTTATATTTGTTCTCACTCTGTATTTCCTTAATCTGAAAGAAGTAATCTGGACTGAAAATACCTGTTTTGTTCTTTGTGTGCTGGAGAACACAACAAAACAGGGGATTTTGAGTTCCCTTAACTAGTTCTTAAAAGTCACTAGTTTATCTTCCATGCATTTGATGGTCTTTTACTAAAGAACTGTACTTTTTGCCTCTCTAAATGTTTTGCCTTTCTAAATAAAGTATCTTGACTGAGTATTTTTTTGGAAAACTGACTGTTATTACAAGAATTCATATGAACAAATTATGTGGTACTTATTACACTTGATCAGATGGACAGTACACTGCAGCATAACTTTATGGGGAATTCCTGCATCAGAGGAGTTCATTTTATTGTGATTTTCTGGTAAGACTCTATAATACTTGTTTGAAATGCTGTACAGTTCCAAAGGTAATGTATTGGCACTTCTCAAGCCTAGAAGGAAGGCAGATGACTCAAAGGACTATCATCCAAACACTTTGATCAGCATAACTTTTAAACTGTTTGAGAGACTGGTACTTAAATGACTATTGCCTTTAATTGCCCCACAGTTACCTCATTACCAGGAAGGGTTCCAACCAGGCCATAATGCTGAGGATCAGCTGATTAGACTGACATCTTTTATTTGACGCATGCATGTGACACACTGTACTTCACGTTCATCACTTTTATATGGTTATGATATATTTTGTACAAAGTATACCTTTGAAAACTCATTTATAAACTCATAATCTGCTGAATATTATTATCCTGTTGAAATGTGTGTAACAACACTGCATGTGAAATTATGAGATTTTGCTATATGATTGTTACTGAAATATGTTGCAATTCTGGATAACACTCATAAGCCAATTCCTCAGAGACAAAGCCACACTGGCATGCCAGCAAAGTGCTAAATAGCCATTATGTGCTTAATCAGGGATTCGCCAGCAGGGGAGTTGTAAAGAAGAAATTTACAGTTCACTGGAAGGACAGTTGGCAGTTCATATACACCATGGAACTGCCTGACCCCATGATCCAGCAAAGGTGCCTCTAGACACCTCTCCTCCCCCATCCCTATGGATAACAGCAAGATCCCTTGAAAGACATCATTAAACTAGGGGAAGTGGTCCTCTGGAGGTTTTTCCAGCCAGTACAGACTGTTGAAAGCTTTGGGGTGAGAGAAAACTTTTTGCTTTTGCATTTATTAGCCTTTGTAAAGTTTAGGAATTAGCTTGCAAGTTTATTTTTTTATTTCTTTTGTAACCAACTCTGACTTTTATGCCTTTTCACTTGTAAATCACTTAAAATCTATCTTTTTCAAGTTAATAAACTTGGTTTACTGTTTTATCTAAAACAGTGAATTTGGATTGAAGTGTTTGGGAAGCCTCCACTTGAGACAACTAAGCTGGTGCATATTTATTACCCTTTGTTGGAATGATGGCGTAATATATGAGCTTGTATGCTCCAGTGGGCTACTGAATGGTACAAGATGCACATTTTTGGGGGGCAAGACGGACTGAGGGATATGCTGGTGTCACCCTGTATTTATTCATGGCTGGCTGGGCATAGCATTCATGTACTCAGCTGGGAGCGACTTTGCATGCTGGTGGTTGAAAGATCAGAGGCTGGAGAGGTTTGCTGTTCATTAGCAAAGCAATGTAAAAGGCATCCCAGGCATCTAAGGGGACACAGAAGATCAGATTGCACCCTGGGGAATTTCACAATGCAGTGTTGTTGTAGCCATGTCAATCCCAGGATATTAGAGAGACAAGGTGGGTGAGATAATATCTTTTACTTGGCCAACCTCTGTTGGTGAGAAGGACAAGCTTTCAATCTTACACAGAGCTCTTCTTCAGGTCTGGGAAACCAGATGATCAGACCTGAAGAAGAGCTCTGTGTAAGCTCAAAAGCTTGTCTCTCTCTCACCAACAGAAGTTGGTCCAATAAAAGATATTATCTCATCCACCTTGTCTCTCTAATATCATGTATTTGAGACAGGACAGAAGGCGGGCATTGTTTTTTGTGGATTTTTTTTTTTTTTTGGCATATGACAGTTTGGCACAGTGGACTAGTCCTAAAATTATATTCCATGGTCCCAGACAAGAAACTTGTAGATTTTATTATGTAGATGATTGTGATCGGGTGTATGCGACGGACCACACTGAGAATGCCATACTCAGAACAGACTGCAAGAAACAGGGCAGACAATCCCCCCAAAGTGGTGGTTTATTCTATAATTAGATTCACCAAACAAGCTTCTATAGCACCACACTGATTAACAAGAAGCCAAACACAGTCCCCCTTAGGCATTCCAGCTGGAGCAGGAATGAGGCAAAATGGAGATATCTCAGGTGTCTTTTATATCCTCTGCTATGTGTGTGGAAATTCACTGTCCCAAATAAAGCCCCAAGCCCCTGTGTATGGAAAGTTAATGATAACGATGGAGCCTGAGTTCACATGTCCATAGCACATGCCCTTCCATGTTTTGCTGAATCACACCGGGTAGCCATTGGCATCTCACTGTCTGAGGCATCCACAGGACTGCGCAGGATGAGTTTCTTCAATGGCCCTGTGACTGGGGTCCCAGTAGAGGCCAGCTGTGGTCACTCAATTAGGGTGAACTGCAAAGAATGGGGCAGACAAACCCCAAAAAGCTGGTGGATATTCCACTACTTAGATTTACCAAGGCAACATAAAACAGCTTCTTTATTACCTCACTGGTTACTCAGAAGTCCAAACAACACAGTTCCCTTAAAGTGATCCAGCCTCAGGCTTCCATTCATGTCAAATATGATGAAAATTTCTGTAAATCTTATTTCGTCATATAAAAGAAAAGGTTCTACCAATCCCAAAGGATTGGACACATCACCTCCCAGGTTATTGAATATTGCAGATCTTACCGAAATACACACTACAGCCAATTCTTATTAACTAAACTAAAATTTATTAAAAAAACAAAAGAGAGAGAGTATGGTTAAAAGATCAATATACATACAGACATGAGTTCAATTCATTTAGGTGCAGAGATGGTGAGCTTGTAGTTGCAAAGAGTGCTTTTAGTAATAGTTCATAGGTTATAGTTCAATGTCCAATATCATATTCAGGGCGTACCAGCATAACTGGGACCTCAGTCTTGTGACTCAAACTTCCCCTGATGAAGCCTAAGCAGATCTGAGATGACAGAATCAGGACCCAAGGATCTTTTATACAATTTTATATTCTCTTTGATAAATTGGAGTTCCTCAGGGAACAAAAGGTAATTAGGATGACTTTGAAGGAGGTCCATCACTGGTATTTAGGTATACAAATTAACATAAGGCCATTTGCTTGTTCCTCTACCATTCACAGTACATTTCAAAGAGAGATGAATACCGAGATAGCCTGTGTTTACAATTCATTTAAATGCTAGGATGTTTTTTTGATCTCTGAACTATCAGAATACAGCATAGACAGGGACTGTTGGTTACATTGTCGACCCTACTCATACATATGTAAATACACAAAAACAGAAATATTATCTCCCCACATGTCTTTTGAGGGTTATTTATTTTGCAGCATGTTTAACCCTTTCTGGCCATGTGTCACAGGCCCATTGTGAGCTGAGTGTCCTTAATGGGCCATCAAAACATAGCTGTCTAGCCCTGATGTAAATCTATCTGGGGGGGGGGGGGGGGGGAGGTGTCAGCCAGGCATACAACATGTTTTTGAGATACAGATACATAGCCAATATTCATAACTTCAGATATAAAGATATAAACAGAACTATCATTCTTAGCAGATTACAACTTTTCATTGATACCTTACATGCCATACTTCGTATAAGATTTGTTGCAATTGTATAACAGTGGTAGTAACAATCATATAAATGGTCATATTCAATCATACAGCATCACAATGATTTCTAACAAAACAGTGATTGTCAAGTGTGGGGATGGTTCAATCCCCAGTGTCATATGAACAATGGATTTCCGTAAGGATCTGTACTGCTCTTTACTCCTGAGGGAATACTGCACACGCCCATAATTCATGTCCTGCTGCAGATTTTTTCCCCCAAGATAGCCCAGTACAGCCATTACAAACATTGAATTTATCTCCCCATGTAAGTATTATCACACTTCTTATCAAACTGTTTGTACTGGGCTATCTTGATTATCACTTCAAAAGTTTTTTCTCTTACTTAATTGGCCTCTCAGAGTTGGTAAGACAACTCCCACCTTTTCATGCTCTCTGTATGTGTATATATATCTCCTCAATATATGTTCCATTCTATGCATCCAAAGAAGTGGGCTGTAGCCCATGAAAGCTTATGCTCAAATAAATTTGTTAGTCGCTAAGGTGCCACAAGTACTCCTGTTCTTTTCGCGGATACAGACTAACACGGCTGCTACTCTGAAACCATTCACTGAGTAGTTTCTATTGATTTCATTAGGTGACTAAATACCTTTGTAGATCTCACCCTACCTGGCTGATTGTTTTAAAGGGTTTTAAATTGTATTACGTTTCACACTGTTTCCTGGCACCCTGAAGTGGGATTGTTTTCTCAGAAAAATGTTGCTATATCTAACATCCTTGTTAATCTCCAATTGGGTATATTCCGTGCTGGAATCGGCCTCTTTCTGCAAAACACACTAGCTTTAAAAACCCTGCTCCTTGCTGTTCTTTTGAAACGGGACAAAGTGAAATTAAAAGCAAGTGACAATAGTTGCACCTACTCTTTTCTGGTCTCTTGCCCTAACTGGACCGGAGAAAGAGTGACCAGATAGCAAGTGTGAAAAATCGGGACGGGGGTGGGGCTGTAATAGGAGTCCATATTAAAAAAAGCCCCAAATATGGGGACTGTCCCTATAAAATCGGGACATCTGGTCACCCTAGCCGGAGAGGAAAAATGATTTACCCATAGTATAAATCAAGGGAGGCATTTTCCTGCCTATAATTGACAGCTACATAGATTTGGGGGAAAGTTCTGTTTATTACATGAAGTGACTAAATGTTGCCAAGCAGAGGCTGCTTTTCTGCGGGCATTTTTAATAAACTCTGCAGATCAGGCCTAGCGCTGAAATTTTACTTCTTTTGCTCCCTATTGTGGCACCCCCTCTCCCTTTTAGCCAGGGGGCCGAGGGCGAGCAACCGGAGAGATGCATCAGCAGCCCACACGCAGGAGCCTCACGCCCAGCACCATGAAGATGAGGAGAGGGGTGATGGCAGCTTGCAGCGCGGTTCCCGCCAGCCCTGTGCAATCATCAGCCTCATCATGCCAGGCCCGCGGAGCGAGGGCGGTGCAGGGCGGGGAGCAACCCCACGTGCCAGGTCTGCAGCGTCTCCAGTGCGGCTGGGCACGGGCTGCCGCTGCCGCTGAGCGGGCTTGGCTGGGGGTGCCCGGCCGGGACCATGGCTCTGAGGAAGGCAGCGCGACCGCGCTCTGCATCAGGAAAGCTAGAAACATTCCCCCGCGGCAGGTGAGCCCCCGTTTCCCCTCCAGCCTGCGGGCGCGGGCCGAGCCCCGGCGGGCTGGCAGCAGCAATGTTGTGGGGTCGCTGTTGTCAAGCAACCAGGCGGCGGCTTGCGCTGGCCAGGAGCCGCAGGTGCTCCCCGCGCCCGGCCCCGCTTCCCCTCGCCGCGGAGCGAGGCGTCTGAGGGGCGTCCCGCGCCTTTGCCTCCCGGCTGTGCGCGGTCTCCGGGCTGAGCCGGCTCTCGCTCTGCAGTGCGCAGCCCCGGGAGTCACTGCTCCCGCCCGGGAGCGCTTGCTGCTGCCATGGGGAAGGTTTTGTTGTAGGCGCTTAGAGAAAGCGGTGCCAAGTCCCCCGCTGCTCGGGACAGCGCGAGGGAAGCGATGAAAGAAAAGAGCATTGCAGTAAACACTGGGGGGAAGCTTTAGGGTCCTTTTTAACCCTTTCGTGTTAATGTCCTTGGTTATTGACAAGAGTTATTCCTCTTCCTTTCTTCTTCTTCTTCGTCTGCTGCTGCGATTGTTTATGTCCCAGAACCCAATCTGATGCACAGTGCACAAGGTTAGGAGTACTTGTGGCACCTTAGAGACTAACACATTTATTGGAGCATAAGCTTTCATGGGCTACAGCCCACCACATCAGATGCATAGAATGGAACATATAGTAAGAAGATATATATACATTCAGAGAACATGAAAAGGTGGAAGTTGCCATACCAACTCTAAGGCCAGGTCTACACTACCGCGGTAGTTCGACAGCTGGCAATCGAACTTCCGGGTTCGATTTATCGCGTCTGGTCTGGACGCGATATATCGATCCCGGAAGCGCTCGCCGTCGACTGCGGTACTCCAGCTCGGCGAGAGGAGTACCGCGGAGTCGACGGGGAGCCTGCCTGCCGCGTGTGGACCGCGTCTGAACCGCGGTAAGTTCGAACTAAGGTATGTCGACTTCAGCTACGTTATTCACGTAGCTGAAGTTGCGTACCTTAGTTCGAATTTGGGGGTTAGTGTAGACCAGGCCTAAGAGGCTAATTAATCAAGATGAGCTATTATCAGCAGGTTGTGGTTCTGAGTGTGCTTCAGGCTACAGCTTGTATCCTGGTCCCATGTCTGTCCTGGTTGTTCCGGCCAGGGGCTGACTTTGGGCTCACCACTGCTGTAGTGTATTGTGGAGAATGAGGGAGTTATTTACCCTTGTTTTTTCTAAATATCCTATGCGCCTCAGTTTACTTGTTTGATATTATCCTGGCTGAGTGCGTGGAAGCAAGGCCGGCTCCAGGCACCAGCACACCAAGCTGGTGCTTGGGGCGGCACCTGGAGGGGGGCGGCGCGGCGCTCCGGCCTGAGAGCGGGGCCGCTACTGGGCTCGCCGCCCTCCCCCCAGCGCTGCCTCTGGCCGCCGGGGAGAGCGGAGCCCCGGCCGGGCTCTCCGCCCTCCCCCCGGCACAGCCTCTGGCCGCCGCGGAGAGCGGAGCCCCGGCGGGGCTCGCCGCCCTCCCCCCGGCGCTCTGGCCCCTGGGGAGAGCGGAGCCCCGGCGGGGCTCGCCGCCCTCCCCCCGGCGCTCTGGCCCCTGGGGAGAGCGGAGCCCCGGCGGGGCTCGCCGCCCTCCCCCCGGCGCTCTGGCCGCCGGGGCTCCGCTCTCCCCGGCGGGGCTCGCCGCCCTCCCCTGCCGGGGGGGGGCGGCGGGAGGCTTTTTTGCCTGGGGCGGTAAAAAAGCCAGAGCCGGCCCTGCGTGGAAGAAGCTGTCGATGGTAAACGAACAGGAAACAAAACACTGACAGAGATAAGGCACTTACAGACAGAATACCAAACATCCATAGGGGAACAATTGGGGAACGCCCACTCACTTGGCTCCAGCCAAGTAGCAAGGTTGATTCTTCCCAGGCTTGAGCCTAGGGCACGAACCCACTAAAGACCACAACCTACAGAGGAAGTGGGGTATTGTGTACATCTTGTACATGGAAGGTTGCAGGGCTGCTACTAGCAGTTCAGGCTTCTGTACCGAATGGGGAATGGCTACAGAGCGATGGATCCGATGTGTTCACTTTAAGATCCTTTAATGCACTGCCAGCAGGGCCGGCTCTAGGTTTTTTGCTGCCCCAAGCAAAAAAATTTTTGGCTGCCCCCCCCGCACGCTTTTTTTTTGGCTTTTACACATGTTTGCACTTTGCAGTTTTGTGTTGACTGTTTAAAATAAAAAAAAAATGAAAACAGAATTTGTAGTTAGTGAAATAAAACAGTTTCCTACTAGTGTAATTTTAACATTTAATTTTAACAAAAACACAATTACAAACAATTTGAGTTCAGCTATACACTGTAATGAAAAACTTTAGTGTCTTCCAGTTTCTCATAAATTAAAAGAATTTATATGAACTGAATTTTTCTGGTTTTTATACTTGCGTAGTCTTTTAATAAGTCAGTGAAATCTAAATTTTTTGCAATAGTACTTTCAATTGAAATTAATGCCAGTCCTGACATACGATTTTGAGACATGGTGGACCTCAAATAATTTTTTAGTAATTTCAGTTTTGAGAAACTGCGCTCACCAGAAGCCACTGATACTGGTAATGTTAAAAGAATGCGTAATGCTATAGCAGTGTTTGGAGTGAAAAAATCATTTCTTGCTATAAATTTTAATACTTTTAGAGGAGAAGTTTTAGGACTTATTAGCTCAGATAAAGCTATTAATTCATCATACAATTCTACTGCATCAATGTCAGCAGCGTTATCAGTACTGAGCGCTAAATGTAGGTCTTGGCACTGCTTCATGAGGTCTTCTTTGGAAAACTGATTTTTAATATTTCCAATATTGTATAAAAATTCAAAAGTTTCACAATGACCATGCAACTGACAAAATCTTTCTTCAATGGAAGTTATAGCTACATCCAAAATACAATAGAAACATTCAACTTTAAACCTTTCGTTTGGATCGAAAATAGGATCATCATGAGCCTCATAACAAAACTGTCTTGTTTTTTTCCGAGGACGAATGAATTGTTGAGGTGCAAACGTTGGTTCAAAATCAAGATCCTCTGCTATTGTTGTTGCTTCTTTGACAGTTTCTTCAAATCCTTCATCTGAACGGTATTTTTTTTAAATATTCCAGCGTTTTATTCAAAATCATCTTTGCCTCGGATATGTCTATGGTTATGTTCTGCATAACTTTGCTGGACGAATGAATTGTTGAGGTGCAAACGTTGGTTCAAAATCAAGATCCTCTGCTATTGTTGTTGCTTCTTTGACAGTTTCTTCAAATCCTTCATCTGAACGGTATTTTTTTAAATATTCCAGCGTTTTATTCAAAATCATCTTTGCCTCGGATATGTCTATGGTTATGTTCTGCATAACTTTGCTGGTCAAATTAATTTGATTTAGAATATTGTGCCAAATAACCGTGCAACATGAAAATTGAAACTGCATCATTTTCTGAGCTAATGTTTCAGCTTCATGTTGAAATGAAGGATCATACGACAAGTCCTGGCTTATTTCGAATAGTGCATTGTAAATCTCTCCTGATGAATATCGGAATGGTCTAATAGCTTCTATCCTGCTTTCCCATCTAGTTTGACTCAGAGGTTTAAGTGTGAGTTTTTGTTCAAGATGCTTCTTCAAGACTGCCCAACGGTGTGTGGAAGCACTAAAAAAGTTGTAAATTGCTTGCACTGTGGTAAAATATGAAATGGCATCTTTAGATGATTTGGCGGCATTACTGACAACCAGATTGAGTGAATGCGCATGGCAAGGAATGAAAAAAGCTCGATTGTTTAAATTCAGTATTCTTTGCTGTACACCTGCATGTCGTCCTCGCATGTTTGAGCCATTATCGTACCCTTGGCCGCGCATATTTTCTAAAGGTATTCCATAGTGTTCCAATCTCTGTAGAATTACATCTGTGAGGGCTTTCCCAGTAGTTTCGTTCACTGGTATAAATTCTAGAAAGTGTTAACAAATTTTCACTTCTGCATTTTCATCAATTTTCAGAAATCGTAAAACTATTGACATTTGCTCGGTTTTGCTCAGATCTTGAGTACAATCAACTATAATTGAGTAATATTTGGCATGTTTCAAATTCGATAAAATTTCATTACGCACTCCATTAGAAATTAATTCTATTATCTCATTTTGTGTATTTTTACTCAAATAATGGGTGTGAATCTCTCCATCTTTCACTCTTCATACATGCTCAGCCATAGCATCAAATTTTGCCAATAACTCAACCAATTTTAAGAAATTTCCATTGTTATTCTCATATAAAATATCCGAGGATCCACGGAATGCGAGGCACTGTTCGGCTAGGAAATTAATGATTGCCAGTAAACGTTCCAACACTGCTTGCCAACGTAGAATTTCTGAATTTAGTTGACGTTGCTGTACCTCATCGATTGTTGTACCGGTACGTAATCTGTTTGACAGCTCAATCCAATTTGTCAATGAGCGTAAATGATTTTTTGATGTTTCATGTTCTTTCAAATGCTGATGCAAATTTCGCCAGTCATTAAAACCTGCAGTTGCCAGAAGAATGTCCGAGTTACAGAACAGTTTGCAGCAAAAACAAAAAACTACATCTTTGGTCTGTGAATACACTAACCACGATCTATTAATTTGTTCGCCATTTTTCATTTTTTTCTTCATAATGGATGGCATAAATCGACGATTCGACTCATTAAATGGATATTCAAATGTAGGATCTAGTTTTGAAGGACCTTTTTTCACAATAATAATTCGCATTGTATCAGTAATTATTGTCAGCCATGTACTTGGATCTGATCCTATGTCAGTCGTTCCACCTTCCAATAATTGTTCTTCAGTTTTAGATTTGGATAACAGTTCTTCATTTCTGGACTCTTCAGCTGAAGTAGTAAATCTTTGGATGGATTGTGATTGTTCGTCTTTATCAGTTAGTGAAGATAATCTTTGGTCAGATTGTTGTTCATCTTTATCAGTTGATAAAGGTAATCTTTGGTTCGATCGGTCTTCATCAGTTGATGAATAATCATCTTCAATGCATTGCTTAGAGCTTTCTCCTTGATTGTCGACTTTTTTAAAATACTTTTTTGAAGTACGAGATAGTTTTTCTAATTCTTTTTGCCATTTCTCTCTTTGTTGCCGGTAAGCAGCACCAGAAAGTCGTTTTCGTTTTTGTCCCGGCATTTTAGCCCTATGACCACTGGCACCGATGCGAAATGGAAATTAGCGCGAATGGCGCCGATAGGGCAGCACAGTACACACACATAATCGTGATTTGAGTGACCGTGTCACAATGTGACATGATATTTTTCACGTCACACTCCTATTGCACTACTGTACTTGCCGTAGGTAAGGCGCTAGTCATTGGGGCGAGAGAGCTCCCCACGAGCTTGGATACACACTGGACCCAGCCCTGCTGGCGTTTTCCCAGCGCTGAGGCCGCCCAGCTGGGAGCCCGAGGGGCATGCAATGGAGAGAGCTCTGTGGCTGGAGGAGCCAAGGAAGAGGTGCTGGGCTTGCAGGACAGATGCTGCCCCTCTCTGCCACGTCGCTTGCCCCCTGCAGGGGGGGAGGCAGAAGGAGACTCTAGGCACCGGCACCCTGAGGCCACCCTGCTGGGAGCCCGAGGGGCATGCAGTGGAGAGAGCTCTGGGGCTGGAGGAACCAAGGAAGAGGTGCTGGGCTTGCTGGGCAGATGCTGCCTGTTAGAGAGCTTATTCCTTCACTCTCAGAGAGCTTATTCCTTCATTCTCACACTTCCCTGGTCCTTCTCGCATGAACAGAGAGCAACAATACCCGAAGTCCGAAGGTGCAAACAATTCAGTGTTTATTGGGGTGAACTTCCAGCAAGCTTAAATCCAAGTTCCTTTTTCCTTATTTTCGAATCCCAACTTACTTCCTGTTTGCCCCTAATTTATATAGTAATATTTTTAGCTATACCTTAACCAATCATTCTACTAAAATTTACCTAACCAATCCTAACATATTGTAACATGATTAGCTAACCAATTATATCCCACTACCTTAATTAGTTTACACCCAGCAAAATTAATTATACAGCAGACAGAAACAATTACAGAACCAGACAGAGACCATGCAAATAAACATACAAAACAATACAGAAGTGAGGATTTCACAACTACATCTATACAGACATAAGCGTTTTCCAGCTGTGTCTATTGATAAGTGAGTTCTTACCGGACAAAAAACTATCAACCTAAGTTTCCTTTTATATCTTCTAGGCTCTTTTCTTTCTCTGGAGGTGATAGGAATATCAGAACAGGATTGTATTCCTAACAGCCCAATAGCACCTTATTTCCATGTGACTAGTTTGGAATGTGAGGATGTGACCATACATTTCCCAGTTTATGGCTGCCTCTGCTGCTTAGCCGAAGGCCTTAGCCTAAGAAGGCCTCAGACTGTTACAGTGAGAGAAGGCTCTTACACATACAGAAAGTGATTTTGATTCTTTCTTTTATACCTCTATAACTAGCTAAGTGATAAGAATACACCTAAATTCTTAAAGTATAGGCCTTTACAGACAGGCCTGAATATCTATATCCTAACACTGCCCCTCTCTGCCAGGTCGCTCGCCCCCTGCAGGAGGGGAGGCAGAAGGAGACTCCAGGCACTGGAGTGCTGTGGGGGGCTGGGGAGGGAGGCAGCAGCCTCTGTGGCTCCAGCAGGCAGAAGCTCCCCAGGGGTCCTGGGGACCCTCCCGCCTGGCCCGACTCTTACCTTGCTGCGGATCTGGCCTGAGGTGGAGTCATCTCTGGTCACCGCCGCTCCCAGGGCCAGGGGTTGGGGCTGCTGCTGGATCCCAGCCCTGCTCATCCTTGGGCTTCGCCTTGGCCCTGGCACAAGCTGGGCTCAGCCTGGGCTGCCGCTCCTCTCCCCTCCCCTGGCAGGAGGCGGCGCAGAGAGGAGGAGGAGGAGGAGGAGGAGGCAGAGGCGGGGACAAGCTGAGGAGGAGCGGACAGCCCGGGCGCCATGTTCCCCTGTCCTCTGCAGCCGGAGCAGGGCCGGGCTACCGGCTCCCGCCTGGGGGGTGGGCGCTGGCCGCGGGAGAGCGGCGCAAACAAGCCGAGGAGCGGCCCGTCCTCTGAAGCCGGGGCAGGGCCGCGCTACCGGCTCCCGCCGCTCTCCCGCTGTCAGCGCCCACCCCCCAGGCAGGAGCCGGTAGCGCAGCCCTGCCCCGGCTGCAGAGGACGGGCCGCTCCTCGGCTTGTTCGTGCCGCTTTCCCGCGGGCAGCGGCCATCCCCCCCTCCAGGCAGGAGCCGGTAGCGCAGCCCTGTCCCGGCTGCAGAGGATGGGCCACTCTTTGGCTTGCAGCGGCGGGGACAAGCCGAGGAGGAGCTGTCTGTCCTCTGCAGCCGGGGCAGGGCCATGCTACGGCTCCTGCCTGGAGGGGGGGATGGCCGCTGCCTGCGGGAGAGTGGTGGGGACACGCTCCCCACTTAGCCGGCTCCATGCCCTGCCGCACCCGGCAGCAGAACAGGATCCAGCCCAGGACGCTGCTTGAGGTGAAGCCCCAGCATTTTGACGCCCCATCCATTTTGCCGCCCTAGGCACCTGCTTGTTTAACTGGTGCCTAGAGCCGCCCCTGACTGCCAGGAATGGGGGTGGTTAATGTATGTTACACACAGCGGCACCTCGTGGCTGAACAGTGTAGAACAGTTTAGCATGCCATTACAGGGGTAGGTGGGCAACAGTGGCTGGGGATGAGGAGTCTCTGACAGAGACACTAAGACATGGGTGGGCAAAGTTTTTGGTCTGAGGGCCACGTCTGGGTATGGAAATTGTATGGCGGACCATGAATGCTCATGAAATTGGGAGTTGGGGTGTGGGAGGGGGTGAGGGCTCTGGCTGGGGGTGCGGGCTCCAGGGTGGGGCCAGAAATGAGGAGTTCAGGGTGCGGGAGGGGGCTCTGGGCTGGGGCAGGGGGTTGGGGTGCAGGGGGGGTGAGGGCTCTGGCTGAGGGTGGGCTCTGGGGTGGGGCTGGGTATGAGGGGTTTGGGGTGCAGGAGGGTGCTCCGGGTTGGGATCGAGGGGTTTAGAGGGTGGGAGGGGGATCAGGGCTGGGGAAGGGAGTTGGGGGGGTGTGAGGGCTCTGGCTGGGGGTGTGAGCTTTGGGGTGGGGCTGGGAATGAGGGGTTTGGGGTGCAGGAGGGTGCTCCGGGTTGGGATCGAGGGGTTTGGAGGGCGGGAGGGGGATCAGGGCTGGGATAGTGGGGTAAGGGAGTCAGGGGTGCAGGCTCCAGGCAGCTCTTACCTCAAGTAGCTCCTGGAAGCAGTGGCATGTCCGCCCTCTGGCTCCTACGCGGAGGCACTGCCAGGCAACTCTGCGCGCTGTCCCATCCACAGGTGCCGCCCCTGCAGCTCCCATTGGCCGTGGTTCCCAGCCAATGGGAGCTGTGAGGGGCGGCACTTGGGGCGGGGACAGCGTGCGAAGCCCCCAGGCTGCCCCTACGCGTAGGAGCCAGAGAGGGGACATGCCGCTGCTTCCGGGAGCTGCGCAGAGCCATGTCACCCACAGAGTGGGGCAAGTCCCCAACCCCGCTCCCTGGCAGGAGCTCGAGGGCCAGATTAAAAGGTCTGATGGGCCGGATGCAGCCCGCGGGCCGCAGTTTGCCCACCCCTGTACTAAGAGATCACTGTAGGGACTGTCCGTCTTTCCCAGGCCAAGTGCAGGAGGACTGGGCTGAGTGGAACTTACCCAAAACTTGGAAGGAAAGAACAAAGTTTAGGTGAGATCCAGGCATGTAGGCTTTTTGCTCTGCATGCTTTGGACTATAAGGTGGATAGAAAGCTGGCTAGATCGTCGGGCTCAACGGGTAGTGATCAACAGCTCCATGTCTAGTTGGCAGCTGGTATCAAGCGGAGTGCCCCAAGGGTTGGTCCTGGGGCTGGTTTTGTTCAATATCTTCATTAATGATCTGGAGGATGGCGTGGACTGCACCCTCAGCAAGTTTGCAGATGACACTAAAATGGGAGGAGTGATAGATACACTGTAGGGTAGGATAGGATACAGAGGGACCTAGACAAATTAGAGGATTGGGCCAAAAGAAATGGGATGAGGTTCAACAAGGACAAGTGCAGAGTCCTGCACTTAGGATGGAAGAATCCCATGCACTGTTACAGACTAGGGACCGAATGGCTAGGCAGCAGTTCTGCAGAAAAGGACCTAGGGGTTACAGTGGACGAGAAGCTGGATATGAGTCAACAATGTGCCCTTGTGGCCAAGAAGGCTAACGGCATTTTAGGCTGTATAAATAGGGGCATTGCCAGCAGATTGAGGGACGTGATCATTCCCCTCTATTCAACACTGGTGAGGCCTCATCTGGAGTACTGTGTCCAGTTTTGGGTCCCACACTACAAAAAGGATGTGGAAAAATTGGAAAGAGTCCAGCGGAGAGCAACAAAAATGATTAGGGGGCTGGAGCACATGATTTATGAGGAGAGGCTGAGGGAACTGGGATTATTTAGTCTGCAGAAGAGAAGAACGAGGGGGGATTTGATAGCTGCTTTCAACTGCCTGAAAGGGGGATCCAAAGAGGATGGATCTAGACTGTTCTCAGTGGTAGCAGATGACAGAACAAGGAGTAATGGTCTCAAGTTGCAGTGGGGGAGATTTAGGTTGGCTGTTAGGAAAAACTTTTTCACTAGCAGGGTGGTGAAGCACTGGAATGGGTTACCTGGGGAGGTGGTGGAATCTCCTTCCTTAGAGGTTTTTAAGGTCAGGCTTGACAAAGCCCTGGCTGGGAAGATTTAGTTGGGGATTGGTCCTGCTTTGAGCAGGGGGTTGGACTAGATGACCTCCTGAGGTCCCTTCCAACCCTGATATTCTATGATTCTATACCTTTGGTTGAATACATAATAGTTTGTTTTGAAGAAGTTGTCTTGAAGTTACATTAATCAGCCACTGGTCACAGGCTTTTGGAGGAAAAGGGCTAATATGCCAAAGTTGGGGCTGTCATGTTATCCCAATCGGTAAACAAGAGAGCTGCAGCTCAGAGACGCAGTCTAAGCATAGTAGGACCATGTGGTTCTTTCCAGAAGGGGTGAAGATAGCAAAACCTGTCTGCAGAGAGGTCCACTCAAGAGGGACTAAAAGGGGCTTAAACTGCAGCTCATCCCATAAATTTGACATTTGGCAACACCTGCTTTTGTAAGAGGACACTTCCAGGTGCTTCTAAAACAGTCCTGGTGAGGTCCCTACTTATAAAGGTATCACTTGACATGACAATCTTGACTTAACAACTTGTATTGAATTTCTTAGCATGTGAGCAATGTTTTAGTCTTGGAAGAAATGCTTGTGGTGGTACATTTTTGTTATACAAGTTTTGGGTAGAGGGAGCTGTGTGAGTAGCAGGAGAGTCTGCGCTCTGCTGGGTCTGATTAGATTGAGGCAGAGTTGTATGCTGGAAACTGACCTTTGGTGGTGGACTGAGATTTCTGAACGAAGTGATTGCCTGCATCTCTGTTCCAGGACTAATATATTTGTAAATAGAGCAAGTTACTTTACAGTTATGTCTACACTTAAACCACTGCAGTGGCCCAACTGCAGCACTGCGGCTGCGCTGTTGAAGCGCTTCAGTGTAGACACTCACTACAGTGATGGGAGGGTGTCATAGGCGCCAACTCCATGGGTGCTCCAGGGCTGGAACACCCACGGGGAAAAATTAGCGGGTGCTCCGCACCCATGGGCAGCCAAGCTCCCCCCATTTCCTCCCCCTCCTCACTTCCTCCTTCCCCGAGCGTGCTGCGTCCCTGCTCCTCCCCCCTTCCTCTCTCCCTCCCAGTGCTTCCCGCATCCCCGCTGCCTAACAGCTGTTTGGCGGTGCTTAAGACTTTCCGTGAGGGAGGAGGAGGAGCCAGGGACGCGGCGCGCTCAGGGGAGGAGGCGGAGAAGAGGCGGGGCAGGGGTGGGGACTTGGGGGAAGGGAGTGGAATGCGGGTGGGAAGGGGGCGGGGACTTTGGGGAAGGGGTGGAATGGGGGAGGGGCGAGGGCGGTGCAGGGGCGGGAAGAGGCAGTGCAGGGGCAGGGCCAGGGCACGGGGGGGTCGAGCACCCATTGGGCAGAGGGGAAGTCGGCGCCTATGGAGGGTGTGACAGTATCCCTGGGGTGCAACTGGGGACTGTGGGACTGCTGTGCCCCCTTAACTCACTAATCTGGATTGTCTCAATGCCTTACTGGTGACAAGCAGCAAACCCCTCCAGGTGCTGTTACCACTCAGTATAACCACATGTGGAGCCCCACACCCAACCAGATTGCATGAATGCTCTCAGAGACATTCATGAATCACACAGAAGAAGGCACGAGCCAATTCATCCCAGCTCTCAGCCTTGTACCACCGGAATATACCATCTTGCACTGCTCAAGACCCTTTCTTGAGTAATGCAGGCTTATTCATTTGTTCATCACTTCATCAATGGAAAGTGGACATAACACCAGCCTTTGTAACCTGAGCAGATTTATCAAACACTTCAGTCAAACTCACTGGTAAGAATAAACATTAGAATAAGTTTACTGATTACAAAAGATGGATTTTAAGTGATTATAAGTGATAGGCAAAATTCAGAGTAGTTACCAAAGGAAAATAAAAGATAAGCACTCAGTTTAAATTCTCAACCTTAATAGACTAGGCAATATCTGGACTAAGCAGTTTTTCTCACCCCACTGGATACTGCATATTAGTTACAGCCTTCATATGCAGGCTCTCTCTGTTAGCCTGGGGACCAGTCTCCTCAGTCTCCTCAGCATTCTAGTCGCCTTCAGCGTAGGTGAGGGAAGAGACAGGACAAACCATGTGGCCTCTGTCCTCTATTTTATATCCTCAGTCCATGTGCTTGGAGAACACAAGTCCAGGCATGTTAGGTGGGCATTGCTGAGTCACCAGGCAAGGCTGAGCAATTCCTCTGCTGTGGCCTTGTGCAAGTGAGTCATTGAATTGTAATTCCCTTGCTGGACAATGGCTGCTGATGGTTGTTCGACACCCGCCTGGGCATTGGTTAGCTCCCTTGTTGTTTCTGGGGAGTTAATATCTGGGCGATTCCCCAACTCACAGTATATTTTAGTGACAACCATACAGCACAATCTCATAATTTCATATGCACTGATATACATATTTAGATAGAACAATGGCTTTCAGCAGATCATAACTTTTCCCATGCTACCTTACATGGCATGCTTTATATGAAATATCACAAGTATATAAAAATGATGAAGGGGGGGGGCTTACAGGGCGGTCCCCTGAGGTATAGAGTGTCACAGAGGTGTTCTCCCATTACTGTAGTTAATCCACTTCCCTGACAGGCGGTAGGTAGGTCGACAGAATTCTTCCATCATTTTAGCGCTATCTACACCAGGGATTAGGTTGGCGTAACTATGTCCCTCAGAGCTGTGTTTTTCACACCTCTGAGCGTCGTAGCTGGGTTGACCTTACTTTTTAGTGTAGACCTGGCCTTAGAATATACCCAGAATCTGTATCACTGATTTCTGCTCTGCTGGGAAAGCTGCTCTGCAAGGTCCTTACATCCGCTACCGCTTGGCAGATGGGCAAGACTGGTGTCAGACTGGGCCAGTAGTATCAGAAGAGGGCATTAGGATTGAGTTGTGTTAATTAATCCCCCTTTGGGTAGGAGTAGACTGGTGCTTAATTGTTCGATAGCTTCATGTTTGTGTTCTCAGTCAAATTATTTTGGTGCTAACTTCTCCTCAGTCCTGGCAATGTGGTTATCATGAGCAACCTACACAGCTCTTGCTGATGTGCTCTCTTGTGTTAGGAGGAATGACTCTCACGGTGGCAGTAAATGATAAGAAATCTCAGTAATGCACAAATGAGATCATTCTCTCACAACTTCAAACCCACACATGATTACTAACCATGGCATTTCAATGCAGCGTGATCTCCTGCATGATGGAGAAAAGCAGCTTGCCATATGGATCGCTGCTCCATCACATACCTTTGCAAGTATATTCACACACATGAGTCACAGTAGACAAGAATCATTAGTGTTTGGCCAAATGTAAGCTCTACTCGAGTGTGCATCAGTGATTATTTTGTTATGTGCTACATCTTGGGAAACATAAGCTGGTTCCTGCTTATAGGGGTCTGAGCCACATAGGAATTATTTTCAATTATATTTGATTGAAAATACACTATGGAAATATGTTGGAGAGCCTGTATCAAGGGCTTTTACTCTCCTAGGCTGGCATTACAGATTGACTTGTGTAACCTAGCAGCATGAACATCATCATCATGTGAAAATAACTATTCTTGGCTTCCGTGTTCCATGCAGGAAATTCATTTGCTTTCAGCTAGAAAAATTGTTTGTGCTTTTCAGAGCTGCAGATGAGGCAAGATTCAGTAAGCACGCAAAGGACCCAGTTCTGCTGCCCTTACTGTCATTAATGGGGCTACTCACAGGAGTAAGAGCTGTAGGATCAGGCCCAGATCCAGATCATATAGTGCTGTAAAATAATTTCAGAAAATTCTAAGGAAGATCAACAATCTCACTAGTGCCTAATGCCTAAACTAGGCAGTGGAGATTGGTGGCTTGCCTCACCACTCTCTCCCCAAACTGATGGTGTGCTCACCCTCTACCATCATTCATTGCCTTTTCTCATTTGTCAGCAATGAGAAGTAGAAGTATTTAATAGCTAGCAAAATCTCCCTAACTTAGTTCAGAGAGGCAGTCTGCTCTAGTAGGTAGGAACACAGCCTAGGAGTCAAGCAACCCGCTTTCTGTTCCTGGCTCTGCCACAAGTGTCATGTGTGGAAGTGAGCAAGCCATTTCACCTTTCAGTATCACCATTTCCCCATCTTTAAGAGGGACAGTAAAGCTTATCCCCCTCTGTAAAGTGACTCGGGATGTACAGGTGAAAAACACTACACAAGAACCAGGTATCATTGGTTTCAGTACTCTGATGTTGCCCCATACATGATTCTCTTCTGGTGTTTGTTCTGACAGCATTCTGAATGAGCTAAGAGAGTCGACGGCCAAAACCGAGGCTTCATTTCGACGTGCCCAGACTTCGCTAGGAGGCTCCAGATTGCAAGCTGTCTCTCCAGTTTCCCTCAGGAGCTTTTCGGAAGAAGCACGAGAAGAAAGCTCTTGGCTTCCAGAATGGCTGGTGAAAGAGTTACTGAAAGGGCAGCAGAGGAGTCACTCAATAGGACTCCTGGAGAATATATTGGAGCATGAAGGTTTTCGGCGACACATTGACTCTGCCAAGAGTCTGAGGAAAGGAAAGGTATTGTCAATGCTCTCCAGTTTGTGTCTCCTGTGGTATGCCCCCTTTGCGAATAGGATTTGCCACAGGAGAGGAGCCAGAAAGCCAGAATACTGGTTTTCAGTGTGAGTGTAATGATCTTAAGAACTTTATAATGTAATGTGTGTTTAAAAAAAACCCTAAAAAGCCTGTTTAGGAATATGCTTGCCTTTTGATGCACCGAGTTATATGACTAAATCCCTGCACGGTGACAGGGATGCATACTCAGATGCAACCCAGCTGAAAATTTATCTGGCTATCTAAGCAATTAGAGCATCAAAAAGCCCTGGATGCTGGCTCTGCAGTAGGCTGATCTGATGCAGAAACCAATTAAAAAAAAATCTACATACAAAAAGCAACCCTCCGGTTTTATGGTGAGAGTTGCCCAATGTAGGGATCGCTGCTCAGGTACCTGAATTACCTGAATGCATTCCTATAATCAAGACCATCAGCCTGCAAGTCTCGAAAGAGTGACTGAGTATGGGCTTGGGAGGATGATACCTCTAACACTCAGCTGCACCAAGCCTCCACTTAGCTAGTCTAAAAAGGAATGTGGCAAGTTGGGGTGGAATATCAGTCGCTGGAAGTTGGGCTGAGTAAGGGCTTGTCTACACTTGAAACGCTAGAGCAGAGCAACTGTGGCGTTTCAGTGTGGACGCTGCCTATGCCGATGGGAGAGGTTCTCCCATCGACATAAGTATCCCACCTCCCTGAGAGGCGGTAATTAGGCTGATGGGAGAATTCTTTCATTGACCTAGCACTGTCTACACAGGGACTTACATCGGCTTAACTATGCCATTCAGGGGTTTGTTTTTTTAGGTTTACAGGCTATTCTACATAAACTGGGCTGCCCAAGAAGGTTCATATAAATCATCCATCTGTTCCATGACCACATGACAGTGCTAGTGCTCAGCAGCAGTGACTTTTCTGATGCATTTGAAATTTCGAATGGAATGAAGCAAGGCTGTGTACTTGCTCCAGTGCTGTTCAATTTGTTCTTTGTCTGTGTCCTCAGCCTTGCCACAAGGGACTTGGATCAAGGGATATACATTCGGTACTGACTCGATGGCTCCCTCTTTGATCTTCAAAGACTCAATGCTAAGACCAAGATGCTGGAGAGACTTCTCATCGAGGCACTTTTTGCAGATGACTGCGCCTTGATGGTCCATAGACATGACCACCTTCAGGTCATTGTTGATAGGTTTTTTTGAAGCATCCCAGCTCTTTGGACTTACCGTCAATCTCGGGAAGACAGAGGTCTTGTTCCAACCAGCACCTCATTCCAATGCCCCAGTGTCAGCCATCTTCATCTAAGGCACTCAGCTGAAAAATGTGGATCAGTTCAAGTATTGGGCAGCACAATCTCGAGTGACAGTTCCCTTGATAAGGTAATTGCCTCCAGAATCAGTAAAGCCAGCCAGGCCCTTGGACGACTGCGAACAAAAGTCCTTAACCAACACATTTGTCTCTCCACCAAATTGAAGATCTACAGTGCAGTGGCTCTAACATCTCTCCAGTATGGATCTGAGACATGGATTCTTTATAGACATCACATTAAATAGCTTGAGCAATTTCACATGTGCTCCCTCTGCTCAATAATGAGCATTCACTGGCAGGACAGAGTGACCAATATTAAGGTCATTGAGCATAGGCGCTGTCTCCATGGGTGCTGCACGGCTTGAGCACCCACAGAAAAAAATTAGTGGGTGCTTAGCATCCACTGGCAGCCAGCTTCCCCCTTCCCCCCCAGCACTTTCCGTCCACCAGTGGCCCTGCCGATCAACTCCTCCCCCTCCCTCCCAGCGCCTCCCACCCGCCGCAGATCAGCTGTTCTGCAGCGTACAGGAGGCATTGGAGGGGAGGGGGAGGAGCGGGGACGGGGCGCACTCAGGGGAGGGGCGGAACTGGGCAGAAAGGGGCAGGAAGAGGCAGGGCAGGAGTGGGAGCTTGGGGGAAAGGGTTGGGGGGGTGGGGCCTGGGGCAGAGCAGGGGCAGGCAGAGGCAGGGCAGGGTGGGGGCTTGAGGGAAGGGGTTGGGTGGGGGTGGGACCTAGGGCGGAGTGGGGGGTTGAGCACCCCTGGGGCCCGGAGTAAGCTGGGGCCTGTGTCCTTGAGAGACCAAACACAACCAGCATTGAGGAAACGTTACAGAGAGCACAATTTAGGTGCACCAGACATGTCATCAGAATGGAAGAACACCGTCTCCCAAATCAGATCTTGTAGTTGAGTCAGGGCAAAAGAAAGAAGGATCGTCCATATAAGCACTTCAAAGATAATCTGAAGAGCAGTCTCCAGTGGGCTGGCATCATTCCTAAAGAACTTGAGCAAATGGCTCAGAACAGGACTTACTGGCAGTCTCTGATAAGATCAGCATATAACAGGTTTGAGAGGTATCGACAAAATCATCTCCAGGCTGCATGTGAAAGGCGCCACAGAGCTGTATCATCAAACATCCTAGATACAGACTTCCCATGCCCTGGTGTGGCCAATTCAGTGCACCAAGGTTCGGACTTCGGAGTCAGTTGTGTAGCCATAGATGAGAACTGCAACAATATTGTCGTCATCATCCACGATGGACTGCCAACATGCAATGGTATTAGTAACCAGTGGGTTATGAGCTTTGCGATCATACCTTGCATGACACTTATCAGATACATTTCATGACATTTAAAGAATTGAAGTACATTAGAACTGGTTAGGCCAACTGGAAATTCATTAGCAGATATCAGAGTGCCCCTTTCCCCCTGGGCTGTTCTTAATGTCACAGTAAGAAATATTAAAATGTTCCTGGTTGTAAACATATTACGCAGAGAGAAGGGTAATTACAAGGGTGGATTAGTCAGACAAATTCTGCACTTGTATCCAAGTATGAAAAGCTGATAGCCTTACCGTGAGAGGCGACATTTGGGAGTGTCTGTGCAATGATATGTACCGTTACATATATGGGGAATTATCAGTGTGTTAAGGTTCTGAGTGTGGCCAGCATTAACAAGATATTTCCAGAAGCCTGAGCAGACTCAGTCAAAAGTACCTCTTCTCAAACCAACTGGCCTCTGGAGTTCTTATTAAATATTACATCCACTGAAACTGTGTGTGTGTGTGTGTATTTGTATTCAAGAGCAGAATTTTCCCCTTAATATTTGTGTGGTGCTTGGAAGGTGTAAAGCTCAATATAAATGATAAGTATTATTACTCTTGCATGTTTATACAGTGGTAAAAATATCATGTTTGGTAAATTGTCATTGTGTCTGTTAGATCAGTCATGATGCACTCTCACTTTGCCACAGATATTGTGGATAAGAAGGAACTTTAAGTGAACCAGCTAGAGACTCCAGCCAGTAGGAGCCATGGCGAAAGGAGCCAAAGCAGGGAATGCTGCATTGGTGGGGGCGGGGAGAGGTAAAATGAGGTCCAGCCAGGGCCACCACTTCCCCCAGTATCCCTGCACCTAGAACAGTGCAGGGAAGACACCCCACCCCATCTCTGGGGAAACTAGGATCCAGGTGGTGCCTTAACACCTGAACCCTACCCCACCATGTGGCCTTGTGGGGGGAGAGGGGTGGAACTACAGGGAGGACCCAGCCAGATGCTCTGTCTAGTAGAAGCAGAAGCAGAGAAAGCAGAATTCAGAGACCAGTGTACAGTTTTGACAGGACTTCTCTGCCCTGTGCTAATTGGTGGTTTGCTGTAACCCTCTCCAACTCCCTCCCCTTCCTCACACTCTCTTAACCTCAGCTGCATTCCACATCTGCCCCTCTTACCACCTTCTCCCCTGCCCAGTCCCTTTCACTCCCCTGCCCTTCAGTGTCCCATCTCCCTTCAGTTTTCTTTCCAGGTAGCTGATCTCTTCCAAACTAAACTCACCTGCCCTCAAAAAATTGTGGAACTAGCCTCAGGTTTGCTGCCATCACATTGTTCGCTCTGTTTGTGTATTTATAACCTTTCCACTACCCTGCGTCTGTTTTGTCTATTTAGACTGTCAACTCCTTGGGGCAGGGACTGTTTGCTATTCTGTTTGTACAGTGCCTAGCACAATGGGATCCTGTCCTTGGTTGGTCCTTAGGCACTGCCTTAATAATTATGATTAGCACCAAAGTGAAATGCAGCCTGATGCATTGTTTATCGTTTCAATGAAGCCAACAATTGTAGTGTCTCATAGATTACAACTTCAAAAGACACATTGTTTATTCAATAAATTATTGACGAATGCAGCTCAGTGAACATTTGAAACAATTGCTTGTCATTCTACTGAATAAATAACTACACCTAAAACACTTACAGTAAATATTGCCTCCTGGATTCAAAGGGATGCAGGGAAAAGGATAGATGGATGCTCTTTTACTTTGTCGTCATAGAGGTATATAAAAAACTCATTTCATATTTGAGGGTCTGATCATGTGGTGGTTTGAGTGTCTCCAGCAATGCGTTTGGCTTCAGTAGAAATTGAAAACAGTCAAGTGAAGTTGAGTGCTCTCAATATTTTACAGGATCAGGCCTTTAGTCTGTCATGAGGTTTAGTTTAAAGAGGATTTTGATAAAACAAAGAACGGGCCTAATCCTCTTCCGGTTACAGACAATTACAACCCCCCTTTGTCTTCAGTTGGTTTAGGATTGAATCTTAATTCAGAGAATGTACAATTGGGATTTTCTTTGCATTGATGCAACAATTATGTTTAAGAAAACAATCTGAGGGGAAAGAAGAAGTTGGTTTAACTTGTACATTAGTAGAGATCGTCTTCTTTCCTTTCCTCTCAACTCCCTTTTAGACATGAGCACACTCAGGCTTCATATCAGTTGTGTATTCCATTGCATGCTGATGTGTCACTTTTGTGTCTTCACTAAATGTGTGGCTCTAATACAGTATATATATTTTTTAACTCTTGTTTTCTCTCTTTATTTTGGAAAGATTGAACAACAAGTAACCCTTGAACAACTTCAGAAACTAAATACAGCTTTTCAGGTATGACTTTATCAGTGAAATCATATCAGTACATAGCCCTGATCACAAAAGGAAATGCGCAATTTATGCAAAACAATGTGTTGATTAGAAATAAACTTTTGGGGCAGGAACTATTTTTCTCTGTACAGCAATGAGCCTGTTTTGGGTACCACTGTAATACAGGAATCATTTATAGAATGATGGTCGGTGCTTCAGATGTCTCATGTAATGTTATGTCTTGTGCTTTTATGTAATGTTGTTAATAGGTACACTATGCACTGAGGTTTGTTTCCATATGTAGACGTCACTCACACCCATGTTTGTTTCTCAGAACTGTGGTCTGTCCTAGTTTGCTTTTTGGTAAAGAATATTTCAGGCTGAACTTGTGGATTTAATTGTTAACTTGACAAACTTTCTTTTTTTCTCTGAACTATATATGGGGTTTTCTTAATGCATATGCCTAGCAGAATGCCCAGAAGATTTGAACATTCTTTTTGGAACATGTCTTTGTACAAAATAATACAATTTGCTTCATGCAAATATTTTAGGATCAGTGTTCTAAAATCAGGTTGTTTGGATTCTAAAACCCCAATATGTGGATCATTTCTTTATACCCAGATTGTTCTGTAAAAGGACAAGCAGCAAAAGTGATCAGGGGCTCTACAGTAAAGTTATTGCATTAAATAACAGAAATACAGTGAACTCCCAATGATTTCAAAGAACAATATACAGAGACAGCAGATCTACCAGTGGCCTGTACATCAGTGTAGTTACACCAGTGCAAAACCCTAATGGCAGACAACAGCACTGTTGCAATCTCCTTTACGCTGAAGTTACACCAGTGTGAATTTCCTAGTGAGGGGCTGCTGTTTTGTAGGAGGAAGAGGGGAGATGGGAGCTGGGCTCAGGAACTGGAGTCGCCAACCACCATCAGGAGTTGTTGCAAGGAGAGAAGGCAGGAACTAATGGAAGGAGAGGAATGTCTGTGGGGGAAGGAAACCTAACACCCAGGTATCAGGAGAAGGGATCTGGTGGCCAGGCGGCATGTGCAAAGGGAGAGGAGGAGCAGGTACAAGGGAAACATGCAGTGGAGGTAGCATGGTACTTTGTTTTTCTCCAAAGAGGATACTTGTTGCAATCCAATACCTAACTACTTCCCTAATGCTGCTATTGTTCTAGAAGTCCCAAGGTGGTGTTCTGCATGACTGTGAATGGCCGGGGAAGTTTCTGTCAGAAAAGGGCTGATCAGGGTGCTAGCCTGGTACTTGAGAGATCTGAATTCAATTCGCTGCTCCATCCCAGACTTCTGGTGTGATTTTTGGGCAAGTTGCTTAGCCTCGCTGGGCCTCAGTTCCCCGTCTGCAAATGTGGGGGTAATTGCACTTCCCTATTTCCCCAGGGTGTTGTGAGGATAAATACATTACAGGTGCTCCGATACTGTGGTGATGGGGCCATCCCATAGATAAGATGAGCCAAATTATCAAAAAGCTTGAGAATCTCTGCAGTAACTAAAATAGCAATTTTTTAAGTTGGCAAGTATCAGAGGGGTAGCCGTGTTAGTCTGAATCTGTAAAAAGCAACAGAGGGTCCTGTGGCACCTTTAAGACTAACAGAAAGTTAGTCTTAAAGGTGCCACAGGACCCTCTGTTGCTTTTTAAGTTGGCAAGTTGCTTGTGAAGGAGTCAATGAGCCAACTGCAAAATGAAATGGATGTGCTGACTAAGCCCCCTGCTAGCGGCTTCCTGAAATCTGCACAAATGTTGCAACCCTTTAGAGGAAGTTTGATAAGCTGAGCAGTGCAGTCATCAGTTCTGGAAGTGCAATGACTCCTCCCATCTGTTTGAATTCAAGCCCTAGAAATAGCACTCAGAGGCATTAATATATGGTCTGAAATGAACAAAACTCAATGCTCAGGCTCAAACTGACACTTACTTGCACTTCTAGCCAAGCATGTCCTACTAGCTCAGAGCACCTGTGCTCCCACAAGGGGTCAGCAAAAGGGAGGGAGGGGAAAGTGAAACAGGGCTACATGCCTGGAGGGAGAAACAAACAGGGGTGACCCAGAAGAGGGGCCAGTGAGAGAGAAATGAGAAGGGGGGGGGGGAGCGAAGGGCCCAATCCAACTGAAGTCCATGGGAGCTGTTCCAAGGTCTTTTATAGCAGCAAAGAGTCCTGTGGCACCTTAGACTAACAGACGTATTGGAGCATGAGCTTTCATGGGTGAATACCCACTTCGTTGGATGCATTTACAGATCCAGACTAACACGGCTACCCCTCTGATACTTGAAGGTCTTTTATGTGATTTGGATTGGGCCCTGCAGGGAGGGAGAGCCAGAGAGGAAATAGGGAAACAGGATGGGGAGTGAGATGAGGTGGGGGCTAGGGAAAAGAAAGGACGGGGAGCTAGGGAAGGGGCAATGATAGGGGAGAGACATTAAAACAATAAAAGGGAGAAAAAGAGACAAAAGAGTATAGTGATAGGGAGGTTAAAAGGAGAGATGGAAGGAAAGAACAAGAGAAGGAAAAATAAAAAGCGAGGAACAATTCACCACTTTCAGGTTAGACTCTATTAATACATTTTTTCGCACCGATTTAGAGCCCGGTGGGGAGTGGGGAAATCGGGGCCAATTGTAGTCTGGGCCTGAGGGGCATATTTTCAGATTGATGGTGGGGAAACAGATGTATTTGCTCAGTTCATGGACCTGAACATCATTGCAGGCTGGTAGATGGGACACTGACCACTGTTCCAAATTGCCCCATTGGCCATGGGGAGGATTGAACTTCTCCTTCCTCACTTGTGGAACGTGACCCAGAGATTGCCCCCAAACCTGGTGGGTCTGGGGAGGCCAGGGCTGCTCACCCAGACATTCTGTGCCCCTTCCTTGGCCCTGGTAGCTTCGTTCAGCTCCCTGGCAGCATGACTTCATTGGACTCTCCTCTGTCTGTATCAGCCTCCGAGACTCAGGGATTATACCACAAAGGTGGTACAGCTCCAAGATGTATTAACTTTTCCAGGGCCCTTCCTTGAGACCAGATGGAGGAGGATTTACACGCTCCCTTCAGCCAACCCACTTCTCCTCCCAGCTACCCTCTTTCTCCCCTCTTACCCCCCCATACAGACCAGAGAGTTGCCTGCTAGGTCTGGAGGGAAGCGGTTAAGCCACCCACTTCTGTATGGAACAGGTGGACCCTCTCTGTGTTGGATCTATGGAACAACAGTCTGGCCTGATATGTATTACAAACCCACAATATCCTATCGAGAAGTCTCCCTTGACACCGGGTGTCCTGTGATAGGATGGACTGGCCAAGCAGTACTATAGCATTTACAGCTATGCCAATCCTTGCTAACAGCAGCATGTTAGAAGGGTCAGACTAGAGGAGCATGTTGTTCCTTTTCATATAACGTTCCTGTTACTGTTATGTTTCTCTACCCTTGTGGTCTGTCTTAGGCTTCCTACTCGTCATAAATGAACGCAGTAAAAGGCTGGTTCTGGTTGATGATGTCAGACTACTTTACAAGTATACTCGTTGTTTTCCATTATACACTCCATAACTTGCTGTAATACTCTTCTTGGATACCAAACATTTTGAATATTGTCTCAGTGTTCCCATTTCCTTGAGTTGCTGGTACCCATGTATGCACTGAAAAGTGTTAATGGATGCTTTTGGGTACTTAGCACATATACCAAGCTGTGAAAATATTGATACCCACTTGCATCCACTGGTACTGTGCCCACTGTAAATCCTTTGCCTCCCAAATAAGGAAACTGGTAGATCCTGAATCTGGGTCCTTTGTGGGCTGGAGAGGGAGGGATCTTCTGGATATCCAGATAGATTAACACATTAAATCAATACATTAAATTAAAGTATGGCACATACACTTGAAACTATTTCCCTAATAGTTATAATTTTCTCTGCCAGCATTTCCCAAATTTAGCAAACTAAGCCTTTCTCAAAAGAGGCTATATTTATTAGAAGTTTGAAACTACCATAATTTTTTATGTATCCTAGTGCAAAACCAATCTGAATACTTTTTTGGCAAGGGTTTGGAGGTTATTTTTAATGAGTGGGATAAACAATATTATTATCACATTCAGGTAACTAAAAAATAGCTACACAGATTTTCTTGATATTATTAAAAAAAAATTCGGGAGTAAGAAAGCACGAGAGATCTCAGCCGAAACATTATAATTTAGAGCAATAGGCTGATACATGCATATCTAAGCATCTATCTATGGTAATGCTAGCTAAGGCTATATCATGTTTTCTAGGCTAGTGTACTGTAAAAATTCAGGTGGCATCCCACCCTATATAGTATAAGACTATGACCAAGTTTTAAAGAGGAAATGGTCCTGAAGATTAGGTTCATGTTAAGGTACTCACATAACAATGCTCTTTTACAATAAGCAAACCAAAGTAATCTTTTTTAGTAGCTAACTGTGCTTTGTCTGTTGCTGCTTCTGCTTTCAGGAGTTAGAAAAGAATGGATGTAAATCACTGGATATCGAGAAATTCAAGCAGGTAGTGAAGAAGTGTATGGCACCACATAAAACAGTAAGTGAGCAATTCTCTTTAAAAAGTTGTATAATGGAAAACCTTTTACGTTAAAGCCTAGCTCAGCTCTGTGGGCATAACCCTGAAATCTTGAATATATTTGATCCATGAGCTATTGGATTGACCAGCTTCTTCCTGCAAACCCGAGAATGTTATACATCTGTAATAAAAATTCCGAGCATATCAGTATCAGAGGGGTAGCCGTGTTAGTCTGAATCTGTAAAAAGCAACTGAGGGTCCTGTGGCACCTTTGAGACTAACAGAAGTATTGGGAGCATAAGCTTTCGTGGGTAAGAACCTCACTTCTTCAGATGCAAGACTTGCATCTGAAGAAGTGAGGTTCTTACCCACGAAAGCTTATGCTCCCAATACTTCTGTTAGCTTGCATCTGAAGAAGTGAGGTTCTTACCCACGAAAGCTTATGCTCCCAATACTTCTGTTAGTCTCAAAGGTGCCACAGGACCCTCTAGAGCATATCAGTGTTAAAGTTCCCATTTTGGGCTTGAAACTGGGAGTTCTCCTGAGTAAACACTGCAGGATTGGACCCTTTAGGACAACTCTCTTAACAGATCTGAACAACATCTGGAACTTTTTCTTCTGTGTTCAGTCTTCGGATCTGAGGATTTGAAAAGTTTAGATAAAACATAACAAAATTGGAATATTCCAATGTGATTCACATTTGGAAACAAGCTAGGAAATCAAATTTTTATATTCAACAGAATTTTTTTTAAAATTTAAATAATGTAGCATCTGCAAAACCCATAGTCCCTAGCTGGGGAGAGATGCACTATGAAAACTTAAAATCTTTTGAATATTCTTCATATATTGTACTTGTAATATATAACAATACTTTTAATATGCCTTTTTCCATAGAGTGATGAACAAATACAAAAACTTTTCATGAAAATAGACTATGCTGCAACTGGAAGAATTCAGTGGGTGAGTGAGTGTATGTGTGGGTGGTGTTTGTTTTGGGGGCTTTTTGCAGTTGGTGGAACAAAACTTTGTCAGTAAGGAAAGTGTGTGAGAATCGCAGATCCGCAACTTCCAGAGACATAACTCAAATGGGACTAAAAGTTTATTTTATCCAACCTTTTTAAATCAGTGGTGGAAATTTAATTCAAAGGGAAGGGCAAAGTATATAATTACAGTTTACAGAATTTTTTTTAAAAGAGAGAGAGAGTATTAAAATGAGATTTATTGTTTCAAATTGAAAATATTCCACAGCATGCATCATTTTGTCCTTCTTTAGAGTATGACCTAGGAAGGAGTCCAAGTCTCATGGTTGAATTTTGACTTAAATGAGCAAGAAGTTAGGAAAATTATCCTGGAATCCTTTTTCAATCAAACTTACATAAATTCACAGCTCCAGCATCTTGTCAATGCTCTCTTTGTTCTGTACAGCACTAAGCATGCAATTGGTGCTCAAAAAATAAAGTACCTGCATCTCATGATATTAATATAGAATGTGACATTGTTTCTGCCTGCTAGAAATAATGACTAGGTAGATGGCCAGTGAGGATTGCTGATATATTTGTTTATCTTATAATAATAATATATTATTATCATTTATTATTATTCTAAATAAAAAATTTTTAACCCTCAAGTTGTGAACATAAGACATGGTTCAGCAAAGAATTTAAGCACAGGGGCCCTTGCTGGTCTGTGTAGCAGCATATTCCTCTTGCATTTGCCTTTGTCCTCTCCCTCACATTCCTTCTATTTATTGCATCAACTTGTTTCATCTTAGATTACAATTTCATTGTGCCAGGTACCTTGTTTTTCTGTATGTTTGTAAAATGCCTAGCACAAAAAGGCCCCAACTCTCACTGGGGCTTCTGGGCACCACCATAGTAACATATTAGCTGCCTTTCTATTATAATTATGAATCACCAGCTCTTTTCTGTACTAGGATGAGTTCTGCACACACATGCAGCTAGAATATGCAGAACAAGATATGTCATCTGCCCGATTAAAGGAGCTGACATTCTCGCTTCCTGCTGTGATAGAAGAATGCTCTCATGGAGAGCCTGTGCTACGCATTTGTTCTCTGTTTGACAACACCTTAGTAATGACCCAAGAAGATGGAGTTATTTCCTTCTGGTCTCCACAACTAAAGCTGAAACGAAGCAAGATGGTTTTTGTATGTGCATTTTATTTTCTCATTAACCGCTCATGTTTCATGGAAATGCTAGAACTCTTGATTTCATTGACAATTAAATTGTTTATTTTAATTACAACATTGTAAATCATGATACTCATGATTGATTCTGCTATATTACCGGCATGATAGGGAACTGCTCTTAACATATACGTTTTTATTATGCTCCCTTGTTCTATGGTGATTTAAAGCAGAATGGTTCTTTACATGCTGTGTTTGGAATAAAAGTATGTAATGGCTGAATTTGCAGAGGTCCTGAGCACCCTCCTGGCTTTTCCTGAGGTGACTTTGAAAAGTATATGTTAAATGCAGTTGAATTTAACTGAAACTACACAAGCAAGGTAGAGAAAGGATCATACATGTAGGGCTGGAAGGGACCTCAAGAGGTCATCTAGTAAGCTCCCTGAGCTGAGGCAGGAACAAGTATATCTAGACCCTTCCTTTTCTGGTGGTTCTGGAATACTCCACAACCCTGCCCACGGGATAATAAACAGTAACAAGAATAACATCACCAGAACAAACTTGCATTTGCTGAGAGTGTGACGCTGTTCACGAGTAACTTCTCAGAGGTATTAATCTTATTTGAGTGCTGTAGGTCCTGATCCAGTGACAATGGCTGTCAACTCTACCAGGGTTCAGTGGGACTTGCGTGCTTAGCACCCTGCAGGATTGGACCTGTATATAATAATTTGACACCATATAATGTTTTGTGTTTTGCTTGTGGGGTATATCCTGTAGGCAGCAGCTTTGCATGTAAGAAATGGTTCCACTCAGAGGGACTTGGGAAATGAAACAAACTAAGGGCTGATCCCGAGAGATGCTGAGTGCCTCTTAATTCCCATTATATTCAGTGGGAAGTGTCCTGTGCTTTGCAGGATCTGGCTATAAA
Organism: Emys orbicularis; assembly: GCF_028017835.1. Taxonomy (NCBI): domain Eukaryota; kingdom Metazoa; phylum Chordata; order Testudines; family Emydidae; genus Emys; species Emys orbicularis. Next base: position 321,819,147 of record NC_088683.1, on the reverse strand, counting down.
GGACATATACTCTTCCTAGTTAATCCATGCAACCCATTTCAGTGGGTTTGCAACAGTGTCCCCAAGAACAGACTCGGCCCCCAGCTGTGGTGTCTTGTCTTTTCATGTAATGTAGGGATGACAACTAGCTCTCTCACTTTTTAGGAAAAACCTGTCAACAAAAAATCTAAGTGGGCGACAGATTTCACTGTCATGACACATTACAACAAACTCATCCTGGGAACTGGGTAAGTGCTCTTCTTTACCAGAATCAGAACTAAAAATGAATGTGGTGTTATTAGCATTAATTATCTCTGGGGGCTGGGAACTTGCAGAATAACTCTGCATAAGTGAAACAGTTTTTGATGTGAGTTCATGTTTCAAAAACACTGTCACAGCTGGTGTTCTTATGGACAGCCTCATGGTGGCTGAGCTCCCCTCTCATGCCCACAGAGGGTCCTTCCAGGTCCGTGTAGAGTGAGATTGGGAATGCAGAATAGGGAAGCATGTGCTGACCATATTGTCATTAATTAATTCATTTATTAGGTTATTAATAAATGTAACATAAAGCTGTGCATGCCCCTTTAAAGAAATAAAACTTGTTCCTTGTCCTGAAGTGCCTGAATCTAAATTATTGTGCCAACCCCCACCCCCAAATCCTTAAATACCAGGTTCGGGATTTAAATCCAGCCCAAACTGGTAATGAAATGACAAAAAGTGATTCCTATCTGATGGCTGCTCAGTGGCCTGTGTGCCATGAGATTGGTGATCTCAAGCCAATGAAAGGCTATTTGAAAAATCACCACCACCACAGATTGCAAGCTTGTTAGAGTCCTCTGCTAAGAGGCCAAGGATGGAATGAACATGGAGACTGGTCCCTTAGAGGAGGTCTCTCGGGGTCAGGGATCAGATACATTGGTGGGGCAGTGTAGAGAAGATGGTCTTGCAGCATCCTCAAAACACTTGTTTGATAGTTAAACAGAAGATTTCAATCTCCGGGACTGCTAGATAAACAACATCCTTAAATTAACTGCACTTCACACCCATTAAAAATATATATCTTAAAAGACAAAATGTTTAAAAGAAAAGATTTACAGTGCCTCAAAAGGATGACTGAAACCTGCTGCTCATTTAAAATCTGTCTTTTTTTTCTGGCAGGGATCGTGAAATCCAGTTGTATGAGATGTCCAACTTCGAACCGTACTGCCAGATCAGTGGTTTGGAAGTGATCCCTTTAAAACTGGACTATTGGTAAGCAACGTTCTATGTTCATGTTGTCAGTCCCAGGTCAACAGAGGGACCTAGACAAATTAGAGGATTGGGCGAAAAGAAATCTGATGAGGTTCAACAAGGACAAGTACAGAGTCCTGCACTGCTACAGACTAGGGACCAAATGGCTAGGCAGCAGTTCTGCAGAAAAGGACCGAGGGGTTACAGTGGATGAGAAGCTGGATTTGAGTCAGTGTGCCCGTTGCCAAGAAGGCTAACGGCATTTTGGGCTGTATAAGTAGGAGCATTGCCAGCAGATCGAGGGACGTGATCTTCCCCTCTATTCGGCATTGATGAGGCCTCATCTGGAGTACTGTGTCCAGTTTTGGGCCCCACACTACAAGAAGGATGTGGATGCGTGTGGGTGTGTGTGAGAGAGAGAGAGACCGAGAGAGACATGCATTGCCCCTTTAAGTACGCTGATGCCACTCTAAGTACATTGCCTTTTTAAGTAGATCAGCAAGGAGACACCCTGACATTAGCACCCCTCTTCCCCGCCCCTCTGCACAGCAAGCAGGAGGCTTCCGGGAGCAGCTCCAAGGCAGAGGGCAGGAGCAGCACACAGCAGTGGGGGTGGGGTGGGGGAGGAGGGACAGCTGAACTGCCCAGCAATTGATAGCCTGCTGGGCAGCTGCTGCACAGGGAACTTACGGGAGCAGATGGGGGGCTGCCGGTCCACCCTGATTCCAAACCCCCACCAGCTCGCTCCAACGGGCTGCTCTTTCTGCAACCAGTGGACAAAGCAGGCGTCTGCCAAACAACGTTATAAGGGAGCATTACACAACTTTAAACGAGCATGTTCTCTAGTTGATCAGCAACATAACAATGAAATAATGTTAACCGGGATGACATTAAGTGAGGAGTTACTGTAACTAACACCTGTGATGTGTGGTTTGTTCTCTCTCTGTGTTCATGGCAGAGAAAAGAAGCCAAAGATGTGTACCTTTCACTTGCAGCAGAAGGTAGTGAGGTTTGTGGTGTCCCTCAGTTCCTTTGGGAATTCATTGTGCAGTGTTGGATCAGCCTCTAATAAGTTCTTGTCTCTTGCACAGATGAGCTTCACCTTTGTGATAGAAAGTTCCATTATGCCTGAGGAGCAGAATTATTGACCATGGGTCTTCATCCCAGAGCTTTATGTGATTTCTAGGCCATTGGGTTATCAGGAATCTCTGTTGCACGTGTATTGCTTGCTGATTTGATGATGTTAGTTGTGGTTTCACACTTAACAGAGTGGGCTGCATGAATGTCGTCATAGTCCAACCTGTTATCAGCAATATGTAAGATAAACAGCCCTCTCTCTCCATTAACATTTACTTGTCCCGTCCACAACACTGCTGGGGACCAAATTTGTCCCCGGTATAAGTAGATATACAGTGGAGTCGCATCATAGGCTCATTTAACTTACGCGATTTTAACTATACGCGCTCGGAAAAAAGAAAAAGAAGAAGAGAAAAATAACAATTTAAATACTGTACCTGTAGTGCGGGCGATTCCGCCCACCATTCCACTCAATGAGCATTTGACTATACGCGATTTTCGCCTTACATGCTGACTTCAGAACCTAACCCCCGCGTAAGAGGCGACTCCCCTGTCCCATTGAGTTAAGTAGAACATTTATCCTCATACCAGGCCTGAATTTAGTCTCCACAGAATGCCACACCTGTGAACAGAGGCGGATTAGGGGTTTGTGGGGCCCTGGGCCAGAGTAAGGGAGGGGGAGGAGTGCCAGGAGGGTGGGAGCAGATCAGGGTGCCCACTTTTCCGGGGCCCCCCAATTGGCTGGGGCGCCTGGGCATGGGTCCCATTGGCCCAATGGCTAATCCGCCACTGCCTGTGAACATGGCATTTGTTTTGTCTAACGTATGTTGGACTCAATACTATTTTTATTTCTTTTAAACTGAAGTGTTGTGACTAGCTTGCACTTATCCTTTTTTCCATCTTTTTTTAGTTGCACCGATCCTGACGAGTGCATGATTCTATATGGTGATGACCAGGTAGATTTTTTTTGTTTTTGTTTTTAAAACAACAACAACAAAACAGTGTTTGATATAAGTAGGGCCCTTCATTTTCAGTTTTTATTTTATTTAATTTTTCCAGGGAATTATCAGTGTTTATTACTACAACAACAAAAACAGGTGAAAATTGGTGGAAAAAACTATTAATAATTTTTCTGGGTAAATATCGTGGTTTATTTTGGTGGACAGAAGGATGGGGGGGAAAAGTATTCAATAGATTAATGCTTTGATGAATGGAATTCAATCTGGTTTGCTGCAGAACGAAAACAGTATATCTCTACTCCCCAAATAAAACTTTTCATTTGAATAAACAGTTTACTGTTGTAGACTTAGACACATCAGCCTATAAATATTTACATTTAATAATTGGGCCACACCATTTGCAATGCATACACTCAACTTCATCCTTTTCTCCTATTTTTGTTTTTTTAAAACTTTTGAATATTTCCTTGTGTTCTGAAACATATTCTGATACAGATTTTCATTTTCTTCCCATTTTAGTGTGTCAGATCTTTAAACCATTTTCTGCTAACAGATTGAAATGTGTACATGATGGGCTTCAGATCATCAGTACGTTCAGATTCGCACGCATTTCTGAGCTTGCACGTGTGCCTGTTTTCTTCATTGTTTTATCTTCTAGATTAATACATAGCCTTACTTCAACAGGCAGCTTTGCATATACACACAGATTAATGTATTATCATAATACATATATCTCATGCAATGTATTGTATTTTCCTAATAAAACAAGTATATATATATATATATATATATATATATATATGAATGATACAAAAATAGAGTGAAAATCGGGAAAAAAAGAATAATACTTTTTGTAAAACCCGGGATTTTTTCAGTAAAAATCGGTTTAAACTGAAAACGAAGGGGCTTAGATATAAGCCATGAACTCAGGGGGCATCCCTTAGACCTTTGGGTAATCAAGGGAGCTGTCCTAGCAGTATCTCCTTGCCAGTCTCCTTGATTATTCAATGGATGGTATGTGTCAGGTACACCTTTTATACAGTAGGTTGCAGGACTGCCACTTGTAGGTCAGGCTTCTGTACCAGATATGGACTGGCTACAGAGCTTCCTTCCCAGAGAGATATTCCAGATGTGTTCACTGTAAGATCCTTTAAAGCACTTCCTGGCTCTAGCTGTGACCAGCTCAGATAAAGTATGTTACACATTGCACCCCCTTGTGGCTGAAGAGTATAATACAGTTTTACATTCTATTGCAGGGTACTGTAAGATAGACAAGGTGGGTGAGGTATTATCGTTTTATTGGACCAAGTTCTGTTGGTGAGAAAGACAAGATTTAAAGCTTACTCAGAGCTCTTCTTCAGGTCTGTGAAACTAATTCAGGTCTGGTCTATACTACAGACCTATATCGGTATAACTGCGTCACTCAGGGGTGTGAAAAATCCGCACCCCTGAGCGACATAGTTATGCCAATCTGACCCCTCCATGTAAACAGTGCTATGTCGGCGGGTGAGCTTCTCCTGTCAACTTAGCTACCACCTCTCAGGGAGGTGGATTAACTACAGTGATGGGAGAGCTCTCTCCCGTTGGCGTATAGTGTCTTCATTAAAGCACGGCAGAGTTTTAAATATAGACTTGCCCTCAGAGTGTCACAGCTAAAGACAATGGATTGTTTAGCATAAGTAGTTAACACATTTTTCAAGGGACCATTCAAGATGAAGTGGCCTGTTAACACCTCTCCAGTCATAGGGAGGAAAGAAAGGGGGGAGGGAACAGCTTGGGGGTGAGTTGTTAGTAGATTGTTGTAATAAACCATCAATCCAGCATCTCTATTTGGTCCATGATTTTTAGTGCCTAGCAAAGTTATGAATTTAAGTTCCTAGGCTAGTCTTTTGAAAGTGTTGTGCAGGTGTCTTTTGAGGATGAGGATTGATAGGTCAGATATAGAGTGATCGCTTTGTGAAAAATGTTCACCCACAAGTGATATGGTGTTGTCTTTTAACATTTTCCTGGGAGAGTCCGCTCGAGAGCGTAGTGATTGTTTGGTTTCACTCACATACATAGGCGCCGACTCCGGGGCTGGAGCACCCACGGGGAAAAAATGGGGGATGTTGAGCACCCACCGGCAGCCCCCCTATCAGAACCTCCCCATCCCCCCAGCGCCTCCTGCCCATTGGCTGGCCCCACCGATCAACACCTCCCTCTCCCTCCCCACGTCTCCCGCCTGCTGCAATCAGCTGTTTTGTGGCATGCGGGAGGCTCTGAGGGCGAGGGGGAAGGAGCAAGGATGCAGCATGCTCGGGGAAGGGGGTGAAACGGTGGGAAGAGGCAGGTGGGGGTGGAGTGGGGCGGGGCCTGGGGCAGAGCCGGGGGTTGAGCACCCCCCTGCACATTGGAAAGTCGGCGCCTGTGCCCACATAGTTGCTATTGGGGCATTTCGTGCATGGGATGAGGTATACCACATGTTGTGATAGGACCCAGGGATCTTGAAAGTTTGGTGGTCCAATAAAAGATATTACCTCACCCACCTTGTCTATACAACATTAATTATCCATCTGCTAAATATAGTCCACGAATACTTATTCTGGTAAATCTCCTCCCACTTACTTCAGGGACTGAATAAGAACTACAGGATTTGGCCCTATACTTTAAATTTCTATAACAACTTTTTTATTCCGAATTTTCAGGGATGTGTGAATATCTTGCTTTTGTCTTCTGTGGGGGAACTCCTACGGTAAGTACTTTACATTTTAAATGTAATTTTAAAAACTGACAAAAATGCAGTTGCTTCACCATTTAACTGAAACTAAAAATCTTTGTAAGTGTTATCACGGAGGTTAACTGTGCTCATTTTCTTCTGTTACACTGATCTGTACTTTTAACTGACATCCCCAAAGCATTCTGGCTCTTGTGTCTGCAGAGGCATCAAGTTGGTATCAACTAGTGCAGCAGGCTTCCAAGTGGCAGAGGATACTAAACTTGGATGCAGAGAAAATGAAGAGAAGTACAGCAGATTCAAAACTATTTAGACACCTACATGATTAAGCCAACAGGTGGCACTTGTTGCTTTATTCATTGTTGTTCCAAGAAACCCCAGTTCAGTGTCTGTGGCCAAATCATTTGCCCATCTCCTAGTAGAATCATAGAAATGTAGGGCTGGAAGAGACTTCCACAGGTCATCTAGTCCATCCCCCTGTGCTGTGGCAGGACCAAGTAAACCTAGACCAGCCCTGACAGATGTTTGTCCAACCTGTTCTTAAAAACCTCCAGTCATGGTGTCATAACTATAAAGGGAAGGGTGACAGCCATACTGTGTACAGTACTAAAGTCCCTCCTGGTCAGAGACTCTAAAATCCTTTTACCTGTAAAGGGTTAAGAAGCTCGGGTAACCTGGCTGACACCTGACCCAGAGGACCAATAAGGGGACAAGATACTTTCAAATCTTGGGGGGGGAAAGGCTTTTGTGTGTGTCCTTTGTTTAAGGGGTTGTTCGCTCTTGGGACTGAGAGGGACCAGACATCAATCCAGGTTCTCCCCATCTTTCTAAACAAGTCTCTCTTATTTCAAAATTGTAAGTAAAAGCCAGGCAAGGCGTCTTGGATTTACTTTGTTTTCTCAACTTGTAAATGTACCTTTTACCAGAGTGCTTATCTTGTTTGCTATACTTTGAACCTAAGACAGAGGGGATTCCTCTGAGCTCTTTAAGTTTGATTACCCTGTAAAGTTATTTTCCATACTGATTTTGCAGAGATGATTTTTACCTTTTGCTTTAATTAAAAGCCTTCTTTTTAAGAACCTGATTGATTTCTCCTTGTTTTAAGATCCAAAGGGGGTTTGGATCTGTATTCACCAGGAGTTGGTGAAAGGAAGGAGGGGGGAAGGGTCAATTTCTCCTTGTTTAAGATCCAAGCAGTTTGGATCTGTATTCACCAGGGAATTGGTGAAAGGTTTCTCAAGGCTTTCCAGGGAGGGAATTCTTAAGATGGTGGCAGCGGACCAGAGCTAAGCTGGTAGATAAGCTTAGCAGTTTTCATGCAGGCCCCTACATTTGTACCCTAAAGTTCAAAGTGGGGATACAGCCTTGACACATGGGGATTCCACAACCTCCCTTGGAAGCCTATTGCAGAGCTTAACTACCCTGATAGTTAGAAAGCTTTCCTTAATATCTACCCTAAATCTCCCTTTCTGCAGATTAAGCCCATTACTTCTTGTCCTTCCTTCAGTGGACAACAAAGTTCATTTATTTACCAGGGGACACCTGTAAGGACCCTGACTACTAGTCATTTTTCAAAGGGTTGAAGGGTTGGACTGTGAAACAATTTCCACTTCCACTCAGCTGGCTTGAAATCCTAAGCCTTCGACACCAATGGTCAGAAATCCAAACCCTTATGGTTTGGGCAACGTTTTATGAACTGTTTCCCCAGTGTTGCTCCTAGCCGCTATGACACTTGAAACATTCTTGACAATTGTTGGCATTAAAATCCCAGCATAGGGAGTTAGCAGTTTAACTTCACTTGTAACTTGGCCAGTTGTTTCAATGAGCAAACGTGTTGGGACAGCCGGTAAGGGACGGCTTGTGTTTGCTACATTTAAAAAAGCCCAAGGAAGTATATGTAGAGGGTGTCAGAAATTGCTGGGGTAACTTGTTAGTATCCCAAAAGGCAAGATAAATAGCTACAGTCTTTTGAAATAACAACCTCAGGTTGGGAGCTTAATGCCAGAAATAGTCCAGATTTTAGGAGTGGTGCACGACCATGAAGGGTGAGGAAATATTTGCTTCCTAGCACTTAAGGATGATGGTTGCCATTTCTCTTCTCTTCTTTGTACCTTGATTTTTCAGAACGTGGAAGAAACTGCCAAAAGCTGAAAACCTGCCTAGTATTGGCATTGAGAATGCTGTTCTTTCTCCAAATGTGACGTACATTCGTTGGAAAGTGCATGGGGACTGGGTTACACAGGTAAAAGAACCAAAATCCTTCCTGACTCCAAAAGAAATAAAATAGAAAGTTTTCTACAAAAGAAATTGCCATGGGAATAAGTAAATAAGGTTTCAGCCACAGCATCTAGTCAGTCTACAGAAAAAACTCTCTTACTTGTCATTTAGAATAGCACTGTCAGCAGTATGATAGGAAGGACAGGGAAATGGCACAAACTGTCAAACTTGATATAAGAAAGAATGAGGGCTTGACAATAGAGAATAAGACATGAAATTCAGATTGAAAATTGTGAAGCCCAAATCCAACAACTGTTTAGTTTTCAATTTGACTTCAGTAGTGCAAGCTTTTAAAGTTAGGCACGTGTATAATTCCTTGCTGATTGGGACCTGAATGAGGAGAGATCTGAGTTTGGGATTACTGCACCTCCAGGATCCAAAGTCAGAAGCAAAAGGAGAACGGGCATGGAACTAAAGAAATGCTCTCGATCTTTTATAGCCCCGACTGCAAGGTGTACAAACGTTTGAAGTTGTCACTGCCCCTGGACTGAACGTTGCCCATCCTGGACCTTTCAACAGTGTCATTTTGGGGGATAAGAAGGAAGGATTTGGTAGCTCTCTGAAGCTATTCTGAGTTTTGGAATGATAAAGGTAGTCCCAGTGGAGATGGGCTAGTGGCATATTTATACATTGACTCTCTAGCTGATCTGATGAGATAAATAGAGCCCTGCAAATCTGTGGATATCTGCTTTTTATCCACGGACCATCTTTTCGGATTGTGGATTGGATGTGGATACAAATTTTGTATCTCAGCAGGGCACTAGAGATAAAATGTATTTATTATAGCACCATATGTTTTTCTAAAGCTATGCCCTCATATCTAGAAAGAATTTTAGGCCCAAATTTTAGCCCCATTGCACAGACCAACCAACTGGGTCACTATTGCAGCCTCAGCACTGAAGTAACCTCTGCACAGTTTACACCCCTTTCATATCTAGAGTAATGGCTTCCTCTTCCCCCAGCCCCAGTGTGCTCGTCATTGGATCAGTGTGGCTCAGACGTTGGGTTCCCAAATCCTGAACCCATGTGCAGCAGCACCACACTGGGCTGGATGCTGGAGGACTCTCCTTGACCTTGGAGGAAGGGTCAAGACTTGTTCTAAAGTGCAGCTTTATGGGTCATGTTTTACGTTCTTGAAGGCCGATAACCAGTCTGGAGGTTACATGCCAGGGTACATGATGGGCGCTGAGTATTTTTTTACTTTTCTAATTGCTGCTGCTGGTTTCTGGAAGCAGTGGGGGCCCCACCAGGCTGACTCTAGCTCAGATGAAGTAGTAGATTGTTTTCCATGTTCTGGTCCATCAGGGAAGATGGAGGGAAGCCTCTGACTTGCACAGAGAGTCCTGAAATGGAACTTAGAATCTGCATGTCATGCTTTTGGATACACAAAGGAGTGATGTATGCACATTCTGTCCCTTTTATGTGAGAAAACAGCAGAAACGTGCTGGAATAAGAGCCACTGTAATGCACCCACTCAACCCACCCTTAGGCAAACAACTTTAAATGTTCTTATTTATTCATCCTGCCTTCAGAAACAAAAACATTCTAAGAACAGAAACAAATGAAATAATCTCAGCCACTATATTCTCTTCTAATCAGTATTGTGTATCATTTATATTAAATAGTAATCTCTTGTTCTGTTCCTTTTAGCTGCACTACTATGATTCCATTAAAGCAGTGATTTCTACCTCCAACCATGAACCTACAGCTTTAGTAATAGGTAACCATTTTACTCCTATTAAGGGCTCTAGGAATTTCTTTCAACTTAATGTTTCTCTGATTTACACACAGTTCCCTCTCCATGTCTGCAATCTTACCTGTGGTATAGTGCTGGTCACATTGCTGTCACCTGGTTGGCTTTATTTCTAGTAGTGCCACTGTATGTAAGATTGTAACTGGTGATGGGAGAACCTCAAAGGGTTTTTCAGTCTTCTGATTTAGTTCAGCTAAGCATCCTATCATTAGGAGGCTAGAATGACCTTCCGCAGGTTCATATTGTGTCCTCAGGGCCAGCTGAGTCAGAAGGGAGGTCAATTTTTAAATGCCATCTGTGGCTGCACAGGAGACGCACCAATCAGTGCATGTCCCCGCTGGCTTGGCCCCAATCCCTGACCAGCCCCATCCAGTTTGGGAGCTGAACCAACTGGCCATGGGCCTTCTGGCAGAAGGAGAGTCACCAGCAGATTTCACTGCTATGTACCCGCTCCCATGGATTTACAATACCTCTGACAAGGGCCTGCATAAAGCCCAGTATGTTTGTCCAAACTATCCAGTTCTCTTGTTTCCATCACAATTATGTGGCTATTAGTGGAAACCTTACAAGAACAAGCTTTTTCCTGAGACGGCCAACAATTTCATTCCTGTTCCAGGTGGAAACACCATGAGAATAGCTTTTGCATGGTGTTTTATACACACTAATGTAGTGAGTAAAAACCTCTGTTATCTACTGTATAAAAGCCAGTTGCTTGGGACAGTTTTACTACCCATCTCCTATTTCTCTGAAATATTTTCTAGTCCTGATATTTTTATCAGTGTTTGTTCAAGAACACTGCTCAGTAGATAATTTGTACCCTCTCTGTGCAGGCTGTCATGCTGTCTAGAGTGGCTCATGACCATGAGTGCCTACCTCAGGGCAGACTGTCAAAAGCAGGGCAGACACCCCAAACTGGTAATTAGATTTCACCAACGCAGTAACAAATATGAACTCCTGGATCACTGAAACTGTCTTACCATGGAGTCACAGACAGTCCCCTTAGACTCTCCAGTCTATCGTACCACCCAGACAAGCTGGACTTAGTGATAAATTATACCAAAAATCACAAAATATTCTGGTTGCTTCCAGTCCCAAGAAACCAGTCACTTACCCCAGATCAATTGGTACCCTAGATCTTACACCAAGGACAATGCCAGTAGCCAATCCTATAATAAACTAAATAAAAGTTTAACTAGGAAAAAGAAATTAGAGTTAATTACAGGTTAAAATAAGCAAACATATGCACACAAATGAGTTACCATCTATGATTCTTAAACGTGACAGAGATGTGGTAATATGTCAATTCAAAATGTAGCCTTTTATTTTATTTAAAGTGAATTGAGTGATGCTGTATTATACCACCATGCGTTTGGCTCAGGTTGCTACAGTTTCAAACTCAACAGCATGAAATTGCCTCTGATGCTTTTCTCAAATTTTGAAGCTCTAGAAACACATGGAGTCCAAGGCCTGGTCCACACTAACCCCCCACTTCGGACTAAGGTACGCAAATTCAGCTACGTTAATAACGTAGCTGAATTCGAAGTACCTTAGTCCGAACTTACCGCGGGTCCAGACGCTGCAGGCAGGCTCCCCCGTCGATGCTGCGTACTCCTCTCGCTGAGCTGGAGTACCGGTGTCGACGGCAAGCACTTCCGGGATCGATCCGGGATCGATTTATCGCGTCTAGACAAGACGCGATAAATCGATCCCAGAAGATCGATCGCTTACATCCGGACCAGGAAGTAAGTATAGACGTACCCCAAGAATAATGACCACAGACACAGTCACAAGTACAAAGTCTTATCTGTACTACAAGTTTTATTAAAGCAATAAGTAAAGTTACAATTACCCATGCATATAGAAATCCTACAAAAACCTATGCAATAATTATGGCTGTAGTTATACTCACATCCTCAGAGATATTCTAGGGTCCAAAGGACCTCTCAATAAACGATCATTGCTAGAGGGATAGTTCCTGCTGGAGTTTCCCGTGGGCTCGTCCCTTAGGTCTTCCCACTTTTACCCAACCCGGGGAACCCTCTTCTATATTGTAGTTCTGACCACACCTAACACTTTATGCATGAAGGTGATGCATGAAGGTGTCAACCCTCTTTTCCTTATCTGCACTTCCACACCCCGTGAATATTGGGGTGCTCGATTTTTCACAGGTTATTTGTAGTTCCTCTTATTCTCATTAGCATCTATGCATGACATGTATCCTGTGGTCCAGACAGACATTTAAAGATGTTACAATCAGGTGTCTACTGGTCTTGGACAATGCATTGCAGTCTATTGCAATCAATTTTTCTGTGACATCACCAATGGGCACATCTTTGGCAGTAATCCTGTGACTTTACAGGCATAGGGTTATTCCTAGGTCACTCACTCATGTCAAGCATTCTTAAATCTTTGGCCTAGTGTGGCTAAACTAAAGTCTTACAGGCCTCAGCTTGTAGGCATTGTGTTCCATCCATGCTTTACTTATACACCTACTACACACTTATCACTCCTAAATACTTATCAATCCTATAATTCTATAATCCTACAATTTAAATCTATTTAGCATACATTAATTGTATATGAAATAGAATATAAATTGACCATAACATCACACAATACAAGGATAAATGGATGATAAAATTAACTAATTAGCTACAAAAGTGTCTTTCAGGGCAGATCCACGGGTAACTCCTGGGGATCTCTGCCTCACTTTAGAGTCTCTGACCCTGTGAGAGTTCAAATAGCAAAGAGAGGACAAATTTTCTTGTGCCCTGTGTTATCTTTTGCATTTGGCTTTCCAGTCCATGAGAAAAGCTCCCTTGCACATAGCATTTCCGAGGTGTGATAGGGCCATTCACCAATCCCTTGTATTTTCATGTTTCTTAATGGCTCATTTAATCTTGATTCCTGTGCCTGGGCTCACAAGTTCAGAGCAAACATTTTTAAAGTTCTAAAGCAAAACGTACATAATTCCTTATAGCATGGAATTACAGGCATTACAAGTGAGATTAATGCATGCAGCAATTTACAAGCATTTCATAGAGTCTAACCACTAAATACATTCTTATAAGACTAATACCTATTTTGAACAAAACTAATATACAGGTGAGCTGGTTTGGTTTCCAGCTATGAGTTTGTCAGTTCTTAGTTAACACTTCCGGCCTTGGCCAAAGCTGGCACTTGGTTTACCATTGTCATGCTGGTTGTGAAGAATAATCTTATTTTACGCAAGTTATACAGGAGAGTCTTGTTATGATGCAAAGTCCACAGAGATTCATAGTTGTTGGTTTTTTTTGGTTTTTTTTGAGGCCAGAAGGAACCATTAGATTATCTAGTCCAGGGGTTCCCAAACTTGGTTCACAGCTTGTTCAGGGTAAGCCCCTGGCGGCCTGTGAAATGCTTTGTTTATCTGAGCGTCCGCAGGTACGGCCGATCGCAGCTCCCAGTGGCTGCTGTTCGCCGTTCCTGGCCAATGGGAGCTGCGGGAAGCAGCGCGGGCTGGGCCTTATGATGAAATCAAATGAAAGTCCTTACGTCTATTTCAGTTTCTTAAATAAGTGTCTCATTTGCTCTAGTCACATGAGTAAAACATACTAAAACTACTCCCTTAAGCAAGCTTATAAAACCCCTACCTAGTCTACTTAGCCCATCTAGATTTCAATTATTCCATTCTTTGCCTGTTGAGATTCCTTCCACACTTACTCCTAAGAGACTCGGAGGACAGATTGACAAATATTAGAATTGGTTAGTGCATTCAATGCACAGTCAACCTGTGGAACTCTTTGCCAGAGGATGTTGTGAAGGCCAAGACTATAACAGAGTTCAAAAAAGAACTAGATAAAGTCATGGAGGATAGGTCCATCAATGGCTATTAGCCGGGATGGACAGGGATGGTGTCCCTAGCCTCTCTTTGCCAGAAGCTGGGAATGAGCGACAGGGGATGGATCACTTGATGATTACCTGTTCTGTTCATTCCCTCTGGGGCACCTGGCATTGGCCACTATTGGAAGACAGAATACGGGGCTAGATGGACCTTTGGTCTGACCCAGTATGGCCGTTCTTATGTTATTTCAGAGCAGTTTCTTGCTGTTTTTGGTGAAGCTTTATTTCAGTTGCAATTATACTTTTTTTGACCACCTAATTTATAGTAATGTAATAACACTTCCATCCAGTGACCTCAGTGCATAGTAAAGTATTAATGAACAACACTGCTGTGAGTCAGACAAGTATTCTTACCCACAGTTTACAGAGGTAACTGAAGTACAGAATGGTTAAGGGCCAATCTACACTGCAATCATCATAAATGTTAATTTCAGACAAAAAATACCCCAGCGTTTGCAGTCTGATTTCACCAGATGGTGGACACACACAATCTAGAGTAAATCAAACTGACATAATGACAACAACAGCTCCCATCATTCATAAACATAAAATTCTTTTAAATCCCACCAAGATCTTATTTTCAATTAATAATAGATCTCCAATCTGTTCTGGAAGCACTGAGACCCCCTTGGTTAGAATCTTCTCAACAGCAACATTTTGTGGTCCATACTCTGTATTTCCAGCTTTTTATTTAAAAGCATCTGGCTTTGTGTGTGTGCATTTTCCAGATCCCCTCATTTTAGATCTTGGAGATGGAGAGGGGAGTTGAACTCCATTGTTTGTAGCATCCTTTGCCCCTTAATGTGGGCTTTTTTACTCCCCCTCATACTGGGATTAAACATCAGAAGTAGTCTTGGGAAAGCAATAGTGATATAGGAATGAGGCTTCAGAGACTAGTTTGCTTCTTCTTTGTATCTTATCTCCTGCCTCTCCTTCTTGGCTCTTTTCTTTGTTTTATTTTGCCTGAAATTAGAAGCAGCAGCAACAAATGTCTGTTCTAGACATTGGCGCAGAGTCTGTGCCTCGATAAATGATGAGCAGCATGTTTAAAATGCCGTTCAGTTTTGAACCTCTCCTTGCCAGAACGATGTTAACAAACTGTAAGTTCCAGAAAGTGAAGCTGGAGAGATTTTCTTATCAGGAAAGATCAAAATAGCTAAATGCTGACTAATGGGAAACATGGTAAAATAAAGGGTTCTGAAAATAGTAAACCCCAGTGGGATTGGGAGGAGGAATTTTTTAGCATAATAAAAGGGGTATAAGTAGGACTAATGGCATGAAATGAAGAAAGAGAATTATAAAATGACTATTGGGAGAAATTTCCTGATGCTGAAAGTTATTAGTACCTAATCTGCGGGAGGTGGTGGGAACCAAGATGTCTAGGACATTTTCAAATTTATCAGCTGTTTAGGTGAGTATGTTCTTTTTCAGGGTGTACTGTTGGTGCTACTAATGTTGAGCAGCAGATGAAAAAAATAAAGGACTGTGGGAAAGATTCAAAAGCAAGAAAAGGGCCGGGGATACCTAGAATCCCTCCAAAGAGAGCTGAGGGAGATCAGACTGTGTTTCAAGTCTACAAAGGAGTAAAAACATTTGCATTCTGTAAAAAAAACAACCTCATAGTGACAGGCGGAATGGATCGAATCATCCGGATGTGGAACCCTTACATGTCTGGGTAAGAGACGGTTACAGTACTCATTGAAAGAATCTGTTATGAAGGACTTTGTAACCACATATTAATGATAAGTAATTCTTACTATCTAGTGTATTGCCCTGTTAATCGGGATAAGCTAAGTGCATTGAGGAGACAATCACAAATGTCCTGGAAATATGCCTGAGTTTACAGAATGGCTCTGCTGCACTGTTTATAATATCAACACACACACACGCGTGCAGCAAAATCATTCCCATAAGTTTAAATATTTTATATAAATATAAAAATTCCTGGACTATCCTCTGTTTTTTATCTAAGATCGGTTTGAGGTTTTGCTTGTGCCTAAGACCCCAGTCCTACGATGATCTCTGGCCACACGGAGCTCATTGTATAATTGAGGCCTAGGAATCCATTTGGTGGCATTAACATCTCATGAAAAGCTGAACTCTGCAAGCAGATGCTATTGTTTCATGTACATCACTCCAAGTGCCTGATACTGGAAGACCACTCTGCTTATGTGGGGTTATTTTTGTGAGAAAACACAAAATACAATTCCCACCAAACATACGAGTAGTCGCAGATTCCAGCCCATTTATTTTTATTTTGTTTGATAAGAAACAATGAATTTGAAACTGCTTAATATTGACCTGTTCTTATTAAATTTCAGCCGACCAACAGGCATGCTCAGAAGCCACACAGCGCCAGTCTGTTACCTCTCCATATCTGCAGAAGATGCGAAAATATTTTCCATATCCACAGACAACACCATTAAGGTCTCACTATATACAGCAAGTGTCTGATATCCTACCCCAGTTCTCTTTTTTGTATTCACGGAAATAAATATAAATATATTCAGTCTAATAAACATGAACACATACATAATAGTACAGTATAGAAATGTAGGGCCTGATCTAATTCTCAATGAAGTCAATAGAAAAGACTCCAACCGAAATTGGAGTTGGATCTGGCCCTTAAACAGATCAATATAGAGAGCAATTCCAGCAAGTACTCCTATGAGTCAATAGTCTCTTAGGTTTTCAGTTGTACTAAATGCATTCGTTGCTAAATGTTTCACAAATTATGATAAAACTTCAGGGATCTAGTACTCTGAACTTTTTAAAGTGTTGTTCTACTTTAGAAAGTGACTTTGTGTTTTGTTTTTTAATTTAGGGATCTTGCTTCTATTGTAATTTCTCTAGGATAGGTATTTCTGTTTCTTCATTTGCTGAAATCTCCCTAACTAGGCATGTATTACATACACAATGCATGTATTACACATGTGTATTACACAAAAAAACAACAACAACCACCCTACATTAAAATAATATTATTAAGGTTGGAAATGCTAGAATTAAGGTTTCCTCATGCAACCTTAATTTGGACTCTTCTGCGCAGGCAGACTATTTTAAATACACATACTATTTTTTCCACAATTCTTTTGCCTCATTCAGTGCACAGAATGGATA
The DNA here is from genome assembly GCF_028017835.1 of Emys orbicularis. Taxonomy (NCBI): domain Eukaryota; kingdom Metazoa; phylum Chordata; order Testudines; family Emydidae; genus Emys; species Emys orbicularis. Next base: position 321,802,157 of record NC_088683.1, on the reverse strand, counting down.
GTGCTCACTTAATGAGAAACTATCAAATATTCTGCTTTCTTCTTGTTCAACGTGTGGCCTCATTAATTCTGGCATTTTCCTAACTTTTGAGTGCTTGACTTTGCAACCTTTTAATGTGGATTTTTATGAGTAATTTATTAGGTTTTCAAAAAGCTAACTGAAAAAAACCTGAAATTCTGTCACATGAAATCATACTGACATTTGCATGTGTCATCAGCGGAGGTGGAACTTGATCCACTGCACAGACCTCTACCATTTGAGCTAACAGGACAACTGGTAGCAGTAGTAGGTTGTGATCGTCTGTGTAGACAAGCACTACAGGAGAATGAGACACTTTGCCAGTGTGTGACCCACTCAGGGATCTTGGGCTCCATTGAGGCTTTGACGGGGAGTGTGCTCTAGTGATATTCTGTGCATTCCCCTGAAGTGTGACCCCTTCTTCCCCATCCCCTTCAACTTATCCCTGTCCCAGTCCTTTCTTTTCCACAACCCAGGCTTCTCATCCCTTTCCAAGTCCCATTCTCTCAGCATAGCCAGTCCCAGTCTCCACTCCTCAGATTTCTCATCCCGCCCCACAAGTCTCCTTGCCTAGCAAGTCCTAGTCTCACTCCTCTGCACTACCTGTCACCATCTTCCCCCCCACCCCAGCAACATTTCATCCCCAGTCTCCTTGACAAGCCAGTCCTCCACTCCTGGATCTCTCCAGTTCCAGTTTCTATACTCCCCAGCTCCTTGTCACATTCTACTCCTCCCAAACCCCAGTAGGTTAATCTTTTGTCCCCTCTATATTTGAATCAGGCAGCTTCCTCCTCCACACTGCCTGGGCCCAGCAGGGTGTCACAGTCTCCCTGTTCTCAGTGTAGGTGTTCAGACCCAGCATGGCCCACAGCAGCCAAGAGCTGCAATTGCAGGGAAAGTCTTGCTTATCCCTGGGCTGGAGCATGCCCAGGGGGGATGGAATCTTCAGGGAGATTAGCTGCTAAAATTAATCTCTATTTAGCATGTGCGAACTGTGATTTTTTTAAAAAGAAGGCTTATAACTTTGCCAAATTTGGCAGACTTTCACAGGGATGGCAAAAAGCACATCCCTGACACAAAAGCCCAGCCCCTTGCTAAAACTAAAGCATACTTTCTCCAAAGTAAGGAGGAGCTAGAGCTTTCCAAAGACAAGTTTGATAGATTTTTTTTTTTAACATGAGTAAAGCACATTTTTTCTGACCCTTGTTCTCAGAAACTGCTGAACCATTTTGGCTGAAATTTTCCAAAATTATTTAGTTTAATGCAGACACTCAGAATGGAAAACTTCAGCTCAAGCAGTTAAAATTTGCTAAAATAAGCAAATTAAAAAGAAAACAGGGTCTTATAATGGAAAGTGTTGAGCAACCTTAATAATAGGCAGTGCTACCAACCCTGCCTATAGTAATAATATTAGCCTTTGCACTTCTTCCAATGTATGACTTCAGTATTAAGTTTAGGTTTCTGACCACTATATTAGCGAGCACTATTATATTATTATTTTTAATTACCTATTTAATTTCCAGAAGCATGTCTTAAGAACTATACTCCGCACTTTATAATCAGACATCTTGTGGGGTTTGTGTGGGTCTTCTGTGTTTCCAGAGGATTCCGCTGTTTTTCTCCAAGTTTGAACCAAGTATGTATACATCCATTGTGAACACCTTTTTTGTTTGATTAACTTATTAATTGCCCCTAATTTAACATGAATCAGGGGTTGACTTGTTTTATAAATGTAAATTATTGTTCATCATTTTCCATTACACCATATCTGCCAAATTCATCCTTAGTGTATATCCATTGAAGTCAGTGGACATACACCGAAGATTAATTTAGATATAGGGCTAACTTCATCTCTGGTATATTTCCACTGACTTCACTGGGTATAGACTAAGGATGAATTAGGCATACATGGTATGAAGGAAAATCACAAACAGTAGTCTACATTTATATAGCACCTTTCATCTCAGAGCACTTTCACCAAGTAAGGGCTAGAGTAGGGGTGGGCAAACTATGGGCTGCGGGCCGGATCCAGCCCCTCAGGGCTTTGGATCCAGCCTGCGGGATTGCCACCCCTGTGGCACTGCGGGCCCCGCGCTGCTCCCAGAAGCGGCTGGCACCACGTCCCAGCAGCCCCTGGTGTGGGTGGGGCAGAGGGCTCCGTGTACTGCCCTCGCCTGTGGGTACCTCCCCCTGCAACTCCCATTGGCCGGGAATGGGGAACCGCGGCCAATGGGAGATTCGGGGGAGGTACCCACAGGCAAGGGCAGCACGCGGAGCCCAGGGGCCACAGAGGCGCGCCGCTGCCATCTCGAAGCTGCTCCAGGTAAGCGGCGCCGGGCTGGAGCCCAAACCCCTTCTGCACCCCACACCCCAACTCCCTGCCCTGAGCCCCCTGCCGCACCCCGCACCCCTCCTGCACCCGAACCCCCTGCCCTGAGTCCCTTCCTGCACACTGCACCCCCTCCCACACCCCACACTCCCTCCCGCACCCCAACCCCCTGCCCCAGCCCTGCATGCAATTTCCCCACCCAGATGTGGCCCTCAAGCCAAAAAGTTTGCCCATCCCTGGGCTAGAGTCCGTGGAAAGACTCTCAGGACTAGATCTATAAAACTACTTAGGTGCCACTGATATTCTCACAACCACCACTCAGCTGCTGCCTAACCCTGTAGGTGCCTAAGTTTCTACCAGTGGGTAAGCACAAAAAGGTGCCTGAGTCCTGATGCTGCACCACAGCTAACTAGCTGCTTAGAGCCCTTGTTTGTGCCTAAGCCCAATAGGATTCTCAGACTAGCATGTGTGTGTTGTATATAATACCCAATAGCCTTGTGGTTTGGGCACTCACCTAGGAGGTAGGTGACCTGGGTTCATGTCCCTACTCTACCTGATTCAGATTATGGACTTGTACCTGGGTCTTACATATTCCAAGGGAGTAACATAACCACCAGGCTATTGGGTATCCTGGCGTTGGTCTCTCTCAATCTCCCCTGTTGAAGCAGTTCTACTTAATTATTCACTGGAGCAGAGATTTGAACTGGAGTCTCCCACATCTCAGGTGAGTACTCTAGCCTCCGGTCTATAGAGTCAATCTCTCTGGCTCTGTGAGTGAATAAGTATGTATTTATACAAAGAGGAACATCTCCAACAGGAGAGATGGAGAGATTTACCCCAGGATAATCTCTCTTGTAGCTGTTCCCTTCTGTGGAAAAGTAACACAGCATCTTTAGGATAAGTAATCTGTTGCTTACTTCCCTTCTCTGATTCTAAAATACCCAGAGACCCTGGTCTAGCAGCGTTGTGTTGGGGGTACTGTTGGTCAGGGTCTAACCTTCCAGTGTAGGTGCCATGCATAACTACCTGACCTGGGTGGGAAGGGAAGTATAGCAGTGTATTTTTAGAACTGCATGAGGACGTATGTCAGACATTAGAGTACAAGCCTATTAATTGTTGTTCCGTTTGTGTAACATCTTTTCCTACAGATTTGGGATATTGTGGACCAGACCTGTTTATTTACAGCTTGTTCAAAAACCAGTGGAATTAAGGGAGAGCTCGCTGCTTGCCACTACACCCCAGGCACCAGATCACTTTGTATTGCTGCGGATACACTTGCACTTCTTCATCTAAGATTAAGGTACATGGCAAGCCCATTTGAGTTTGAGGGTTTGTGAGCCTCTTCAGCTGTTATTCAAAAGTTCAACAGATGGGACGTTTGTGTGTGTGGGAAACCTAGAGCATTTGAAATATAATTGGAGAAGTTTGCCCTCTGTGGGAACAGGATAGTGTAGATCCCTGTCCCCTCCTCAGGCTCCCACTACAACAGCTGCTGGTGCAGTGGAACTGGTAGCAGCACAGGTGGGAATTATTTGCAAAGATTCCCTTGCAAAGAGTATGGTCTAGTAGATGCAGGCAGACTAACAATGGGATGGATGTGGAGACTAAAGGCCTCCCTCTTTCTTCCCACCGCTATCAGTATCTTTAAATTAAAGTCACAGCATCGCTTTCCCCCTTCTGGAAGATGTACTGAGGAAATAGCATAGAAATGCTTAATGCCGTTGTACTTTCCCCAACCCTTGTACAGTCCGGTTGATATATGGTGCATTGCTTTGGTTTGTTTTTCCATGAGATAGGCCTCCTCCAGAGCCCCACTTGATCGTGTCTCATAAGGAGCCAGTTCTGTGCTGCAGATACAACAAAGAGTTCAGGCACGTGGTGAGCTGCTCAGAGGGATCTGTAAGTGAAAACTATACCACATAAAGACAATGTAGTTGCTGACATGACTCCATGTGTCTGTCTAATCTATTGTATGTAATCTATGCATTTTTAACACACCCATCACTAGAGCTGGTCAGAGATTTTCCGGTGAAACAGCTTTGTCAGAAAATGCTGGTTCTTCAAACCCCAAATGTTTCATGAAAGCAAGTCAGGTTTGACAAACTTTCAGTGAATCAACCTGCCTGGTTCCCTGTCAGCTTGCCTTGTGGGCTGCTGCGGAGCTATACTACATGGACTGGCCAGGGCCAGAAACTCCAGGCTTCCAGGATCCATAGCTTCAGAGCCACCCTGCCAGGCCAGGGCTTCCAGACTCACTGCCGTAGAGCCAGGAATCTGGAAGTCCTGGGAGACCTCGCTCTAGTCAGGACTCCGAATCTAGGTTCCGAGCTCCACAACAGGGAGCTTAGAAATCCTGGGGGCTCACAGGGTTTCTAGGCTCACTGCACAAAGCTGGGACCTGAGAGGCCCTGGGACAGAAGTGGGGGAACCAGCTGAACCAGGAGTCTGGAAGCCTTGGGGTCCTGGGACACATGCCAGGGTTACCCTAGAGCCACAGACCTCAAAGCCTGGGCAGCTGCTGCCTGCAGTTGGTATTCTTGTCAATCTCACTGTTGCTGTTAGTGGTGAAACTTATAGCAGCAGTGACGCTGACCACAATGTCAATTGCAGTCAGCAACTGCCAGCCTGGAGAGCATATTTTGTTTTGGAAATGTAATGTGTCAGAATCAGGTTGTTTTTTTTCTCTCCAGGATTTCTGGTTCATTGGAAACGTCAAAAATTCTGGATTCATGGAAATTTGGAATTAAATCAAGTTTGAAAATGTTGCAATTTCTCATGAACCAGAAAGCCCAAGTTTTGAGCAGCTCTACCCATTACCAGTGTAGCTAATCGCCAATCTGTAAAATATTTTAAAGGCAAGTTATGTCATCTACAGTGACTTCTTCAGAAGAACTTCACATATTTTTGAGAAGAGGCATATGTTACTTAGGGCTTGTCTTCACATACAGTGCTGCAGCTGCACCACTGTAGCACTTTAGTGAAGCTGTTACTATGCCAACAGGAGAGCTTCTCCCATCGGTGTAGTTATCCACCTCCCTGAGAGGCAGTAGCTACACCAAGGGTTAGGTCAGTATAACTGCGTTGCTCAGGGATGTGAATTTTTCACACCCCTGAGTGATGTGGTTATACCGATATAAGTTTATAGTATAGACCGGGGTCTTAGATTCCACCCCACCCCAATATGTGTCTTTCTAGAGTCGCTGTTTCTTTTTTCTCTCTCAAACACTGAGCCCTGGTCTACACTTACATCAATGGCAGCTTTTGTCAACCCAGCTCTGTAAGCATCTACATTAAATTGTAACTCCCGCCAATGTAACTCACCCACGACACCGACTTAATACTCCACCTCTGCGAGAAGCATAGTGCTTAGGTCGATATAGTTAGGACAACGCAGTGTCAGTGTAGCTTACATCGACTGTTGCTGCCTTCCAGAAGCCATCCTACAATGCCCCACACAGACAGTTAATCAGTGCAAGTGCTCCTGGTGAGTATATGCACTGCCAACACAAGGAGCATAGCGTGGACTTGCAAAAGCAATTTAATTACTGCTGTTGCTGTACATCAATGGGGGGGGAGGGATAGCTCAGTGGTTTGAGCATTAGCCTGTTAAACCCAGGGTTGTGAGTTCAATCCTTGAGTGGGCCACTTAGGGATCTGGGGCAAAATCAGCACTTGGTCCTGCTAGTGAAGGCAGGGGGCTGGACTTGATGACCTTTCAAGGTCCCTTCCAGTTCTCAGAGATAGGATATCTCCATTAATATTTAATATATTTGACTTAGGTCATCTTAATTTTGTCCTGAATAAATCTGGATACTGATAAAAGTGATGGTAATCCAGGCAGTCACGTTGACCAGTGCTATATACGTTTCTTCATGCATCTGTGCCAATCCAAGATAGGTAGATACTTGGCAGCCATCACATTGGTATCTAGGCACCTTACAAGGCTCATTTTGAGACATTGAAGATCTCAGTAAAGGAGATCAAATAACAGGCTCTCCTGATGCCTGCAGCTACACCATTCAGCTAAAAAAAAAAAAAAAAAAAAAAAAAAAAAAAGCAGTTGAGAGAGGCTGGGCAGAGGGGGGTAAAATGGAAAAATCCTGCTAGTTTTCAGACACTCCTTCAATCACTATTTGTTTGCTTGTCTTTTAAAAGGTGGTTAAAGTGTGGGATTTTGAAACAGGAAAGCATTTATTTGAGTTTAGTGGTGCTCATGGAGGTGCTGCAATAACCTGTTTGACCTTTGATGTCAGTGGAAGAAGGTATGTTTCTTTTTATGTTTATTTGAAGATATATATAATTGTTGACACATGTGGGAAATATATTGAATTTTAATCCCATTTTAGGTTAATTACAGGAGGAAGAGATGGATGCTTGAAAATATGGAATTACAACAATGGACATTGTTTGAATACTTTGAAAAGGGGTAAACAGCATGTTGAAAAATATTTGAAAGACTGGAAAAATATGATTTAAAGTATTGAAAAGAATAAATGTTTGGTTTATTTTTCCCTACAGAAGACAAATGTGCTGAAGTCTGTGACTGCACCTACGTGGAGGTGAACAGAAGCAGGTCAGATCTTTCACAGCTTGGTGTGAACCTTGAGCTAGGGAGTGATATATTTTGTGGGAATTTATACTGCAGATGCTAGCTCTTTTCTGTAGAAAGTGATTCCTTTGTGACATTGCTGGAGCATTGGTCAGAGCTGTGCCACAGAAAGAACTACAACCTCTGAAAAAATAAACACAGTGGAAATAAACAGACTTGGACAGCTATACAAAGCAGGTTACATTCTTTGATGAGTGCCTATAGAGCCTTTAATAGAGCACTAGCCTGTAAGTGCGGGGGCAGCCAGCACATCTGTTGATGGGGCATGGCACAGGGGTTGCTGAGAGTTGTAGTCACCAGACAAAGCCCACAAGGAAAGGGGTCAGCTGACTAAGCAACATGTGACTGTATGCTGGGGATTACATAATGGAATGCCCTTGGCTCAGTCTGGAGAAGATGAGGGTTTATGTAAAACCCTGAGGGAAGTCACTTCATGGTAATCTGGCAGGAGGCCCATTGAGGATAGCCAGGAAAGGCAACTCAAGGAGGAGGTTGTGTCCTGTCTCTTCCCTGCTTGCTGAAAGCTTCAAAGGCCTCTGGTGGTTGGGACCAAGTATTTTGAGATACTTTGCTCTTGTTTTGAATCCTCCAGTGATGATAAAGCCAGCCCAGAAGAAAAGGGTATGACCCAAACTGAAGTTTTGGCTTTATTTTACCTTCCCTGGCTAGTGAAGCTGCTTGCTGGCTTACAGATCCCTAGTTCTCTGAGACAGATGCTGTTGCTCTGCTACTCAGTACACAGTGCTCCCATGTTGTTATCATTTGTGTTACAATAGCATGTGGAAGCCAGGACCCCAGTTGTGTTAGCCACTGTAGAAACATAATGAAAAACACAATATTGGCCTAATAGGTGCTATCATTCCATGAAGGCAGTTCTCAGTGGATTATTTCATTAATTTTGGCAAGCTGCGTGTAACTTTCCCATTTCCTTGATGTTTAAAACAGTAATATTTAAAAACCATCTCTCTTTAAAAAAAATTACTAGTATATAAAATCAAACAGAACACTGAACACTTTATTAAATCTTCTTGTAGGTATATCATAGCTGTTGGATGGGATAGAAGAATAAGCATGTATTTTGTAAGTGAAAAATATATATCTAAAAGGACTTGGTATTAATATAAAATTATTATTATTTTAAAATGAACTCTTAAATTTTGTATTTATTGCTTCTCATTCGAAGTGAAAAGGGGGGGAAAAAGTCTGTTTACAGTCACTGATGTATTAACCATTTCTGTTTTGGGCTAAGACTAAAAATGTTGTCCAACACTCAACCTCCTCCACTTAAAGGTAGGACATGTAAAACTTGATCTCACTCTCTGTAGGTTGCCTAAGGTTCTGTGCCCAGTAAACAAACAAAATTTCAAGGACATGATCCTGCAGAGACATAATAACATGGGTAACTTATTGCACTGAGGGTGAAGTCCTAGTCCCATTGACTTCAATGGCAAAACACTGCCTGACTTCACTGGGGTCAGGATTTCACCCTGAGAGTAGTTCCATTGAATTCCACGTGGCCACTCAGCACATAAAGTTGGGCTCACATGTAAATCTTTGCAGGATCATGGCCTGGACATTTTGTCTGTTTTCTGAATTCAGTACCTTAGGCAACCTGCAGGAGCAAGTAAATGCAAAATTACATTTGACAGTCATCAGTGAGCCATCCAGTTGCCCATCATCAAACACATGGCCAAATCAAAGAGCCTTTAGCAAGCAGTGCTGTTACATTTACTGCTATTAATATGCAATGCATGTTTATTATAATATTTAGCCAGATTTTAATTAAAAAATTAACTTAAATAGACATTGGAAACATGCTGTTCTCAAGCCTTTCGGTTTGTTACCTATTGTTTCTAGCAATATGAAGGGCCTTGTCTGTTCACTTTTGTGTCAGTGGGAATTACTTGCGTTTTAAAGCCATTTGCCTTTTGCACATGTGAGTTCAACTTCTTTTGAGCTGTACGTACATACCTAGTAGAAGAACATAACCCTGTTGGCTGAGAAAATGCTGAAAATACACCAACTTCTCTTTTATCTATGTTGTTTGGAACAGGACTCTGCAGACGACCTTCATCACTTTCAGAAACCTCAGCCCTATTGGCAGGATGATATAGTAAGAATCCATCTTGATTCTGTATTACAAATAAAGTTCTTTTAAAAAAATAAGTCAGATGTTATTTAACACAAAGCTGGATAAATAATTGAACACAAACAAACAATTAGACTTTAGTAATGAGCAGTTATTTGAATTCTTACCAACATATAATTCTAGATAGATAACTTTCACACCTGAGTTTTGAGCAGATTAGAGAGGAACAAGGTAAGTGTCATGCAGGTTGGAAAGGAGGAGGAAAAGGAGATGTAGTAATTGAAGCATGAAATGATCGAGGTCTGAACAGGAGCTTTTTATGTTGGGAATGGAGAAGAATAGCTGATTTTGCAGAAGTTTTGGAATGAAAACCAGCAGAATTAGATGGCCACTTCAGTGTGAAGAGGAGAGAGGAGTCAAAAACTGACATTACGGCTGTGAGGCTAGGAGGATGGTGGGGCTGTGGACATAAAGGAGAGGGAGAGAGTGAGAAGAAGGTGATGCTGGAGGAAAGGGAGGAGGGTGGTTTGAGCATTGGCCTGCTACACCTAGGGTTGTGAGTTCAATCCTTGAGGGGGCCACTTAGGGATCTAGAGTGAAAATCAGTATTTGGTCCTGCTAGTAAAGGCAGGGGGCTGAACTCATATGACCTTTCAAGATCCCTTCCAGTTCTGTGAGATAGGTATATCTCCATATATTATTATAATAAAGACAACAAGTTCATTTTTTGACTGGTTGAGTATCTTGAGGCTTCAGTGAGACATCCAGCAGAAGATGTCAGAGAGACGGACACAGTCTGAACTGAGGATGGGGGGAGATCTGTGTCACCAGCAGAGAGAGAGAAGGTGGTAATAATTAAAGCTGTGTGAGTTGTAGACCCTGATGGGATGGGATGAGGAAAAGCATTGGCAAATGAGATGTATGGTCCAAAAGACACTAATCTCAGTTGTTTTAAATTTCTCACCTGATACTATGTAGGAGATTAGGCTGGAGAGATGACATAGGTTCTTGTGTGTGAGCTGCAAGAGCCAGGGAAAGTCTGTGCCTAGGTCCCTTTCTCTTGCTGAACAAAGGGAAAGGAGCAGCGGTGTTTCTTTTATGTCATCCTTTTTTCATTTAGAGCAGTGGCCACAAGGAGGATATTCTGTGTATTGCTCTGTGTCCACCTACTCTTCTTGCCACCTCCAGTTATGATGGTGAAATTATCGTTTGGAATATGATCTCAGGACACATATACCGCAAACTTCACACATCTTTTCCCACTCACTGTGCTGGCACAGAAGGTAAGTACTGACTAGGGAAACTACAGGGAAAACAATTCCTAAACAGTTTCCAGCTTAACCCTTCATTCAAAATCTTTTTTGGAGAGATGTGGACCTTGCATGTTACAGCAAACTATACTATTAGGAGGACACTTATTAAATTCAGTAGAACAGGGAGACAGCATGGTAACTGTACATCATATAAAATTATTGCAATGTAGGGCACGGGAGCAGTGCCGTACCATTGGTTTAATTAAAGCTGTTATCTCTAATGTAATGAGCAAATCAAATAGTTTGTAGTAAATATCAAGAACAAAGGATGAAGTTGATTATATTTGTTTTCTTGGTGTGTTTGGGGGGTATATATACACATATACATGAATAATTATTTGTATTACAGTAGTGCCTGCCTAAAGGCTCCAAATGAGACATTGTGCTATGTGTGCTGTGTACGTACACACACACACACACACAGTGAGAAACAGTCCCTGCCTTGACCAGCTTATATTCTAAATAGACAACCCAAAGAAAGGTTTATTATGCTCATTTTATAGCTGGGGAAACTGAGGCACAGAGTGACTAAATGACTTGCCCAAGGTAAGGCAGGGAGTTTGTGGCAGAGTAGAGAATTGAACCCAGACCTTCAGAGTCCATCTAGTGCCTTAGCTGCAAGGCCATCTCTTTCTTTAAGCATTACAACTGAATGAACAATTGTCCTTTGGTTACATGCTTAAGAGTATAATAGTATTTACAAGTTCCTTCTTCTGGAAATATTGGTCCAGGTCCTCAGACCATGCTCTGTCTCCTTAGCTCTGCAGAGCAGCAAAGGGGATGGAAAGCTGCCCTAATAGGGCATCTGGAGATTCCCTGGGCATGGTGGAATTCCTGATTGGCGTAATTCAGTAGTTCACAAACTTCACTTCACTGTGACCCCCTTCTGACAACCAAAGTTATTATATGACCCCAGGAGGGGGGGCCAAAGCCTGAGCCCACCCGAGCCCCGCTGCTCCCGGTGGGGGGTGGGTAAAGCCAAAGCCCGAGCCCCACCGCTCCACCGCTTGGGGCCGAAGCCCAAGGATTTCAGCCCTAGGCAGGGGGCCTGTAACTTGAGCCTTGGCGCCCAGGGCTGAAGCCCTTAGGCTTTGGCTTCGGCCCCGAGCGGTGGGGCTTGGGCTTTGACTTTAGCCCCGAACCCCAGCAAGTCTAAGCCAGCCCTAGAGACCCCATTAAAACAGGGTTGCAACCCACTTTGGGGTCCCGACTCACAGTTTGAGAACTGCTGGCATAACTTGGTCTTCCTCAGTGTAAGAGGTGCATTGGGAGGTATCGGGGGGGGGGGCATGATTACCATGCCTTTCATTCCAATGGTCCTCAACGGCCCGTTGGCCCCTAGCAGGCTATTACTGGTAAGAGTCAGACGTCCTTTCAGCAGTTCCGTGGGACCTGACTATGGAACTGGTGCCGAGAAGCAGCTCCACATCACTTTCTGCCCCATCTTGACTGTCCTTGGGATCGGTCAGGCTGACACTGAGCTCCCCTATGCTGGAGTTCGGGGCACATGTATCCTTTAGTCCCATGGTAACAGGGTCAGAATTTGGCCCCAAATTGATATTCCAGTGGTTGGCCTGGCCTGTGGAAATGACCCAACTTCCCCATCAGGTTCAGCCCTGTGTACATAAGAATGGTACAGAACCATTTTCTGTCATGGCTCTTTATCTAGGTTCTTGTACCATACACACCACTGGTGTCCTGCCTTAGCATGTTACATGCTCTGCAATACTATACATTATCTTCCTAAGGTACACATATATTAATACAGCAGTGATGAGGCACATTTCCAAATGCCTTCACTCTGAAGAAATGCAAGTGTGCTGCTATACACCTACAGACGTTTTCTTATTGTGTACTAAAATTCTGAGCATTCCTAGAAGTAGAAAATATTTTGAAAAATTTTCATAGTAATTATAAAGGAATTGCTGTCGAAGAAAAAAGGCATTCTTGCCAAAAACATAATTTGTACTTTCTTCCTTTCACCATCTCATCACTAGCATCCAGATATTTTGTTGATCTAAGGTTGCGTTAACTGAAAAACTACTAACACAAGGAGGGGTGGAACTTTTTAGGTGTTAAAAGAAATCTATGTAACAATTGCTTTAATTTATCATAATTAAAAATTGCGCAACATATTTTATTATTAATAAAATATTTATTATCCTTTTATTTATTTGTACTGTGGTAGTACATATGAGCCCTCGTCATGGACCAGGAATTCATTGTGCTAGGCATTGTACAAACACAGAACAAAAAGATGCTCCCTGCTTGAACCAAAGAGTTTACAGTCTACGTAAATTTCACTCAGAATGCCCACACTCTCTGACGACAAACAGTGGCTGTCATTGCACATGGTAAAAACTAGAGCTGGGTAGAGAACAGAAATTCCAGTTCATGGAGGATTTTGAGATTTCTAAATTTTGTGTTCATTCTGAATTGGAACAAAACCTGAAAATTAAATGCTCCAGGAAAGAAAATTTCGATTAAAAAATTCTTTTCAAATTTATCCAAATATTTTGTTTCAACAAAATCAAAACATTTTATTTCAGTGTTGACTTTTGACTTTATTATATTATATTTTATAATGTATAATACAGAATTTTTAAAAATTCAAAATGGAAAGTCATTTTAAAAGGAAAGATCAAAATGTTTTGTTCAGAAAAAGCTGAAATGTCTTTTTTGAACTATTTCCCCCCTTTCTCTGAAATTTCATGAAAAACATGATTTTGCAAAGCATTTTTATTTAAACTGAACTGTGTTTTTCCCAAGGAAAACTGTTCTGTTGAAGTTTTAGTAAAAATCATCAGTGCTGGTATACACCTCTACCTCGATATAACACTGTCCTTGGGAGCCAAAAAATCTTACCGCTAAGTGAAACCGCGTTATATTGAACTTGCTTTGATCCACCGGAGTGTGCAGCTCCGCCCCCCCCGGAGCACTGCTTTACCGCGTTATAGCCGAATTCGTGTTATATCGGGTCACGGTATATCGGAGTAGAGGTGTATTTGTCATCAACACATAGAGAGGTTTAGTATATCTTAAAAGCAAGTATAGATGATAAATAATGAGTTGTGCATTATGCCTACTTAGAGAGCAGTAGGAATTTAATTGTTATAATCTAAATATGGTGGAAAATAATACCCTGATCTCTGGAAAACCTGCTGCTACAATATAATTCTATTTTAACATTTTGGTTTTATCCTTCACTAGAGAACAATTAAGTTGTGTTCAAGATTTAAGCAGGCTTAGAATGAACAAATCAATCTTGTTCTTCTTTTTCCTTCCCAAGCTGTAGACACAAGTATTACTCAACTCGTATTTCTGAGGACTCGCGCAGTGAAATTTGAATCAACAGCAGCCTCTCTTATTTCCAATGGGCCTCAAGGTAGGAGTTAATAACGCTAGCGTTTACTACAATATGTTGCATCTCTAAGAAATAGGATTTTAAAAAAATGATTCATGCTACTAAATTGATTTTAAAAACTCCAGACGATTATGGTTTTTCCAGAAAAAGAGCATTAAACAATTCTTACCTTCTTTGGGACCATGACTAATTGCCGCCTTTGAGCCAACCCAGTTCCCACAACACCTTGCACTCTGGAAACCAACTTCCAGCCAAGAAGAAATGAACAGCTTTCCCTTCAGAGCCCATCAACAGCTCATTCCTTAAACCTGCATAATCTTTCTAAGGCTACATCTACACTATGAGTGGGAGGTGTGATTCCCCTGCTTGCATACACATATTCACACTAGCTTGAGGAGAGTTTGTGCAAGCATAAATAGTAGTGTGGGTGGCCACAGAGCATGGGCAGTGGCAGCAAGGCTTAGCCACGCCAGGTATGTACCCAGGGGGTTCAGGAGGGCTTCTATTCAGCACAGCTAAACTGTGTTTCCACTGCTGCTGTCCCCGCTACTGCAGCTACTTTACTATTTGCACTTGCACTAGTTCTCATCCAAGCTAGTGCGAATATGTGTATGCAAGCATGGGAATCGCACTCCCAGCATGTACTCTAGGTATAGCCTAAGATACAGCCTTTCCTATCCATCCATACAGCTAAAACTCTCATCAAGGTTCTCATCATCTTGTCTCAATTAAAGCAACATCCTTCTCTCTGGCCTTGACAAGTGCAATCTTGCCCTGCTCAGATCCATTCAAAATGCTGCTTCAAAGGTAATTTCCTAGCACATCGCTGTGATCACGTCACTCCTCTTTGCTTTCCTCCACTAGCCCCCGCTTCTCTATTGCATCAAACATAATCTGCTTGCATTCACTTCCAAGGCCCTTCACAGTCTGTCCCCACATTGCCTGTCACCTCTCATTTACTATTGAGATATCAGCTCCCACCTCTGATTGGCCCATGGGAGAACTTTGATTGCCCACTTGCTGAATTTTCAAATAATCACCTTTGTGCTTTCCTCATGGTGCTCCTCACACTTAGGAGAAGTTCCCTGTAAACATCTGCAAAGCTACATTCTCCAAAACCCTCCTTTGTCATGATGCCTACAAAAATGTTGACAACGATTAGGCCACTGATGTGCTGAGACCACAGCCTGTCATGTTGACCAATATTGTCTCATTGGTTCCTTGTACTCCTCTGTCTGTATCGGTCTCTTGTCCCTTGTCTTATTATAAGCTCTTTAGGGCAGGGACTGGGTATCTGTTCTGTGTTTGTACAGTTCTTAGCACAATGGGATCCTGGTACTTGACTTGGGCTCCTGAGTGCTACGATAATACAAATAATTAATAACTAATTACTGTTGTGTTATGCAGCACAACCTCTGGGACCTTAGCAGTGATCCCATAAGCTGCCAGTAGGCTGCCCCAGAATAGAATTTAGGGCTACTCTACGGCAGGATTCTCTAACCATTTTTGTACCACTTGGATTGATGCTTCCTCTTGTTTTTGCAATCACATTACATCCCTGTAGCAACTACAGCAATTGTTTACATGGAAAACTGATATGGGAAAGTACTTACACTTGTAAGCAGAGTCAGGATGAGCTCTACCCTGACATCTGGTGGTGAATTATGGCGAGTGTGGAAAAGAACTCCAGGGGCTGATCTTGTTTGCATAGGCACACCCACTCGCCTGGCATGAAACACAGCAACTGAAAGTGGTTACTTTGGCTGGTGTGGGATCCCCAGTTTCTCTATTATTGGGGCAGGAAGAATAAAGTTTTGTTACCCTGATTCTGTGAATCAAGGCCAGTGGAACTGTTGTATGACAGAAGGACTGAGTGAGTCCTTCACCATTACCTAAGTAGCACTTGCTTGACAAGGGGCATGGGTTACAAAACCCAGTGAATTGAAAGAGGATGGGGACAGGTATTTGCACCTGATGGTATGGGCCCCCCTCTGAGGGTTTGAAACACCAATTGCACCATCTCCTCTCTCCACTGTTGAATGTCAGAGCGAACTTTGATTCCCTTAGGAGTCTAGTTACAGGCTGCTGAGCTGAATTCACTTTGGGCCAATGGTGCACCAGCACTGGGGCTCCCCTACTATACTATGAGCTGAAATCGCTAAGAGCTGAAATCACAAAAGAGCTGAAGTTACTAAGAGCTGAGATCACTGAGTGCTGTGTTAACTAGTGGGGGAGCCTGAAGCTATATTGCTCAGCAGTTGGCGGAGCAATTTGTGGGGACGACTGGAGGAGCAGTGAGCGGCGTGGAGCCTTGCGGGGCCGGTTGGAGTGGCCCAAGGAACGGCGAGTGGAGCTGTTTGCGGGGACGGCTGGAACGGCTCACAGGTCGGTGAGCGGAGTGGAGCGGAACAGCTTGTAGAGCGGAGCAGTTCGTGGGATGGCAGGAAAGTGGACTGGCTCGTGGTAAAGGCTGCAGCAGAACCCCCACGGAGAAACAGATGGCTGGCCAGCCTCGGATCACGTAAGGTGCCCCTTAACACCCTGCATGCCCCCCCTTTTACTCTGGGGCTGCACTGACCAGGGACAGAGACTTTGGGGGTTGTTGGACTTTGGGTGGTTGCTGGACCCAAGAGACTTTGGGGGTGTTGGACTTTGGGGACTCTGGGTGATTTTTGGGTTGCTGGATTCAAGAACCAAAGGGAAAGGACACAGCCCAATTTGCTGGGGTGGGTTTTGCTCATGGTTTGTGTTATGAATCCTGTTTGTGGTGTTTTTCCAATTTTATGCTGATGTCGTTTACCTCATGTTATTAAACATTTTCTGCTACACTCAGACTCCGTGCTTGCGAGAGGGGAAGTATTGCCTCTTAGAGGTACCCAGGGGGGTGGTATGTAATTGTCCCAGGTCACTGGGTGGGGGCTCGAGCCGGTTTTGCATTGTGTTATTGAAACGGAACCCCTAGATACAGAACCCGGCCCTTGTTGCTGCCAACTTAGATGGGCAGAAGGGTTACACACTGAATTGAAAGAAGCTAAAAATACATTATAGCTAGAAATGAGGAGGCAGAACCAGCACTGCGTGAATGGCTAGCTCACTGTAGATCAAGTGCCCTGTAGGGGAGAGACCTCGATATTGATAATAAATTTATTATGACTTTTTTCATTAGTCATTACAAACTTGTTTGTATCTTTTCTGAACATTAAGATATAGCTACGCGCATGTTATAGCTAGGATGCTTGGAAATATAACAATACAGTATACTCCTGATTATCTGAATAGCATGGGGGACACACGGATTTTATCCACATAATTGGGAGTTGGGATAATTTAGAAGGCAGGACAGGGAGCCCTCTGCAGCGCCACTGTCATGGCCCTGCTCACCCACAATTCTGGATGCCTGTGCAGTAGCGATCAGTTGAACGAGTTGGGTTATGAAACAAAAGTTCAGCAGGAAAGAAGTAACCCTCTTTCTGTGAGCTTGCTGAAAAGTCTGTATTATTTCTGGGCCACCACCTGCAGCACTGTCCTGCCAAAGGATGTCTCTGCAGAAGATAGAAGATCCACCTAGGGTGACCAGATGTCCCGATTTTATAGGGACAGTCCCGATTTTTGGATCTTTTTCTTATATAGGTTCCTATTACCCCCCACCTCCTGTCCCGATTTTTCACACTTGCTGTCTGGTCACCCTAGATCCACCTTATAGTGCCCAATGAAGCTGTTAGGTGTAGACCAGGGTGGCTCATCTTTTTCTTTCTGAGGCTCCTCCAACATGCTATAAAAACTCCACAGCCCACCTGTGCCACAACAACTGTTTTTCTGCATATAAAAGCCAGGGTGGCATTAGGGGGAAGCAAGCAGGACAATTGCATGGGTCCCTGCGAATCTAAGCTGCTCAGGCTTTGGCTTCAGCCCTGGGTGCTGCGGTCAGGGCAGCGTGGGCTTTCTGCCCTGGGACCCAATGAGTCTAATGCCAGCTCTGTTTAGTGGACCCCCTGAAACCTGCTTGTGGACCCCCAGGGGGCCTTGGACCCCTGGTTGAGAACTGCTGGCATAGACCAAGTGGCTGCTTTGCAAATTTCCGAAGTGGGCGCACTTGCTCGTTCCACCCGTGAGGTTGCTAAGGATCTTGTGGAGTGCGCTTTGATCCATAGGTGCTGGTGCTGGGGGTGCTGCCGCACCCCCTGGCTTGAAGTAGTTTCCATCACATACAAGGTTTACAGTTTGGTTCAATGGCTCTCAGCACCCCCGCTATACAGATTGTTCCAGCACCCTGTCTTGATCCTTTCTGGGACAGGAGCCTCTGATGATTTGTAGGCTTCCACAATATGTAGTCTAATCCACCTAGTGATGGAGGACTTGGAAGCTCTGAGTCCCTGGCATTTTGGTGGAAGAACACAAATAGGGAACCTGATCTTTTCATGGATTCTGTACACTCAAGAGATTTTCAATGCTTTTCTGACATCTAATCCGTGCCACTCCTTTTCAGTTGGATGCTGTGGTTTTGGACAGAACAAAGGCAGCACAACCTCTTGGGAAGTGTGGAATTTACCTTAGGAAGAAGGGATTTTGCTGTCCTGAGCACCACCCTGTCTTCATAGAACATGCAGTACAGCTCCTGAATGGGTAAGGCTGCCAGCTCCGACACTCACCTGGCGGATGTGACAGCTACTAAGAAACGAGTCTATGGATAAATAAAAGGCCAATACGGAAGTCAGAGGCTCAGAGGGACGATTTGTCATGTCAAAGGTCCCGTTTTAGGAAAAGTGGCCTGACTACTACTGTGGCTAATTGGACTGCTAGAAGGACTCTGGCTACCTGTGGATTGTCTGCCAGGGAGCCCAAGGATCCTGGAAATACCATGCTATTAAGAGCAGACACCTGACATGCAATGGTCCTGGGCTGCAAGCCTCTCTCTATGCCGCCTTCGAGAAAGTTCAGAATGATTGGAATTTCTGGACTTCTGGGATTTGTATTGTACTCTTGACACCAGTTGTTGAATCTGGACCAGATAGAGGAGTATGCTTTTAGTATTGATATTCTCGTAGACAAAAACAGTATCTTAATGATTCTGGAGGACAGACTGAGACCTTCTAGAGCTTCCCTCTCAAAAGCAGGCTATTAGCTGAAGCTGTTTCAGGTCCGGATGAAGCAGAGGACCTTGTTGAAAGGATGCCCAGTTTCCATGGAAGCTGGAGTGAAGGCTCCAGTTTCAGCTGTCACAGCTAAGAGCCAAGGTCTCCTCTGCCAATGAGGAGTTATCAGTGTTACCGTTGCCTATTCTTGTTTTAGTTTCTGGACCACTTTCCCCAGTAGTGGAAAGGGTGGAACTGTGTAAAGTAGGCCCTGTGGTCAACTATGCAATAAGACATATGTCCACGTGGATCTGTGGCCTGCCTCCTTTGTGAACTGTTTTGGCCTCTTTACATTCTTATCATTCACAGGTTGGTTAAAGGGAGGCTGAATGATGAGATTGAAAACCTCCTGATTTCAGGCACCATTCAGCATTATTGATCTTGTGCCTGCTGAGCCAGTTTGGATTTTGGTTCAAGTCCCCTTTGATGTGGCTCTCTGAGGAAAATGAGGAACCATTCCACCCTCCTCATTATTTCTGTTACATCCGTGTGTAGTGCTGGACTCGTTTCCCCTTGGTTGTTTAAATATGTGACCACAGTCCTATCGTCTGATTGAAGCAGGACATGGTTCCTCCTTGGAGGGGGCTGGAACCTTCACAGAGCTAGCTTGGCAGCTTTAGGAGGTTTACGCTGTGAGCCTTTTCCTCCTGGCTCCAGGGTCCTGGGCTGTTTGAGTCTCCAAATGAGCTCCCTGCCCTCCAGGCTGGCGTCGGTTGTGAGGATTAAAGGATCTGGAAGCCAGATGGGACGTGCCTTGGTGGACATAGTTGTGGGCGGACCACCATTGTAAGGAGTTGAACACCTGTGTTGGAACCTGTATTTGATCTTTCATGTGTTCCAGGGAGTTGTCCCACACCGTTAGTATGAAGGATTGAAGACTTCTGATGTGTGATTGTACCTGTGGAGTGATCGCTGTGCTTGAGACCAGGAGTCCTAGCAGTTGGAAGCATAATGCTATGGTTGATCTCCTGCAGCTCTGGATAAAGAAAATAAATTCTCGGATTGATGGGTAGATCTTTGCTACCGAGGTGTCTATTTCTGGTTTATTCTGGTGGATGGAACCAGAGAAAAAACAGTTACCTACCTGTCAGTGTTCTTCGAGATGTGATGTAGACATGTGTTTCATGTGGATGTGTGCATGCCCTGTGCACCAGAGCCAGAGAACTTTACCTAGCAATACCCATGGGGCGGCACTCACATCCTGCAGCCATAGTCCCTCCCTGGCTGTATAAGGGTGCACCACCCGAAACCCCTCAGTTCCTTCACACTGAATGTCAGAAGTACAGACTCTGATGCAGAGGGGACAAAGGGTGGGGCACAGAATACATGTCTGTGTAACCCTTCTGCCTGTCCGAGTTGGCAGCAACAAGGGCCAGGTTCAGTATCTAGGGGTTCCGTTTCAATAACACAATGCAAAACTGGCTTGAGCCCCCACCCAGTGACCTGGGACAATTACATACCACCCCACTGGGCACCTCTAAGAGGCAATACTTCCCCTCTCGCAAGCATGGAGTCTGAGTGTAGCAAAATCCCTTTAATAAAGGAGGGAAACAATGTGGCATTATGTTGGGGAAACATCACAAACAGGATTCATAACACAAACCATGAGCAAAAGACCCACCCCCAAGTAAGTTTGGCAGTGTCCTTTTCCCCTCAAGGTCTTAAGTCCAGCAACCCGAAAAATCAACCAAAAGTCTCTGTCCCTGCTCAGTGCAGCCCCAGAGTTCAAAAGTTTATCTGCAGAGTTTTACCTCCCAGCCTGGGTGGAAATGGGGAGGGGGGGGGGGGGCGCGGCGCAGCGGTGTTAAGGGGCACCTTACATGCTTTGAGGCCGACTGCCCCGCCTCACTGTGGGGTTCTGCTGCAGCCTTCATAGAATCATAGAATATCAGGGTTGGAAGGGACCTCAGGAGGTCATCTAGTCCAACCCCCTGCTCAAAGCAGGACCAATTCCCAACTAAATCATCCCAGCCAGGGCTTTGTCAAGCCTGACCTTAAAAACCTCTAAGGAAGGAGATTCCACCACCTCCCTAGGTAACCCATTCCAGTGCTTCACCACCCTCCTAGTGAAAAAGTTTTTCCTAATATCCAACCTAAACCTCTCCAACTGCAACTTGAGACCATTACTCCTTGTTCTGTCATCAGGTACCACTGAGAACAGTCTAGATCCATCCTCTTTGGAACCCCCTTTCAGGTAGTTGAAAGCAGCTATCAAATCCCCCCTCATTCTTCTCTTCTTCAGACTAAACAATCCCAGTTCCCTCAGCCTCTCCTCATAAGTCACATGCTCCAGCCCCCTAATCATTTTTGTTGCCCTCCGCTGGACTCTTTCCAATTTTTCCACATCCTTCTTGTAGTGTGGGGCCCAAAACTGGACACAGTACTCCAGATGAGGCCTCACCAATGTCGAATAGAGGGGAATGATCACATCCCTCGATCTGCTGGCAATGCCCCTACTTATACAGCCCAGAATGCCGTTAGCCTTCTTGGCAACAAGGGCACACTGTTGACTCATATCCAGCTTCTCGTCCACTGTAACCCGTAGGTCCTTTTCTGCAGAACTGCTTCCTAGCCATTCGGTCCCTAGTCTGTAACAGTGCATGGGATTCTTCTGTCCTAAGTGCAGGACTCTGCACTTGTCCTTGTTGAACCTCATCAGGTTTCTTTTGGCCCAATCCTCTAATTTGTCTAGGTCCCTCTGTATCCTGTCCCTACCCTCCAGCGTATCTACCACTCCTCCCAGTTTAGTGTCATCTGCAAACTTGCTGAGAGTGCAGTCCACGCCATCCTCCAGATCATTAATGAAGATATTGAACAAAACCGGCCCCAGGACCGACCCCTGGGGCACTCCACTTGAAACCGGCTGCCAACTAGACATAGTTGATCACTACCCGTTGAGCCCGACGATCTAGCCAGCTTTCTATCCACCTTATAGTCCATTCATCCAGCCCATACTTCTTTAACTTGCTGGCAAGAATACTGTGGGAGACTGTATCAAAAGCTTTGCTAAAGTCAAGGAATAACACATCCACTGCTTTTCCCTCATCCACAGACCCAGTTATCTCCTCATAGAAGGCAATTAGGTTAGTCAGGCATGACTTGCCCTTGGTGAATCCATGCTAACTGTTCCTGATCACTTTCCTCTCCTCTAAGTGCTTCAGAATTGATTTCTTGTGGACCTGCTCCATGATTTTTCCAGGGACTGAGGTGAGGCTGACTGGCCTGTAGTTCCCCGGATCCTCCTTCTTCCCTTTTTTAAAGATGGGCACTACATTAGCCTTTTTCCAGTCATCCGGGACCTCCCCCGATCGCCATGAGTTTTCAAAGATAATGGCCAATGGCTCTGCAATCACATCCGTCAACTCCTTTAGCACCCTCGGATGCAGCGCATCCGGCCCCATGGACTTGTGCTCGTCCAGTTTTTCTAAATAGTCCCAAACCACTTTTTTCTCCACAGAGGGCTGGTCACCTTCTCCCCATACTGTGCTGCCCAGTGCAGCAGTCTGGGAGCTGACCTTGTTTGTGAAGACAGAGGCAAAAAAATCATTGAGTACATTAGCTTTTTCCACATCCTCCGTTACTAGGTTGCCTCCCTCATTCAGTAAGGGGCCCACACTTTCCTTGACTTTCTTCTTGTTGCTAACATACCTGAAGAAACCCTTCTTGTTACTCTTAACATCTCTTGCTAGCTGCAACTCCAAGTGTGATTTGGCCTTCCTGATTTCACTCCTGCGTGCCTGAGCAATATTTTTATACTCCTCCCTGGTCATTTGTCCAATCTTCCACTTCTTGTAAGCTTCTTTTTTGCGTTTAAGGTCAGCAAGGATTTCACTGTTAAGCCAAGCTGGTCGCCTGCCATATTTACTGTTCTTTCCACACATTGGGATGTTTTTTTCCTGCAACCTCAATAAGGATTCTTTAAAATACAGCCAGCTCTCATGGACTCCTTTGCCCCTCATGTTATTCTCCCAGGGGATCCTGCCCATCAGTTCCCTGAGGGAGTCAAAGTCTGCTTTTCTGAAGTCCAGGTCCGTATTCTGCTGCTCTCCTTTCTTCCTTGTATCAGGATCCTGAACTCGACCATCTCATGGTCACTGCCTCCCAGGTTCCCATCCACTTTTGCTTCCCCTACTAATTCTTCCCAGTTTGTGAGCAGCAGGTCTAGAAGAGCTCTGCCCCTAGTTGGTTCCTCCAGCACTTGCACCAGGAAATTGTCCCCTACACTTTCCAAAAACTTCCTGGATTGTCTGTGCACCGCTGTATTGCTCTCCCAGCAGATATCAGGGTGATTAAAGTCTCCCTGCGAGAGAACCAGGGCCTGCGATCTAGTAACTTCTGCTAGTTGCCGGAAGAAAGCCTCGTCCACCTCATCCCCCTGGTCTGGTGGTCTATAGCAGACTCCCACCACAACATCACCCTTGTTGCTCACACGTCTAAACTTAATCCAGAGAGACTCAGGTTTTTCTGCAGTTTCATACTGGAGCTCTGAGCAGTCATACTCCTCTCTTACATACAATGCAACTCCCCCACCTTTTCTGCCCTGCCTGTCCTTCCTGAACAGTTTATATCCATCCATGACAGTACTCCAGTCATATGAGTTATCCCACCAAGTCTCTGTTATTCCAATGACATCATAGTTCCTTGACTGTGCCAGGACTTCCAGTTCTCCCTGCTTGTTTCCCAGGCTTCTTGCATTTGTGTATAGGCACTTTTGATAACTCGCTGATTGTCCCACTTTCTCAGTCTGAGACAGGAGTCCTCCCCTCTTGCACTCTCCTGCTTGTGCTTCCTCCACTTACCTCAGGGCTTTGGTCTCCTTCCCCCGGTGAACCTAGTTTAAAGTTCATCACAAGCTGCTCCGCTGTACCAGCCATCCCACGAGCCACTCCAGCCATCCTGCAAACTGCTCTGCTCCACCAGCCACCCTACAAACATGCTCTGCTCCGCCAGCCACTCAGCAATATAGCTTCAGGGCCCCCCAGCAATTTTAGCTCTTTAGTGATTTCAGCTTGTAGTAGGGGAGCCCCAGTACTGGTGCACTATTGGCCCAAAGTGAATTCAGCTCAGCAGTCTGTAACTAGACTCCTAATGGAATCAAAACTAGCTCTGATATTCCACAGTGGAGAGAGGAGGTGGTACAATTGGTGTTTCCAGCCCACAAAGGGGGCCCATACCATCAGGTGCGGTGCCCCCCAACCTCTCTCAATTTACTGGGTTTTGGAACCCATGTCCCTTGTCTAGCGAGTGCTACTTAGTTGATGGCGAGTCTCTCTGTCATAAAACAGTTCCACTGTCCTTGATTCACATAATCAGGGTAACAACACTTTATTCTTCCTGCCCCAATAACAGAGAAACTGGGGATCCCGCAGCAGCCAAAGTGACCATTTGGGCTGCTGTGGGCTCATGCTAGGCGGGGTGGGTGTGCCTATGCAAACAAGATCAGCCCCTGAAGTTCTTTTCCACAGCTCGCCACAATTCACCACCAGATGTCAGGGTAGAGCTCATCCTGATTCTGCTTACATCTGCATGACATTTTGAAGAACAATAATGACAGGTAGGTAACTTTTTTCTTCTTTGAGTAGATGGAGTCTTGTATTCCCTGTGGGTGACTCGCAAGCAGTACTCGCAGGAGGTGGGCTCGTAGTCTATTTAAAAGACTGCAGGATTGCCTTCTCAAAGTTTGCATCTGATCTGGATGCCACCATAATGGCATAGTGGTTTGCAAAAGTTATGCACAGAGGACCAAGTGGCCACCCTGCAAATATCATTTAGAAATGTGGATGTTGCCTGAACGCTCTTAGATTGAGCTCATATCTGTAGAGGAGGTGTAGCCTGGGCTACTTTAAATGCTATCATGATACAGGAAATTATCTACCTGGACATTGTGTGTGAAGACACTGCTTGGTCCTTCATTTGGGTTGCCTGTGAACAAACAGATCAGGTGAGGAACGGAAAGGTTCAGTTCTATCCAGCTAAAAAGCTAAATATCTCCTGACATCCAAAGTGTGAAGATGCTGCTCCTCTGTGGTTGAATGTGGCTTAGGGAAGAACACTGATAGATATATAACTGGGTTCAAGTGAAACTGGGAAATCACCTCAGATAAAAAATTAGGGTGTGGCTGCACAGTTATTTTGTCTTTGGAAAACTGCGTGTAAGGAGGATCTGCCATCAATGCCTGCAACTCTCATACTCTCCTTGCTACAAGGAAGGCAGTTTTCTGACATGGAAGGGGAAAAGAAGAAATTGTCAGAGGCTTGAACAGAGGTCCCGTAAGACATGCTAAAACAGTATTAAGATCTGCAGAAGAACCAACTCTTTAACCATCGGGTGGAGATGAGTGACTTCTTTCAAGAACCTCACTGCCATGGAGTTCAAAAACACTGACTTCCCACAGGTGGATGAAATGCAGAAATCTCTGCCAGATGGACTCTCAGTGAACTAAGTGCAAGATCAGAAGACTGAGGGCAAGTCTACACTACTGTGCTACATTCGCACAGCTGCACCAATGCAGCTGCGCTGCTGTAGCATGTCTGGTGAAGACGCGCTATGCCGACTGGAGAGCGTCTCCCGCCAACATAGCATGGTGTCGACACCGCTTTAAGTTGATGTAACTTACATCACTCGGGGGGTGTAGTTGGAGTGCACTGATTATTTCCTACTAGGTGAGATTTGGACTGGGAGATTCTTGAGGAGTTTGCTGGTGAGGGAGATTGACTGGTGTGGCAGGGAGCTAACAGCCTAATTTCTAGCAAAGCTCACGCTTGCTGAGGCAGAAAGTTGTAAACAGAGACTCTGGGTGTCCCCCGCAGCCTGTTACACCCTTGCAGCCCCACAGTCCAGGGACCAACAGTGGTTCATGGACCCAAGTTTGTGAACCTCTGCATCCAGCAGTCAAATTCCTACATTTTTGTATTCCTGTCAAAATAGACTTCTGTTTCATTGCTATTAATAAACATTTTCACTGTTTGCTTTTTTCCAGGTTCTGTCAACTTCTGGAGTCTGTTCAGTGGAATCCCCCTTACAGCAAGCTTCATACCTGTAAGTTTGAGCGATGAATTCCAGAGGGCTAAGCTGTGTAGGACTGAGTGAAGCACGCTTCTTACAGTTCAAAGATACACTCCGTATGGGGGAGGAGGGGAAACATTATTGCTTTGCTTTGTTTAATTATGGTAAGTACACATCTGCTCGTTTAGATTTATTATGAGCATTCATATGTTGTAGTTTATTTCCATTATAATCAATATAGTATTATCATGCTGCATGAATTATTAGCTAACAACACAGCCTACATTAATGTCTGTCTCAGTCTAGAGTGAAATCCCACATCAGCAGTATTGCTGTCACTGCGGACGATTCCTTTATTTATGCAGCAGACGATGTTGGATATGTGTATGTCTACAGCATCAAGGACTATGCCCTTCAGGACCCAGAGCGAGAACCACCAAAATGTGTGTCTTGTGGATTGGGTTTTTATATATTAAATATTTTTGTATTTATATTTTTATATGCAAGTATAAAACATATTTTGGAACATATGTGATCTGGGGGAAAAGGGTTTAAAAAACAAAGTCCTTCTCATGATCTGTGTCTACTTATACTTCTATTTCATTGTAATATTTTAATCCCCTTTTTCCAGATCATGTATGTTCCAAAATGTTTATGCCTTAGCTTGTTCTTAGCATAGCTGAGTATGGTGACCATAGTTCCCATATAACTTCCTTAACAAAATTAATACACTATGGACCAAATGCAGGCAAATCTCAATATTCAGTGGGAAGGACTGAGTAAAACCTGGATGAGGACTTCAGGATTTCATCTGGTGCAATGGTTCTCAACCTATTTACTATTACGGGCCACATATGCTTAGCTCTCTATCTGTTATGTGGGCTGCATCCACACAATATATATACTACCTTTACGGCCCTGAGGATGTCACATGGGTTCCAGCTGTGTACTGATTGGGCTGCAAGCATCATGTGGGTTGTGGGTTGAGAACCACTGATCTGGTGACATTTATAACTGTGTATCTTAGTGGAAGCTACCTAGTAAAAGAAAACAGAGCAGTTTCAAAATACATCCAGGGTAAAGTTTTAACAACTTTGTTGCATTTAAAAAAAAAAATTGCTTTAAAACCATGAATACTTTTTAATGTCCTTGCTTCTTAGGTAGTGGTTGGTTTACACCTGACACAGTGCAGCGTTCTTGTGTAGTAACATATTTGCGTATTAATCTGAATTATATGTATAATGCATATTTATTCTCTATATTGCCGTAGATGTGAATCATTGGAGAGCTCATGTAAATGTAGTTGTATCGTAAGTACTGTCTCATGTGTCTAACAGAATATTTTTTTATGTATAAATACACAAACCTGCACATGTGTTGCTTGATATAAATATAATTAGGTTTTATGTCTATTGTGATAACACCTAAGAGCCTCAGTCATGAGTCAGAATCCCTGGTCCATCTTCCATTATTATACGATGATCATGTGCAGTAAATACTTTTCAAATTACATAAACTCATTTATGGTTCACTTCGGTGTCATTCAGCACTATCCTACTGTACTATATCAGATATTGCTTTGAGCTGTAATCCCTTGAAACAATTAATACTGTAGCAGCATTCACATTAAACTTTAGCATTGGCAG
This sequence comes from Emys orbicularis, assembly GCF_028017835.1. Taxonomy (NCBI): domain Eukaryota; kingdom Metazoa; phylum Chordata; order Testudines; family Emydidae; genus Emys; species Emys orbicularis. The sequence goes on along the minus strand of NC_088683.1, from coordinate 321,774,651 downwards.
AAATGACCCATGTAGACAATTTGTAACACAAGAAATTTCTAATGACAAAATGTAAGTGACATGGTGTCATAAGTCTTTAGTTATATATGGTGCTTAAGTAGATTTGTTCTGATTATCACTTTCATTTTGATAGAGTAGAGGTGGTTGATGAAGAAAAAGTCCTGCTTTCCTCTTCTATTGATTGTACCGTTCGTCTGTGGAGTCTGGATGGAGAGTACATTGGTAAGGCTTATATCTACAAAAACAGCATGGCTATGATAGTCAACTTTAAAAAGGAGTAGCATACAACAAAAATATCTACTCAAGTAGCCCCCTATGGACATTCATAAACTCTCATGCTGCTGTATCCATAGGCTAATAAATTATCTTAGCCAGAGGATTCTCAGCTCACAGTGGAGTATTTCATGTTAGGACTTATAAGTTTTCTTGTATAAGCAGGCCCTATTTCAGTTCTACATGGGCTACGTTTGGGTGATGAGGCAAGATTTGCCCACCCCTGAAATAGGTGCTCTATGTTTTAATCCCAGTGAAAGCCAGCAGTGGCATTAAAATAGTGTATGATAAAACTGCTTTCCAATACAGAGCTTTCTAAGGAGGTAGAGTATGGCCAAACCATATTTAGAAGTGGCTGTCTTTCAGTTCAAAGCACTAAAGCTTAGATTTTAAGGTATTTACATGCCTAAAGATGCAGATAGGCTCCTAGGGGGGGGATCTTGCAATCAATAGGAGTTAGGTGCATAGGCACTTTTGAAAATTCCATTACATGCTAGCTGCATATTTAGACACTTAATTAAAATACTTTTAAAAATCTATCTCTAAGTGCCTGATCCAACACACCCACTCAAGCAAACATATATTTTGAGTGGCCTCAGAGGCATTGGATCAGACCCTAATGAAATAAAATCTTCTGACAAACTACTTTGCAATTAAAGACTTTTCTGTTTAGTTTATTTCATCCACAAAAGTTTTTAAACCACAACTGCTCTTCCAAGACAAAATTTCTTTTCAAAGGTCTTCCAAGCAGCAGAAGTTTGTATACTTTAAAAAGTAAAATTTTTAAAGAGTTGCTCTTTCTTAGTTGCGACTTCCCTTGATTTTAGGAGGAGGCTTGGGGCTGTGTACCCTTTGAAACTTTACAATGCCTGCTTGTTTATATTTTCTTTCTAGGGACTTTTGGGCAGGCAGAACCATGGGAAATTTTCACACCTGCCTCCTGGAAACATCCCAGGGTTCCCTATGAAATCTTGATAGACCCACAAAGCATGCCAATTCACCCCATGCTAGAAGGAGAGCCACCTGTCTTACAACTCATAAACACAGAGCCACGTAATGTAACTCTGGAAAACTCCTTATCTAAGGTTTGTGTATAGACAGCAGAGTGGGGTGTATTTCATGTGGGCTAGCTGTTTTGCATGCCTTGCTGTTATCTAGTAAAGTGCACATGTAGGAAAATGATGTAATAGATTTATTTAAGGCATTTGTAAGGCAAATGGATTGAAACTGTCTAGCTATAGGTTTCAAAATGTAAACGGGGATTCATTAAGTAGGTGTAGTTCAAGTGGGGGCCTACAGGCATCTGTTCTGGGCCCTACTCTGTTCAACGTTTTTTATCAATGACCTGAAAGAAAACAAAATCATTACTGGGGAAGTTTTGGGTTGTGGTAAATAACAAAGAACTAGTCATTGCTTCAGTGTTTTCTGGATTGTTTGGTAAGCTGGGTACTAGCAAATGTTTCAGTAGGGCCAAACAAAATCATACATCTAGGCCTGAAGAATGCAGGTGCCATGCTCACAGGACAGGGGACTCTATCCTAGGAAATAGTGACTCTGAAAAGACTTGAGCCATGGTGGACAATCAGCTTAACGTGAAATCCCAGTGCAACACTACGGCCAAAAGAGAACATAGAGTAGGAGGAGAGAGATTATATTACCTTTGTATCTGGCACTGGTGCAACCACTACTGTGTCCAGTTCTTGTGTCCACAATTGAGAAGGATGTTGATAAATCATAGAAGGTTTAGAGAAGAACCAAGAGAATAATTAAAGGATTGGAAAATACACTTTACACAAGATTGAAGGAACTCAATCCGTTTAGCTTAAGAAAAGGTTAGGAGTGACTTGACCATAGTTTCAGTATCTACATGGGGAACAGATATTGAATAATGGCCTCTTCCATCTAGCAGAGAAAGGTATAACAAGATCCAATAGCTGGAAGCTAAAGCTAGACAAATTCAGACTAGAAATAAGACATAAATGTTTAATAGTGAGGGTAATCAATCCCTGAAACAACTTAAAGGTTGTGGTACATTCTCCAGCACTAGAATCTTTTAACTCAAGATTGGATGTTTTCCAAAAAGATATGTTCTGGTTCAATCAGAAATTAACTCAGGGAAGTCCTATGACCTTGTTATGCAGGTCAGACTAAATGACCATGATAGTCCTTTTTGGCCTTATATCTGTGAATAGACAACTTACAGCCCAGTTTTCATTTCTTACCTTTAAACCATAGTGTCTAGGACTTTTCTCCTGAAAATCCTAGCACAGGTGCACACAGTTGTGTTGCAGTGCAGCTGAAGACTACATGTGAGCATAGTTAAGATTAGACTAGGCACAGGCCCCTGCATTGAACATATGCAAGTATCTGGCCCCTGGCATACCTGTATCTTTACTTGCAAGTACCCATCGTATTGGGAAAAAGGTGTGGGAACAAAATGGGTTTGTTCCTTCTGAGTTCTCAGTATCCGTTTCACAATATAGGGATTGCTCTAGTTTCACTGTCTTTTCTCTTTTTAAATAGCGATCAGTGTGTAGTGGTTCAAGTCAGTGTTCTCTTGAAAAGAATTCCCATAAATCTTCCATTCCAATTATCTGTCTGGCTCCTGATTAGTCTTTTTCCATATATAAGATAGAACAAGCTGTGATTTGAATCTCAACAAGACTAAAGATCAGGCAGACTGGCATAGTGGGCTATAGGAATTAGTTTCTTTTAAAATAAAATCCATTAAGAGGAAGAAGTCCTCCTGGTAGTCTAGCAATCAAGGCTTGCCTCCATTTTCCTTCTCAAACCAGAATGCTGTATCAGCAAAAAAAAATTTGAAATAAGCAGGTAAAAGTAGTTTATAAGAGTTCAGTCCACATACATGAAGCTAAAATTGATAGTATTCCATGCTGTATCTAAATAGTAAGCAAATACTGAGTAAAGAGTGCATACAGCCTGCTAAACGCATATTCTTACTAATACAATCTGCACACGCTTGAAGAATTGTCACAATAAGGGTTCATGCAAATTGAGGCCTTACATAAGATTGTAACCTGAGAACCTTACAAATAAATGTAACAATTAACATACATGTATGACATTGACTACATTTAATTCATCCCTCATCCCAGTTTTAAAGCAACTGTTTTCTTCCAAAATTTTTTTAAATGGTTTACTCAAACTTGTAAAGGTGCCCCAGAAGTGACAGGATTAGATAGAAGGACCATCATGGCAGTAATATGAAGGAATGTAGTGGTAGTCTAAATACTTCCTGCATTGCTGAGTGTTCTCTTGGTGCGTTTTTAGCATGAAGTGAGTTATAATCCCAAACTTCCCCAAGTCACCAATCCTGACCTGGATATCAAAGAGGAAATCAACCAGCGGTCTTATGCACAAGCTTTGGGTAAAAGGTAAAATGAAAACAAGGCCACCAGGTAAATTAATTTTTCCTCACTTTCAAAACAAATTAATAATTCATGCTTTCAATTTTCTTTCCCTAGATTGAAGCAGGAGCATTACAAGAAGATAAAGAGACCACTTGCTCCTGGGGGACAGAGTACATATCACATAATCAACAGCTATGAAGTTGTCATTGAAAAGCCTGATTTGTCTGTTCTTGGCACAGACTACTTTTATGAAGAATCATTAGGGGAAAATTAGAGCAATAATTCTGTAGGTAAACTGAGCACATGACTATCTGTCTCTTCAGTGGTAGCAAAGCAGTTTGTTATTTTTGTTCCTGGTCTAATTTTTCCTCTGTTGTTTTGACAGAAATACACTTAAAATATGCAGATGTTTCTTAATCACTTCTGGACAGTTTATCCTTCTAAGCTTCCTACTATAGTGGCTCATCAGTTAATTCTATAGAGCTGGACTTATGTGGCATTTAAACAAGAATTATATAAGCACAAAGTGAAACCAGAACATGACCGTTAAATAAACAATTCCCTATTAACTAGAGCCTGGTGATATAATAGCACTGTGGAGGCATAGTACATCTGCACACTTAAGGCCTCAGCAACCTTGTTTTAGGTCTAGTGAGACTTATTCAACCTGCTCTCTGGCTTTGGGGGTCTAAGCTATGGTTGGTGTATTGCATATACTCCTGGGGGACTTCTGCACCAAAAAAATTAAAAATGTCATGCACAATATTTTAAAATTCTGTAAAATTCTGCATATTTTATTTGTCAAAATAATACAATATAATCATACCAGTTTCAATTATTTTTGGTCATTTATTTCAAAATACCTGTCAGCAAGTATGTCTGCAACAATACAGACAACAAAAAAGATTCAGGAAATGTTTCTTGACAAATATTTCGTAAGTTAGGCATATTAATACAGAACTGAGTAATAATTCATTTAAACTACACTACAGAACCGTATTTCCCACACCCCTCAGAAGCAGTGCAAAGGCTATTGGAGTCAGGGGTAATGGAGGATCTGAGGGAGAGGGAAGTAAATTGCTGGGAAGGAGCCTGGGTGTGAACTTGGAGGGTTGCTGGGTATGGGCGGGAAAAGTATGGACCAGGTTTTTTGGGGGCAGGGAGGGATTGTTAGGGAGCTTCCCCCACGCACACCCTGGCTGATGCCTAGCTTCTCTCATTCAGTCAGGCACATCTGCCCCTGCCCCCATGTGTCCCTCCCCTCCACCCCCACTCAGGCACCCACTCCCCCATCCGGCCTTGCACCGCCTCCCCCTATGTGGCTCTGTGCCCCCACTCAGCTGCCCCCTGTCCCCATGTCTGTGCCCCCACTCACCCACCCTCTGTCCTCCCTCCCCCATCACCATGTGGCCCTGTGCCTCCACTTCCATTCAGCCCCTGCCCTGGTCCATCCTCCCCAATTAACCCTTATGAGCCCCCATCTGAACCCCCCCAAACACTATGCTGTCTCCCCATAGTCCCCCATCTCCTGACCTGGCCTGACAGGCACTGCAAAGAAGGCAGGCTCTTTCTCTTCCCTAGCTGGCTGGGAGCGGCTGCTGTGTTCTACTGCCACAGTGCCCTCGGGTGAGCAAAATGCGGAACTGCAGCAACATTCCGGCTGAAGCTTTCCCCCCCCCCCCCCCCCCACAAAAATTAAAAATATGCATGGCTCATTAATTATCTGCACATGCTGTAGTGCAGAATTCCCCCAGGAGTAGCATATGCACCTGAAATGGCGTAGATCAGTACTGGGAAAGTAAGCAGTGATCAGAAGAGCCTGCCCTGTCAAACAGTGCTCTGATACTACAGCTACTTATGGTAGCTCAGGATGGGCTAAGGCATGAGAGAGCTGAGCAGCTGGGTAAAAGCTGCAGGCAGGAGTATGCCCCCATCAGAGCTAGTGGAGGAGGCAGGAATGGAGTTGGAGGAGAAACACAAACAGGACCAGCAAAAGGGTGTAATTGGCTTCCTTAGTGCTGACTAATCAGGTATGGCCTGCACAATTAAATCAACTCTGTTCAGAGTAATGCCAAGCTTACCCTTTTGTTTGCAGTACTTAAGTTGTTCCTTGTAGCAGCAAGCAAGCCTCTCCCAACTGCATGCTACTGTCTTGTAGATCTTATTGGGCTGTCCATTTAACAGGAAGGCTTCACCACCACATTGTGTCCTCCACATCAATTGTTTCTTTGCAAGAAACTTGACCAGAAATTCCTGAGGGGAGAATCTTAACCTTTAACTGGCTTTTCAAGCTAGCCCTCCACCAAAGCTGCTTGCTTAGCATGGGAGAAAAGAGTTACCTTTTCCGTAACTGGTATTCTTTGAGATGTGTTGCTCATGTCCATTCCACAGTAGGTATGCGTGCTCGCCCCATGCACCGGAAGTTTTTCCCTTAGCAGTACCTGTAGAGGAGCGCCCCAGCAACCCCTGGAGTAGCACCAGCATGGCACAATATGAGGGGTGCTGTGCGCTCCCCCGACCCCCAGTTCCTTCTTACCAGAAAACTCCAACAGTGGGGAAGGAGGGCAGGATGTGGAATGGATATGAGCAACACATCTCAAAGAATACCAGTTACGGAAAAGGTAACTGTCTTTTCTTCTTCGAGTGATTGCTCATGTGCATTCCACAGGAGGGGATTCCCAAGCTATACCTGTTGGAGGTGGGTAGGAGTTCACAGACACTCAGGACAGAGCACTGCCCTGCCTGGGTTTCTCCAAGACAGCATAAGCAACTAGTGTATGGGTCACTTATGGGCATAGGCTGTTTACAAGTGCTGCACGACTTAAAGCCTGGGGCACGGATCCAGGCACGGTTATGAGAGGCTTTTTTTTTTAAACTTTTAAAACTACAGGTACTATCTACAGCACTAAACAACAGTCCAAACAGGGAAGGCTACAGCAAAGAGCTGGACCAGTGCTTTCTTGCCGCCAGTGACAATGCTTCGGAACTGGGGGTGGAGGAGGGCGCAGCGCCTCTTGTACCACGCCATGGTGGCGTCGCTAGGGGCCCTCCCCTACAGGTACTGCTAAGGGAAAAACTTCTGGCACCAGTGCAAGTAGTGAGCATGCACACCTACTGTGGAATGCACATGAGCAATCACTCAAAGAACAACATTTCATTTACCGTGTTTGTTTGGGATCAACTCCTTTCTGATAAAGGCCAAGAAAGACTTCTGACTGATTTTTAGTATCTCAACTGCAAATCTTCGTCTCTTTAGATCCGCTTTTGAAAGTTTTATGCCCAGCCTTTGCTATTTTAAGTTTCCAGGCAATCATGCTGTTCCCAGGTGCATGCTGGTTTGTGCAGTTATTCAGAGTAACAAGCCGTTTCTGCTTGGGTAGGCTGAGTATCACAACTCCAATTTTTTCACACTCAATGGGATGGCGGGGGGAAGTTCTGTAAGCTTTTGCTCACACAACACAGCTATTTGGCTTTATTTTCTTTACCATTTGTGACAAAAGACAGTAGTCACACTGAAAACAGTACTGAACATAATCAACCCAGCATTTTAGAAAATACCAGTTAGATGAACTTTATTATTAAAGCTCATTAAAAGGTTTCACAACAAGACGAACAGGATCAGCATCTCCTTCATTTTGCTTTCTCCACATGAAAATGTACTGTTCAACAAGATGAAATCTACTACTTAACATGCTACTTAACACCTTTCACCATCTTACTAGTCAGCTAGGGTACAGGACAGTGATAAAGAGTGAAGCTTAGGACAGGAGGTTTATTTTGTTCATTGTAAATTGAACAGCCATTGGCTTTATACAGATATGCCAAATCAGAGGTCAAATGAAAGAAAAACTACCTTGGCATCTACAAGTGCCTATGACTATTTCAGTTACAATCCTGGTGAAGGAGCAGTAAGTATCATAGCAAAACTGATTTCATCCTTACTGAAGCTAACGGTTAAATACTGCACAGAAGCTTAGTATGAATTCACAATTCCACAGGAATCTGAAAGTTACCAAGTCAATTTTCCCTTTTACGGTAGTCATGATCAGCTTTTTACTCCCCCGCCCCACCATCATACAACACATTCCAGACAACCTTATGAAAAAAATATATAAATAGTTCCCAGAACTATATGTTACCCCCGCACAATCACATACTAAAGCAACAATATTTTCTTTCATGAGATCAAATTGCTCAATACAATGCAGTGGTCTAGTCCAAGTCCATGCTCGTGGTGTTTTTATCGTTCTGATGACAACCACCATTTTGTTGAGGGATTTCAGCATTATTTTTATCTTCTTCAATACCTTCATTTGAATGAAGACTGGGTCCATTCAATGGATTTTCCTCTTTAGGAGAGTCAACATTTGGTTTTGGTTGCATCACTATAGGCTCACACACATTGTGTAATTCCTAAGATAAAGAGAGGCACTCAGAATACAATTCATGCGATCAGCAAGCTACCTGATGAGCTAGCACCGCTGTTTAGAGACTGTTTGATTCCCAGTACCTTTGCTTCCTGAGCACAAAGAGGCTGGATATATGCTACCCCTAATGTATCTAGTTTACTTCTTAAACAGGTTATATTAAGGTTCTTTATACAACACCTGGGCACTTTAAGAAAAAAAATTCAATCCCTCAGAAATGTTGCATTGCTTTAATATTTCCTTACACACCTTGTTATATTTGTATTTACATACTACTGGAAAAGCAGACACTGAATTTTTAACTCTACTGAAAGATGTTTGTAGTGTAAGTTTATCTGCCTAACCCAGATATAGTAAAAACATTCACCACAGAATTTTTACACAATAGATTGTAGCTTCATCCCTCCCTTGCTACTCAGATTATTAATTATCCTTTAGAGCTGCCAACCAGTTAGAACATATACTCATTTCTAAATAATTGCCTAGCTATATCACTAGTCAGTGATAATTCTAATCATTAGAATTAGTTTCAGCACTAACCTTTAGCTTTGCTTTGATTTCACTTGCACGTACAACTGGATCCTGATCAGGGCTCATTTTAGCCTGGGCATTCATAACATTACTCATCCATTCCATCATTTCCTTGACACATTTCTCTACTTCTATCATTTCCGATTCATCAATGTGAATGTATTTCTCATCCTGCATGGAGTTGAATATTTTGAGTTTGTCAATAAGAACCCATTCAATGATATCAGATTATCCAGACAGACCATCCAAGTTGCGTTCTCTCACTATCTAAATATTTGTTACATTACTGCTTACTTTGGAAAGAAAACAAGTTCACCACAACAAGAAGCGCCATGGAACAGCGAGGCAGAATCAAACCCATTTCTGTCTTTGAGAAACAAGCTCACGGAGAGGAAGGTGGGCTTCACAATGATTTACTAGGGATAACATACCTAGAATTGGGTAAGTTCATACTTTCCATGTTAATAGGGCAAATCCTGCCACCCTTGAGAAACCATGCATTAGGTTCTGTAGGGTATAATCCAACCTTCTTAGGGCTCCAGTCAGTGCTGTAGGTGGGGGCAATAGAGAGAGAAAAGGTATCCAACTGCACAGTCTGGTATTTTGGCTGGCCTTAGATGGGAGAATTTGGATTTATAAAAATGAAAGCTTGAGTCAACCAGCAGAAGTTACCTTTCATACCTGGATGAGTCAATTGAATCAGATACCCAGCTGCTTTGATATTTCTGGACCACGTGATATTAATTAGGGCTGTCATGCAATAAAAAAATTAATCGCATTGTTAAACAATAATAGAATACCATTTATTTAAATATTTTTGGATGTTTTCCACATTTTCAAATATATTGATTTCAATTACAACACAGAATACACAGTGTACAGTGCTCACTTTATTTTTTATTTCAAGTATTTGCACTGTAAAACAAAAACAAAAAAGTATTTTTCAACTCCCCCATTACAAGTACTGCAGTGCAATCTTTATCATGAAAGTTGAACTTCAAATGTAGAATTATGTACCAAAAAAAAAAAAAAAAAATGTTCAAAAATAAAACCAGTGTAAAATTTTAGAGCCTGCAAGTCCACTCAGTCCTACTTCTTGTTTAGCCAATTGCTCAGACAAGTTTGTTTACATTTGCAGGAGATAATGCTGCCCGCTTCTTGTTTACAATGTCACCTGAAAGTGAGAACAGGTGTTTGCATGGCACTGTTGGAGCTGGCATTGCAACGTATTTACATGACAGATGTGCTAAAAGATTCATATGTCCCTTCATACTTCAACCACCATTCCAGAGGCCATGTGTCCATGCTGATGATGGGTCTGCTCGATAACAAGCCAAAGCAGTGTGGACCGACGCATGCTCATTTTCCTTTGTCTGAGTCAGATGCCACCAGCAGAAGCTTGATTTTCTTTTTTGGTGGTTTGGGTTCTATAGTTTCCGCATCAGAGTGTTGCTCTTTTAAGACATCTGAAAGCGTGCTCCACACCTCATCCCTCTTCAGATTCTTAAACCTTGGGTCGAGTGCTGTAGCTATCCTTAGAAATCTCACATTGGTACCTTCTTTGTGTTTTGTGAAATCTGCAGTGAAAGTGTTCTTAAAATGAACATGTGCTTGGTCATCATCCAAGACTGCCATAACATGAAATATATGGCAGAATGCGGGTAAAACAGAGCAGGGGACATTGAACTCCTTGGGGGAGAATTGTGTCACAAATTAATTAACGCTTTTTTTAAAAAGAGTGTCATCAGCATGGAAGCATGTCCTCTGGAATGGTGGCTGAAGCATGAAAGAGCATACAAATGTTTAGCATATCTGGCATGTAAATATCTCGCAATGCCAGTTACAAAATTGCCATGCAAATGCCCGTTCTCACTTTCAGGTGACATTGTAAATAAGAAGAGGGCAGCATTATCTCCTGTATAATGTAAACAAACTTGTTTATCTTAGTGATTGGCTGAACAAGAAAGAAGTGGGACTGAGTGGACTTGTAGGCTCTGAAGTTTTACAATATTTTGTTTTTGAGTGCAGTTATGTAACAAAAAATAAATAAATCTCCATTTGCAAGTTGCACTTTCACGACAAAGATTGCACTACAGTACTTGTATGAGGTGAATTGAAATACTATTTCTTTTATCATTTTTACAGTGCAAATATTTGTAATAAAAAATACTTTGATTTCAATTACAACACAGAATACAATATATATGAAAATGTAGAAAAACATCCAAAATATTTAAATACATTTCATTTAGTATTCTATTGTTTAAGAGTACGATTAATCGCGATTCTTTTTTTAGTTAATAGTGTGAGTTAATTGCAATTAATTGACAGCCCTAATATTAATGAAAGTTTGCACTTTAAAAAAACAAAAATAGTTTTCTAGCCCTTCTGGCCATGAAGAAATCCACTCTGAATGGGGCCCTGATGCAGTCCTGTCAGACTGGCTAAACCAGCTTTGAATGTTGTGAATTACCCCCATTCACATAAACAGTGTATTGGCTCCAAAACCCAATGACACCAAGGACCAACCAGATTTCTAAAGGGCAGGTGTGCTGTTGTGACTAATCTTATGTCAATGGTCAAATAACAGGCACAAATAGAACATACATAAGTTACTTACACATCCCTACTCATCTTGAGTATCTGGACAAAAGCCTATCACTGGCATCTGAGCCACTTCTCCTCCAATAAAGTTGGAAGAGCACAAAACTTGGCTCAAAAAGTTCAGTTATTAAGAATGATAGCCCTCATTCTTTGTGCAAATGCCCTTTTTGACCACAGATACTGAGCAATTCAGGTTCAGACTCATTGTCTGTGGGAGATTTGTTGTGGACAGACTATGTTCTTAATTGCGTAAGTCCAGCATACAGGCTACCAATAAGTGAACAGCCCACTTGAGAAGGAGTTTGACACCACTGCCATCTGGTGCAAGTCTGAATGAAATAGCACAGACAAAAGTCAGTCCCCTCCTACTCCCAACCCATTCCCTGTGAGGCTACTTACCTTGTCCCTGTATTCTCCTGCTATTTTGGCATAGTGTTGAAGCTTGTATCCCAGTTCTTCCAACACCCGTGGTCGCTCCTCAGCTTCTTGGTATCGCATTTCAATTGGAGTACCTAGTTTCTATAGAAAGTAATATTTTCTATGCATTTCATAATTCAAACCTACATTTACAAACAAGTCATTCCTGCAGTATTTTGAAAGTTACATTATACAAGAGTGCAAATGGACATACCTTTAATTCATCCAATTTATCTATGTACACCTGTTTAGCTTGGTCCTCTCCATCCTCATACAACCAATCTTCTATCTCCATTAGGAATGCAGAGAATCTTTGAAGATCCTAAGATAAAATTTGGATGCAGTTTAGAATGCCAATCAGGCCAAACAGGGCCGGCTCTAGGATTTTTGCCGCCCAAAGCAAACACAATTTTGGCCGCCCCCCCCCCCGCCGTTTTTAATTACCCCACCCCCGGCCCCGCCTCCACTCCGCCCCTTCCCCAAATCCCCAGCCCTGCCTCCTCCCCCCAGGCTCTCAAGCCTGGGAGGGAGGGGGAGCAGCGGCGCGCGAAACGGCCGCTCGGGATCTCCCCCTTCCTCCCAGGTTTGAGAGCCTGGGAGGGAGGGGGAGACTTCGAGTGGCCGCGGCGCGGGTGCCGCTTCTCCCCCTCCCTCCCAGGCTCTCAAGCCTGGGAGGGAGGGGGAGCAGCGGCGCGCGAAACAGCTGTTTCGCGCGCCGCGGCTGCTCGGGATCTCCCCCTCCCTCCCAGGCAGCAGCAGCGGAGGTGAGCTAGGGCGGCCGCGGCACATTTTTAGGGGCGGCATTCTGGCGCCGGCCATGCTGCCCCTAAAAATGTGCCGCCCCAAGCACCAGCTTGTTTTGCTGGTGCCTAGAGCCGGCCCTGAGGCCAAAATACTTAGTAAGTAAAGGAAAAAGCAGTACAACTGCAGCATGGTCTGTTACAAAGAAGGCTATTTACATTTTTCATAGTCAAGCCCTAAGGCTGTTTTATGCCAGGGGCCGAGAAAACAAGATACAAAGATAACTTAAAACCACACTTGTATAACAGCACTTGTTTCTGCACTGAGAACAGCTTGGTTTGAACAAAGAACCCAGCCCAGAAATCTGTCTTACACTGCATGCTTTCCTGTGTGACCACGGAAAGGCACTACCAAAATTCATTTTTGCCTGCCTCATATTGAGGGGACACAGCTATGCAGGGTCTCCTAGCTGGGAACGGCATTTACTACTGCAATTTCTAGAAGTCTGTGCAAGTCAAGCTAAGCTGCAAGGGCAGATGAAGGCAAAGCTAACAGAAGTCTGTTCATTCCCGAATACAGTTTTACCAACTAAAATAAAAGCTGGATAGCCTTCAGGGGGAAAAAAAACAAAAAACCTTGCACTGAACAAGATAATATGGGTACTTTGTCTTTTTTGGATATATTTTAAAGAGTCACAAAGGTCTGTTTTGATAACATCTATGCGTTTGGGCAACTCTCTGCTGATATTCAGCAAGATAGGCTGGACCAAATGCTGTTCTTTAGAAAATACAAGGGCAATTTTAGTAGACATTGTACATCACACTGCCTTTTGATTTTAATAGATCAAAATGTGGCAGGTGTTTGCACATCTCCTCCTTTTTCTAATACACCTCTACCTCGATACAACGCTGTCCTCGGGAGCCAAAAAAAATCTTACCGCGTTATAGGTGAAACCACGTTATACTGAACTTGCTTTGATCCACTGGAGTGCGCAGCCTCGCCCCCCCCCCCCGGAGCACTGCTTTACCATGTTATATCCAAATTCGTGTTATATCGGGTCACGTTATATTGAGGGAGCGGTGTATTTAACCTACATCTAGATCCAAGCATGGCTTTGTTGAGTAGAATGTTTACTTCTAAAAAAGTTTAATTGATCAGTTATCTGTGGGAGGATCAATTGGCTAGTGATATGTTTTAGGGGTGAAACTGCTGGAGATTCTCTTTGAAGAGGAGTTTAACACTGTTGCTTCCTCCCCTTTCATTTCCTTTCTTTTCTCTTCCTGCTTCACCTCCCCATCACCAGATACCTCCACTTATTCACTCTCTGCTCTCATCCCTTCCACTTGTCCTCAGTGCCTTCCACTCCAGGTCTCAGCCTATTCTTCCTTGCAGTCTTCCATGGTTTTTTAACTAGTTTACGACTAATCAAATTCAGACTGATCTATTACTTCAGTTTTTAAACACTTACTACAGTAGAACCTCAGAGTTATGAACACGAATTAAAAACTGACCCGTCAACCACACATCTCATTTGGAACCGGAAGTACGCTATCAGGGAGAAGCAGAGACAAAAAGAAAAGCAAATACAGTACAGAATTGTGTTAAACATAAGCTACTAAAAAATAAAGTTTAAACTAATATTTGACAAGGTAAGGAAACTTTCTGTGCTTGTTTCATTTAAATTAAGATGGTTAAAAGGAGCATTTTTCTTCTGCATAGTAAAGTTTCAAAACTTTATTAAGTCGATGTTCAGTTGTAAACTTTTGAAAGAACCACCATAACATTTAGTTCAGAGTTACAAACAACCTCCATTCCCACAGTGTTCGTAACTCTGTGGTTCTACTGTAACTGCAATCATTTTTGGACAAAGCTAATTTTGAAAAGGATATGTACATTTTTGCAAAACTAATTCAACTCCAGAAGATAAGCAATTGAACAATAGCTGCCTAACTAAGATTTTCAGATATTTACAGTACAGGTATGAGGGCAGAATTTCACCACAAATAAGTAGGACAGATGTTTGATGCTAATGTTTCAGGAAAACTACTGACTTTAATAGCATACCTCCTCACAAACAAACTTTTCATATGGTCCTGATAACTTATCCCTGAACTCATACACATATTCTTCCACAGCATTTTTTGCATCATTTCTTTCCTTCTCCAGCTTGTCTTGCATGATCATCTTGCCCTGTTTGATCATAGAAAAAAAGCAAGTACTTTATTAAAACAAATTTAAACTTAAAAGCAGCCTTACAAAAGACTATAATAGTCTTTAAAGGCCTTAATTCATATTGTTGCTGAAACTGTGCAAGTAACAATGGGGTGAACTAAAAAATGGAGACTCTCCTGAAGGTTCAGATGTTTTTTAAACAATATGTGATCTCATTACATAGATCACTGCTGTAATGCTATAATTCAAAGTGACATTACAATGTTGCTAACATTTGCAGTCAGGAGCTTAAATGAGGCATTGCATTAACTCATTATGAATGTATTAGTGGCAGGAGTCTATTTTCAGTTTTTTTTTTAATGTAAAGTCTGAAGTTGCTCGAAAATAGTCACTGAATAATAGTAAGCAAGAATCAGTCTCCTTCACCAAGATTACTGAACTCACCTCTGTTTTGATATACATGTTGAGAAGTTCTTTCCCTAACTGCCACACCAGATTAGCTTCAATGGGCAGCTCTACATTCTTCACCTTTATCTTGGGTTTTTTAGCTTCTGGAGGTTGATCACTTTTCTTCTCATTTGTCTAGATTGGAAAGAACAAAAAAAAGTTATATCCATGACTTAGTAGGAGCACTAAAAGGCGGTTTTTCACTGTGATGCTAAAATCCCTCAGCAGAACATGGACCAGTATGTATTTTCTCACTGTTCCTTCAGAATCTCACAAATATATCCTTACAAAGGATTTTGTTTTTCAGCTACTGTATATCTTACCTTCCCACTTCACGTAGTCAAACGTAACTCATATTTCAGGAGAATGGTGTTGGAAGATAGAAAGGGCAATTGCAAGAAACACGGACTATTAGTAGGACACAGCAATTCTTGGCAAGTTCTTTTACAGATTAGCACTTCAATATTAATGCTTACAGCTACATATTATCATAACACTTGGATGAAAATTAAGTGCAAACTTTGTTAGCCTGAGGCAGCTTCTTGAAGTCAGTTTTTGTTTGTTTTTAAAACAGTAATTCTCACCCTTAGGCATCAGTACTAACGCTTGAAATAAAAGTCAGACTATAAGCCCTTTGTGGCAAGGACTACATCTTGTTTGTTAAGAGGCATAAACTTATGTTCTAGGTGTCTTCTCAGTCTGGTTTCTCTACCTACAGTTTAGTCGTGGTAAATGTAGTAAGCTTAGCCTCTAGCAGTTGTTATACAAAGCGAAATACCGTCAAGGTAATGCACATACTATGCAATGCTGCATACATTGAGGCAATAAAGAGAAAGTCTTGTTCCTTGCTGGAAGATGATGATTGGAATAGTGAGATTTTGCCAGCTTTATCTCGTCTTAAATAGACAATTATTGGTTATGTTAGACAAAAATGAAAGTAAAGATGCAAAAGCTACTAAACACAATACACTGCAAGAGCACCGAACTGCCTACTTTTGTGTGTGCATGAAGGTTACAGTTTTAAATGCCATCATAATAGATTATAACATTTTTCAATACAATGAGTTTAAAGGGTCACTCACTTTCTTGGCATCTGGTATTTTGTTTTCTTCAGAGGGAGGTTCTGGTGAAGGGGGAGACTGTGGAGTTGGTTGACCATCAGTTTGTACCTGGGACTGTGTTCCAGCTTCATTGTTGTCTTGCTGGATATTTTTCTGAAATGAAAGCCCAGGCACAAAGGATGTAGAAAGAATGTGCACTTGTATTTATTAGAAGTTATAGTGTAATTGCTTTCCCACATGCTTTCTTACTTAGTGAGCAATAACTCTGTAGTCAATGTATTCATGGAATCATAGGTATAGATGAGAGACTTATCAAGACATGTAGGCCACCCTAACATTGCAGGATTCTTCCCCCTCCCCCATTATAGAAAGCCAATAGTTTTCCCCCATGGCTAAGCCATTCAGTAATTTAGTAATAATGCAGGATTATGTGCAGATAATCAAAACTAACTTTTTTATGCTACAGTTATTATCGTCACACATTAAAGTTTTCCCTATTTGGGGATATACTAACAATCCTGAATGTTAGTTACAAGCAAAAATCGCTACTGCTATTTGACTCTAAAAAGATATTAAACTAAATGTACAGAATGAATACTTAAATTTAAGTTCCTACTAAAAATGTCAAACTGTTTCCATAATGGGACATACGCTTGTTTCCGGACACACTTTTCCAAGGAGACAGCACTCAGTTGACCCCCTTTCTTGTAAACGAGTTTTGTTTCTCCTGAAGCCTGCCCCAAACTTAATTACTTTGTTTCCCTAGCAGAAAGTATTTATAATTCATCAAGTATTACAAAAGAATGCATTTTATTAAGAACACGGTGTGCAAGAACAGACCAACTTACATCATCTGAATTCTCCGGAGGCCTCTGGTTCACAATCACCACTTCAGTCTCCACACTGAGATCTTCATTCTCTTCAGCTTTAACTTGTTCTACCATTGAGGCAGTAGACACACTGAAAATGCCATGAGTATTGACACGGACTTTAACTTTGACTTTAGATCTCTCTCCATCTTTCTGAGCTGCCACATTTTGGACAACGTATCTGCCTAAAAACAAAGGGGATAAAATGACACAGACAAATTTGTAGCTATTTTTCTACTATGATATATGGCATCTTTCACAAAAACTGTATTTCCATACATTTTATGGAGTTAATGGAGAAGAAAATGCAAGACGTGAGGCCTGGCTCAGGCAGAGGAAGTTGCAGAGAACTGTCATTCTGACACTGATGATCAGGAAGTGAATGTAGAAACCTAAATATTACAGTGTGGGTTTAAGTTTCTCTCCCCCCAATTTCCATACCAGATGTACTTAATCTACAGACAAGATGTCTCCCTCCCCCACACCCCAAATACACAAACTTTAAGCCCTGCAAACTCAGCCCAAAAACTGAGTCAGAATTGGGACCTTTGTCTCATCTGCACCACCACCAATGAGAGATTCTAAAAGCCAGATTAGGCCCTCAACATCTCTGTACCAGCTTCAATGGGGTAGTCACACATGTGGCCCTACAACTGAATTTAAATAATTCTATTGATGATACACAAAATGACTTAGAATCCAGCCAGTAATTGAGGGGAAGATGGGGATAAAAGAACACAGTCTGGATTCGGAAAGTGGTCTCCAGTCACAACTGTAATAGAAATATAAAATAAAAATAATGAAGAAAGCTCACTCTCCCATGGTTGTGTTGGCTCAAAAGTAATGCCAAGATTTAAAAGGTTACTATAGTAAACGGATATGAGTGAGTCAACAGATCCTGTGTGTATTCAAATTATGCCATTTTACATAAATTCCTGTTCGGTGTAGAACAGCTCTTTGAAAATACAGAGTCAGATTCCCCCCACGCTTTTACAATCTTTATCAGCAACAGCTATCTATTAATATCCTTTGCTCCAGGTGTCAGAATGTGTTGGTCTTTTATTACTCAGACAAAGAACTTCAAAGGGTTGTGAAACTGAGAAATATAATATTAGCTAGAGCCAATTGCTGCTGTGCCAGCTTCCCCCTACAGCTCTGGTTCATGCAACTCAAACCATGCAACCTGGAACTTTTGAATATGGATATTTCCTGGTTTTAGTTCAATGTTTATTAACTTTCCTCAGTCATTGAACTAAAACCAGGAAATATCCATATTCAAAAGTTCTAGGTTGCATGGTTTGAGTTGCATGAACATGTATGTAGATTGGAGATGGAGTCTCTGCCACATCCGCAGAGAGACGATAGGGAATTATGGTGCATGATTAATTGCCAGTCAATAAAATGCTATTGTAACCAGCAAATATTGGATTATAGATTAGTCAAATGTGTGAAGCTGAAAAATTGATTTCCCTACACTCACTTTTCTAGCTGGCAATTGGAGACTTGAATTCAGATTAGCTACCACTTTTTTTTTTTTTTTTTTTTTTTAAAAGCAGATAAACTGGAGCAAGCTCAGATAGTGTTTTGAGACGTATTTAGGAAATTAAGACATAAGAAAAGGTTAATGCAGGTTTTTTCTCTGAGAGGTGATTACATACAAGTGTCCTCTTCTTAGTCAGAAGATCTGGTCCCTTTGCGTACTGAGTTATGTTTGTTTACTTTACTGACTGAAGTCAGTTCTAAATTCTGTTTTGTCTCGCAAAACAAATACAGCTATAGGAGCGTGACTTGCATTCTCTTCTGGCTCACATGTCACAACTACTAATTTAATTCTGAATGAAGAAACTAACTAACGTTGATTGTGTGAACCAGTACCAAACTGACTTTCAAATTCCAAGTAAAGTTTTCAGGGTTGAAGTTAAATCTTTACACTTGTAAAACTGTACATATGTTATAAATTACTGTAGACAAACATGAACCCTACAATGCCTTTGTAACGGTCACAACTGTGAATGTTCCATCTAAGGAAAAAAAGACAAAGGGAAGACTATTATATACAAGTATGTAAAGATTATGAGCCCAATTCTCATTAATCAAGGAGACAAGAACAAGTACAGGTTAATAAAATGCAATACAATTTTCTGATTAAATAGTAAGGGAATCCCTACAACAGTAAAGCAATGGAACAAGTTTCCAAAGGTGGTTTATTGTTTCACTTCCAGTGGAAGAATCAAAGCTTAATTTTTTTGTATATAGGGGATAGGTTTAGGGATACTTTAAAATTAAGATGGTGGTGGAGCAAGATGGAAAACTAGTTTAAAAAAAAAAAAAAAGCGTTAAGAAATCCCTTGCACTTATAATGGTTTCATTCCAATCTAGGAACTTGACATAACTGGCAGCCTTTCTTTAGCTTGTGACATGGAAGTGTTTACCAGGGGCTAGGCTAAACACAAACTCAGTTCAAATGTAAATTGGGCTGGAAACATGAAAACATATACATAAATCCATGTGTTACAGCTCTATCAAAACAGAATGAGGTGGGTTAACATTACACAATTCCAGTGAAAGTAATGAAAGTTATACCAAGAGATTTGAAAGATGGCAAAGTGCCACATTCACCAGGACAATCACTTACCAATCTTTGTCTCGGGATATGGGACACCATTAGGATCAGAATAGAAAGCTTCTAGCTCAAATGGACCTTTTCTGTAGAAGGTGAGAACTTTGGAGAAAGGTGCTGCATGATTTCTGCTGAACACTTCATGACCCCTACGGTTAGGATCAAGCAAAAAGTACTTTAGAACGGTACATGTGCTGAAACAGCTGTGATTTTCCCTTTGAGAAATGCTGAATCCTTTAACATGAATAGTCCTGAGAAAGTTATTTCTGGGAAAGAATCTTTGCTATCAGACATTACACAAAGACCTACATTCTAAGTTGATAATGTGAAGTGATTACACATTCCAGCTATTTTAGGGCCTGGTAAGCAAGACAGTTCAGTCATGTTTGAATAGGATTTGGGAACAGATTACCAGTAGATGTACAGTACTTGACTTTTTTTTCCAAATGTGTCCCTCAGTTACCTTGAAATAACGATTGAAATTAAAAATTGCACTTCTCTAATGCCTTTTTGAATCTCAAAGGCTATGTTCCTGGTTACCAGCTGATTTGCTTCATGGCTCAGTCAAGAGAGCAGAGACACTTATTTTTCCTCCCTTGCTCTGACAGGAAGGCTGACAACTATTCATCCAGGATTCTCCTGTGCTCTGGGCTTTCTGAGTCAGTCTGCTTACTTCCAATCTCCAGAAAATTTAATCTAACTCCCTAACCAACAAATCTTTTGTTGAATTCCAGTCTTGGAAACTTGGTTAGGTGGGAGATTAACTGCCTCACAACTGAGCCACAGAAAACAAGATAGCTGAAAATGGGAATACAGTTTACCTTCAGAGGTTCAGTCTACAACAGAACAAATACTGAGATCTGTACAGCTGCATCTTATGAGAAAACACAGATGGACAAGAGATTCAAGGCTGAACTAGATGGAACTTGGGGCAAGGATAGACTTTACCACCTTGGAGAACTGGCGTAGAGATTGAGGTGTATATACAGGACTGCTGCAAACCGCGTGTGGTAGATTTAACAGAAAATAGGGAAGTGTTCACTCTACTTCAATGGCAAGAATTATAAAAAACAACAACATTCTTTAAAGATTATTATGAGGAGACACTAAAGGTTTTTTTTTTGGTTTTTTTTTTTAAATAATATGTCTTAGTAGCACATCTTGCCACAATTTTTTTTTAAAACCAGTTATTGAGTGTATTCTTATATCCGTATTTTTAATTAGTCAAAGAAAAATCCTCTATAAAAGTTTGTTTTATCAAACTATTAGGATTTCAAACTATTAGGAATATTTTCAGCTAGAAAAATGCCCACAAGACAGCCCACCTTTGAAAGGAATTGGAACGGTAGAAAATGTTTTGAATGTATGTATTAACATTTACATAGTTCTTGATTAACCGCTCATTTCTGTATTTATTATCCAATAAGTTTACTTCTATATGTTTACATCTTCTTAAATATGCAAGTCAAATTGGGCCCTGTATACAGGTGGCCACTTTATCTCAATCAGTACAGCTCACTGACTAAAGAGGTTAATTCTGAGTCTGATTTACAAGCCACTATTCTTACTTTTGGTGGAGATTAATACAGCATACTTTTGTCTCACAAGAGAAACTGAAAGTATTGTTACGACAGAACCACTACCAAAGCTATAACCAGCACAGCTCAATGGACCTATGAGTTGTTAGATTATTTAGCACTGACCCTTCAAGAAAGATGCACAGATGAACTTTATCCTTATATTGCGTAAAACCAAAATCCAAATGGGAACAATACTTTAAGCTACCTACCCTTCAGTGTCATCGGTTTCTGTATTCCACATCAGAGATATTGGGAATGGAACTGCATCTGTGACAGAGAATTCTCTCACTTTAAATGCTGGAGAAAGAATTGCACACTAAAAGACAAACAAACAGCTGTTACGATTGGCTATGTGCCTGAATGTTATGCCTTAAAATACATTAACCTTTTCAATATTTTTTTTTTTTTTTTTTAAATAATGAGTCCTATACTTTATTGATTGCACCAAAACAGATCTAGGTAAATTAACTGCTTAAGTGAAACCCTGATGTGAAGGAATTATGCTCACAATGGATGCACGTTCTTTAGGTACAAGGGACCTTCAGTTTATCCCTTGCACTGTAGCAAAACTGCTAGTTATCCCTAAACCAACCAAAATTACTCTTATCATATTAGTTCTAACACAGATTAAACTACATTTTTCTTGTTGTTTAACATTACAGTTCTCAGGGGATACACCTGGTATGTTCCAAAGGAGTAACAGCATTACACAGAATGCCATGTGAGCGTGCTGTGCATGTCCAGAAGTGAAGGGGGTTAAGCCCATTACCGTTGTTTCTTGCTCTGTGCTTATGGGAGTAGTCAATGGATGTTCAAGGGCTATGGTTAGTGAGGTGGAAGACAGGAACAGAACACAAAACAAGGAATGAAAGGGAAAAAGGGTGATGGAGGTACAGAAGGAAAAAAGTTTCAGAGCAAAAGCAATTTACTTTCAGGGTATGCGTACACTGCATGTGACTGTGTGTTTGTAGCATGGGTAGTCACATCCCACTCAGGCCAGCTGCCTGAGTACAAACCCATCAGGGACCCCGAGCATATACTTGGGCTGCAAGCCCATGCCACCTCATCTTTGCTACTAGCTAGTGCCTTTAACAACAGATTAAAGGTAGCATGGGTATGCCTACCTGTGCTACTTCACACCTTCACTTGCAGTGTAGACATACTGTAAGAGAAACAAATCTACTTTCAAAGTCAAGTAAATATGGATTGCGGGAAGAGCTGCAATGAGACATTTTAAGTTAATAGCAAAATGTAACACTAAGTCCAATACCAGAAAATGTTACACACAAATGTATGTATTTGTATGTTCAATGGTAGTACATACAAGCCATCTGAATACATTAGGTAACAAAGGAGGCTTTTACAGCCTTTGATGGATAATGCTAAATCATTTGTGCCAGAGGTGATTCTCCTATATTTCTTAAGAGTGGATTGTTTTGCCTCTGGAATGCATCTAATGATAAATGTTTTCTAAAACAGTATAGCAGAGAATACCCTGAACCCCCTACAAAGGCCTATTGTCTTTTTGCTGATTACTTTGTATTGTCTGGACTGGTCAACGACCACTGCCTCACCCAGTCTGCACCTGCCAGGAAGGCTTTGAATGAAGTAGAGCCTGAGCCCTCTCAGCAGCACCAAGAGGACTGACTGGAAGAGAGGTGAAGTGGGGAGAGAGAGAGAATAAGGTATATAACAAGAGGTTTGGGAGTCTGGGAAAAAATGGCAATGGCTCCCCAGGCTCAAGCCAGATAAAGTGCAGCGACTAGTTGCAGTTTAGTCAAATCAGTAAGTATGTAAAATTAAAGTGACAGAGCTTTTTAAGCATGTCACTGTTTCAGCACAAAGTATATGTTCCATTGCCTGCTTTAAGAGTGTCACTTTTGCCATCTGCTATAACTATATGGTCAGTTCTCGAAAGGAAGTATTCTCAGAAGACTTAAGTGGTACTGTGAATACTGTACCTGTAGAGCACAGCCTCGTGCAACGGCTTCGTCTGCATTCAGTGTTGTGCTGACATCTTTGCCAAAGAACTTTGCAATCTTCTCTTTAACAGCTGGAATGCGTGTAGCTCCACCAACAATCTCAACAGCATTCACATCTTCCACTTTAAGCTGAGTATGTTCAATTAATGAATGGAAGGGCACCTCTATCCTTTGTAGGAGGTCAGCACATAATTCTTCAAACTGGGATCTAGGAAAATCAGACAAAAAGCCATAGTTAAATACTCTGGAGTTTTGCTTTACCAGGTTTTGTTAGGAACTGTTTAAAACTGCACATTTCAGCAAGAAGACTTTATAAACTAAGCCACCATGAACAGAGTTTAAAGCTGTTTAGTATTTTTAAAGTTAGTGAATTTAGTGTTTGCAAATGTGCCAAACTCAAGTGATGTCCACAGTCTAGCAACACTGTGAATAGATACCATGCAAGTTTTTGCACATTTCTGTCAACACAGCTCAACTATATGCACCACTACCTGAAGAGATCCCTTCTAAAGGATATTCTGCCTCTATGCCCATCATCAGCCTTTCTGCAGAAGCTACAGATAAAGGTGCAAACAGTGTTGGTGATTTTTGTGCTGTGAGCTCTTGTGCCTCTAGTTTCTAGGGAAAAACACCAAATATCCACCTGAGATAGTTACTTTTGGTCAGTAATGACTGGGAATGAATGTAAACTAGTAAAATAGTCTGTATGACATAATCAGTCAGCCAGTCTCCTGTATAGTGTTATTCTGCCCTCCAGTTCTATCATGGCGTGCATTACAGTATTTGCAGATAAAGCCATAAAGCTCCATCACCAAGGTTGAGATCATCAAAGCAGTACAGGGGATTTAGTTTTAATTAAGGGTGTGCAGCCAACTTCCCTGCCCTGCTTTGAAAGTGTCAACCCATGTTTGTAAGTTAATGTCTTTCTGTATAAGTGGTGAGTTTCTCTGTTTCTACAGATGAAGAGGGCAACTATGTTACTTTAATTATTGCTTCAGTCTCTCAACCAGCAATGGGAACTCACTGCATGTACATCTCATTTAGATGAATTTATACCCCACTTTAAACCCATGATTTTCTGTAAAAGGAGACAGCCAGTTGGTGTGAGATTTTACACCTTTGGATTCTTTGCGTAGTTTGAGTGTTTGCTTTCTCTCCATTCATTTTTAATAGAAATCTTTTGAATTTGGGCTCTCAAACACACAAAACTTGGCACAAAAGTGAATCCTGAATAGATCTAGTGTAAAAGGCAGGGTATTTTTTTTTTTTTTTTAAAGGTTGGATTTAGGGTAATTTTTAGCTATTCTTCACATCATAATGGACAGTTTGTGTGCTGCGCAAACAATTGGTTGTTGAAAAAAGTTTGCAAATAGAACCTTATCCATCAGGAGCTACACACTTTTCTGTCACATATTATTCCACAGCAGAAAAAGGCTCATATACCCAGTTACCAATGGATAGTTTTCTCCAGCAGTAGCTGCACTTTTACACCCCTCCCCCCACGTAAAATAAAATAAAATAAATCCCTAATTAAATATTATAAAAGGACCCTAGGAAGCTAACTGGTTCATAATGAAGTTTGTATATCATGACTGACATGAACCATTCCTGACACAAACCCACAAAAACAAGGAAATACGATAAGCCACTTAATACATATCTTCCACGCACAAGTATGTACCTCACCATTACAACTACCATCCACCACAGACCACATACTGCAAGTGCAGTCTTGCCCCATTTCACCCTCCTGCATGCACCACTTTACCAATTTATTTTTTTCACTAACATTAATAGTTGTTGACATCTGGAGTAGTAGTTGGCTGTGTTGGGAGACAGCAGTTTGATAAAGGGTTGAGTACAGAAGGACAGTTAAAAGGAAAGATGGAGGATGACATTCCTCAGAAGACAGAGTTAAGGTTGTGGTGCATGGTAGCATATGGTAGCAGAGGGTATGCACATTAGGTGGGTTAACTTTTTATTTCCTTACTTTTATGGATTTGTGTCAGGTATGTTGCATGTGTAGCAAAATTGCTTCAAACTACAAAGTATTTTGCGTATTAAGTCTAGCAGGTTTGCTTCTAGACCCAAGGTGATAGTGCCTTGTACCTAAAAATGACGGCATTTCAGATTAGGAGTATAGGCAGGCACTGCAACATCAGTGTTTAACATTGTACATTTGTTTCATTCATATGGCCATCACATACATTATGTAATCAAGTCTGAACTATTCCAGCATCACAAAAAAGCTGGAAGTATTCACAACAAAGATTAGATTTATAAGTGGCCAGGATTGGCCACTGTTTCAGAGATACTTCATGTTTAATAAACATTTAGTAATCTTAGTATAGATCAGGGATTCCTAAACTTGGTTCGCAGCTTGTTTAGGGTAAACAAAGCGTCTCACGGCCCACCAGAGGCTTACCCTGAACAAGCCGCGAATCAAGTTTGGGAACCCCTGGTATAGACGGTCCCTTTTCTTTTAGGACTGTGGAAACAAAGAATCCCATCCACTGAGGATTTGCTTTAAACACAGTGTTCCCTCATTTTCCTTTAGCTCCTATTCACCTGTTCATCTTTCCAGCCACATCTCTATCATTCATAAAGCACTCAATGTTAAGTGGGATGTCCGTGCTGTTAGAGCTCATTAGCTTCTTCAGTTTCTCACATTCCTGATATAGACGAAGAAGGGCTCGAATTTTTGATTTCGGATCCAGTTTATACTTTGCTTTTATTTCTGCACAAAAGTGATCCACTAACTTTTCATCAAAGTTTCTCCCCCCTAGGAAGGGATCAAAGGCTGTGCCAAGCACCTGGTTTGAAAGAGAAAATAGTTTAGTTTTACATTTGACAATCAGACATTGCACTGGACTTCCACCTATACCAGCAGGCCTTTTTTAAAACAAAGACGCCACCACGTAGGCTTATTTCTTCCAATGTGTAGGTTTAAAGATTTAGTAAGGTATTAGTAGAGGCTGGTCTGTACACCTGTAAGTTGGAAGTTTGCCTTAAAAAAAAAAAAAAACAAAAAAAAAAAACAGCCTTTCTAGAATGGGTGACAGTCCAGTGTCATCAGGGCCTTAGTCCACACATAGGTTCAAATGGCTTATTACAAATCTCAAATAACTGTACTCTGATTACAAGTCAATCCACTTACAGCTTCAGTGTAATTGCAACATAGTATAAGGAGCCAATATTAATGGTGCCAAAATCCTTAATGTTTGTGTCCACCATATCACTTTACACACATTAAATAAATACTTCCAAAAAATGAAGCTGTAAGTTGTATATTTTAGTAGTCTTTACATATACTGCCACGAAGAGATTTTCTTTTTAAAACGTGGTCAGCAAGTTCAAGAGGTTTAATTGCTTTTGTTGTTTCAGTGTACTGTTACAACTATTTCACGCGTTTATATTAGAACAGTTTTCAGGTCACTTGAGTCCCTGCAAAAAACTAATTCACAGTCTAGAGCAAGACCTGCTAATCAATATGTAGAGATGCAAGGTGTTGTACAGCCACGTTCTGTTTGGTTATCATTTCAATTCAAACACATTTTAGTGGTACAATTTTCCCCCCTTTTTTCTTGACCGAACTTTACATGGCCCATGGAGTAACACACAAAAATGGATTATCAGCTGACTACCTTTAGTTTACCCTTGTTAAAAGCACAGGCTGATACTTGAAATGCAGAATGTCCCATGTCAACAAACACCACTATCCGTGGCTTCTCTTCTGGAGCTGGAAGGTCTTGTTTATAAATTCCATAGTTAAGAGCCACTGTAAAGCAAGAAGCATCAAATGTTATCTGCACAATCACTAGTGGATCTCCATTCAGTGCATCATTCAGCTCATCATTTTTGCAATGGTGCACAGTCACAAAAGGCAGGTTCCAACTAAAATGTTTACATATATACATTGCTATATTTACTTCCTAGCACTAATACTTCATATTACATCTACCAATGAATTTTCTGAGCCCTGAGCACATCAGCAAAAGTAGATTAAATATTTATATGGATGTTGACATCCACAATTGCACTGATAATGGTTTTATATCCTTTAACAAAAAATTCTGATTACAAATATTACGAAAAAGTTCCTCATACAGGCAACTTATTGAACAATTGATCACTATGATGCTTCTTGCACATTCCTCTGAGGAGACAGGATCCTGGACTAGATGGACCACTGGTCTATACTGCTAGGGCAATTCCTATCCTCAAATGTGTGAGTCAGGGGAAAGTTAAGTACAGTACAGTAGAACTTCAGAGTTACGAATACCCGAGTTAAAAACTGACTGGTCAACCGCACACCACATTTGGAACCAGAAGTATGCAAACAGGCAGCGGCAGAGACAAAAAAAAAGCAAATACAGTACAGTACTGTGTTAAACGTAAACTACTAAAAAAATAAAGGTAAGTGTAAAAAAATTTGACAAGGTAAGGAAACTGTTTCTGTGCTTGTTTCCATTTAAATTAAGACGGTTAAAAGCAGCATTTTTCTTTTGCACAGTAAAGTTTCAAAGCTGTATTAAGTCAATGTTCAGTTGTCAACTTCTGAAAGAACAACCATAAGGTTTTCTTCAGAGTTTTGAACATTTCAAAATTACGAACTTTCCCTCCGGAGGTGTTTGTAACTCTGAGGTTCTACTGTATTCCTATTAAGTCACCTTAGGAAGCAAAGCATTCTCTTTTTACCACCTTCACAACACCTCATGACAGAAGTTTTATAAGTCAAGAAAAAAATGGCACAAGTGTTGTAAACCAACTCTGCTTTTAGTGACTGGTCTATTTTTTAGCAATTCTTAGTTTGAAGTTATTTGAGTATCTAAATGGATCTCCATTAAACATACACTTGCTGGAATATGTTTCCTTTGCTTTACCTGCTGTCATGTCATTCATCAGTCTCAGACAGTTTAGGCCAACAATCTGAGCAGCATCTAGGACAGACCTCCTTTCAGCATCAGTGAAAAATGATGGAACCTGAAGAAATCATGTGGGAACAGAATTACCATTAGAAAGCCAGACTTTCAACACAAACATTTGTTTGAAATACTATCCATTCTGCATCCCCAAAAGGAGATATCTGCCACTATATCTAGCAACTGCAAGATTTTAGCCCAAAATAAAGTTAGTTACTTAAGACCCTGATTCAGCATAGTACTTCGTAGTCCCATTGAAGCCAATGATTAGGTACTGTGATGAACTGGGGCCTAAAAGCACATGCAAGACCAATCAGTAAAGTAGAATATTTTGAGGAGAAGCATAATGTAGATGAATCAAGCCTAAATTAATTTTTGACAAGAAATGGAAAAAGTAGTCAAAGTTACTTTGATGTTAACATTAGATGCAGCATACTGCCAAAAATTTTGAGTTTAAGTTCTTTGCTCTACTTGGAACCAAAGGAATTTTCCCAGTGGCACGGTGGTGCCAACTGGCAGATCACTTAAAATAAATATTTAATTCTTTGATATATTGTGCAGCTTGATAGAGCACTCACAATATTTCTGTCTAGGCATTTTAGCTTGTTCATCTTCATGGTATCTGAGCAACTGTTCAACACTTAATGTAACACCCCCTATCGTCTTTTTCCTAATTACGATGCTTTTCAAAGCTATTTTACTTTAACATAAAGTTAGTATATTAATATGAAGTAAAAAAATCTGTATTTTAATATTGGCTGTTTATAGCTTCCATTGCTTTATAACAAGCTCATATATAGAATACACATTTTCCTTTTTAGAAGAAGGTTCTGGTAATGTTAAATCTAATATGTACAACGTTACCCTGAGCATACAAGTACTTGAGTTGAACAGCATCTTAAACTTCATTTAAACTAGAAATCTTCAGTGATTACAACTAGGGAGATTAATGTCTCTATTGGTCCAGTGTAATAGAATTACTTACAGAAATAACACAGTCTGTTACTGGCTTTTTTAGGTTAGTCTCAGCAGTCTCCTTCAACTTAGTCAACAGCATAGCTGTTATCTGTTCCACACTAAAGAAATGTTCCTCATCCATGTACATCACCTGTTTAGCAAAAAAAAAAGGGAGGACAATTTCATTTTAATTGCAGAAATGCAGAGTACCACTTAATAGTTCTGGATGCTCTGCTGACCAACAACCCTTCCCTCCAATCTTAATGCACTCGTGCAGCTCATTATACAGTTACAATTGAGAATTCACCCACCAGCCCCTTGAGTGTTTGCAGATAATGTCATTCTGTTTCTACACATTGAGTGTAATTGATAAATGAATGAATTCCCCTGGATAAAAATCACTTGCAGATGATTTATAGCAATTCAGATAATGGTGTAAATTGTAAGTGTCAATTAGTGAGGCTAGCACACAGTAATGAATCACTATGCCAATAAGTTAAAAGTGGCCAGCAATTTTCAAATTGCTCACCATTGCAGAAAAGGTAAGAAATTATCTACCAAGAAGCATTCAGTTAGGAAGAGCTCTTTACAGCAGTATTAAAAACATTTACTTAAGAGCTTCTAGACTATTTCATAAAAGATTTTCCCAAAAGATCACTATGTTCATAACCTAAAATTTGTGTTATCTGTTTTGGTAGCCAGAACAGCTTGCACTTCAATAGTTCAAGTTATACCCATGAATCAAATAATATAAACAAACTTAAAAGACAAAGTTAAACAAGTCTTTACTCTCATATTGCTTCCTTCCTACAGACATCTTTGTAAACTGAAATGGTTGGGAAGGGGAAAGAAGTAAAATCAATCAGTTTTAAAATACCTCTGTATTTCCCTTCCTTTGTGTATTCGCCTTTTTGTCATCTATTCTATAGTATAGAAAAGGTGTAAAGCAGAATGCTTTGTAAGAGACCCTCTTGTGGACTCCAAACGTCGCAATCTCCTACTGATTTGTTCTCAAAACATTTGTCTCCATGGACAAGAAAAAGCTCCACACAGATTGAGGAAAAAATTGAAAATGACTGTCACAGTACTGTCCCTCTTAATACCAATTTTTTCTAACTTGTATATGTGTTAAAGAAAACTACTTAAACTCACTCCCATTAAAGAGACACCAAACAAAGTATCTACCATTGTTACAACTCACACTTCAGATAACTATAGATTAAGAAAAAAGTCTCTTCAGTTTATTATTGTCCATGTTTGTGTGGATCTTTCACAGAGCACCAAGGAAGAGGGTTTTGTTTTTAAAAGAAACGGAATTGTGACTACAAAAATCACACTAATTGGCTGTGGAATCTATGGGGCAGGTTTAGTAAGTGAATCTATTTTTAGTTCTTTTAAAAACTGACTAGATTTCAGATTGAGTTGTTCCTTTAAAACCATGGGATACTGTTTCGATCCTCCCATGTACCAGCAAAAAAGTCCAATCTACAGGTGGATAGAGACCACTTGTGTGTATCCTTTGTGTAGTTTAATTATATGATCACATACCCTATCAACTATATCATCACTTTTTTCTTATAGCTTTAGATGCACATTACATATTGAAACATTCTCATTGGCATAATGGCCACTGTATTTACCGGACAAGCTTCTTCTATGCTAAGTTCTCATCTCTAGGTCTCACTATTACTTTGTTAATTAGGCCTGGTGCACACTTCAAAGTTTTGCTGGCACACCATTGTCAGTTAGGAGTGTGGGGAATAAAATAAAATAAACACCCCTAGCTGACAGCTGTGCTGGCAAAAGCCCACATGGGGATAGTCATACCAATAAAATGGTCCTTTTGCCAATATAGCTTATTTTAATTGGGGTATGGTGTATGCCAGGGGTTGGCAACCTATGGCACGCGTGCCAAAGACGGCACGCGAGCCGATTTTTAATAGCACGCTGCTGCCTGCCGAGTCCCAGCAGGCAGCAGTGTGCCATTAAAAATCCTGCCCAGCCCGGCCTGGCCTGCTCTTCTCTGCCCTCCGCCCCCCCGGGCAGAAGCTTGGTCCTGCCAGCTCCCCTGCCTCTTCCCATAGTGTGCTGGGTTCCTGCCCCTCCTCTGCCTCTACGTCCCTCCCTCCCTGCTGGCAGATCAGCTGATGGCCCTTGTGAGGGAGGGGGTCGGGAAGGAGCAGAGTCAGCGTGCTGGCTGCTCCCTGCGGAGGTAGAGAAGAAGCGGGGGCAGGGCCTTGGGGAAGGCGGGCGGGTGGGTGGAATAGGGGCATATCCCCTCCAGCCCCCTGCCCTGACCCCTCCTCACACCCCCCCAGCCCTCTACCCTGACCCCCCCCTCACACACACCCAGCCCTGAGCCCTGCACACACCCCAGGCCCCTGCCCTGAGCCCTGTACCCCCCTCATACACACCCAGCCCTCTGCTTGACTCCTTCACACACCCCGACCCCAGCCCTGACTCTGGCACCCCCCCCCACCCCCTGCCCTGACACCTGCACCCCCCTCACATGCCCCCAGCCCTGACTCTTGCACCCCCCCACATACCCAGCCCCCATGCACCCCCCACCCCACCCTGAGCACCAAATGGAAGCTCCTGCACACCCCCCCCCACAGTCCCACCTGCACCCCTCGCACCAAATGGGAGCTGCCCAGGTAAGTGCCCCAAACCCAGACCTCCTGCCCCAACCCTGAGCCCCGTTCTCTCATTCTAGCTCCTGGCCAGACCCTTCACCCCCAGCCCTGTGCTCAGTGCACTCCCACCCTCAGCTCAGTGCAGAGAGAGGAAGAGAATGGGCCAGAACCAGGGAGAAGGTAGGTACCCACTGTAAGTGGGCAGGGCCGGGACACCAGACCAGCAGCGGGCTGAGCAGGTCCAGCAGCTGGGATCCCAGCTGGCAGGAGCTGGTGGATGGAACCCCTGAGCGGCAGTGGGCTGAGCCACTCAGCCCACTGCTGGTCTGGGGTCCTGGCCGCGGGCCCCGCACAGCCCGCTGCCGGTCTGGGGTTCTGGCTGCCGGACCCTTGCCAGCCAGGGTCCCGGCCGCAGGCCCCGCTCAGCCCGCTGCCAGCATAGGTGAACAGAACCCCAGACCAGCAGTGGGCTGAGCAGGCCGGCGGCATAAGATCAACACTTTAATTTAAATTTTAAATTAAGCTTCTTAAACGTTTTGAAAACTTTGTTTATTTTACAATACAACAATAGTTTAGTTATATAATATATAGACTTATAGAGAGAGACCGTCTAAAAAACATTAAAATGTATTACCGGCACGCGAAACCTTTAATTTAAGTGAATAAATGAAGACTCGGCACGCCATTTCTGAAAGGTTGCCGACCCCTGGTGTATACTATACAAGCAAAATAAATCTTTTGCCAGTATAAGTTGCATCTCCACAAGGAGGGCTGGGAGGCATAGCTATAGCATCCTTTCTAGTGGAGACAAAGCTTTAGTCTGCAATAGATGTTGCAGGAACAGTTTATGTACATTTATTGCAAGTGTCATTAGGGTCTCTGTCAAGTAATAGTAGAGGTTCTAACAAAGTGTATAGCATTAACTTGTATTGAGAAACAGTATGCCACCATGTAATCAGGTTATCACAGTGCATAGGCACAGGGGGAATTAAGAACAGCATTTCCCTGACTTCAGTGCAGAATTATATAATCCTATAATTATTTTAATAGTTTTTCTGCCAGAATGTGTAGACTGTGTGCACAATTGCCACCAGGGAAGCTCTTGTATGAGGAAGTATTTATAACGAAAGCCTGACTCCACTCTGGAGTAAAAAAAGCTATTCATCAGTTCAAAAGCCCTTCTGGTACAGAGGTGAAGAATAGCTTTTATGGGAAATAATCATGAAAATAAGGGATTTTAATTAAGTGCTAGAAAACAAACCTTTCCAACATAGCTATAGAAACTAGAAAGCTAGACTGCAAATATGACACTCTTACCTTTATTCCAACTCCACCGTTTTTCATTGGAACCAAATCATAACTCAAACTTTCTTTCTCCTTCTGAATAAAAGGATCATTAAATGCACGGCCATGGAATCTCTTGAAGTTAGATACTGTGTTGTTAGCATGAGTAATTTGCTGCAAGAAAGAAAAAGAAGGTATCTTGAATGCAACACTTAACCTGCATATTAGTAAAAGAACGGCAGTGTCAGATTGCTAGCCTCTGTTCCTAAACCAGTCAGGTTTACTCGCCAGAGACTTGACATCTGACCTCTTTTCTCTAATATTAAATTATGTAGGACTATAGTTTTATTCAGAAATATACTGGCATAAGAGGTGAATGAGCATTGTATTACAGAGTTTACTGTTTAAAGTCTCAAGCTGTTACAATACAGAAAGTCTACACCCCAGTCTGTGTAACAGTTTAAACTATTTTTTATTGCTCTTGTTAAAAGCCTTTTGTTCTCTAGCAACTACTGATGACTTACAGTCCCCAGCAAATACCAACAAATCTAAAAGGTAGTAAGTCCAGGGATCAACATATTGAGGGAGACTTGTTTTGTTTTGTCACCCCAACACAGAGGAAAACAAGGGACTTGGAAGCATAAAATTAACTACAACAAACCTCACCAGGAAGGGTACTTGACATCTATTTAAAAGCGTAGCTCTAGGGTCACTCAAGTTGGAAGCACTTAAACAGCAAAAGTAATTTAGTATGCAATGGGCAACAAGTGCAAAAAACTTTAGTGGCTTTTAATGAACTGATTTAGAATTTAAAAAAAAAATCTTTAATTTTCAGGTTATCGAGATAACTGTATGTACCAATGAAGAGACTTTTTTAAAGTAAAGTAATCACATGCCATTAATACTGTAGGATATTTGAGAATATTCCTGCGGTTTTGGCCACAATTAAGCAGCAGCAAGCCAGTTGGCATGCCACACTTAAACAGTGCTACTACAGCATGGTATTCTTCTGAAAACTCACTAAAACATACTGCAAGTAACAGTGAAAGACCACCATGAAGTAATTAATTATTCGCAAAGTTGTCTAGCATTTGATTGAGAATGCACAAAAATTGAAATTTAAGTTGCTGTTAAGTAAAAAACCATGTCAAAGTTAAATTAAGATGATTACTTGCTAAAAACCCAGAACAATTCAGGTATGTAGTTCTCCTGCTTGAACAAATGGCTGTTACACTCCCTTGTTAGTGAAAATGCAAAGCCCAGATTGTCATGGGCCAAGAACACAACCTAAAATTCCACTGCTGTCAGGAAAAGAGCCTGTTCACTATTGAGATGTACACCTCTACCTCGATATAACGCTGCCCTCGGGAGCCAAAAAACCTTACCGCGTTATAGCTGAAACCGCGTTATATCGAACTTGCTTTGATCCACTGGAGTGCGCAGCTCCCCCCCCTCCCCCCGGAGCACTGCTTTACCGCGTTATATCCAAATTCGTGTTATATCAGGTTGCATTTTTAAGTGTTTGTCAAATGGAAAAAATTGGTAAATTTTGTTTTCAAACTGTTAAAACAAAAAAAGCATGAAAAACTGAATATGTAGTACGCTTCTAAAGCTATTCCAAAAGCGACTGAAGCCACAAACTGTCCAAGAACAAAAGTCTGTTGTGAATGCATGTTCTCAAATGTAAGTTGAGAGAGAAACTACTTAGCTTTCAATTTAGCTAAAGCTGCTGGACAGCTTTTAATTGAATGATCTCTTAGTAACACTCCCCACATTAGTCTCCTGAGAATCCAGATAGAAGCCATTTATTTAAGACAACAAATGCTCTGAAGACTCCTTTACTTTTTCTCACTACTTCATTGAATTATGTTAACATCTGAATCAGTGACATGGAAATATAGTCTGAAGAAATAAAAATAAAAGCAGTGGTACAAAAGGAAACTTCCAAATCCTGATAAAAAAAGATCACAAAGTTAAAACTCTAGTGAAATATTTGTTCCACAATGTTTTATGTGGATATCTGTTTTAATTAGTTTATTAGAGCATAAGCTTTCGTGGGCTACAACCCACTTCTTCGGATGCATATATTCCCATTCCTAGGAATGAATGAAAAACTGCAAAACTCTCTATGCAAATCATTTTGTTAGCTTCTGTCTTTGAATCTTGTAATTGCAAATGTATGTGTACCTTATGATCACTCCTATATTTTCAATCAGATCTCCCTGTTTCTTCATAGATAAATGGAAGACTTTCACAGTTGATGCTCTCTCCATGGAAACCTATCACAGCACCTTTGCACCTTGACAGACATGAATAGGCCAGTAGAGGGAGCATGCTTGGTCTGCACCTGCAGTACACTAGTCCTATTTTAGGATATAATCAGCCCAAAACATGGGTTTTAGATGTTGATATCTGAAGTTTTAAACATTGTACATGGTTATTTTAAAAAACATATTAATGTTTTAGCGCTTTTAAAAAAAATGTATTACTGCAGTGAATAAGAAAAAATATTTAACACTTTCTCTTTTCAGAGTAGTTCATTCAAGCAAAGGCCAAAGCTCTTAGTTCACATTTCAGTTTAAGGACTTATATACACATTCTACATAATTTGTGAAGATGCATTTCTAATGCAAAGAAATTTCCTAAGTAAGAGTGTGTTCTGGTGATTTTATTTTTAAAATGATCAAATAAGGCAGGCATCTAACTGGAAATTATTAACCCAGCACACAGACCTGGAGTTCTAGCAATGGCATCCTCAGCAGCAAACCTGGACATGAGACTGTCAGAATAATTCAGTTCTTTGATTTTGAAATGCTACCTGACAATTAAGATGACAGAATTTTATCATTTCCGTTTGTTCCCTTATTTGAAACAGATTTATGTTATTAATTTTACTAGTAGTTGGATTCTCTTTCATAGAAGACAACCTACCTGGTTTTTAGCTGAAACACCAATAGCTCTGTTTTTGGATCCAAATGATACAACTGATCTGAAAAGACAGAGAGGCTTGTTAATTCAGTATTTAAAAATACTTTATTGCCAATATTGCCAAGAGCTATAGCAGCTTTATTTATTGCTATTGCAAACAGAATTTGAGAGTTTGAGCAAGTTATATTGCTACTCTTGTGGCTTATGCTAATTCACAGCATTTAAAAAAAACTAATCCGCAATCTCTCTCTCCAAGCCACATACTTTTCTCTATCATATATTGCATGTTTTTATTTTCACGCACATGCACAGAAAGTTTCAGCTCCAAAGCATGTTTGTAAAGTTACAACATATGCTTTGGAGTTGAAACTTTCTGTACTTAGTCTTAGCCCAAGGGTAAATTGTTCTGTACAATTTCAAGAAAAAACTTCAACCAAGTTATCTATATGAAAAGAAACAGATGCTTGGGTCACAATTTTTTTTAAATCGTCATTTTTTGTGTGTGGCTAATCTATGAATAGCTGAACTTCTGAGTTCACATGTAGCACTGAGTAAAAAACAAAAAACAAAAAAACAAAAAAACAAAAAAACTGTTTCAATGTGGATTAGAATTTTCTTCATTGTAAAGCTGAGCAATTACAAAATCAATTTATGTGCAATAAAGCTTTAAGTTGTTTAATAGCCTGCTGTACCAAGAGCTTGAACAAGAGAGACTGCATATCTTCAATGCCACAGCTACAAAGTTTCTTCATCCCCTTTTAACAGGAAATTAAAGCCCAAAGACTATATTAAAGAAAGGCTGCAAATTAAACCATGCATCAGGAAATTAATAATTCTAATTCAAATATAACTTCTCCCAAAATGCACATAAGAGCCTTCCTGGTAACAAAAGCTTCTACCAGAGTATATGCATAAATATATGTGCAGTGTGAGTGAGTTAATAGTCAGTGAGAATCTTTTCTAATCCTACAATGTGGCTAAACATACACACATTGCATGGCAAGTATTTTAATTTAGCTATAATTACATTCTCAATGTGTAGACCCAGTTCTTTCAAATGTTAGTGCATCTGCTTTGCCTTTGCTGTGTGAACACTCTCCCCCCCTGCCCCGCGAAGGGCGGAAAGTTGTCTATTTCGTTTCCGATCACAATACAGCATTATTGTTCAGATTTTAAATGGGAAGCCTCTGAAGATTACAGAGCTGTGCACGTTACCTACGCCTGTTTCTATTCCCCGCTTCTCCAGCCGCCGCTTCCCGATCCCCGCTTCTCCAAGTGCCGGGGCCTGACGGGTCCATGTCAGGGCAGCCCCGTGCCCCACTCACGATACACCCGCGCCCCGTCTCCCGGGACTGGAAGGCTGAGCCCTTCAGGGCAGCTTTACTCGGAGGGCGCTGACCCCACCGCGGGGAGGCAGCGGGCAGCCCAGCTCCCTGTAGGGGCTCCGTCCTGCCCCTCACGCCAGGCGGCGGCGGGGCTTTTACAGGCGCGGGACCCCCGCCCCAGCCGGCGCGCGGGAGTAACGCAGCCGCGCGGGGGGGGGGGGGGGGGCTGCGCCGGGAGCTTCCAGCAAGTTCCAACTCACGGCGCAGCGAGCCCCCCGCCCCCAGCGGCAGGAGCCGCTTCAGCATCCCCGCCCCGGCAGCAGCATTCACCCTCCCCCGCCCCGGGGCCACACTGGGGCCGGGGTCAGGAACTGCAGCATCGGCCCCGCGATACCACGCCCGGCTCCCCGGACACCGCACGCGGCGCGTGAAGGGGCCGTAGCCCCCGCGCCGGGCGGGACAGCCCGACTCCCCTCGGGGCCCGGGCAGGCCCCCACCCCAGGCTCAGCCGAGCAGCCCCCGCACTCACGGGGTGCATCTGTCGCTGAACTCGTTGGCGACGGTCTCGATGCCCCCGGCCCGGGCCACCGCGATGTAGCAGCTCTGCGAGCCCAGGTCGAACCCCACCACGGACATGGTCCCGCCCGCGCGAGCCTCTCCCCGGACAGCTCCGCCGCAGAGCGCTGGCTCCGGTGCTGTGTCGCTACCTCTGGCCGCGGGCGGGGGAGCCGGCGCCGCCGCTTTAAATATGACAGCGAGGAGAAGTTTCCAGAAACTGCGGCAGCCCCTTGCCGGCTCCACGTGCGGCTTCCGCTTCCTCCGGCTTTCTCGAACAATGCTAACCAATGGCGGGCGGAGGAACGCAGTGATGTGTTTCGTTCTCATGACAACCCGGGACGCCGCCGATTCTGCGCCGGCGGCGGCTGTCAGACTGGGAGGAAGCCGCCTGAACAGTAGGGGGCGGGGCCCGGAGGCTGGTAACACGGCGCGTGCGGGGCAGGGGTGTCCTCGGATGGCCTCTTCACCGCGCTCCCGGCTATGGGCTCCCGGAGTCGGTGCGCCCCCGTAGCTGGGCTCCAGGATACCGCGTCTGCGCGCGGATACGAGACAAACCCACCCGGGTAGCACGCCTGGGTCCTGCTCGGCCTGTGTCTGCTGCACCTCCCCCCTCTCCTGCTGCTCTCGCTAGGCGGCCTGTCCTCGCCTCTGCCCTACTCGGCCGGGCGCCCTGGGACACGATTTGCCCGGATTAGCGCTGGGTGGCGAACGGACGGGGCGGGCTAGTGACTGGTGCCCGTGTGGTCGCGATGGGTTGTGCCGGGAAGGGGAAGTCCCAGGAGGGTGAAACTGACAGCCAGGCCTACAGCGTAGTTAGGGTTTGGCGGGCCTCGGCGCTGTTCCTGATAGCTACTCCGGAGTAAGCTGTCCGGATCTCCTACCGTCGTGTGGACGCTCCTGTTCTAAACTAGCCACCTAGACAATCGCTTTGAGATGTGGGGGCGGGGAGCAGAACACCGCAGGAGATGGGCTGGCACAGTGGGAGGCACAAGTAGCCTGGCCAATAATTCTCTTTGAAGACACCCCCCGCCCCCCCCCAAAAAACCCAACTCCATTCCCCTCAGCTTGCCAGATTCCTGGGTGTCTCTTATAGAACTGGGATCAGGCATGACTTGTAGGTATTTGGGCATTAGGCTTGCTGTAAATTAATACAATTTTAAAGAATTAGGCTCTGATCATTAGAAAGTTAGGACCCTAAATAACCTTTGGGATCTGGGCCTTACTGATTTAATTCTTCACTTTACTTTTTCTCCCCATTTTCTATTTTTTCTTTGTCTTCTGCATTTTGGTGAATCCTTTCCTCTGTTTTTTAAGGATAGATTTACACTGTATAGTATGCTTATGTCAGTATTATTCTCATCAGTGTTAATTGTTCTGTATCTGTCCTTGCCCATCAATATTTATTTCGGTATTGGGCCCTTGTTTTTCTTTTTCATGTTGTCAGTTTCTCCCCAAAGAAAGAACATGGGGACTATGATTTCCATCCCAAAGTAACTTTTTTTTATTTTCCATTTTCTCCTACAATCCCAACTCTTTTTTCTCAAAGGATAGGGTCAGGTTATTCAATTAAAAGGGGGCAGTGGGAATAAATTGGGCATATGTTTGCCTCTAGAGATACAAGAATATGTGAGGGTTGATATTGCTGCTAGAGATGGCACAGCAATTTGCTCCCAAGGGAGAGGATGGTTTGGTGCCAGAGAAGTTGGGGAAGAACTTTGTCTCGGAAATGTGAGCGAGGCATGATTTTCTTCTCTTCCCCACAACTCAAGTCAGAAGAGAAGGAGGTCTGTCTGAGGTGGATATGAGGAGGAGCTGGTGTGTTTGCCATTCTAGAGGAGTTGCAGAGTAACTGAGCTATGCAGTAGAGGGAAGGTGAGATCATCCATTCCTGATTCCCACCTCTTTAATTCCAAGTACTTTCCAGCTGCTCTTGCAAAAGTGAAAATATTGCCAAACTTAGTTTAACCAGAGCCACAAAGGTGTCTGCTGCTTCCCTGTGCCTCCCACATCTTTTAATTTAAACTATTTTTTGTAGAAAATTTTGCTCAAAATCTCAAATAGTTCAGAAATATTGGGTTTAAGAGGAAAAAGAATGCTGTCATTGCTGAGACACAAAACACACATGCTAAAATAATGCTCAAATTAGATCAATAAATCTTAGGCCTTATAATTAATATCAAGCACTTCAGACATTGAGACATCTAGTAACAAGGAAGGCAAGATACCTGATAATAAAATATGAATTCAAGATGGTTAAATAAAAAGTAAGTACACCCACACCTAATTCCAATTTAGGAAATCTGAATGAGAAAAGTAGTTCCCATCATATTCTATCAAAAGTGACTATGGATTAAACGAGAAGGAAAAGTTCTACATTTCCTGATTTGGGCAGCTGTCTTTATCTTTTCCAGACACTACCCAAGTAATTCTAGATAAAATCCTTACCACCTGTCAAACTGTGATTTAACTCATTATGATTCTGCTCCTGCATCAACCTGGACCTCAGTAGCTGTGCTGTGTCTCACTGAAATCAATGGGATAGTGCAAGCATCTGCAGTATCCTGTCCTGATGGATGATTGGGGCCTTATGTGGAGTGGAAAACCTCAGAGTTAAAAATATCCTTAAGTCTAGAGACAAAGATGGACTAATAATTCCTAGTCTGCAGTTCTATTAGGTGGCAAAATTAAGAACAACAGTAGATTGAACTAAGCAATACATACATACATAAAACATGGGTTAAAATGGAACATATGTATTTTCCACATTTCCCTTTTGGGGTTTTAATTTGAATTCCTTAAAAACAAAATTGGCCATGACTCTATATGAATGTTGCTTTATGACTTTACCTAGATGATATACATTATCTTGGTGTCTCCAAAATTGTTTATTAAGCATACTTTGGATTAAAAACAAATAACAACAAAAAACCTGCTGAACCAATTTTACAAAGTGTGAAAGGGCAAGTATAATATCTTGGCACCATTTATTTTGTAAGGAAACTGAACTTCTAGTCATTTACTCAAGAAACAAGCATTTTGACCCTGCTTTTAACAGTATAACCAACAGATTCTTTTTACAAGCAAAATATAAAATAAAAATATGTTGGCCGAAATATAATTTTTCAGTTAAGTGTATCAATTGACCTGTTAAAATGAGGGTAAAAAAATAATTTGCCAAAGATGGCACGCGAGCCGATTTTTAATGGCATGCTGCTGCCTGACCGAGTCCTGGCAGGCAGTAGCGTGCCATTAAAAATCCTGCCCAGCCCAGCTTGGCCCACTCTTCTCCACCCTCCGCCCCCTCCCGCGGGGACAGGGGGCAAGGGGCAGGAGGCAGAAGCTTGGTCCTGCCGGCTCCCCTGCCTCTTCCCGCAGTGTGTTGGATTCCTGCACCTCTCCTCCTCTCCGTCCGTCCCTCCCTCCCTGCCGGCCGATCAGCTGATGGCCCTTGCGAGGGAGGAGTGGAGTCAGCGTGCTCGCTGCTCCCGGTGGAGGCAGAGAAGAAGCGGGGGCAGGGCCTTGGGGAAGGGGTGGTGGTGGAATAGGGGCATATCCCCTCCAGCCCCCTGCCATGAGCACCCCACGACCCCAGCCCACACCCCTAGCCCTCTGCCCTGACCCCCCCCTCACACACACCCAGCCCTCTGCCCTGAGCCCTGCAGCCCCGCACACCTCCCAGGCCTGTGCCCTGAGCCCTGCGCCCCGCACACACCCCCAGACCCCTGCCCTGAGCCCTGTACCCCCCTCACACACACCCAGCCCTCTGCCCTGAGCCCTGCAGCCCTGCACAGACCCCAGGCCCATACCCTGAACCCTGCGCCCCCCTCACACACACCCAGCCCTCTGCCCTGAGACCTGTAGCCCCACACATCCCCAGGCCCATGCCCTGAGCCCCGCACACACCCCAGACCCCTGCCCTGAGCCCTGTACCCCCCTCACACACACCCAGCCCTCTGCTTGACTCCTTCACATCCCCCCCAGGACCCCAGCCCTGATTCTGGCACCCCCACACATACCCAGGCCCCCCACACCGCATGCCCTGACACCTGCACCCCTCTCACATGCCCCCAGCCCTCTGCCCTGACTCTTGCACCCCCCCCACATACCCAGCCCCACCCTGAGCACCAAACGGAAGCTCCTGCACCCCCCCAACACGTTCCCACCTGCACTCCTCGCACCAAATGGGAGTTGCCCAGGTAAGCGCTCCACACCCAAACCTCCTGCCCCAACCCTGAGCCCCCTCCTTCATTCTAATTCCTGGCCAGACCCAACCCCCAGCCTGCTCCTTCACCCCCAGCCCTGTGCTCAGTGCACTCCCACCCTCAGCTCAGTGCAGAGAGAGAGG
This sequence comes from Emys orbicularis, assembly GCF_028017835.1. NCBI lineage: Eukaryota > Metazoa > Chordata > Testudines > Emydidae > Emys > Emys orbicularis. The sequence continues at coordinate 321,732,604 of NC_088683.1, read as the reverse complement.
AAGAGAAGGGGCCAGAACCAGGGAGAAGGTAGGTACCCACTGTAGGTGGGCAGGGCCGGGACCCCAGACTGGCAGCGGGCTGAGCAGGTCCGGCAGCTGGGATCCCAGCTGGCAGGAGCTGGCGGATGGAACCCCTGAGCGGCAGCGGGCTGAGCCGCTCAGCCCGCTGCCGGTCTGGGGTCCCAGCTGCCGGCCCTGCACAGTCCACTGCAGGTCTGGGGTTCTGGCTGCCGGTCTGGGGTTCTGGCTGCCGGACCCTTGCCAGCCAGGGTCCCGGCCGCAGGCCTCGCTCAGCCCACTGCCGGCCTAGGTGGACAGAACCCCAGACCAGCAGCGGGCTGAGTGGACCGGCGGCGTAAGATCAACATTTTAATTTAATTTTAAATGAAGGTTCTTAAACATTTTGAAAACCTTATTTATTTTACAATACAGCAATAGTTTAGTTATATAATATATAGACTTATAGAGAGAGACCTTCTAAAAAACATTAAAATGTATTACCAGCATGTGAAACCTTAAATTAAAGTGAATAAATGAAGACTTGGCACACCGCTTCTGAAAGGTTGCCGACCCCTGCACTAGACCATATGGACTCCTTAGAATACTATCTATTCCAAGCCCTCTTATAATTGCAATGTTTAACATTGGGAGGAGGGAGGAGGAGGCAGAGAGAATCCCACATCTCATTATGATGTTTGAAGAAACCAATAAGCCTCTTTGTCTCTCTTCTACTATTCAACTTGTGTGATTCATTATCATTCTCTAAAGTTTATTGTGTTGGTTAAGTTTAAAAAATTTTGAGGAAGAGCTTTGTTTACTGAATATATTGAATGCCCACTGGACTTTTAACATGTGCAGAAGATTATTATATATTTCTTTAAATCAGTAAACAAGTATTTATAACCCAAAGTCACTTACAAGATATGCATGAAATGTGAAGGCTACCTGTATTTTGAACATTGGTAAAATATGTTAAAAGTCATAGTACCCAGAGTGGTGCGAGTATGAACTGCATTTTCCAAAGTCCTCCAAATCAAAACCAGTTTTAATCAGAAAACTTAAGAAACACTTTGATGAGGACTACTTCAGTGTCCAAATGCTGGTAAAAATAAAATTAAAAAGGGGATTTTTTCCATATTTAGAATGTGCTGAGCATTCACCCTCTGAAAATCAGTCCACCTTAGTGTCTCAATTTGGGCACCCAAAAAGTGAGGCACCCAGAATAACTAGTCACTTTTGGCCTAGATCTTTTTGCCTTGATTCTCCTAAACCAGGGGTGGGCAAACTACGGCCCGGGGCCACATCCAGCCCTTCAGAAGTTTTAATCTGGCCCTTAAGCTCTAGCCGGGAAACGGGGTCTGGGGCTTGCCCCGCTCCAGCCGGGGAATGGGATCCGGGGCTTGCCCCGCTCCGTGCATGCCATGGCCGGGAACTGCGGCCAATCTGAGCTGCAGGGGCGGCACCTGTGGACGGGGCAGCGTGCAAAGCAGCCTGGCCGCACCTCCGCGTAGGAGCCAGAGGGGGGACATTCTGCTGCTTCTGGGAGCTGCTTGAGGTAAGCGTCGCCCGGAGCCTGCACCACTGCCCCCCTCCCACACCCTGACCCCCTGCCCCTGATCCCCCTCCCGTCCTCCAAACCCCTCGGTCTCAGCCCAGAGACCCTCCTGCACCCCCAACCCCTCATCCCCAGCCCCACCCCAGAGCCTACCCCCCCAGCTGGAGCCCTCACCCCCACACACACACCCTAACCCCTTCCCCCAGTCCAAAGCCCCCTCCCACACTCCTCATTTCTGGCCCCACCCCAGAGCCTGTACTCCCAGCTGGAGCCCTCACCCCCTCCCACACTCCAACCCCCAATTTCATGAGCATTCATGGCCCGCCATATAAATTCCATATCCAGATGTGGCCCTTAGGCCAAAAAGTTTGCCCACCCCTGTCCTAAACCGTTTTATATAGAACTAAGGCTGTAGTTTTATGTCCCTGTGCAATCTTAGAATTATTTTTTTCTGTTATGGAATTTAACAAGTCACAACATTTTGTATTAATTTTTATTACTGAGCCACTTGTATAATTCTTCTAAAAATCCAAAATAGAAAATAATAATAATGCACGCCTTTAAGGTAGCTTATATTGCTTATCTTTCCACCACAATAGCAAACAAAAAACTGTATATGCTCTTTTGGACATTAGGGGGTACCATAACACCACATAAACCATGAGGTCACTGCCCTACTAGTCAAGTCTATTGGCCTTTCTTATCTTTGCTACAATTCCTACTCCTGGGGGAATTCTGCACCAAAAAATTAAAAATTCTGCACACAATATTTGAAAATTCTACAATATTCTGCATATTTTATTTGTCAAAATAACACAACATAATCATGCCAGTTACAATTATTTTGGTAATTTATTTAAAAATATCTGTCAGCAAGTAAGTCTGTAATAACACAGACCAAAAAAAAAAAAAGATTCTGGTAATTTTTTTTTTATAAACAGATTCCTTACTAGGCATATTAATACAGAGTTTTTGGTAATTCATTTAAATTACAATACAGAACTGTATTTCCTGCACCTGTCAGAAGCAGTGCAAAGGCTTGGGGGAGTCAGGGGTAACGGAAGAGCTGAGGGAGAGGGAAGGTGCCTGGGAGTGAACCTGGAGGGTATTGGGTGTGAGGTTTTTGTTTGGGGGTGGGTGGGATTGTTACGGTGTTGGGAAACTTCCCCCATGCGGACCCTGGCAGACCCCAAGCCTCTCCCATTCAGTCAGGCACATCTGCCCCTGTCCCCGCACTCCCCACCCACATGGGTCTCTGAAGCCCCCCGCCCTCATCCCCAGGCTCAATGCTGTCACCCCACTAGCTCCTGAGCCCATGCTCTAGTCTGTCCCCTGCACTAGCCATTCTGAACCCCAATCTGTGACCCCCCCAGCAGCCCTGTGTGCCTCACTCTGTCCTAACCTGGCTCTTCAGGCAGGGTGCTGTGATGAATTCTGCAACACTGGGCATAGAATTTTTACTACTGGGAGAATTCTGCACATTCATCTGTCTCACATAATTTTGTAGTTTCCCTCATAAAAAACGTTTTGCCTAAGAAGTGCTGCAGTTCTGCGCTTTGCCCACCAGAGGCTGCTGTGGCGCCAGAACAGCCAGCTGTGTTGATGTGCGGAATTCCCCCAGGAGTAAATTCCATAAGGCAAGTCAGGAAGGAGAAAGTTTTAGGTGCTTCTCTCTCTCTCTCTCTCTCTCTCTCTCTCTCTCTCTCTCTCTCTCTCTTTTTAAGCTTCCATCCCCCCCGCCCTCCAAGAGACCAGCAATTGAGGGTTCTTAGGCCTGGTCTACACTAGGCGTTTATGTCGAATTTAGCACCGTTAAATCGAATTAACCCTGCACCCGTCCACACCACGCGGCTATTTAGTTCGACATAGAGGGCTCTTAAATTCGACTTCTGTACTCCTCCCCAACGAGGGGAGTAGCGCTAAATTCGACATGGCCATATCGAATTAGGCTTGGTGTGGATGGAAATCGACGGTAATAGCTCCGGGAGCTATCCCACAGTGCACCACTCTGTTGACGCTCTGGACAGCAGTCCGAGCTCGGATGCTCTGACCAGCCACACAGGAAAAGCCCCGGGAAAATTTGAATTCCTTTTCCTGTCTGGGCAGTTTGAATCTCATTTCCTGTTTGGACAGCGTGGCGAGCTCAGCAGCACTGGCAACGATGCAGAGCTCTCCAGCCGAGATGGCCGTGCAATCCCAGAATAGAAAGAGGGCCCCAGCATGGACTGATCGGGAAGTCTTGGATCTCATCGCTGTGTGGGGCGATGAGTCCGTGCTTTCCGAGCTGCGCTCCAAAAGACGGAACGCAAAGATCTATGAGAAGATCTCTAAAGCCATGGCAGAGAGAGGATACAGCCGGGATGCAATGCAGTGCCGCGTGAAAATCAAGGAGCTGAGACAAGGCTACCAGAAGACCAAAGAGGCAAACGGACGCTCCGGATCCCAGCCCCACAGATCCTGTTTCTACAAGGCACTGCATTCCATCCTTGGTGCGGCCGCCACCACTACCCCACCACTGACCGTGGACTCTGAGGATGGGATATTGTCCACGGCCGGTTCCTCGGACATGTTAGCGGACGTGGAAGATGAGGAAGGAGATGAGGAGGACGAGGCAGTCGGCAGCGCTTACCAAGATGATTTCCCCGACAGCCAGGAGCTCTTCATCACCCTTACAGAGATCCCCTACCAACCCTCCCCAGCATGTAACCCGGACACAGATTCAGGGGAAGGATCAAGCGGTAAGTGCTTTAAACATATAAACCTTTATTTTTTACAAAACTAGAATATTAATACTAATAACAATCTTTGATTCATGATTTCTTCCCCCTGGGCGCTTAAATAATCAGTAACAACTATTTATAAAAAAATCAAACAGTGTCCGGTTGTGCATGATTGTGCTGCCCAAGCTGCTCCACTCTTTTGTCCCTGCTACTGCAGCTATATGAAAAGCCGGTCTATATGTCTGGGGATAGAGCAATAGTCCTCCACGGACATCTCCACAAAGCTCTCCTGCAAGTAATGGGATAGCCTGTTCATCAGGTTCCTGGGGAGAGCGGCTTTACTTGGTCCTCCAAAGTACGAGACGTTCCCGCGCCAGGAGACAAGCAGGTACTCTGGAATCAGTGCCTTGCATATCATGGCGGCATAGGGCCCCGGTCTCTGCATGCTTTCTCGAAGCATCCTTTGGATCTCGGTGTCCAGGATCCTCATCAGAGTAATGTCGCTCATGACAACCTGCTTTGAATTAGGTAGGGGACTGTTAGTATTGGGACTGCTTGCAACAAGTTCCTTTACAGAACTGTGACCGCTGGTTTACAGCCACGCGGTGGGGGCGGGAGAGGGTCAGCATCCAGGGATCTTTCCCTGGCACATCCGCGAGGGGGTGGGACAGGGCCAGAGTTCTTGCTTGGCCGATTGCTGGCAGCACAGACTGGCAGTGCTTTCAATGTGAAAGGTGGCCAGTGGTACTCCTAAAGTTTTAATCTGCAACAAGTCTACGGCTTACCATCTTTGCCTGCTACAGAGAGTACCGTATCCTGCCCCGGTTCCCAGATCGGCAGTGCAAAAGCCCAGGCACTGAAGGCGAGGTTCGAAAATTCGACCTTGTCCTCAGTGCGCATGTGATAGGTGTGGTTCATGGTCTTGTTCACAGAGAAAGACTAGGTTCTTGTGAATCAAGGTTCTTGATTCACAACTACATTTATCTTTCGGAGGAATTCACTGCCTTTTCCTCATTCCCACAGCCACATCTGCAACTGTCTACCAACCCAGCCTGGAATCACACTCCCAGAGGCTAGTGCACATTAGGCGGAGGAACAAGAAGACGCGAGAGGACATGTTCTCTGAACTTATGGGCTGCTCCCGAGCCCAGGCAGCACAGCATAACCAGTGGAGGGAGAATTTGTCCGAAATGCACCGGACACACATGGAACGTGAGGAGAGGTGGCGGCAGGAAGACCAGCAGGCGACTCAAACGCTGCTTGGACTTCTGAGGGAGCAAACGGACACGCTCCGGCGCCTTGTTGATGTTCTGCAGGAACGGAGGCAGGAGGACAGAGCCCCGCTGCAGTCTATCAGGAACCGCACTCCCCCGCCACCAAGTCCCATACCCCCCTCGCCCAAAGTCCAAAGAAGGAGGGGCGGAAGAGTCCGTGAAAACTCTCACTCCACCCCTGCAGACTGCTCAAGCACCAGAAGGCTGTCATTCCCCAAAATTTGAAAAGTCCTTTCCTGGCCGCCTCAAGCAAGCCCCCGTCCAAGTTTCACCCCCCAGTTTCATGTGTGGTTGTTAATAAAAAATACGTTTTTGTTCATTGCTGTTTCAGTCATGCTGTTTTGAGGGAGAGTCTGTCTGCAGGGGGGGAAGGGGCTTGGTAATTGGACAGGACAGTCACCTTTAGCAGGCTACAGAGGCGGGGGCAGGTCCAGCAGCAGGGCACATACACAGTGCAGTGACTAGTTACCCTGGTCAGTCTGGGAGGTGGTTTTCATGCTCTGTGCGGGGGGAGGGGGGGAGTGGGTTGCTCTGTGACTTTGTGGCGGGGGAGGGCAGTTACAGATGTTATGCAGCGGTCCTTGTCCTGGATCACAGAGCCACACAGCAGGGGATCTGTAACCCTCCTCCCCCTGCCATAAAGTCACATAGCCCCCACATACACGCAGTCCCGCTCAGGAGGGCTGGCAGGCTCCGTTGAAACAACCAGTCCGCCACTGCAAATCCTGTCATTCCTGGAGTTTAGAAGGATCATTTGCATCAGTACACTACACCCGCTCCCCACCACAGTCTGCGTCCCCGGTTTAAAACATTCCCGCGAAAACAGTAAGAAAGACAACGGTGTTCATTAACAAAATAAAACTGAATTTATTTTTTTGGAAGGGAGTGGAGGGGGTCTGTAACTGGAGAGGATAGTCATCCTTAACTGGGTAAAGAAACGGGGGCAGGTTCAGCTTCTCTGTACAGAAACTTGAAAGTCACTGGTCACCCTGCTCACTGTGGAACCAGGCTTTCAAAGCCTCCCGGATGCACAGGGCGTCCCGCTGGGCTCTTCTAATCGCCCGGCTGTCTGGCTCGGCGTAATCAGATGCCAGGCTATTTGCCTCAACCTCCCACCCCGCCATAAAGGTCTCCCCCTTGCTCTCACACAGATTGTGGAGCACACAGCAAGCAGCTATAACAATGGGGATATTGGTTTCGCTGAGATCACAGCGAGTGAGTAAGCTTCTCCATCTCCCCTTGAGACGTCCAAAAGCACACTCCACCACCATTCTGCACTTGCTCAGCCGGTAGTTGAAGAGTTCTTTTTCAGAGTCCAGGGCGCCAGTGTAGGGCTTCATGAGCCAGGGCATTAGCGGGTAGGCTGGGTCCCCAAGGATCACTGTAGGCATCTCCACATCCCCAAGAGTTATTTTGTGGTCCGGGAAGTAAATACCTTCCTGCAGCCGTCTAAACAGACCAGAGTTCCTGAAGACGCGAGCGTCATGAACCTTGCCCGGCCATCCAACGTTGATGTTGGTAAAACGTCCCCTGTGGTCCACCAGTGCTTGCAGCACCATTGAAAAGTAGCCCTTTCAGTTGATGTACTGGCTGGCCTGGTGGTCCGGTCCCAGGATAGGGATGTGAGTTCCATCTATAGCCCCACCGCAGTTTGGGAATCCCATCGCGGCGAAGCCATCTATGATGACCTCCACGTTTCCCAGGGTCACTACCTTTGAGAGCAGTACCTTGACGATTGCGTTGGCTACTTGCATCACAACAACCCCTACGGTATTTTTTATTTTATTAATGGAGATATCCCATCTCCTAGAACTGGAAGGGACCTTGAAAGGTCATCGAGTCCAGCCCCCTGCCTTCACTAGCAGGACCAAGTACTGATTTTGCCCCAGATCCCCAAGTGGCCCCCTCAAGGATTGAACTCACAACCCTGGGTTTAGCAGGCCAATGCTCAAACCACTGAGCTATCCCTCCCCCCCATACGGTAGATTTGCCCACGCCAAACTGGTTCGCGACAGACCGGTAGCTGTCCGACGTTGCAAGCTTCCAGAGGGCTATGGCCACTCGCTTCTGGACAGTCAGGGCTGCTCGCATCCGGGTGTCATTGCGCTTCAGGGCAGGGGACAGCAACTCACAAAGTTCCAGGAAAGTCCCCTTCCGCATGCGAAAGTTTCGCAGCCACTGGGATTCGTCCCAGACCTGCAGCACTATGCGGTCCCACCAGTCAGTGCTTGTTTCCCGTGCCCAGAATCGCCGTTCCACAACATCCAGATGACCCATTGTCACCGTGATGTCCTCGGAGCTGGGTCCCGTGCTTTGTGAGAGGTCTGTGCCCCTCTCAGAGTTCAGGCCCTCACCGCGGTGCCGTAGCCTCCTTGCCTGGTTCATCTGCATCTGCCTCTGGGAAAGGTGGATGATAACCTGCGAGGCGTTCACAAGTGCCACAACTGCAGCGATGGTCGCAGCGGGATCCATGCTCACAGTGCTGTGGTGTCCGCGCTGTCACTGACCCGAAAAGTGCGCGAACTGATTTCCCGCCGGCGCTTTCAGGGAGGGAGGGAGGGCGGTATTGACAGACGGATGACGACAATTACCCAAAAGCACCCTCGACCCTTTTTTTTTACCCAGAAGGCATTGGCGGCTCGACCCAGAATTCCAATGGGCAGCGGGGACTGCGGGAACTGTGGGATAGCTGCCCACAATGCACCGCTTCCAATGTCGACGCTTTCCCCGTTAGTGTGGACTCACAAAGTCGAATTACTGTCCTTAGTGTGGACACACAAGTTCGACTTTGCAATATCGATTCCACATATTCGATTTAAGTGAAATCGAAATACCCTCGTAGTGTAGACATATCCTTAGTTTCATGGATTTGTTGTTAGATTAGTCATAGAGTGGAGCAGGAAATCAACAAGACTGTTGACTGTACAATAAATAGGGTCTCTAAGGGCATGTCTACCTTAGTGAAATTTGCACCAGCTACTCTGTGTAGCTATGCTGCACCAAAGTAAAGAAGGGCTTACTCCAGTGTGGTTTACTCTGGTCATTTACTGGGTTAAATTGCACCATTGTAAGCTCTGCTTTACGCCAGTTACACCTCTCCCTATTAGACATTTGCACTGATGTTTACACCAGTGCAAATTTTTGAGAAAAACTCTAAATGTAGAGTACATTTAGTGTTTACAGCTCAAGTGAGTCAAATACCTCATTTGGGTTGTATACAGATCCACTCTTTCAGAAGATGTTTGAAATCACTGAGATAGTGATGCTCAAATATGTTCAAGTAGTAGATAGTCCTATGTATGTCAATGATTGAGTTCACTGATCTCAATGACTGCATTTTTAAACTGATTTACCAATGATTCAGTATTTGGTAGGAGCTCTTCATTTTGATCTAACAGAATGAGGGAGTAAAAAGAACGGTGTTGTTTGGGGGTCTGTGACATTATTCCAATCAGTCTGATTGTCAGTCTGTGACACTATTTCAACCAGAGAGAAGCCAACGTTTTCAAAGTTTCTAAAACTTGGCTGAATTTTCTCATGGCAATATAATCTGTGGATCGTCTAGCTCAGTCTTGAGAAAGTATAGTGGATGAAGTGTGGCATTCTGATTAGAGCTGGATGAATAACAGTGATTTGTGATATTTTACACAGATAAATATACAAGTTCCTTCTGTTGTTATTCAGGTCGTATTATTCATTGTTTGCAACTATTTGGATGACTATTGATGCAGAAAGTTTCACAGATTTTACCATGCATGTCTATTTGTCTGAAAATTTGTATCCGAATGTGTTGTTCATTATTCTCCTGTTTAAAAAGCTTCAGCAGTTCAGAGTGGTAACAGAAACAATACCACATGACTTAAATAACTTATATACAACCAGTAGTTATAATAGTTTGTGAACCTCCCACATGTTAAAATTTGCCTGAACAGTTCAATACTTATAAATAACAAATATATTCAGAGACATTAGAATCAGTTCACAAAATATTCACAGACAGAAGAATAGGCTAAATTAATTGGATTATTTATTTGCAATGAATAATATGTCCACTATAATCTTGATGTTTATTCTATATAGAACTTATTATATGGAATACCATGAATTCAGATTTCTGTTAAACTTCAGATATCTAGAGCCTTCCAGATAACCATGGAGTAGCATGCAGCCAAATGGAAGACACGGAAAACATACTCTGGAGGCTGGTAATATCCATATTGGGGCAAATAGTGATGAACAGTCATTTAAAAATTTTATATTGATGAAACTGTTAGAAACTCATTACTATTTCCTCTCTTGCATGTATTTTGTCCAAAATAGGAGCCCTGATCTGTATAAGCAAAATTATTGTCAAGTAATAATGATGCTGAAAACAAAATCTATTGTTTATTTAGAGAAGGTCATTGCCTAGTCTTTTCTTGAGTTTTACAGTTCCCTAGGTCATCAGGAATGTCAAAAGATCGGTGATTTTCCATTATGAGGGTTTTGATACTAAGCACACAGGGACTGCCACATAATATTTACCTGCATACTTTATAGGAATGTGTGATGGGGTTAGGCTGCTCCTTAAAAGTAATAAGGCCTAGGGGTCAGCTCAATCCCATTCGGTTGTTGCGTCCCTTTAAGAGTTGGGGAGGTCTGATGTAGGAAAGGGTTTGGGAAATAGAAGATATGGGTAGAGAGGAAATGGTCTTGGGGGTAAGTAGTACTTGGGACTAGAAACCCATTACTATTCCTTTAAGTTCCCGGCCCAGGACCCTTGCAGAATGGCTTTCACCCAACCAATAGGGGATGTGTTGGGGAAGGGGTCTAGGATATATGCTGCCTTTTCCAGCATAGTGAGGATATACACTGTAAGGGGAATGTCTTCCTGTTAAAAATCCCCAAGTCTAACAGTGAAAGGGTTGATGGAAAAAGGGTCAGCTGGAGGAGGAACAGTCTGAGGTGCTGCAACTGACCTGAATGAGAATCTAGATTCTGGGGAGGAACTGGGGAAACTTCTGCCTTAAGGAGAGATGGGGTACTTTTATGAAGCACAACCCAGCATAAAGAAGGCTGGAAGTAGATTTGAAGAAGCTCCTTGCTACCTGGCTGAGAAGGGGTAACATGAAGTGATTGAACCCTAGAGCAGGAGTAATGGAATTTGCAGTCTAGCAAGAAATAGTGATGAGCAAGAAAAGATAGGAGCAGGTTAGCAGGCTGCAGGGAATTGGAAGGAGCAGCCCTTAATTGCCTAATGCAAAGTCCCTGGGCTGGAACCTGGTACGTGCCTCAGAACTGAGAGAGGCAAAGATTGATAAAATCTCAGAAGGGGGAAGGCTTGACATAAAAGCCCGTAGACTTTGGGACTTGTCCTTTCTGGACTCTTCTGTTACCCCAGAAAGGGACTGTGTTTGAAAGGTGACCCGACCTGAACGCTGGGACACAGAAGCAGGAAACGGGTAGGCTAAAGCAGAGGCTCTCAATTTTTTGTTGTTGATGGACATGCAGTGTTAATCACTGCAGCTCAGTGACTGATTGATGAAAGTATATGTGTACTTCATATAAACACATACAGTTAGTAATGCTTTAAGAAAAAGAGTATGAGTACTTACAGATATCAGTGAGATGGGTGTGCCTGCTTCTTACTGCAGAGTCAATCTATCCTTGGTGTGATGGTTGACAAGCAAACTCATAAATCATTCTCCACTTCCAGTCGGGACCTGAACTTTGTCTTCATAGCTGTCATGGCAGAGAATGATGCTTCATATACTGTATATATGTTATTGGGAAAGGTAGCAATGCTTTCATTGCTTCTGTAACTAAGACAGGAACAGTTGGCAAAAACTGACAAGGTGTTTGTTCCTGAAACTTAATTTTCAGCATGTGGTCACAGGATAGTTTGAGCAGCTCCTGTTCTGCTTTTTCCATTCACGGCAAGATCACATAACAAAAGTTGAGAATGGATCCCGAACCCAATCGTATTCTTCCATGTTTATGTTTTTAAAGTAAACTCTGAAGTACTCTGCCAAAGTTGAAAGGTGAGCAACAATCCTGTCTCTCACACAGTCAATTGTTAACACTTGTACAATGTGAGTATTATGGCATTGTTCATGCACCATGGAATATGTTGTGTAAACAGAAATAGATTTGTCGATTTTAATCATTAGGCAATGCAGACTGAGGTGACGTGTAACTATTGATAGTGGGGGGGCACAACTTAAAGGTTTTGGAGGGGCACGGGACCACCCCACAGCTCACCTCTGGATCTAACAGAGGTTTTCAAACTGTGGGCTGAGCCTGTGCAGTGATGCCCTGATCTGACTGAGTAAGGAGGGGGTCAGCTGTGCTGTGTTTAACCCTCATATGCCTGCTGCACACACTGCTGAGGGAGCATGCAGAGTGTGAAAGGACAAAGGCATCTGGGTTAGGCCCTACGTACCAGGCTCTGCAGGCCTGGCTCCTCCTCATTGGAATGGCCCAACTGGAGCTGTGCTGTGAGGTATCAGGAGCTGCTGTCCCACCCTCCCGTTACCCAGTCCACATGGCGTGGGGACTCAGACTTAGCGCTGCAAGTAAGAAACTGATCTGGATGCAGAGCTAGGGTCAGATTCTTTAACACATGGTGATCAGAAAACGGCCTTCTCTCAGGATAGACTCTGCTCCCTGAAATGCTGATGTAGCAGGGGAGAACAGTGGTGTTTCTCCTTGGCTATCTGCTTCCTGCTTGTGGAGTCAATGGCTGTGAGACAACCCCTTCTGATGGCAGGGGGAGGAAGATCTCTCTTCTGCAGTGATGCTGCAATTTTTGCTTGCACTCCCTCAAACTAAACAGGCTGGATGGCCTCTGAGGGAGTCATGGGGTGGAGATCATGCTCGGAGGTGTAATTTTTTTTGTAATATTTTGCAGACCCCCTATGCACTCTCTAAGGACTCCGCGAACCGCTGGACTAGAGAACACCAGACTGGAAGGGGTGGTAGGGTAAAAGAATCGCTGCAATGTTGTGGCCAAACCTGAGGGTGGTGCTCCAGCAGTGAGCATGCCATGTAACCAAATGTTTTCAGGATTAGCTGTTCATAAAGCATTTTGAAGATGTAAAATACTATATAAGTGCTACCTATTATTAAATAGCATAAATAATCTATTGTGCATGGTAAGCAATCTTCTGTGAGGAACCATAAGGCAACATCTTCTGTTCAGAAATGCATATGTCACATTCTCTTTAGTACTATTAATTTATTGGCAGGCTTTGATTTCAGTCTCCTAAATCTCTTTTGACATTGTGCTGGCTTCATCTGTCTTCAATTTTTCCTCCTATATTTCTCACTCAACTGAGGTTGCTGCAGTTGGATGGTGCTGTGTTGATTGTAAAGCATTTGGGATCCCTCTGGATCTTATTTGAATTTGTGTGGGAACCTTTCCTCCCTCCCTCTCCCCCCCCCCCCCTCCAGCAACATGAAAGTTGCTTTGGGCTTTATAGCCAAAATTCCTGGAAGGCTTTCTTCCTAAAATGTTAGTAGTACTGCATAATGCTAGCCTGACGACAGGTATTTTATACACACTATGGAAAACTGCACAACACAAGAAATCCTTAATGGTCCCAAAGGACAATATTTAAACTTCATCCAAGTTCTCAGTCAAATGGGGGAGGAGGAAAATAAGGAGACAAGGGGTTTGATTCTTAATTGCTCTGCACTTTTTGCACTCACTTATACCAGGAGGGTTCCAAATACTCTAATTGATGAAAACCAGACCCCCTGCTCCGCCTCTTCTCCCTGGGGCTCCCCCATGTCCCTTGCTCCACTCCCTCCTCCCCCTTCCTCGTGCCTTGTGGCTGGATGGATCCTCTCCAACTCCCTCCTCTCCCCCAGCCCCTCCACACAGCTGGGCTCCCTCTGCTTACAGGAGCTGCAGCCTGACAGAGTCTGCTGCCTGCCTGCCCATGAGACACAGGTAGGAGGCGGCCCTGATTGAGCAGAGGCTGGCACGGGTTGGTGACCCAGCGCCTCTCCTCCCCGCCTGCGGTAAACGGACTTTTTGTGTCTGATCAGTGCATCTGACCAGACAGTGCTAGGTCCCCTTTTCAACTGGACTTTTCAGCAGTAAACTGGGCTCCTGCCTGGCAACGCTATTAGCTATGCAAAGCGAGTGTTAAACTGACGGGGTAGCATTTGTTCAGAAAGTTTGCGCCGGTGTAAAATGACTACGCACAGTGCAAGGCAACAGAATCAGGCCCAAGGTATTCTTAGAAAGAAACTTAAGTTTTAAAAATTGGCCACCAAGCTGATCCTACTTGTGGGAAGGAACATCAGACCAGATGGTCTTTTCTTCTGCCTAAGATTTACATTCTTGTAGCCAGTTCTATAGCTTCCCTGCTTTTGGATGAACTAACTCTTGGGAGAGGATGGGGAGGGGAGGAAAGCATTCAGCCATAGATGGAAAATAAAAGTAAAACCAGGAGAAGAAAATGAAGAACTGAAAGCTTATTGGCTTAAGCTTTCTACCCTGTCACTATTCAGCATCACCAGCATTTAGAGTGGAAATTCATTCATTCAGGTATTTATTCATATTAAAGAAAGCCCAGATTAATTTTCTGACTAATTATGCAGCTAGCTGAAGAGCTACTGTGGCCCGTAGATAGATTACAGGACTGCAAGGCGGGAAACTTGGGTTGTATTCTTGGTTCTGCCATTGACAGTATTACTTTGGGCAACTCACTGAGCCACTGCCTTAGTTTCTCTCGGTCCAATCCTTGGGTCCAGCCGGCATGCAATTAGCACAGGGTCTGAGAATGATACAACCATAGGTGACACTGTGCCATCTTTGTCCTCCAACCCCTTCTGTGAGCAGGTAGGGGCTGGTGCAACTTACAGCAGCCTCAGAGCTGCTTTATATTATATAAGCTGGTAATGGCTCCCTCTGGACCATTTCATAGCTGAGGATTGCCAGAGTGCTTACCCCTTTCTGCCCCAACATATCACTTATGCCTGGGAGTGGATGATATAGAATCCACATCTAGGTGTTTTTATCACGTTTCTGGCCCCTCTGCATTGCTCAGACAGCACAAAGGAGCCACTTCAAGGGCCAGAATCTGGCCTTCTGTATATAAAACGGTGATAGTAACGTTTATAAATCCCTTTGTGATCTCTCTATTATATATGTTTGCCCCCTCGTCCAGCGTTGGCTTGGTGGGCATATCTACATATCATGTAGATGCTTCACAAGCCCCTTGCTCATCCCTTCTCTTGGATTATTAATTCTTGAAGAAATAGCTGCACATCTGAGCTATGCACGCAACTCTTCAATGGGTGCCCAGGTAATGTTTTTAATGTTGATTTTGCAGCTCACATGTTTTTTTCTGTTTGGAGAGTTGATTATGCCATTTCACACATTGGCTAGAATTTGGCCCATCCACTTTAGGGATTATTTTTCTTTTTTCTCAAGCATTAGATACTTGCTACTATCCCTACAGGTTGTGGTACTTTTCAGAGTATCTCCTTCTGCAATAATACTTCTACATTCTGTATTTAAAAGGAGTCAGATGGCTGCCAGGCCCCACATTTACTCCTCAGCCCATGAAAATATCACTTTTCTCTTTTTAAAATCTTCACCTAACAGAAAACAAAGATCTATTTGTCCTCCAAAATAGGGCCCACAACAATTTGACAGTCCCAGCTCCTAGGCCAGGAGGAGACTTACAAACAACAAATAGTAGGTTTATTGAAGTCATAGGTAAGTCTTTCATATACCTGTCATCATTTAATGCCCTCATTCTTCCTGCTAGCTCTGTTTTTTGTGAAGTAACTAGTGACTGAATATCATGACAAAATTCATGGTCCATTTTTGTAAATTTCACAGTCGTAGCATTTTAAAATTCTTGAATTTCACTGTTTCAGTTATTTAAATCTTAAATTTCATGGTGTTATAACAAAGCATGAATATGTATTTTAAAACTGCAAAATATAAACCTGTAAAGCCCTTAAGACTCAGCATTTCTCAAACTGCGGACTCGACCCAAAAGGGGTCACAAGGCTATTGTAGGGGGTCACAGTATTGCCACCCTTACTTCTGTGCTGCCTTCAGAGCTGGGTGGCTGGAGAGTAGTGGCCTGACTAAATTGTAACAAACATGATTGTATTGTGTCCACACGGTCTTTTCCCCACACCCCTTGGCAAGTCTGAATCCCAACTCTGTCACTCCGAATGTAGTAGTGGGGCCCGCAAGGATTTTAAAAATTCATACTTGCCATTCCAGGCTTGTATTAAACTCCCAAGGTTACAGCTTCTCTCTGACCTTGGCTTGGTAAACGCTGCCAGCACTCAAATGCAAAAAAAACCCGTTTGAACTCAGGAAGGAGCACTTGGGAATTCCTCCCTGTGGAGTACCCTCAAGCCCTTTCACACACCCCTCCGGGGAAGAACTGAGAAAGAAAACAGAGGAAATTAGCTGTGGCTACCAGCTAATCAAACAACAGGCACAAACCTCTTAGGACACCAAAAATCCAATCCTGTTCTTAAAAAAGGTAAATTTTATTAAAAACAAAAAGGAAAAAATACATTTGGAACTTAGGCTTTTGGACTTGAGAGCTAGTTAGCTCAAGCTCTGCTAGTGCAAGTCTGTCTACACAGGCCGGGACGCTGACTCCCAGTTGCAGCATAGACATATCCTATATGTCCATGACTCACTCCTGGAGTCATGTGACTATGTCAGACTCTCAGCTTTTTTCTTTTTAAAGCATGTTTCCACCTCTCATTGTTCCCAAGAAAAGTTTGAAAACATGAATGAAGGGCAAATAATGTAGTGATATCTGCCTGAGTTTGCAGACAGCTTGAAAATAAAGCTCTGACAAAGATGAGTTTCCTCATTCACCTCCAAGGCTCCCTGCTCTGGGGTACCCTACCTAAACCACCCCAGGAGAAGACTGTATGTGTGGCAGGAGCCCACTCATCCAATCAGACACAGTCCATTTTCTGGGTCAAGTGTAGGGTACTTCACTAGAGTGAGGTCCCTGCTGCCAATTCTGAGGGAAAGATAGCCCCATGATGCTGTCCTTACCTCCTTGTAAAAAGGAGTGGGGTCCCACCTGCTAACACAACACCAACAGGGGATAGGACTATGATGTGGGGCCGCAGAGGCAGAGCCCTGGAGGGCCCCATGCCTAGCACCAAAGACTGATGTAATCTGGTCCGGTAGAGGGGTGGCGGGTATTTCTAGTAAGAAGCTGGCTGCGCTCCTGGTTGCAGAGCTGGGTGGCTGGACAGTGGCAGCAGCTGTCTCAGGGCCCAGCTCTGCAGGCAGCAGCGCAGAAGGGTGGCAACACCATAACAGGCCATCCTTCCTTCTGTGCTGCTACTGGCAGTGGCTCTGCCTTCAGAGCTGGGCTCCTGGCCAGCAGCTGTCGCTCTCCAGCTGCCCAGCTCTGAAGGCAGCAGCAGCACAGAAGTATAGGTAACAGTACCGCAATCCCCCCTCCAATAACCTTGTGCCCTTTCACAACTCCTTTTTGGGTCAGGACCCCTACAGTTACAACACCATGAAATTCAAATTTAAATAGCTGAAATCATGAAAGTTACGATTTTAAAAATCCTATGACAGTGAAATTGACCAAAATGGACCCTGAATTTGATAGGGCCCTATATGAGTAGACTTGGCAGAATTCAATTTTTTTTTAAATTTTGATTGATAATGTATATTTTAGTTTTTTTTTCTAATTTTATATATTTACATTTTCACAGTTGTGGGAAATTATGGAGGTATCACACAATTAATTATTTAATAGCCATAAATGTTGATTCAAAAATTTAAAGCTTTATAACCATTAAAACACAAATTGTCAATTTCACATCAAAATATACAAAGTAAATATCCTTAAATCAAACTAAGTTTTCATGCAGCATTGTTCTTACTTTGCCTATCCATAACTTTTGATGATCCTTGATGAAAATATTTTTCTTCAGTTTGTGTGTGTGTGTGAGGTGAAATCAATGTATACTGACACTTACAAATACAAAATCTAATCCTTCCAAGCCTAGTTATGAGTGAAAGTTACTAGGTGTCTGTAGAGGAACTATCTGTATGGTAGCTGCTCCCTGCTAGGTATCTGTGGAGGGAGAGCTGAGGTGCATATGGGGATGCTGGATGTCTATGCTGGGTGGGACTGGTGTGTGAGAGGTGCTGGCGATGTGGTGGGGAGTTGGATGCTGGTGTTTCTGAGTGGTACTGAGGGGTGCGGGGGGTGGGTGGAGGGAAGTTGGCTGGGGTGTAGGATGGTGGTGTCTTTGGGGGGAGTGAAGATGTGGGGGGTGTCAGATGGGAGGGTTTCTGAGGGGAGTGGGGAGTAGGATGGAAGTGTCTCTGGGGAGAGGTGGGGGAGCAGGATGGAGATGTAGGATGGGGAGCTTCTGGGGGGAGTGGGGAGGTGTGGGGAGGATGGAGGTGTCTATAGGGAGAGTGTGCAGAGGTGTCTCTGGGGAGATGTGGGGGAGTAGTATGGCGGAGATCTCTGGCCGAAGTATGGGGAGTAGGATGGAGGTGTCTCTGGGGGGAGACGGTGTGAGGATGCTGGGGTGTAGGATGGGGGGATCTCTAGAGGAAGAGGGGAGGTGTGGGGAGTAGGATGGAGATGTCTCTGGGAAGAGAGGATGTGAGGATGTTGGGAGTGTAGGATGGGGGTCTCTGGGGGAAGGGAGACGTATGGGGAGGAGGATGGAGGTGTCTGGGGGGAGAGGGTGTGAGGAGGTTGGTGGTCTTCGATGGGGAGTCTCTGTGGGAAGGGGGAGGTGTGGGGAGTAGGATGGAGGTGTCTCTGGGGGAAGACGAGAGGTGTGGGGAGTAGGACGGAGGTGTCTCTGGGGCGAGAGGGTGTGAGGATGTTGGTGTGCAGGATGGGGGGGTCTGTAAGTATGGGGAATAAGATGGAGGTGTCTGTAGGGGAAAGGGTGTAAGGATGTTGGGGTGTAGGATGGGGGGTCTCTGGGAGAAGGGGAGAGGTGTGGACAGTAGGATGGAGGTATCTCTGGGGGGAGAGGGTGTGAGGATGTTGGGGTGTAGGATGGGGGTGTCTGGGGGAAGGGGGAGGTGTGGGGAGTAGGATGGAGGTGTCTCGGGGGGGAGAGGGTGTGAGGATGTTGGGGGTGTAGGATGGGGGTTTCCAGGGGAAGGGAAGATGTGTGGGATGGAGATGTCTGGGGAGGGAGGGTGTGAGGATGTTGGTGTGTAGGATGGGGGGTCTCTGGAGGAAGGGGAGATGTATGGGATGGAGGTGTCTCTGGGAGGAGATGGTATGAGGATGTTGGGGGGGTGTAGGACCGGGGTCTCTGGAGGAAGGGAAGAGATTCAGGGAGTAGGATGGAGGTGTCTCTGAGGAGATGTGGAGGAGTAGGGTGCTGTGTCTCGGGAGCGTGTGGGGTGCAGGATGGGGGTCTCTAGGGAAAGGGGGGCGTGCGGAGAGTACGATGGGGGGAGAGGAGATGTGTGTGAGGGGGGTCTCTGCAGGAGGGTGGAGTCGGTGAGCCAGACTCGTCAGCCGCTGGGTGTGTGGAGCTCCGAGGGGTCGCCCTTCCCCCTGCCGCCCGCTAGATGGCGCCTCTCACGCGCCGCCTCTCTGATTCCTGGCGCCCGGTTGCGCTCCAGTGGGGCGGGTTGGCGGCGGCAGAAGCACCACCCTGAGGCCGCTGGCTTGAGCTCCTGCCGCAGAGGGAGGCGGGGAGCCAGACGCGCCGCTCCCCTCCTCTCCCCTCCCCGCGCGGGCTGCGGCCGCTGCCAGGATGCCTCGGGAGCGCGGCGGCTGCTGCTGCTGGCTGCTCCCCGCGCTGCTGCTGCTCCTGCCGCCGCTCTGCGCGCCGGGTGAGTGGCCGGGGGGCTTCGGTCTGCGCGCTGTTGGCGGGGGAGAGACCGGGCATGGGGGGCGGCGGCACTGGAGCCGCAGCGGCCGCTCGCCTCCTCTCCGCGGGCGGGAAGTGGCCGCGGAGGGACGTTCCCCTTTCCTCGAAGTTTGTTGGTGGGATGGGTTGGGAGAGGAGGCGAGCAGCCGCCTCCCCGGGCCCCCGCACGGCGCCCTCTGTCGCCCGCCCGCCGGCCGGAGGCTGCCCGGACTCGGAGCGTCCCGTGCCGGGCGGGAGGTTCTGTGGTGAGGGCCGGGAGCCCTTCGCCTGCCGCCCGGGGGTGCTGCTGGCCGTTGTCCGCGAGCACCGGGGCGGGGTAGGGTCCCGCGCTGTTCCCCTGACACGGGGGAAGGGACCGCAGCCTCCCTTAGTTAGCCTGGCGGCCGGCGGGGGAGCCTCGGGGGGTGCCTCCTCCCCCAGAGCCCCAGCCCCGCGGGCTGCGGCGGGAGGGGGTGCCCGGCGGGGGTGCCAGGGCCGGGGTTGTGTCTGGTGCTGTTTGTGAAGTGCTGGTTGCGTAGAGTCTGAATCACAGACAGGTAGTGCTGGGGAGCCCCAGCCCCAGCGCTGTGCAGGACCAGGGAAACCTACACCAGCCCTGACAGGTGTTTCTCCAACCTGCTCTTAAAAATCTCCAGCGAGGGGAATTCCACAATCTCTAGGTAGAGTCCTAGAGAAATTACCAACTCTTAAGGCTGGATGGGGCCCCAGTCAGGTAAAAGTCAAGTGTTTTAAAAACTAAATAATTCTTACATCTATTCCAAATAGCCGTTTAGGCCAGGGGTGCTGCAGGGTTTTTAGGATGTGTGGAGCACCTCTTAATACAGAAGAGTGTCATGGAGCATCTCCCCATCTATCGATATTGCAAGGAGCAATTGCTAACATGAAAAAGGAAATACTTTCCCAGTATTAATGTGGTTTACCTGACCTGTAATATGCTTTGCCAGATGGGAGAATAAAAGAGGAGAGTTAGTCCCATGTGAGCAGCCGGCTTTCCACAGCCCAGTGGTCTGTGTACCACAGTTTGGAAACCACTGCCTTGGATGAGTAAAAATGAAAGATTCTTCCAAATCTAATTTGTTTTTCATTATTTGTGCTCTGAAAACATTTCTCTCATCTTGGAGAATAATATAGCATTGTCAATTTGTTCTTAACCAACCTTGATATCTGGTTCTTTTTCACTAGTGCAATTTTGGGGTTGCAAACCCTGCAGGGGAATATTTAAATATAAACAAAATTCAAACTGAAATACAAATATTGATTTTTCTTTCTTGTAAAGTTTATCTTCCTCACCAAAATAGTTTAATCCCAAAATGCAGTTATCTCATTGTCTCTTTTTAAAGCCATATTTCAATCCCTCTCAGGATGAAGGATTTTGCTTAACTGTAAATATCTCACTGAAACAGTTTTCCTGATGAAGGTGAATCTCCCATCCTCCAAACTCTCATCCCAGCCTTAGAATAGAAGCTTCAAGTTTATTGCTGTGTAAGGGGAAAGTCAGTCAGTTTTTAAAAAAAACCTTAAAAATTAATTAACTTCAAAAGGGGGAGAGGGCAATGGAATTGTAGGTGTGTGGACCCAATTAAAGTCAGTGGGTGTCCGTATGGGTTTAGGGATTTGCTCACATGGACCTCATTGCAAGATCAGAACCTTAGTTTGCATAGTCTTAGAAATATCCTTTTCTTTTATGCTAAGAGCAGCCTCTTCTTTCACAAGCATCCTGCGCATTTGAGATGGCAGAGGGAAAGTTAAATATTTCTGAACAGTGTTAAACATTCTTATCCATTGCCATTTTACAAAAAAGGGGTAAAGGTAATTAGATATCTTAGAACTTTCTTCTACCAAATGTATTTGCTGGTAACATGCACAGTGGAGAAAAATATTTATATAGTTTTATACTTAGTCTTATGCTCAAGACTTTTTCATAAAGAAGCACAATAGAATGACCCCCTCCTCCAAACCCCCCCCTCCAATCTTTTTTTATACAAAGAGATATTGTACATAATAAACAATTTAAGGAATAATTTTTAATAGTTTAAAATGGTGACTTCAGCCTGAATATTTTTTCATACATGTCTCAGTTGCTTCTTTAAGGAGCTAATCTAAAAAATTAAATGTGACTTGTTTTAATTGCCTTACATAATGTTTGGGGTGCTGGAGCTCACAGTACTCCTAAAAACTCTGGCCTAACAAGTTTGTAGCACTAATAAGACTTTGCTCTTTACTGGTTAGGTTAGAAGCCTTTGAAGTTAATAGGGCAGTAGCAGTCAAGAAGAGCTGGTATAAAAACTTCAGTGTAAATAGATAAAAGACTGCTTTATTTTGCCTCTTTACTGCTCCTGGGTTGTCTCAGTATCGAAGACCCCAATCTGTCTGAGTGACCGCAGCATTGTAGATGTTACCTTGGGAAACATATCAAGCCATAAACCCTGGTGTCCTGTGAGAATCTGACAAAGGCAGCAAAATAATACAGGGCACCAAAAGAGAGACTCGGGCTGAAAGGATCTCTTTCATTAAATGATAATTAGTAAAAGTCCAAGGAGCCCCTGTCTTGCATGCTGTACCTACAAGAGGCAGTAATATCAGCTGTTTCAGCATTCTAAACCTAGCTGTTCCAAGTATTTCAAATTTTTGAAAACCGTTTATTGACCATGTTTTTTGACATACATATAAACAATAACACATGAAAAGACTCTCATAAGATAAGGGATAATATCATAGTTTTCCCTTAGCTCGTTAAAAGACTGATGCAAAGCATCTCAACTGGAAAGACTCCCGTTGATTCAAAGCTCCCTGAAGTCAGGCCCTCAAAGAGGAAGATACAATAAATGTTCTTTAGTTCCTTGGTATATGCTTTGATATGGTCTGGTTATACCATGCTTTTGCTCTTAGAAATGTTTTAAAATATTTATAACTTAAATGAAAGATTTTTACTCATTTTAAGTGTGTGGAAGCTCCTCTTGTTTCTAAAAGGGAACACTTAAAATGTTTTTCTTTACATTTACATTATTATAGAATCAAGGTTCATAATAGTCTGCTGTTTACCTGTTGAGCAATGGGAAAGATAAGTGAGAGTATTGGAGAGGGAAAGCTATCTGCCAGTGACCTTTCCAATCCCAATTTTCATCATTGTAATGGGGAACTTTAGAAAAAGATCAGTAGTAATTAAAAGCAATTATTTTACTTTCCCGGATTTCAATTTCCAATTTTGGTGGAAATGGTCTGAAAACCAAGGAGTCTGACTTTTTCTGCTGATTCTGGTTTCCATTTCTGTTATCAAAGGAAACAGATATCAGAGTGGTAAAAGTGAGGACAGGGTTTTAAATATCTAAAAGTGCTCTGCTCTCCTTTACCTTATTCAACTTCAGTTACTATGGAAGTAGAATCAGAATGGCTACTGGTAGCCAGCCAGAGAGGGTGAGGACTGGAACTTGACATTTTCAACTTGCTGTGCAAATCACATAAACAACTGTAGGTGCCAACCAGGTCAAAGTCTACAATACTTGAAATATAAAAAATGTGAACTTAAAATAGCAGGTAACACTTATGTGATTTCCTTACTATTTTTTCTTAGACAATTGTAAAGATTGCCTGCAAGGTAAATTGGTTAATAAGTTTGACTTATGTGGTTTCTCTTGGTGCCTCCACAACTGGAACATTCGCTAGCTAATCAAATTCTTCTCATAATTCTTTTATGATGATCATGTAACATGGTAACTATTCACAGGGGTGCGTGTGGTATATGTATATTGGTTGACAAACATTAGGGGATTGGAAGTGTTTCTGGAATTGGGAGGGCAGAGTGGGCATTTGGGTCCTTGTGAGTTTGGGGAACCCAATAGGTCTCTTCTGAGAAACATTAAATGAAACATACTGCAATTATCTGAATTTGTGACAATGTTTGGAGAAAGGCCACTGTTATTGTTGTTATATGTATTGTGGTGGTGCCTAGGAGCACCAGTGTTGGACCAGGACTGCATTGGCACAGAACAGTCAGACAGTCCCTACTCCAAAGAGCTTACAGTCTAGTCTGCTGGACTCTGCCTTGTGCCTTCTTTTCAGAGCACTGAGTAATCTACCTAGAGAGTGGTTCCTGAGTATTAAGAAATTCTCTGAGCAGTCATTTTCTACTGATTGTCTGCCAAAAGATAATTCAATATTTGTGCATGTTAAACTCTAAAGCCACTAGTGGCCTATGTGAATATTTGAAAAGTCTTCCCAGTTCACTTAGTGCGAAGGATACAAAGTCAATTTTTGTGCTTATCTGTTGGAAAAGAGCAGGGCTGAGAATGTAAAATTATCAGGAAGAAGGATAGTGACACATTTAGACTACCAGTGTCGTCATAGTGGAGTCACATCATAAGCGCATTTAACTTATGCGATTTTAACTGTACGCGCTCTGCAAAACAAAAAAAGAGAAAAATAACAATTTAAATACTGTACCTGTAGTGAGGGCGATTCCGCCTGCCATTCCACTCAATGAGCGTTTGACTATATGCGATTTTCGCCTTACGCGCTGACTTCAGAACCTAACCCCTGCGTAAGATGCGACTCCCCTGTACTCTTCTGGACTATGTCCAAAAAGTGAATTTTGGTGGCCATAGAAACTGCATATGAGAGTGTCCCAGGTGAACAGCAGAAGTAGGAGATGGAAATAACAGATTTAGCAAGGCATGTGGGCTCCACATACCTTTTGACAATATAAAAAAAGAGAGATTTATAACCTACTTCATCTCTATATAACTCCTTAGATTTTTTTTCTGTGCTGTCAAGGATATAGTACAGTCTAGATCTTTTTTCCAGGTTAGCTGTGTAAGCCTTGATTTGTTTCAAGGATCCTGTAGATTTATAAAATATTAATCTCAGAAGCTGTGTTGCATGAGTTACTTAAAGGTCTGATGAGAAAGGAAGTATTTCTTTTCAGTCTCAGTTGCATATTAAAATCAGATCTCTTTATGCAACCCCTCACCGGCATGTTAAAAATAGAGAATAATGAAACTCAATATTTATGTTGCAGTCATGCAGAGCAACACAATTTACCTGGTGATACATCATCTTCAGGTTAATGCCTTGCGAATATTAAGTTTCCCAAAAGATGATTTCTTGCATTGATCTTGAAATTAGAATTCTGTCAAATAGAGGACATGGAGCTGTTTTGCCTATGCAAGGTATTCCTTGTGTAGTGCTCCAAATGCAGTTATTTTGATTCATGTAGTGGATAGAGGATAAGGTTTTGAGGTTTTCAGAGAGAGATAAAATTAGTGTTTGGCAACGTCTGCATTAGTGAGCTTACAGCGGCACAGCTGAACCAACGCAACTCTCCCGCCGACATAGCGCTGTTCACACCGGCGCTTCTGTTGGTATATCTCATGTCGCTCAGGGGTGTGTGTTTTTTCACACCCCTGAGCGACATAAGTTATACCGACAAAAATGGAAGTGTAGCCTTTGTTGTTCATTAGAAAACACTGGAGTTCTCAAAACACATTGTGTCCTTTCAAAATAGAAGTGCAAAATGATTTCTTAGTCTCTGATTTGAAAATAAATAACATTGTGCGGGTAGATCCCTGCACTAATGGAGAGTCCCATTGAATCCCATGGGTCCTCCCATGCGTAACCCCTGAAAGAACTGGGGCCTCAATCAAATCAAGTCTTCTCCATTAGATGTTTTGGGGTGGCTGTTTACCAATGTTTTCTTGTCTTCACTGGTATGAGTTAGAGATTAGTTTCAACAGTAGCTGGGATGTCGTCATGAAATACAGATCCTAGATATTTACTGACATTTGGGCTCCAATTTAAAGGGTATGGGGCTATGGAGAACCAGAGATGAAAAAGCAAAAGAGTTGGGACAATCCTGCCTAGTCCTTCTCCTAAATTACAAGATGCCTAGTGGGGATACTATTTACTAGTATTCTGGCAAAGCAGATTTATAAAGAGTAGCTATTCATTTTTAAAAAACTTCATTCCAAACTATATATGTTTAAAAGCTGCAATAAGAAACTTCATCTGACCCAGTAGAAGGCTTTCTCGGTGTCAAGGGAAACAGTAAATGTGTAATAGTGACCAGGCTGAGCGGAGTCTTTGGAGCCTTCCTTAAATTATAGCAGTTTTGGTTCAGAATACTTTTCACTTCTCTGTCACCTTTAATTAAAAAATCTTAATCTTTACAACGCCTCAGCCCCCTACGGTAAATATCCCCATTTTACAGGCAGGTAAACTGAGACATAATTGGATAAAAGGTTACATTGGGAAGGGAGCAGAATTTTTTTTTTTTTTTTTTAAAGTTTAAGTATTTACAATTTGAAAAACAAACAAAAAAGATTTTTATTAAGGTGGACATGTGTGCTCCTAAGGCAGTTTCAACTTAGGCCTGGTCTACACTACGAGGTTAGGTCGACTTTAGCCGCGTTAAATCGAATTAAGCCTGGACACGTTTACACGACGAAGCCCTTTCTTTCGACTTAAAGGGCCCTTTAAACCGGTTTCTTTACACCACCTCCGACGAGGGGATTAGCGATAAAATCGGCCTTAGGGGGTCGGAATTGGGTTAGTGTGGACGGAATTCGACATTATTGGCCTCCGGGAGCTATCCCACAGTGCTTCATTGTGACCGCTCTGGACAGCACTCTCAACTCAGATGCACTGGCCAGGTAGACAGGAAAAGCCCCGCGAACGTTTGAATTTCATTTCCTGTTTGCTCAGCGTGGAGAGCACAGGTGACCATGCAGAGCTCATCAGCACAGGTAACCGTGATGGAGTCCCAGTCCCAGGATCGCAAAAGAGCTCCAGCCTGGAAAGAACGGGAGGTAGGGAATCTGCTCGCCATCTGGGGAGATGAATCAGTGCTGGCCGAACTCCGAAGCAGTAAAAGAAATGGCAAAATATTAGAAAAGGTCTCCAAGGCCATGAAGGACAGAGGCCATAACAGGGACGCACAGCAGTGCCGCGTGAAAATTAAGGAGCTAAGGCAAGCCTACCACAAATCCAGAGAAGCAAACGGAAGGTCCGGGGCTGAGCCGCAAACATGCCGCTTCTACGCGGAGCTGCATGCCATTCTAGGGGGTGCAGCCACCACTACCCCAAGCGTGTGCTATGAGTCCCTCACTGGAGAAAGACACAGGGAAGCGGGTTCGGCGGACGAGGAAGATGAGGATGGAGAGAACATAGATAGCTCACAGCAGCAAGGAAGCGGAGAAACCGGTTTCCCCAACAGCCAGGATATGTTTATCACCGTGGACCTGGAACCAGTAACCCCCGAACTCACCCAAGACCCTGTGGGCACACAGGGGACCTCTGGTGAGTGTACCTTTGTAAATATTACACATGGTTTAAAAACAAGCGTGTTTAATGATTAATTTGCCCTGGCAATCGCGGCCAGTACAGCTACTGGAAAAGTCTGTTAACGTGTATGGGGATGGAGCGGAAATCCTCCAGGGACATCTCCAGAAAGCTCTCCTTCATGTACTCCCAAAGCCTTTGCAAAAGGTTTCTGGGGAGGACTGCCTTATCCCGTCCGCCATGGTAGGACACTTTACCACGCCAGGCCAGTAGCACGTAGTCTGGAATCATTGCATAACAAAGCATGGCAGCGTATGGTCCCGGTGTTTGCTGGCATGCAGACAACATCCATTCCTTATCGCTCTTTGTTATCCTCAGGAGAGTGATATCATTCACGGTCACCTGGTTGAAATGGGGCGATTTTATTAAGGGGACATTCAGAGGTGCCCGTTCCTGCTCTGCTGAACAGAAATGTTCCCCGCTGTTAGCCACGCGGTGGGGGGGAGGGGTGAAGTGACCATCCCAGAGAATTGGGTGTGTGGGGGAGGGGAGTTAGTTGGGTTTGTGCTGCATGTTAACCCTGAAACCGCAGCCCCTCCTTTTACATTGCAAACCCATTTTAAATGGCCAACCCAACGGGTGCTTGGTATGGTTAATGAGAGCAGTACTGTTTTAAACCATCCCCACTTGTTAACAAGGTTAAAAAAGCCAAAAGACTGTGTCTTACCATGGCTGCCTGCAAGCTGAAATCTGTGGCCTGGCACTGCGTGAGTGATCTCTCACACAAAACCGGCAGGCCCTCAATATAAGAGGAAAAATGCGACCTTGTAACGAAACCACATGTGCTGTGTGATGTGAACAGCAAAATCTAACGTGCAAGACTGTACCCATTGTTCTCTAAAATGTATCTTTTTTAACCACCTCTCCCTTCTCCTCCACCAGCTGCAAATGTTTCACCTTCACAGAGGCTAGTGAATATTCGAAAACGGAAGCGAAGGACGCGTGACGAAATGTTCACTGAACTACAGACTGCCTCCCACGCTGACAGAGCACAGCAGAATGCGTGGAGGCAGTCAATGACTGATTTTAAAAAAGCCCAATATGAGCGAGAGGAGAGGTGGCGGGCTGAAGAGCAGAGGTTGCGTGCTGAAACGCGGGCTGAAGAGGAGAAGTGGCGTCAGCTTGTAATCAGAAAGCAAGAGTCGATGCTCCGGCTGCTGGAGCATCAAAGTGATATGCTCCTGCATATGGTTGAGCTGCAGGAAAGGCAGCAGGAGCAGAGACCGCCGCTACAGCCCCTCTGTAACCAACAGCCCTCCTCCCCAAGTCCCATTGCCTCCTCACCCAGACGCCCAAGAACACGGTGGGGGGGCCTCCGGCCACCCAATCACTCCACCCTAGATGATTTCCACAGCAATAAGTTTTAAAGTTTTAAAGTGCAGTGTGTCCTTTTCCTTCCCTCCTCCCCCACCCATCCCGGGCTACCTTTGCAATTATCCCCCTAGTTGTGTGCTGAATTAATAAAGAATGCATGAATGTGAAGTAACAATGACTTTATTGCCTCTGCAAGTGGTGCTTGAAGAGGGGAGGGTAGGGGAGGGTGGGGTGCTTGGTTTACAGGGAAGTAGAGTTAACCGGGTGGGTGGGGGGTTGGCGATTTCATCAAGGAGAAACAAACAGAAGTTTCACACCGTAGCCTGGCCAGTCACAAAACTAGTTTTCAAAGCTTCTCTGATGCGCACCGCGCCCTGCTGTGCTGCTCTAACCGACCTGGTGTCTGGCTGCGCGTAATCAGCGGCCAGGCGATTTGCCTCTACCTCCCACCCCACCATAAATGTCTCCCCCTTACTCTCACAGATATTGTGGAGCGCACAGCAAGCAGCAATAACAATGGGGATATTCTTTTCGCTAAGGTCTGAGCGAGTCAGTAAGCTGCGCCAGCGCGCTTTTAAACGCCCAAATGCACATTCCACCACCATTCGGCACTTGCTCAGCCTGTAGTTGAACAGGTCCTGACTCCTGTCCAGGCTGCCTGTGTACGGCTTCATGAGCCATGGCATTAAAGTGTAGGCTGGGTCCCCAAGGATCACGATAGGCATTTCAACATCCCCAACGGTTATTTTCTGGTCCGGGAAGAAAGTCCCTTCCTCCAGCTTTCGAAACAGAACAGAGTGCCTGAAGACGCGAGCATCATGTACCCTTCCCGGCCAGCCCACGTTGATGTCGGTGAAACGTCCCTTGTGATCCACCAGGGCTTGCAGCAGCATTGAAAAGTACCCCTTGCGGTTTATGTACTCAGTGGCTTGGTGCGCCGCTGCCAAGATAGGGATATGGGTTCCGTCTATCGCCCCACCACAGTTTGGGAATCCCATTGCAGCAAAGCCATCCACTATGTCCTGCACGTTTCCCAGAGTCACTACCCTTGATATCACCAGGTCTCTCATTGCCCTGGCAACTTGGATCACAGCAGCCCCCACAGTAGATTTGCCCACTCCAAATTGATTCCCGACTGACCGGTAGCTGTCTGGCGTTGCAAGCTTCCACAGGGCTATCGCCACTCGCTTCTCAACTGTGAGGGCTGCTCTCATCCTGGTATTCTGGCGCTTCAGGGCAGGGGAAAGCAAGTCACAAAGTTCCATGAAAGTGCCCTTACGCATGCGAAAGTTTCGCAGCCACTGGGCATCGTCCCAGACCTGCAACACGATGCGGTCCCACCAGTCGGTGCTTGTTTCCCGGGCCCAGAATCGGCGTTCCACGGCATGAACCTGCCCCAGTAACACCATGATTTCCACATTGCTGGGGCCTGTGCCTTGTGAGAGGTCCATGTCAATTTCCTCATCACTATCGTCGCCGCGCTGCAATCGCCTCCTCCTCAGCTGGTCCTGGCTTTGCTTTGGCATGTCCAGGCTTTGCATATACTCCAGGACAATGCGCGTGGTGTTCATAGTGCTCATAATTGCCGCGGTGATCTGAGCGGGATCCATGATCCCAGTGATAGCTATGGCGTCTGGTCTGAAAAAAGGCGCGAAACTAGTATCTAAAGACCAGGGGAAGAATGGAGGGAGGGAGGGAGGGGCGAGTGACGACATGGCGTACAGGTACAGGGAATTAAAATCAAGAAAAGTGGCTGTGCATCAGGGAGAAATACAAACAACTGTCACACAGAATGCACCCCCCCGAGATTGAACTCCTAAGCCTGGGTTTAGCGGGCCGTTGATTTGACGGAGGGAGGGGGGAAGGAAATGAATACAGAACAAATCTATTTTTTACATCTTAAGACGACAGTGCAGCATGACTGATAGCCCTCGGCATTTTCTGGGTGCTTGGCAGCAAATACTGGGCGCGTACCAGTATGATAATGATGGATACCAATCATAATATACTATTTATTGCCAAAAGGCAAGGGGTTGCTGCTGTGTAGCAATGTAACCCTACGTGTGCCAGCCACATCTCTGCCAGCACCCAGATCGCCCTCGGCCTTTTCTGGGTGCTTAGCAGACAATACTTGGCAGAAAATAGTATACTACGACTGGTAGCCATCATTGTCCAACGAGGACGGTTAAAGGCAAGGGGTTGCTGCTGTGTAGCAATGTAGCCCCACGTGTGCCAGCCATATGTCTGCCAGCACCCAGATCGCCCTCGGCCTCTTCTGGGTGCTCAGCAGACAATACTTGGCAGAAAATAATATGCTATGACTGATATCCATGATTGTCCGACGAGGACGGTTACCAGTCGTAATAAACCATCTACTGCCAAAAGGCAAGGGGCTGGTGCAATGCAGCCCTACGGCTGCCAGCCCCACAGCTACCAGCATCCCGATCGCCGATGAAGGCTACCACTCATGCTGCACCGTCTACCGCCAAAAGGCAGTTATCTGCTGCTGCTGTGTAGCAATGCAGTCCCACGTCTGCCGGCACCCGGAAGACATATGGTGACGGTGAGCTGAGCTGAGCGGGCTCCATGCTTGGCGTGGTATGTTGTCTGCACAGGTAACCCAGGTAAAAAGGCGCGAATCTATTGTCTGCCGTTGCTGTGACGGCGGGGGAGGGGCCTGACGCAATGTACCCAGAACCCCCCGCGGCACTGTTTTGCATCATTCGGGCATTGCGATCTCAACCCATAATTCCAATGGGTGCCGGAGACTGCGGGAACTGTGGGATAGGTACCCATAGTGCAATGCGCCGGAAGTCGACGCTAGCCTCGGTACTGTGGACGCGGTCCGCCAACTTCATGCACTTAGAGCATTTTATGTGGGGACACACACAATCGGCTGCATACAACCGGTTTCTATAAAACTGGCTTCTATAAATCCGACCTAATTTTGTAGTGTAGACATAGCCTCACCAAGATAATATTAGGTCAGTCCAAATTGGGAGCCTGGGCCTCGATTCATCCCTGCTAATTTCTAATTGGACCTCCTTTCCCCATGCATTAGAAACCGCTATACTGCTGTTCAGAGTATGTGACCAAGAAATATGATGGCCCTCTTCAATTATGACATTTTTATGCCAGCTCCTGACAGTATTTCAGAGAGTTTGTGTATGAACTCGCCTTCACGCTGGATATCCAGTGGGTCTTCTCTATAATATATAAACACAACCGTTAACCTCAGGGTAGAGTGAAATCTAGGTCCTCCCATATGATAGCACATTGTACTATCATCTGAATCATTGGACTGGCCAGATGTTTTTTCTTTTTTTAATGAGATTTATTTTGACTTGAAGCCAAAATCAGTTGGCCTCACATCAAAGAACAATTTTCTGTTCAGAGATGTATGATAACAAAATTGTCAGGCTACAGCAGTGCAGCTTCTCAAACAGCAGATTGTCTAATGGTTGAAGAGATTATCACAAATATTCTCCACATTAAGTGACTCTATTACCTAAATTGCTTTCTTGTCCTATATAGATAGAACTTTGTCCAATGTGATGATCAACTACTGTATTTTGAAAAAATATTTTTTTTTGCTTTTTTCCCCCCAGCTTTGACTATAAGTGTAGCTGCTGAAGATGCAAAGGAACAGATTGAGCAACTGGTATCACAGGTAGTAAATTCTAATTCTGTCCCAGCAGTAATGTACTGTCTAGGTTATAAAATCTTTGGGGCAGAGACTGTGGGTAAAATTCTGACCCCTTTGAACTCAGTGAGAGCTTTGTCATTGACTTCATTGGAGCCAGGACCTAATGCTGTCTTATTTTCTCTGGGGCACCTAGCACATCTTTAGTAATACCACTTTTCTAGAGCCTCTATCTTACAGCTTTTCCCACCCAAAGTTTTCTTAGAATGACCACAGCTAGTCCTATATTGATTTTATTCATTTCAGTCCCTTTCTTAAACTGGATCTAATATATTTTGATATTTGTATTTTAAGAGTTTTATTTATTTAGCTTTATTTTATTTAACACATCCATTTTTCTAACAGAAATCTTGTAAAATTTGTTTTACAACTTAGACATAAATTTAGTATATATACAATTATAAATTGGCCTATGAAAGTCCCCAAATCTGCATTGCTGAGACCTGCAACTGTCAAATTCTTCCATTTTGTGGTACTGTTCACATATTGTGGTAGCTGCTTTCCTACTCTGTCTTCCTCTTCTGTCTTGCCAGTTGATTATGTCAGTTAAAGTCTTTCATTATCACATGTTTAGGTAGGTTTTTTTTGTACAGTAAGCAGAGTGCTTTGGCATGACAAGGAGTCACTCTATAAATAAAATTATTGTATTAAGTAATTGGAGGACAGAAATGTTTTTCCTTTCCAGTACTCATTTAAATGTAGAGTAAAAACCTTAATCTATATTTAAAATTTTATTTTTAGTAGTTAGTGTAAACAGATAGGTATATCTCCATATATTATTATATTATAATTGCTATCTCATAGAACTGGAAGGGACCCCGAAAGGTCATCGAATCCAGCCCCCTGCCTTCACTAGCAGGACCAAATACTGATTTTGCCCCAGATCCCTAAGTGGCCCCCTCAAGGATTGAACTCACAACCCTGGGTTTAACAGGCCAATGCTTAAACCACTGAGCTATCCCAGTTGACAAAGTTATCTGAGTAAATTTTGAACACCCAACACTATCAACACAGAGCTCCTCCCAGTCTTCATTTTATATGTGTGTATGTATGTATGTACGTACACCTGTTTGGTTAGTGGGGATAGGAAGTGTTAAGTTTTACTTCTTTGTTGATTTTGAATAATATGGAATAACTTGAGGAGCAAATGGGTGCCTTTCTACTAAATTATATCTGACATATTTCTATGCATGCCACTGTGCAAATAAAACTTGCATATCTAATTTTTACGTTGTGAGAGCACCACATACGTAACTCTTAAGTTCAGGTAAAGCCATCCCTGCCCCCATTTAGTTGAATAACAAAATTGCTAGGGTTTGGGTTTAAAAAACCAAAACAAACCAGAACCAAAAGCTAATTAGTCAGGAATAGACTCTGTGAGCAATATCTACCTTTTATTCTTAATCATCTGAAGAATTTGCATCCAGTAATCTCTTGGCATCATCACAGTCAAAGACCTAATTAATGTATTTATAAATCTTAATTTTTGCTGGATATAAAATTGCTACTCCAGCATTAATCTTAATAAATTCAGATTTCTGTACCACAAACTTTTGATGTACTGACATACATGCATTCTGGTATGAAAGATAAGTCATCATATTTTCATTACCATCAGTTGCTTTTTTGTTTGGCTACTTCCAATGTAACTTCTTAGTCAAACGTAGAACTAAAAGAAACAATGGAAATCTTGCTTCTGTCACTTTCCAGGGTATGCTCTTTGCTTGTCATGCTCATTATGAAGTTCTTCCCATTAAGTTAGAATTCCAAAAACTTCACTCAAATTAATTTAATCCCTATAGAAGTGCTCTCTTGAGAATTCTGTAGACTGTAATCCTCCATTTATAGAACAGAAATGGCACAGGTGACAACTGTGCCAAGCTTCACCAGGTAAAACTTGAATTACCTGGCAGTTTTGGAGGACATTCCTGTACTTAAAATGACATACTGTAAATACTGTTCTGTCAATTGATAATAAGCAACCCCTATCTGTCTGTGACCCCTGAGAGAAAATTCCTCAACTGGCTTTTCTTTTAACATTGTGGATGAGGGCTAACTCAAGGTCAGAGAAGAGGCTACAAAGACCAATATTGCTCCCATTATGGAGGGCACCTGAGGGTATGTCTCACTGTAGCTGAGAGGGGTGATTCCCAGTGCAGGTAGACAGATTTGTGCCAGCTCACCTCAAGTTAGCGTGCTTGGGGGCTAGCCTGAGCTGCTGCCAGTGCTGCAATGTCCACACTGCTATTTTTAGCGTGCTAGTTTAAGGTGAGCAAGCTCGAGTGAGTCTGTCTACTTGCACCGGAAATCATCCCTCCCAGCTGTAGTGCAGAATATCTGAGAGAGTTCGAGGATGGCTTACTGGTAGGCTGAGAGGCACACGTCCAGGATAGAAGCATTATGGATTACAAATGAAATCCAACTTCTGTTTGGTTTATGTTCATGCGCAAGGCCTGTCTTTCTCCTTGGCTTATGAAATGTGTTGGGTATGCTAGGTGTTGGACTGTGGGGATTTTGTGTGTGGTTGATTAATTTGTTATATTTATGTTGAGGCTGTGTATTTGAGTTGATCTGGGGGAATTGTTGGGTCTGCTTATTTTAGTGTATTTTTAAAAAATAGTTAAGGATGCCCAGAGAATTAGATGACTGCTCTTTTTATTATGTTTATAGATCAAACTAACAAATCAAATGCATAATGTTAGTGTTAATTTTTAATTTTAAAAACAACAACCAACTGATATCAGGTTTTGCCCTGTTTGTTTTTACAAATTATTTTGAGTCTGAGGGCTGTACGTCCAGAAAGGGTAAGTGTCTCCTCCAGATGCTCTCTGACAGCTGTGTCGGAGAGCAAGGTTATGTGTGCATCATACGTCTGCGTGGAAGGTCTGTCTTCAAAAGTCAGTGGCCTACTCTTCATGGCTATTCTGCCCTTGACTACTTTGCTGACACTGTTTCTGAGGGTGACAGTTGTGAAGGTGTGTTTTACAATGTGGATACCTGTTTTCTGGAAACTAGACTGACGCCTTGTCTTTACTACAAAATTAAGTCAAGATAAGTTAGAATCATAGAATCATAGAATATCAGGGTTGGAAGGGACCTCAGGAGGTCATCTAGTCCAACCCCCTGCTCAAAGCAGGACCAATTCCCAACTAAATCATCTCAGCCAGGGCTTTGTCAAGCCTGGCCTTAAAAACCTCCAAGGAAGGAGATTCCACCACCTCCCTAGGTAAAGCATTCCAGTGCTTCACCACCCTCCTAGTG
Organism: Emys orbicularis; assembly: GCF_028017835.1. NCBI lineage: Eukaryota > Metazoa > Chordata > Testudines > Emydidae > Emys > Emys orbicularis. The sequence continues at coordinate 321,697,582 of NC_088683.1, read as the reverse complement.
AAATAGTGTTTCCTAATATCCAACCTAGACCTCCCCCACTGCAACGTGAGACCATTGCTCCTTGTTCTGTCATCTGCCACCACTGAGAACAGCCGAGCTCCATCCTCTTTGGAACCCCCCCTCAGGTAGTTGAAAGCAGCTATCAAATCCCCCCTCATTCTTCTCTTCTGGAGACTAAACAATCCCAGTTCCCTCAGCCTCTCCTCATAAGTCATGTGCTCCAGCCCCCTAATCATTTTTGTTGCCCTCCGCTGGACTCTTTCCAATATTTCCACATCCTTCTTGTAGTGTGGGGCCCAAAACTGGACACAGTACTCCAGATGAGGCCTCACCAATGTCGCATAAAGGGGAACGATCACGTCCCTCGATCTGCTGGCAATGCCCCTACTTATACAGCCCAAAATGCCATTAGCCTTCTTGGCAACAAGAGCACACTGTTGACTCATATCCAGCTTCTCGTCCACTGTGACCCCTAGGTCCTTTTCTGCAGAACTGCTACCTAGCCATTCGGTCCCTAGTCTGTAGCAGTACATAGGATTCTTCCGTCCTAAGTGCAGGACTCTGCACTTGTCCTTGTTGAACCTCATCAGGTTTCTTTTGGCCCAATCCTCCAATTTGTCTAGGTCCCTCTGTATCTGATCCCTACCCTCCAGCGGATCTACCACGCCTCCCAGTTTAGTGTCATCTGCAAACTTGCTGAGAGTGCAGTCCACACCATCCTCCAGATCATTAATAAAGATATTAAACAAAACCGGCCCCAGGACCGACCCTTGGGGCACTCCGCTTGAAACTGGCTGCCAACTAGACATGGAGCCATTGATCACTACCCCAGTTAGGTTGACGTACTGCCACTGCAGTAATTACTGCAGTGGTTCATGACCACACTCTGCCCCCGCTGTCAGTGTTGTGTGTCCTCACCAGGAGTGCTTCCACTAACTTAACTGTGTGGAGTATTGTGGGGCACTGACAGCTGGAGCAGCCCTGCCCCAGAGTGGCTGGCTTCTGGCTGTGTAAATAACATAGTCTCTACACAGACAATGCGTTGCTCTAACTACATCAAGCTAAGTGCTATGCCTCTCGTGGAGGTGGAGTTATTAGGTTGGTGTAGTGGGCAATTTACATCAGTGGGAGCAATGTTGTAGCGTAGAAACTTACAGAATTAGATTGACGCAAGCTGCCTTAAGTTGACCTAACTCTATAGTGTAGGCCAAGCTTTGGACTACCAGCCCAGTTTGCGTCTCATTCTCTCGGACACAGCTTTCATACATGTGTGATTTCCAGGCTTGGTTACTGTAACTTATATGTGGGTATGAAAGGTGGGGTCGGATTGAGGGAGAGATCCCCAACAAATCAACAAAGAATTAGATGGAGATAATGGGAAGGAGAAGAGGGATTTATAGTCAGAGCCCGAGGTTTTTGCACGTGCAAAATAACACTAAATAAAATTTAAACCAATGTATACAAAGAATTAAAATGAAAAACTTACCCCGCAGTGATAGCTCCTGTGGCTATTGTCCCGTGAGGCTTGGCCTTGCTCCCCACTTCAGGAGTTGGTGAACTCCATACACAGGGTTGCAGTGCTGCTCAGCTTCGGTCTGGCCACCCCTCGCTTTGCAATCCCCCACCTCTCACCCTCAGAGCCTCCCATCCCCCAAGGGGCAGGACTTGACACATCTCCCTTCCCTCTGTGGATAAAACAAAATTAAAAATGATAAAGAATGTCATGGGGGGGGGGTCTAATTATAGTCAGGAATTAACAGACACAATGGTAGGGGAATTAAAAATAAGGTCACTATTTTACGATAAATAAACAGTACTTGTGTACTTAGTCCGTTCCATCTGAGCATCTCAAAACACTTTATAAACAGTTAAACCTTATTCTATCTCTGTGAAATAGATTTATCTTGATTTTACTTGTGGGGAAACTGAGGCATTGAAGAGGTGCTATCAGTGAGAAACTGTGCCAACTGGGACTTTTTTCTTTTTAGAACTTTTGTAGGAAGCCCAAGCTGCTATTAAACTTAGGGCTAGTCTACACTGGCAACACTAAAGCGTTGCTGCGGCAGCGCTTTAATGTGGCTTGTGTGGTCGCGGCAGAGCGCTCTTTAAAAAAAAAAAAAAAAAAAAAACACTTCCATGAGGGGCGCAGCTACCAGCGCTGGTGCACTGTCTAGACTGGCATGTTACAGCGCTGAAACTTGTTGCTCTCAGGCGGGTGTTTTTTCACACCCCTGAGTGAGAAAGTTGCAGCGCTGTAAATTGCCAGTGTAGACAAGCCCCTAGTCTCTATCAGCTAGCTGAGCTCAAGCACACACTCTTTCGAATCAGTCTTCAACTTATTCAGAATCAGTTGAATAAGCTCCCCAGATATTTTTAGAACTTACGTCTTGGTTTCCTCGGTGATGCTGTAATGTCACTACTCTGTTTCTAAGCATGCAGCTAAAATTCCATCACAAATGTGTATGATAACATGAAATTATGGGGATTTATTTGGGCAGCTGCAGCAGCCTTTTTGTATTTCTTTGAACTCTGTGGTGTAACTTGGATTTAGGGGTTTTCTTTAAGAATGTTGTTTATCTCAATATGCAATGTAGTTATAGCTGTGTCAGTCCCAGGATATTAGAGAGACAAGGTGAGTGAGGTAATATATTTTATTGGACCAGCTTCTGTTGGTGAGAGAGACAATTTTTCGAGCTTACATAAAACTCTTCTGCAGGTCTGGGAAAGGTACTTTCAGCATCACAGCACAAGGCAAGGTGGAACAGAGGGTTTAGTTTAAGTAGTTAGCACATATTGTAAGGGAACATTCGAGGTAAAGTGGTCTGTTAACACCTCCGCAGTCATAAGACAAAAAGAGGGGTTTAGTGGATTATAGATTTTTGTAATAACCCATAAATTCAGTGTTTCTGTTCAGTCCATGATTTTTAGCGTCTGTCAGAGTACATAAGCTCCCAGGCTCATCTTTTGAAAGTGCGGTGTAAGTTTCCTTTGAAGATGAGGACTGATATGTCAGATATAGAGTGATCGCTCTCTGAAAAGTGTTCACCAACCAGTGATGTGGTGTTTTTGTCTTATTTTCCTATGAGAGTTCATTCGAGAGCATAGTGATTGTCTGGTTTCACTCACATAGTTGTTGAGGTAGGCTCTTCACAGATCAAGACACATCAACTGGAGAAGAAGCAGGATATGAGTCAACAGTGTGTCCTTGTTGCCAAGAAGGCTAACGGCACATTGGGCTGCATTCGTAGGAGCATTGCCCGCAGATCGAGGGAAGTGATTATTCCTCTCTATTTGGCACTGGTGAGGCCACATCTGGAGCATTGCATCCAGTTTTGGGCCCCCCACTACAGAAAGGATGTGGACAAATTGGAGTCCAGCAGAGGGCAATGAAAATGATTAGGGGGCTGTGGCACATGGTTTATGAGGAGAGGCTGACGAAACTGGGGTTATTTAGTCTGCAGAAGGGGGGGGGGATTTGATAGCAGCCTTCAATTACCTGAAGGGGGGTTCCAAAGAGGATGGAACTAGGCTGTTCTCAGTGGTGACACATGACAGAACAAGGAGCAATGGTCTCAAGTTGCAGTGGGGGAGGTCTAGGTTGGATATTAGGAAAAACTATTTCACTAGGAGGGTGGTGACGCACTGGAATGGGTTACCTAGGGAGGTGGTGGAATCTCCATCCTTAGAGGTTTTTAAGGCCTGGCTTGACAAAGCCCTGGCTGGGATGATTTAGTTGGGATTGGTCCTGCTTTGAGTAGGGGGTTGGACTAGATGACCTCCTGAGGTCTCTTCCAACCCTAATCTTCTATGATTCTAACTCAAAGCGGCATTAGACCCTGCCAGAGCAACAGATTCAAAACCTGCACTCCTATCTCATCTGCTGCAATGTTCAACACACCTTTCAAGATCCATGGGTTCTACACATGCCTATCACAACATGTGGTGTACCATATCCAGTGCACTAAATGCCCCTGTTGGTATCACCAACTATGTGGGTGAAATCAGATAATCACTATACCCTCAAATTACACAGGAAAATAAGACAAAAACACCACGTCACTTGTGAGTGAACACTTTTCATGTGCCAGCAATGCCCCTCTGCCATGTACATTGGCCAAACCGGACGGTCTCTACGCAAAAGAATAAATGGACACTGTGACGCTCTGTAGCTTGGGGGAACACCCTACACCCCCGTCTTCATCTTTATAAAATGATTGTGTGGTATCCAATGCAAAGCTTGTCGTGTTGGGTGTCTTCAGAAGGCTCATAATGCACTGAGCATGGTTGTTATAGTGATGTTATAGTAATTGTTAAAAAAGGTGCTATCAGTGTAATTCCACTGATCACCTGAGGAATAAATGCCCTGTGCTAGGAGGAAGCAGGCAAACAATAGCTCATGTTAGTTCTGCTGTCCTCAACACAGAAACCCCCCAAGGAATTGAAACCTATTATATTGGTTCTGTGAGGTTAGCCTCTGCGGAACCAGATATGGAGCATGTGAAGGCTGTTCAAACTGATGGCAGGGAATATTTGGGGCAGAGGGATACAGGGGCCCAGATCTCTCTGGTTAAGCAGAGTGTGGTCCCAAAGGCCAGTATGTTGCCTGGCCAAATGGAGGAGATTTTGGGGGTGGGCGAAAGCAGATTTCTCATACCAATAGCTAAAATCCATGTGGTTTGGGAAGGTTTGGAAAGTGTTTTGACTGTGGGGGTAATGGAATACCTCCTATTCGACCTGCTCCTTGGTAATGATTTTTTCCGTGTAGCTTAGGTTAAAGTATTTGCCTGCAGCAGGAGGGAGTGTTATGCTGGGACCCCTGAGGGAAAGGGTAAGGTCTCAGGAACTGCTGAGAGAATGGGAGAGAGTCTCCTTGATTCTTCTGCAGCTGGGGGAAGCAGTGTGCTTCCAGGTGGGAGGGTGGTTGAGACCAACTCCTGCACTGCAGCCGGAGGCAACACCACATCAGGAAGGGATGGGGGTGTAATGCCTGCCAGGGAGAGAACTGTCCAGGTTGTTAGCTGCCAGCAGGTTGCAGCTGAATCAGAGATGAATCCGGCTCTAGGGAGCAGAGAGCAATGTGTCCCAGAGGAGAGTCCAGAGAAGGGGCCAGAAACCACTGAGGTGGGTGAGGATTCTTGTGACTCTGTAACACAGGGAAGCAGTGTGCTTCCAAGTGGGAGGGTGGTTGAGACCAACTCCTGCACTGCAGCAGGAGGCAACACCACATCAGGAAAGGATGGGGATGTAATGCCTGCCAGGGAGAGAATTGTTCAGGTTGTTAGCTGCCAGCAGGTCGCAGTTGAACCAGAGGCAAAACCGGCTCTAGGGAGCTGTCAGGGTTCCCCCCCACACTCTGAACTCTGGGGTGTAGATGTGGAGACCTGCATGAAAGACCCCCTAAGCTTATATTCTACCAGCTTAGGTTAAAACTTCCCCAAGGCACAAATTCCTTTCCTTTCCTTGTCCTTGGACGGTATTGCTACCACCACCAAGTGATTTACACAAAAATTCAGGGAAGGGTTACTTGGAATCCCTATCCCCCCCAAGCCCCTTCACCCCCTTTCCTGGGGAGGCTTGAGAATAATATACCAACCAATTGCCTTAGCAATGTAAGCACAGACCAGACTCTTTGTCTTCAGGACACTGAAATCAATCAGGTTCTTAAAAGAAGAACTTTATTTATAAAGAAAAAGTAAAAGAATCACACTTGCAAAATCAGGATGGAAGGTAACTTTACAGGGTAATAAGATTTAAAACACAGAGGATTCCCCCCTGGGCTCAGCTTCACAGTACAAAAACAGGAATAAAACTACCTCTGTAGCATAGAAAAATTTACAAGTCAAAACAAAAGATAACCTAACACATTTCCTTGCCCTATTTACAATTTCTGTGATTTTTAGATCTATTATTCCAGGTATATTTTCAGGACATGTTGCACCTGCTTGGTCTCTCCCTCCATCTGGAGAGGGAACAACAAAGAGAGAGCCCAAACAAAACCTTCCCCCCCCAGATTTGAAAGCATCTTCTTTTCTCATTGGTCCTTTTGGTCAGGTGCCAACTAGGTTATTTGAACTACTTAATCCCTTACAGGTAAGGCGATTCAGTATAGCTGCCAAGGAGGGATTTTATGCTATCCTTCTCTCTATATTTATGACAGGAGCATAGAGAAATGTGTCCCAGAGGAGAGCCCAGAAAAGGGGCAGGGGATCTCAGAAACCACTGAGGTGGGTGAGGATTCCTGTGACTCTGTAACACAGGGAAGCAGGGTGCTTCCAAGTATGGGAGGGGCTGAGACTAGCTCCTTTCCAGCAGAAGGCAACATGCCCTCAGGCGCAGGGGCAGGAGAGGTGTTGTCAGTGATTAAAGAAACTGTCCCAGTTGTTAGCTGGCAAAGTTCTGCAGCTGAAGGAGGGGGCTCAGAGAAGGAAACTGGGGAAGGAATAGTGGGGGTACAGGAATGTCTCCTCACTAGTCACTTGGGGCAGGATACCCAGGACACAAGCAGGATGGCTGGGTCAGCATCTGTGCACCCAGGCACTCAGCTTGTGACCCACGTTTTGAGAAGGAACTGTGTAACTGACCTCCTGGAGGGGAGCAGTCACACAGCTGACTTCTCTGGGACAGAGAAAGGGTTGATGGAGGGTACCTCAATCCAGGTCCCAATTTTTCAGGGTGCTATTCCAGATAAGTTTTTGGAAAGTAACTGTCTCTCTTTACATCAAGATGCAGCTCCAATGCCTGTAACAGCAGAGGAGTTGAGACCAGGAAATTGCCAGGTGGTAGTCTGCCAGAATACAAACGACCCAACTCACAGAGGGGGGTGGGTGCTTTCCCCCAGAGAGCGCAGTTATGGGAAAGCTGCTGGGAAAGGATGAATCTGATCAAAGGGTAAATACACCTAGCTCAGAGAGCACAGATCACAGCCCTCTAGGGGGCAGGGAAGGACTCAGTGCTGGGAGGGGGAAACGCAGGGTAACCCCAAAAGGGGAGTTGGATATCCTACATATGTACAGTCCTGGGCTTGGGAGACCGCTCCCCAAAGGGCCAGCCAATGTGCAGGATCCTTCTGGACCCTTATCTTGCCAGACCCTGTGTCATAACTATAAAGGGAAGGGTGACAGCTCTCCTGTGTACAGTGCTATGGAATCCCTCCTAGCCAGAGACTCCAAATCCTTTTACCTGTAAAGGGTTAAGAAGCTCGGGTAACCTGGCTGACACCTGACCCCAAGGACCAATAAGGGGACAAGATACTTTCAAATCTTGAGGGGGGAAAGGCTTTTGTGTGTGTCCTTTGTTTAAGGGGTTGTTCGCTCTTGGGACTGAGAGGGACCAGACATCAATCCAGGTTCTCCCCATCTTTCTAAACAAGTCTCTCTTATTTCAAAATGGTAAGTAAAAGCCAGGCAAGGCGTCTTAGATTTACTTTGTTTTTCTCAGCTTGTAAATGTACCTTTTACCAGAGTGTTTATTTTTGTTTGCTGTACTTTGAACCTAAAACAGAAGAGGGGGGTCCTCTGAGCTCTTTAAGTTTGATTACCCTGTAAAGTTATTTTCCATACTGATTTTACAGAGATGATTTTTACCTTTTTCTTTAATTAAAAGCCTTTTTTTAAAGAACCTGATTGATTTCTCCTTCTTTTAAGATCCAAAGGGGGTTTGGATCTGTATTCACCAGGAGTTGGTGAAAGGAAAGAGGGGGGAAGGGTCAATTTCTCCTTGTTTTAAGATCTAAAAGGGGTTTGGATCTGTATTCACCAGGAGTTGGTGAAAGGAAGGAGGGGGGAAGGGTCAATTTCTCCTTATTTAAGATCCAAGGAGTTTGGATCTGTATTCACCAGGGAATTGGTGAAGGTCCCTCAAGGCTACCCAGGAAAGGGAATTAGCTTTGGGATGGTGGCAGCGGACCAGAACTAAGCTGGTAGTTAAGCTTAGAAGTCTTCATGCAGGCCCCTACATTTGTACCCTAAAGTTCAAAGTAGGGATACAGCCTTGACATAGTGGCACAGCGGTGGGATCGTTTTAAACCCAAAAGCCAGTAAGAGATTTTTTTTTCCTTCTAGCTGCTTGGAGAGCAGAGCTGAAGGTAGATGCATATCTTATCTCTCCTTGCCTGAAGGCAGAGGTGTTAAGTTTTTTTAACAAGGTCCTTTGTTAAGAGAACGGTTCAATAAGTGAGCAAACTTTGATCTGGTAAAGGTAATTTACAATCTGAATTGTTTTTTTTTTCTTTTTACATCCTTGGAAGTAGCTAGTTAGAAAGTCTCTGTTAACTCAGCAGCACTCAGCAGGAGCCTGAGCTAAATACATCCCAGTTTCAGTCAACTGCAGAGGGTGTGACCCAGCACAAGAAAACAGGAAAATGACTACCAAAGAAGCAGCTAACAAAATAGAACTGGCCAAACTAGAAGCAGAAGAAAATGAAAGAAAACATCAAAGACTGCTTCAAATTAAAAAACTTGAAGAGGAGGCCCACAAGAGAGAGATGGAGCTGGAAAAAGCCAAAGAAAAAGCCAAAGAGGAGGCCCACAAGAGAGAGATGGAGCTGGAAAAAGCCAAACATGACAGAGAAGAGAAAGCCAAACAGGAGGCCCATGAAAGAGAAGAGAAAGCCAAACAGGAGGCCCATAAAAGAGAGATGAAGCTGAAAGAAAAAGAGATGGAACTGGAAGCAGCAAGGACTAGGCAGGGTGCATCAGACCATCCTAACAACTCCTCTCCAGGTACCACTTCCCATCCCAGGAAATTCCCCACCTACAAGGCAGGCGATGATACTGAGGCCTTCTTAGAAAATTTTGAAAGGGCCTGCCTTGGATACGACATCCCTCCAACCCAGTACATGGTAGAGCTGAGGCCGCAGCTCAGTGGACCCTTAGCAGAAGTGGCGGCTGAAATGCCTAAGGAACACATGAACAGTTATGAACTTTTTAAAAACAAGGCCAGACTCAGAATGGGGCTAACACCCGAGCATGCCCGTCGGCGGTTCAGAGCCCTAAGGTGGAAACCTGATGTGTCATTTACCCGATATGCCTACCACATTGAGAAAAATTGGGATGCCTGGATATCAGGAGCAAATGTTAAATCTACGGAAGAGTTGCCCTTCCTATTGCAAATGGAGCAGTTTTTAGAGGGTGTTCCTGAGGAAATAGAAAGGTACATCCTAGATGGGAAGCCCAAAACTGTAACCGAGGCGGGGGAGATTGGAGCCAAATGGGTGGAGGTGACAGAAAAGAAAAAAGCTAGTAGCAGTTGGAGCGAATATCAGAAGGGGCAAGCCGAAACAAAACCTTATCACCGGGGACAACCCAAGGCCCCACCCACATCCCAAGGGAAACCCCAGACGCCTTCTCACCCCACCACACCAGTCTCCATCAACCAACATCGCCCCGGTGATACCTTAGCAGGGCGATGTTTTAAATGTAATGAACTGGGGCATATAAAGGCTCACTGCCCCAAGAACCCCAACCGATTACAGTTCATTACACCCCAATCACACCAAAGAACCCCAGACCCAGATGCCTCTCTCATACCCTCGGAGCGAAGGGAAACCTTGAGAGTGGGCGGAAAGAAGGTTATCGCTTGGAGGGACACTGGGGCACAAGTGTCAACTATCCACCAATCCCTAGTGGACCCCAAACTCATCAACCCTGAGGCTACAGTGACAATTCAACCCTTCGTGTCACAGTCTGTAACCTTGCCTACAGCCCAGTTGCATGTCCAGTACAAGGGCTGGTCAGGAATGTGGACTTTTGCAGTCTATGACAATTATCCCATTCCCATGCTGCTGGGGGAAGACTTGGCCAACCATGTGAAGCTAGCCAAGAGGGTGGGAATAGTCACCCGCAGCCAGGCTAAGCAAGCTTTCACCCCCATCCCTGTTCCTGAGCCGTCCACCAGGGCCCCGTCTGTGTTACTGGAGACCCAAACACAGGTGGTGGAACCGGATCCCCTGCCAACGACTGCAACAGCCGTAGTGGATCCAATCCCAGAGACCCAGCCAAAGCCAGTCCCAGAACCGGAACTGGCAACGCAACCAGCACCAGAACCATTGCCAGCACTGAGTCCAGCGCTTGCAACCCCGTCTACAACTCCAATGCCAGAGGGCACCAGCGAGCCTAAACTGGCGGAAGCAGCAGATAACCCTACCCAAGAGGCTCAGCCAGAGCCTGAAATACCACATAGTGCACCAGCGGACAGCGGTTCACAGTCAATGAAAAAAGCCCCAGCACCTGCATCGCTTCCAGAGGGACCAAGCCCCAGTCCACAGTCCAAGGAGGAACTGATGTCTCCAGCATCAAGGGAACAGTTCCAGGCCGAGCAGGAAGCAGATAACAGCCTTCAAAAAGCTTGGGCGGCGGCACGGAGCACCCCACCGCCTCTCAGCTCTTCTAACCGATCCCGGTTTGTTGTAGAAAAAGGACTTTTATACAAGGAGACTCTTTCTGGTGGGCACCAGGAAGACTGGCATCCTCAAAGACAGTTGGTAGTTTCCACTAAGTATCGGGTAAAGCTCTTGAGCTTAGCCCATGATCATCCCAGTGGCCATTCTGGGGTGAACAGAACCAAAGACCGGTTGGGGAAGTCCTTCCACTGGGAGGGAATGGGCAAGGACGTTGCTAATTATGTCCGGTCTTGTGAGGTGTGCCAACGAGTGGGAAAGCCCCAAGACCAGGTTAAAGCCCCTCTCCAGCCACTACCCATAATTGAGGTCCCATTTCAGCGAGTAGCTGTGGATATTCTGGGTCCTTTCCCAAAGAAGACACCCAGAGGAAAGCAGTACGTACTGACTTTCATGGATTTTGCTACCCGATGGCCGGAAGCTGTACCCTTAAGCAACACCAAGGCTAAAAGTGTGTGCCAGGCATTAGCAGACATTTTTGCCAGGGTAGGTTGGCCCTCCGACATCCTTACAGATTCGGGAACTAATTTCCTGGCAGGGAACATGAAAAACCTGTGGGAAGCTCATGGGGTGAATCACTTGGTTGCCACCCCTCATCACCATCAAACCAATGGTCTGGTGGAGAGGTTTAATGGAACTTTGGGGGCCATGATACGTAAATTCGTAAATGAACACTCCAATAATTGGGACCTAGTGTTGCAGCAGTTGCTTTTTGCCTACAGGGCTGTACCACATCCCAGTTTAGGGTTTTCACCATTTGAACTTGTGTATGGCCGCGAGGTTAAGGGGCCATTACAGTTGGTGAAGCAGCAATGGGAGGGGTTTACGCCTTCTCCAGGAACTAACATTCTAGACTTTGTAAGCAACCTACAAAACACCCTCCGACACTCTTTAGCCCTTGCTAAAGAAAACCTAAAGGATGCTCAGGAAGAGCAAAAGGCCTGGTATGATAAACATTCCAGAGAACGGTCCTTCAAAGTAGAAGACCAAGTCATGGTCTTAAAGGCGCTCCAGGCCCATAAAATGGAAGTGTCGTGGGAAGGACCATTCACGGTCCAGGAGCGCCTAGGAGCTGTTAACTATCTCATAGCCTCCCCCACCTCCAACATAAAGCCTAAGGTATACCATGTTAATTCTCTTAAGCCCTTTTATTCTAGAGAATTAAACGTTTGCCAGTTTACAGCCCAGGAAACTGATGACGCGGAGTGGCCTGCAGGTGTCTACTATGAAGGAAAAAGGAATGGTGGCGTGGAAGAGGTGAACCTCTCCACGACCCTGGGACGTCTGCAGCGACAGCAGATAAAGGAGCTGTGCACAAGCTGTGCACCGATTTTCTCAGCCACTCCGGGACGGATCGAACGGGCATACCACTCCATTGACACAGGTAATGCTCACCCAATTAGAACCCCACCCTACCGGGAGTCACCTCATGCCCAAGCGGCTATACAAAGGGAGATCCAGGACATGCTACAGATGGGTATAATCCGCCCCTCTAGCAGTGCATGGGCATCTCCAGTGGTTCTAGTTCCCAAACCAGATGGGGAAATACGCTTTTGCGTGGACTACCGTAAGCTAAATGCTGTAACTCGTCCTGACAACTATCCAATGCCACGCACAGATGAGCTATTGGAGAAATTGGGACATGCCCAATTCATCTCTACTTTAGACTTAACCAAGGGGTACTGGCAAGTACCACTAGATGAACCCGCTAAGGAAAGGTCCGCCTTCGTCACCCAGGCAGGGGTGTATGAATTCAATGTATTCCCTTTCGGGTTGCAAAATGCACCCGCCACCTTCCAAAGACTTGTAGATGGTCTCTTAGCGGGATTGGCAGAATCTGCCGTTGCCTATCTCGATGATGTGGCCATTTTTTCTGATTCATGGACAGAACACCTGAAGCACCTGAAAAAAGTCTTCGAGCGCATCCGGCAGGCAGGACTAACTGTTAAGGCTAAAAAGTGTCAAATAGGCCAAAACAGAGTGGCGTACCTGGGGCACCAGGTGGGTCAAGGAACTATAAATCCCCTACAGGCCAAAGTGGATGCTATCCAAAAGTGGCCGGTTCCAAAGTCAAAGAAACAGGTCCAATCCTTCTTAGGCTTGGCCGGATATTATAGGCGATTTGTACCACATTACAGCCAAATCGCCGCCCCGCTGACAGACCTAACCAGAAAGAAACAGCCAAATGCAGTTCAGTGGACTGATAAGTGTCAAAAGGCCTTTAACCAGCTTAAGGCAACACTCATGTCTGACCCTGTGCTAAGGGCCCCAGACTTTGACAAACCGTTCCTAGTAACCACAGATGCTTCCGAGCGAGGCGTGGGAGCAGTTTTAATGCAGGAAGGACCGGATCAAGAATTCCATCCTGTCGTGTTTCTCAGCAAGAAACTGTCTGAGAGGGAAAGCCACTGGTCAATCAGCGAAAAGGAATGCTACGCCATTGTGTACGTGCTGGAAAAGTTACGCCCATATGTTTGGGGACGGCGTTTCCAACTACAAACAGACCATGCTGCGCTACAGTGGCTTCATACCGCCAAGGGAAATAACAAAAAACTTCTTCGGTGGAGTTTAGCTCTCCAAGATTTTGATTTTGAAATACAACACATTTCGGGAGCTTCTAACAAAGTGGCTGATGCACTCTCCCGGGAAAGTTTCCCAGAGTTAACTGGTTAACAATTGTTCTTGGAATGAAACATATTGTTAGTTTTTATATAATCAGTAGTATGTCTAAAGGTACATGTGTCTTATTAACTCTGTTTTCTCCTAGAGCTCCAGGAAAGAAATCACAGCCAGTGTGGAACCGGACGTCCAACACTATCTGTGATTTGGGGGGCGTGTCATAACTATAAAGGGAAGGGTGACAGCTCTCCTGTGTACAGTGCTATGGAATCCCTCCTAGCCAGAGACTCCAAATCCTTTTACCTGTAAAGGGTTAAGAAGCTCGGGTAACCTGGCTGACACCTGACCCCAAGGACCAATAAGGGGACAAGATACTTTCAAATCTTGGGGGGGGAAAGGCTTTTGTGTGTGTCCTTTGTTTAAGGGGTTGTTCGCTCTTGGGACTGAGAGGGACCAGACATCAATCCAGGTTCTCCCCATCTTTCTAAACAAGTCTCTCTTATTTCAAAATTGTAAGTAAAAGCCAGGCAAGGCGTCTTAGATTTACTTTGTTTTTCTCAGCTTGTAAATGTACCTTTTACCAGAGTGTTTATTTTTGTTTGCTGTACTTTGAATCTAAAACAGAAGAGGGGGGTCCTCTGAGCTCTTTAAGTTTGATTACCCTGTAAAGTTATTTTCCATACTGATTTTACAGAGATGATTTTTACCTTTTTCTTTAATTAAAAGCCTTTTTTTTAAGAACCTGATTGATTTCTCCTTCTTTTAAGATCCAAAGGGGGTTTGGATCTGTATTCACCAGGAGTTGGTGAAAGGAAAGAGGGGGGAAGGGTCAATTTCTCCTTGTTTTAAGATCTAAAAGGGGTTTGGATCTGTATTCACCAGGAGTTGGTGAAAGGAAGGAGGGGGGAAGGGTCAATTTCTCCTTATTTAAGATCCAAGGAGTTTGGATCTGTATTCACCAGGGAATTGGTGAAGGTCTCTCAAGGCTACCCAGGAAAGGGAATTAGCTTTGGGATGGTGGCAGCGGACCAGAACTAAGCTGGTAGTTAAGCTTAGAAGTCTTCATGCAGGCCCCTACATTTGTACCCTAAAGTTCAAAGTAGGGATACAGCCTTGACACCCTGAGATATCAAAATGCCAGAAACATGATTGAATTAAGAGCCCACACAAAGGGAAGCACTGGAGGGAAAGAGAAGCCAGTGACTGATTACATGGGAGAGAGTCAAAGGACACCATGGGTAATGAACAAACTAACCTCAAACTACACTAACTGATGTTAAGTTTTGGGGATAAGAATTTTGACATGGATGTTAAACCTTATGATAATGCTACTTTTCAATTAATACCTGTAAACAGGTTTAAAGCTTATCACAGCAGAGAAACCATAAAAAAACCAAAAACCCTGGTTTGCTGTGTGTGAATGGGGAAACTGAGGCACGCTGCCTCATGGCCTTAATGGCTGGATGCCAAGAGAACTATAACAAACTGTCTTTGAGATAGTCAGCGACTAACCCTCTTGCAGCAAACTAAGAGGGGAGGTGTGATGCTCTGTACCTCGGGGGAACACCCCCATGTTCATCTTTATAAAATGATTGTGTGGTATGCAATGCAAAGTTTGTCATGTTGGGTGTCTTCAGAAGGCTCATAATGCACTGAGCATGGTTGTTATAGTAATTGTTACAGTAATGTTATAGTAAGGTTATAGGTTATAATTTCATGTATATAGTTATGAGGCTGAAAATGTATCCTCATGTCTTAAAGCAAGCCCATGCAAAAACTCGCCAAGAGCAGAGAGGCAGTTCACACCTTGTCAGGGCATGGATGGGACAAACCCAGCCCAGCCTCACAGGAACAATGGACACTGACTTAGGCAGCAACAAAAGAATCTGTTAGACCCTCAAGGGAGTCACCCCCTTCCTTTTGGCAGTTTGGGACTCTGATGAGGTAATGCTCACCTGACTCTGAAGCAGGGGGGAGGGGGCAAAGCCAAGAGGAAAGAAAGGACATGATAAAAGGGAGAGACATTTTGCCATGCTCTCTCTCTACCACCTACATCTACAGACACCACCGCCACCAAGCGACTGAAGCGCTGATCAAAGGGGAGAGCCTGACTGAAAAGTAACCAGCCAGCCTGTGGTGAGAAACACCTAAGATTGTAAGGACATTGAAAGTGTTAAGATCAGCTTAGAATGCCTTTTGCTTTTATTTCATTGACCAAATCTGACTTGTTATGCTTTGACTTATAATCACTTAAGATCTGTCTTTATAGTTAATAAATTTGTTTGTTTATTCTACCTGAAGCAGTGCGTTTGGTTTGAAGTGTGTCAGAGGCTCCCCTTGGAATAACAAGCCTGGTACATATCAATTTCTTTGTTAAATTGACTAACTTATATAAGTTTGCAGCATCCAGTGGGCATAACTGGACACTGCAAGACGGAGGTTCCTAGGGTTGTTTCTGGGACCAGAGATATTGGCTAGTATCATTCGCTTGCAAGTAGCTGGGAGCAGCTTACATGCCAGAGGCTGTGCATGAACAGCCTAGGAGTGGGGGTTCTCACAGCAGAGCAGGGTAAGGCTGGCTCCCAGAGCCAAGGATTGGAGAGGCCTAGCAGATCACTGGTCCAGATAACACCAGAGGGGAACATCACAGACACAATTCTTGATGTCTGATTTGTAACATTCAAAAACCAGTAGGAGAGCACTTCAATCTCCCTGGACACTGCATAACAGACTTAAAAGTCGCCATTCTTCAACAAAAAAACCTTCAAAAACAGACTTCAACAAGAAACTGCAGAACTGGAATTAATTTGCAAACTTGACACCATCAAATTAAGCCTGAATAAAGACTGGGAGTGGCTGGGTCACTACAAAAAATAATTTCCCCTCTGTTGATATTCACCCCTTCTTGTCAACTGTTGGGAATGGGCCACTTCCACCCTAATTGAATTGGCCTCGTTAGCATTGACCCCCGACTTGGTAAGGCAACTCCTATCTTGTCATGTGCTGTATATTTATACCTGCTTACTATATTTTCCACTCCATGCACCTGATGAAGTGGATTATATCCCATGAAAGTTTATGCCCAAATAAATTTGTTACCCTCTAACGTGCCACAAGGACTCCTCATTGTTTTTTCACAGAGTGATCACTATATCTGACCTATCAGTCCTCATCCTCAAAGGAAATTTACACAACGCTTTCAAAAGACGAGCCTGGGAGCTTAAATTCATTACTCTGATAGACCCTAAAAATCATTCACTGAACAGAGACACTTAATTTATGGGTTATTACAACAATCTGTAATCCACTAAACCCCTCTTTTTGTCCTATGACTGCAGAGGTGTTAACGGACCACTTTACCTTGAATGTTCCCTTACAATATGTGCTAACTATTTAAGCTAAACCCTCTGTTCCACCTTGCGTTATGCTGTGATGCTGGAAGTACCTTTCCCAGACCTGAAAAAGGGCTCTGTGGCTTGAAAGCCTCTCTCTCTCACCAACAGAAATTGGTCCAATAAAAGGTATTACCTCATCCACCTTGTTTATCTCAATAGACATGTGGTAGCTGATCACATACGAATGAGGTGTTCCTGAATTTGCTATGATTTTTTTCTGTATTTTGTACCTTTTTATATGTTTAGTCACAATTGGTATCCATGAAGGACATTAAAAAAAAAAAGTTAAATGCTTACAGTAATAACAAATTCCTTTATAATTAGATTTGTAAGAAATAAGCATTATATAATGCTTTTCAGTAATTCTTTAAATATGCAAATACCTTGCTTCAGTCATTGTATGACCATGTAGAAAATGTCCTTATTATATTAAATAGCTGTCCCTGAGGGTTGAAAGACTTTTCGTTAGGTTTTTTTATCCTAGAGTGTGTTAAAACATGCTAAGAATTCAGATAGAACCTGATGAACACTTCATTATTTAGATATCTGTATGCAAACATTAGGATTTTTGTCGGCATCCTCATGGTTTTTTCTTTTCTTAAAACAGGAGTCTGAAAAAAGTGGAAAATCAAATAAAATAAACATAGGTAAGTAAACAAATTCTTCTTAGTCAAAGCTATAGTAGTCCCATATTGAAACGTATATTTCCTCATGTTCTGTCAGTGATCGTGTGTAATGCTTATTTTCTGTTTACTTATAGCTGCTTTACTAGTAATGTTAAAGTACAGTTATGCTTAGATTAGTCACCATGTAAAATGGCACCTTCTTACTCAGCAGTATTGTTAGTTAACTGCTAATTCCAGAATCTTTTGGTGATGATACATGAGCTAGCAATAAACCAGCTAGCCATTTGCAGAGCTGATAGTTAGAAAAATCCATCTTCTTTATAAACGGAGTACCTGTGATATGAAAGTAATTGAGACAATAAGCTTAGTACCTCCCAGTGATTTTTTTTTTTTATCAAGTTGCTTCTTAAAATGTAACTGAATTGTAAGGACTTAATTGTGAGACTACAAGGCACCACTCTAAAGGTCTAATAGTATAATGGAGTTGTAAAAACGTAGAGAAATGTATGTTAAGCACATGTGGAAACACTAGTAAAATGCTAAGTAGCAGAACAAATACCTTTACTGGACATGCTATGTGAGGCTAACTTTAATAAATTAAGGCGACTAGTTAGGGAAGTGGATTGGACTAACATATTTATGGATCTAAAGGCGGAAGGCGCCTGGGATTATTTCAAGTTGAAGTTGCAGGAGCTGTCGGAGGCCTGTATCCCGAGAAAGGGAAAACGGTTCGTAGGCAGGAGATTTAGACCGAGCTGGATGAGCGAGCATCTGAGACGGGTGATTAAGAAAAAACAGAAAGCGTACAAAGAGTGGAAGAGGGGAGGGATCAGCAAAGAAACCTACTTTATTGAGGTCAGAGCATGTAGAGATGGAGTGAGAAAGGCCAAAAGCCGTGTAGAGTTGGACCTTGCGAGGGGAATTAAAACCAATAGTAAGAGGTTTTATAGCCATATAAATAGGAAGAAAACAAAGAAAGAAGAAGTGGGACCGCTTAAGACTGTAGATGGAGAGGAGATTAAGGATAATCTAGGCATGGCACAATATCTAAACGAATATTTTGCATCGGTCTTTAATGAGGCTAATGAAGGATTTAGGAATAGTGGCAGCGTGACGGATGGGAATAAAGGAGGGGGGGTTGACATTACCGTATCCGAGGTAGAAGCCAAACTCGAACAGCTTAACGGGACTAAATCGGGCGGACCGGATGATCTTCATCCGAGAATATTAAAGGAACTGGCGCGAGAAATTGCAAGCCCGTTAGCGATAATTTTTAATGAATCTGTAAACTCGGGGGTGGTACCGTTGGACTGGAGAATAGCTAATGTGGTTCCTATTTTCAAGAAGGGGAAAAAAAGTGACCCGGGTAACTACAGGCCTGTTAGTTTAACATCTGTAATATGCAAGGTCTTGGAAAAATTTTTGAAGGAGAAAGTAGTTAAGGACCTTGAGGTCAATGGCAATTGGGACAAATTACAACACGGTTTTACGAAAGGTAGATCGTGCCAAACCAACCTGATCTCCTTCTTTGAGAAAGTAACAGATTTTTTAGATAAAGGAAATGCGGTGGATCTAATATACCTCGATTTCAGTAAAGCATTTGATACGGTACCGCATGAGGAATTATTGGTTAAATTGGAAAAGCTGGGGATCGATATGAAAATCCAGAGGTGGATAAAGAACTGGTTAAAGGGGAGACTGCAGCGGGTCGTACTGAAAGGTGAACTGTCAGGTTGGAGGGAGGTTACCAGTGGAGTTCCTCAAGGTTCGGTTTTGGGTCCGATTTTATTTAATCTATTTGTTACTGACCTCGGAACCGAATGTAGGAGTGGGCTGATAAAGTTTGCGGATGATACAAAGTTGGGAGGTATTGCCAATTCGGAGAAGGATCGGGATATCCTGCAGGGAGATTTGGATGACCTTGTAAACTGGAGTAATAGTAATAGGATGAAATTTAATAGTGAGAAGTGTAAGGTTATGCATTTAGGGATGACTAACAAGAATTTTAGTTATAAACTTGGGACGCATCGGTTGGAAGTAACGGAAGAGGAGAAGGACCTCGGAGTCCTGGTTGATTGCAGGATGACTGAGTCGGCAATGTGACGTGGCCGTGAAAAAAGCTAATGCGGTCCTGGGATGCATTAGGCGAGGTATTTCTAGTAGGGATAAGGAGGTGCTGGTTCCGTTATACAAGGCACTGGTGAGACCTCATTTGGAGTACTGTGTGCAGTTCTGGTCTCCCATGTTTAAAAAGGATGAATACAAACTGGAACGGGTACAGAGAAGGGCCACTAGGATGATCCGAGGAATGGAAAACCTGTCGTATGAAAGGAGACTCGAGGAGCTCGGTTTGTTTACCTTAACCAAAAGAAGGCTGAGGGGGGATATGATTGCTCTCTTTAAATATATCAGAGGGATAAATACCAGGGAGGGAGAGGAATTATTTCAGCTCAGTACTAATGTGGACACGAGAACAAATGGATATAAACTGGCCGTCGGGAAGTTTAGGCTTGAAATTAGACGAAGGTTTCTAACCATCAGAGGGGTGAAGTTCTGGAACAGCCTTCCGAGGGAAACAGTGGGGGCGAAAGACCTCTCTGGCTTTAAGGTTAAGCTTGATAAGTTTATGGAGGGGATGGTTTGATGGGATAACGTAATTTTAGTCAATAGGTCAATAACGTGCCATCGCTGGTAATTAGTAACAATGGTCAATGATGGGATATTAAAAGTTACTACAGAGAACTTTTTCCGGAGGGTCTGGCTGGAGAATCTTGCCCGCATGCTCGGGGTTCAGCTGATCGCCATATTTGGGGTCGGGAAGGAATTTTCCTCCAGGGTAGATTGGCAGAGGCCCTGGAGGTTTTTCGCCCTTCTCCGCAGCATGGGGCAGGGGTCGTTTGCTGGAGGATTCTCTACGACTTGAAGTCTTTAAATCATCATTTGGGGACTTCAACAGCTGAGTCAAGGGAGAGAATTATTCCAGGAGTGGGTGGGTCAGCTTTTGTGGCCTGCATCATGCGGGAGGTCAGACTAGATGATCATAATGGTCCCTTCTGACCTTAAAGTCTATGAGTCTATGAGGCAGACTATGGAGTTAACTTTTCATGTACCCATTCAAAAGAATATTGAAAATGTTCAGGCCATCTTCAAATATGGAGAAACTCTGTACCTGAAAAGTGCATAAAACGTAATAAAAACAAACATCCTTCTGTAACGGAGAAACTTTTCATAGTGAAAATAGTAAACAAAGATTCATTATTTACATTTTTGATTGTGAACCGGTGTATTCTCATACAGACTGTCACACTGGCCTGTAGGCTATTGTAGAAGGAGCAAAGAAAGGCTTAACCATGATAGTGAATCTGTAATGGGGTGGCACCCACCTCTCACAAGCGCCCCCGGTCGAGTGTGTGCGTGCCTGCAGTTTCTCAATTTCTAGGCTCACAGTGACCCCTGTCAGTTGCTGCGCTTGTCAGGTGGGTCTTTGGTGACTCAGCCCTCCCACTAAGTCACACACACAATCTGTTTGCAAACAAACAAACTCCTTCTAGGGTATAAGTCCAAAAAGTCCTACAGCCTCACCGGGCTCAGTCCTTTAACAATCCGACTGGTCCCGTCATGGTACCCCTGTGTTGGCAATGTCTCTTTAGCTCTCCCCGGGCTCTGGTCCTCAGTCTGACCAACAGGTCCTATCTCAATACCCTCGTTGGTCAGTTTATGTGTGAAGGTTCCTGCTCTGGGATGTAACAGACCCCCCAGGGCTTCATCCCTGGAGGCTCTTCACCTGCCCTTTAGTTCTGTGACCCCAGCTCTCCAGCTGGGTCAGTCTCAGTTCAGCCCCCTTCCAGGGGGGCCGTAACAGGTCCACGTACAGTCCCTTCCCTGGGCCTGTCTAAACTCTCTTCTCTCAGGGCAAAGCCACTTCCCCAATGGCTATTTGGAGTGGGGGGAGGGACCCAGGCACACCCACTACTCCAGGTCCCAGCCCTCTAAGTAGCAGCCACATGCCATGTCCCTTTAACTAATTACATTTCCCTGGGCCACTTCCCCGTAGCCCATCTTAATTGAGTCTTGGTAGCCACCCAGAAACTATACCCTCGCTTTCCCGCTCCCTGCCAGCAACTACCTGCCTTAGCCCCTGCAGCCAGCCAGGAGCACCTCTAGCTCCCCCCGGTCCCTGCAAGCAGACTGATCTATCCAGCCCTTTCAGCTCCTTTTTATATGAGCCTTCTGGGGCCTGACTGGCTGGTCCCTGCAACCCCTCTCGTTGGCTGTGTCCCACACAGCCGCTGTGGGCAGCTTGGAGATGTCTATATTGCTCTTTCCTGGGGTGGGGGTGATACAGGGCCACAAGGCCTCCAGGCCTCCTATCACAGAATCCTTTTAGGAACACTTCCTATTGGTGGTTCACTATTGGAAAATAATTTGTGAATTAACATATAGTATGTTTTAATATTTCCAGTAACTTCCATTTTATGTACTACCCTTAAGATCAGTGATTTGCATGGTATTAAAATGCGGTGAAGTGTTCTTTATAGTATGCTATCTTTAATAAATGCACTATTTGGTATTCATATCTTTTTTTATGGCCAGGATATTTGAGCGTGTGAAAAGTGGGGGGTAAATTTTGAGGTGTATGGGGAGTAGCTGGTACTTCAAGTTAGATATAAGCTCAAAGCACAAAATTTAGATAATCTTTGAGTCCTCCTTTATTCTCCTAATGTTTGTGGATGTTAAGAGCTAGAGTTTTTTGTTTGATTGAATCTCATCAAATTACAGCATATTTGTGGCCTCAAATAAGAGGCTCTCATGGGCTGGAGTTCTTTACAGTCTGTTATGAAGGTGATGCTGGGTGTCGCCTTCAGGTTGGTGTCCTTAGTGTCTTGAAGCAGTGCTCAGTCACCAAGTTCTTGGGAAGCTGCTGAAAAAGAACTGGTATCGTTCTCATGCCAAACCTATTATTGCTGTAAATACAAAGGTATGAAACAAAACTTGCTCTTACTGCTTTTGCTCATTGATTTGCTATGGCATAACAGAAGACCAAAGCCAAATATTTATGACACACATTCTTGGATTCTGAGTCTAGGAAAATGGATTTTAAGAAAATTAATAGTGCCTGTAATCCTTCCGCCAATGGTGTCAGGAGCAACAAGGACTGGTCTTTCTTACTAGGGGGTTCTCTACAGTTGGCTTAACTATGGCTTGAGCCCCCACCCAGTGACCTGGGAACCATGCTGGGCATCTTTGATTGGCAGATCTGTACCTGCTTGCAAGCACATTCAAGAGAGGTTTAAAGAAAGGAACTCTATTGGGGGAAAGAAAGGAAAAGGTCAGGGTGAACTGGGACAAACATTGCAATTTAACACCTGCTACTTCGGTGTGCATAAATCACAGTCCTGAATAATGGAGCCTGTAGGCGCCGACTCCGTGGGTGCTCTGGGGCTGGAGCACCCATGGGGAAAAAAATGGTGGGTGCTGAGCACCCACCGGCAGCCCCCTATCAACGGCTCTCCCTCCCCACAGTGCCTCCTGCGCCCCCGGTGGGCCCCGCCGATCAGCATATCCCCCTCCTCCCAGTGTTTTGCAGTGTCAGGAGGTGCTGTGCGGGGAGGAGCAAGGGCGCAGCATGTCAGGGGAGGGGGTGGAACTGGGCAGGGAGGAGGCGGGACGGGAAGAGGTGGGGCAGGGGCTGAGCGGGGATGGGAAGAAGGTCCCTGTTTCTTGGGCAGCTTTGGGTCTTTACCACCTTTCCTGCTGTAATAATTTCAGCAGCTAGGACAAGGAGATCTCACCAGAATCTTTAGGCCGGTGTAGACTGGAAACTCCTCTGCTTTACTATAGTCCTCACAACTGCTCTGTCTGGTTTTTCCTACTGGAGGCTGTTGGTGGGCCAAGCTGCCACTTTACTCACTGCTGGCCAGGTGACTGGAACTGCGACTGGGCTCTGTCTTCTACTTGCCCCAGGCCAGGTTACTGGAACCATTGTTGAGCTCTCTCTATGTAAGGCAACTGCAGCTCTCAGCTCATCTGTTTTAGGAGCAAAGGGATCAGTGATCTAATTCTAAGGGACACAGTAGAATACCTACTGCCCGGAGGAATATTTCCACTAACAAGCCAGGAATGTGCAGTCTCTCTCCCCTTGAACTCAGGCTTTACCTAGGGCCTCGTACCCAGGCTTGGCAAACATCAGTCTTCACCAGTGTGACCCCAAACCCAGGTTTTGCCCAGGTGGTTCCCAACAGGTTAATCTCCAAAATTTTGGCTCCAAGTACATAATGTAGGCGAATTATATGCCAGTGTCTTCAAATTAGCCACAGCTAATATGTAAGTGAATTACTTCCTTGGTCAGTCAACTTCCCTTGCACTCCAGCAGATGACAGAAAAGAATACAGTTCATATTTAAATTAGGTACTGCCTTGCCCAGTGGACTTCCCTTGCTCTCCAGCTCACCCAGTTACCTCCCTTTTCTCATACGCTTCTGGCCGCTGGGCTTCCACTCGCCTCCCATCCAGAAATTTGCAGTCCAGGCAGATGAAATCAATATATAATTACACATGTTTTCAACATTACTTCTGGGGGAATTTTGCGCTACTGCGCGTGCACTTAATTAATGAGCCCCACAGATTATTTTTTTGCGCAAAAAAAAAAAGCTGCTGCTGAAATGTTGCTGCAGTTCCGCCTTTTGTCCACCAGAGGGCACTGTGGCGATAGAAAGGAGCAGCAACTCCCTGCCAGCAAGGGAAAAGAGAGCCTACAGTGCTTTCTTCAGAGCAGACCAGGTCATGAGACAGGGGCTATGGGGGGACAGACATCATGGGGTGCTGGGGAGGGCCAGACAGGGGCTCATAAGGGCTAGTGGGGGAGGGCAGACTGGGGCAGGGGCTGAATGGGAGTGGAGGCACAGGGCCACAGGGGGAAGGGAGGTGCAGAGACACACTGGGACAGGGGGAGGGGGTACAGGGACATGTAGGGAGAGGCTGGGTGGGGGCACAGACACACATGGGGATGGGGGAGGGGGTACAGAGCCACATAGGTATGAGGGGAGTGGGTATCTTAGTGGGGTGGAGGGACACGTGGACGGGGGGGGGGTGCAAGGACACATGGGGGTGCAGGAACACATGGGGACAGGGGCAGATGTGCCTGACTGAATGGGAGAGGCTAGGGGTCAGCCAGGGTCTGCATGGGGGAAGCTCCCTAACAATCCCTCCCCGACCCCCCAAAAAACCTGTTCCATATTTTTCCCATCGATACCCGACAACCCTCCAAGTTCACACTCAGGCGCTTTCTCAGCAATTTACTTCCCTCTCCCTCAGCTCCTCCATTACCCTTGACTCCTCCAGCCTTTGCACTGCTTCTGAGGGGTGGGGGAAATACGGTTCTGTAGTGTAGTTTAAATGAGTTATTACTCAGAGTTCTGTATTCATATGCCTGGTAAGGAATCTATTTGTCAAAAAACATTTCCTGGATCTTTTTTGTTGTCTGTATTGTTACAGACATACTTGCTGACAGGTATTTTGAAATAAATGACCAAAAATAATTGAAACTGGTGTGATGATATTGTGTTATTTTGACAAATAACATATGCAGAATTTTAAAATATTGTGCGCATTTTTGTTGCAGAATTTTTAATTTCGTGGCACGGAATTCCACCAGGAGTACAACATGTAATTACACACATTTCGTAATACGATTGCACACATTTAACCTTTCCCATCACCCTTTCACCAGGTAGGAACATGCTCCACAATGCTACCACAAACCTGTGGGCTATATGAATGGGTTCTTCACCATAACTCCTGAAGCAATATAGGTTAGATGCTTTAATGGCCAAATAACCTGCTCACTTCTATTTACTAGGCACTACTGGTACAGTCTCAGCCACTTCCTAGGCTAGTGGTTCTCAACCCATGGGCCGCTTGTGGCCCAGTCAGCACACAGCTGTGGCCCATGTGACATCCTCAGGGCCATACAGGTAGTGTGTGTGTGTGTGTGTGTGTGTGTGTGTGTGTGTGTGTGTGTGTGTGTGTATATATATATATATATATATATATATATTGTGTGGAAGTGGCACACATAACACACAAAGAGCTGCATATCCGGCCCACAATGATAAATAGGTTGATAACCACTGCGCTAGGCTATTGTGGGAGAAGGCTCCCCGGAGCTTATTTCAGACAGGAACACCCTTGTCCTAGTGTTCTGATACTGAAGGTATCAAAGTATTTAGAACACCCTCCATATCACTATCAGTATCATCTAACAGTAAGTTATTGGGATCCTTCACTCCTTGTTCAAGTAATGTCTCTGTGGGTGCTCCACTCTCGGTGTGCTTGCACCCCCTGCTCCTTTGATTGGAGATTTCTCATAGCAGCATCCGTTCGGCCTGTGCATTCATGTTACTCAGTCTCATGCTCTGTGCTGTTGTTATATAGCACTATATGGGTGAACTGGCCTTAGTTCCCTCTCAACCACCTTGGCCTGAGATGGAGCTTTAGCAGTTGTCTGTATTGAGTGTAACATTAACTCTGTCCCCTTAGCTCTTTTAGTGGTTATAGTTGTTTTTAGTAGTATTTAGTACTTAGCACTTAGTAGCAGCTTTAGCTGTAGTAGATTTGAAAAAACCCAACTTAATTTGAAAAAAAAATTATATAGCTTTCTTCTTAATACCTTTTTAGACAAAACTCCCAGGAGGGGAGAAAACTACTGCCTGTTTTGCCCAGTTTTGAATGTTTCCTGTTGTACTGGGAGGCAATCCTGGTGAATGACAGACACTCCCCGTGCACCTGTTGCCTCGGGGAATCTCATATTTCCCAAAAGTGAAACTTCTGTCTGGCATTAAAATCTAGAGCCAGAAAAAACAGGGAGATCAAATTTTGACTCCTCATGATGGGGAGTTTGCTGCACCCAGCCTCTGACCCTGGCCCTCTACTCCAGTTTCTGAGTAAGTCCACTGTCTACGAACTGCACTCTTCGGGGGCATCTAAGAGGAAGACCCATTCTTCCTCCAGTAAGTCCCCCAAAGACCGTCCCTTGAGTGCTCCAGGTAGGGAATCTACTCCAAAGAAGTCGTGGTCTCTGATGACTCCAGCCACTTCTGCACCCATTGCTCTCTGACCCGGTACCCATGAGGTTGCTGATTCTTCAGGTACTGAGGGCACTGTCGAGCCCAAAGACTGTAAAGTCTTTGGCTCTGAGAGGTCATTGGTACTGTCAGTGAAGTGAGGCAGCAAGAAAAGCTCTACCTCTTCTCACTTGGTCCTGAAGAAGCCCATTCGGGCTCTGACTGGACTCCCCTTGGAATTGTCGAGATCCATGGTACTGTCAACTCCCTCAGCCACTATCTCTTTGGCGCATGCCATGGACACGGTGCCAACAACACACTTGTTACTGCAGGAGTTTCGCTTTCTCTGAAACCTTGCTGTATCTGAGACGCCCGACTCACCTTTGCTTGGCTCCAATGTACTCCTGGTACCAAGGACTTCCAATCTTTGGACATTTGCCTGGTACCGACTGTTTCACCTCATGTTTCTTCTGGTGCTCCACCACTAGAGTGATTAGGAAGAGGAGGATTCTGATGAAGATCTTGCCTTGGTCTCCTAAATATCTGTGCAAGGCTATACTCTCCATTCCTATAAAGTCTCTTTTCCGGACATCTCTGAGGAGATTGGTATCACTCGTGAGAGATGACCACAACCACCAGCTTAGCTTGCTGGTATGAACAAAGGTACAGGGGGCACAACGCACCTATAGTGGAGCACCTATAAGGACACACATCTTGAACAACCAGTTACTGCACAGGGTGAGTAACCATGTCTTCCTTCAAGTGGTCAGGTCCAGCATTCAGAGTCTGTTCAACTGAGGGCTCAGATGAAACAGATGCTGGCACAAACCTCTTTGCATCAAGATTAAGCCCATTAGATTGCCTGTGCTCATTGCCTTTTATATAACTGAGCAAAGCACTTTGAAGACCCAGAGTTGGGCCAGGATCATTTATCAAGGACTGGAGTTGGATCCCTGACCCCACATCCGAGTAGTCTAGAGCAGTGGTTCTTACCTTTAAAAAGTGACTTGCAAAATCCTGTCCTTGGTCAGAAAGTATCTGAGCTGGGAAGCCATACATGAAAAATATTTTTTCCATAACACTATGGCCACTGTAGTAGCCTTCTGATCCCTGATTGGACAGGCTTGTGCATATTCTGTAAAATGGTGTGTCATGACCAAGGTGTTCGCAACATTCTTTTGGTCCATTTCCAGAGACAGAAAATCAATGCATGCTGTGACGGTGTACCCCATAAGGCTTTATGGGGAGCGGGTGCTTATAAATGTATGTATGACATAACTGGAATATGTTTTGTGCTGCCTGTGCCAGGTAACATATCTCCGTAAAGGTTATGGTCTACTATATCTATTCATCCTATTTGTACATATATATATCATTTTCTACTTGAGGTTAAGAATATGGGCTGTATGCTTGCTTGGTTTCTAAGTAAGCTTTGGGAGGCATTTGGTCAGCTTCTTTAGGAAGGAATTCGCCAGGTTAAGTACCTGATCAGGAAACACTTGGGGAACAATGCATCTTGGAATGCTCCAATCCACATAAGAAGTCTTCCTGGAGACATGCAAGATACCATGTGGACAATGGCGTCGGCCTGTAAAGACTGAGTCATGCAGGGGCATGTGACTTGCCCAGGTGTCTCCAAAACTCCATCTTGGAGCTGGACTTTGCATAGGAGGGAGGAGGGGGGTCTCCTCTCACAAGAGAGAGCCTATTTATACCTGGGGGAGACCCCTCCATTTTGTCTTCAGCTGGCTAAAGAAGGAGCCTCTCCACCCCCCCAGGATACTTGAACAGAGACTACAGGGGTTGTGAGAGATTGCTGGACCCAGGCTAAAGGGAGAATAGCCTGTAAAAGGGAGCATTCTGGAACTGGTGAGGAACTTATCTGTATTTAGTTTGATTAGGCATAGATTTGCGCATTTTATTTTATTTTGCTTGTGACTTACTTTGTTCTGTCTGTTACTACTTTGAACCACTTAGATCCTACTGTCTGTATTTAATAAAATCGCTTTTTATTTAGTAATTTACTCAGAGTATGTATTAATACCTGGGGGAGCAAACAACTGTGCATATCTCTCTATCAGTGTTATAGAGGGCGAACAATTTATGAGTTTGCCCTGCATAAGCTTTATGCAGGGTAAAACGGATTTATCTGGGTTTAGACCCCATTGGGAGTTGGGCATCTGAGTGCTAAAGACAAGCACACTCCTGTGAGCTGTTTTGGGTAAACTTGCAGCTTTAGGACAACTGATTCGGACCCTTGTTCTGTGTTGGAGCCAGACAGGAGTGTCTGACTCAGCGAGACGGGGTGCTGAAGTCCTAAGCTGGCAGGGAAAACAGAAGCAGGGGTAGTCTTTGCACATTGGGTGGCAGCTCCCAAGGGGGTTTCTGTGATCCAACCCGTCACACATGCTAGCTCCAGTGGGTTGCTGCTGGTGATATTTTCCAGGTTTGCCGCTGTGGTGGGTAAGGTTTTCCTCTGTATACACTGGGCACATGATACCATTTCCTATGAAGGTCATCCACCATTCAGGGCAAATAAAATCTACTTCGTACAAGGTTCAAGGTTTTCTCAAGTCCTAAATGTCGGAAGTCATTGTGCAGTGCTCTCATAGCTAGTGCTCTGTACTCTTCTGGTAACACTAGTCATTTTTGTAAAAGGTCTGTGGTTATTTAGTATCCTATCCCATTAATCAGTTTTTACTTCTGCCATTCCCTTAATAGAAGTTTAGCTATACTGTGGCTGGAACAATGTGGTCTGGAGTTTGTCCTCTCTTTTTAGTCAGTAGGATGTCACAGATGTCGTTATCCTGCATTTGAGCTTCTTGCCAATCAGCATTTAGACTAGGCAAAGGAGATTGTTCCAATGCCATGTAGTTCACAAAGGCTGATGGCACGCTTTCAGGAGGCAGACCTAGATTTTCTGCTATACATCCTTACGAAAATGGTCCTGACCACTTTGTATTGCAAATAGCCCTCACACCATCGGAGGGGGATCACAATTATCTCAGGAGTTCGTGGGTTCCATGATAATGTGCTTATATCTGTTACTTCTCCCTGATTCATTTTGGTGGCTGAACTCATAACAAGCCAATATGGCTATGCATCTTTTCCTGTAGCATCCAGTTTAGCACTTATTTTTATATCAAGGGATTGTTGTCACTCCATACCTGAAATTGAGCCTCATATAGATAATCACAATTTTTTTCTGTGACAGGCCATTTAAAGGCCAGAAATACTTAACTTGTGGATAGGATAGCAAGTCTCTCTATCAGAGAGTCCATGACTCGCAAAGGTCACAGGTTTCTGTTTGCTCTCACTTTCCTGGTACATGACTGCTCTCAAGCCTTCCAAGCAGGCATCTATGTGTAAGATAAAATGTTTATTTAGGTCAGCAAATATGAGGACTGGAGCATGGGTTAAACAATAAGCAACCTGAAGACTTTTTCACATTTCTCGTCCCATCTGTCTTCAAAAGGCTCCAAGGGATTGTCATGTTCCTGTTCTATGGGTCTGGAGTACCTCCCCTTAATCCAGTGTTTCTAAAATGTGACCACCGTGGTCGCATGTGGCCACCATGGCATTTTCCTGTGGCCATGACCGCCTCCTGGGCAGAGATGGGGAAGAGGGCAAAGCAGTGGCCCCTCGCTGCAGTGCCCAAAGGCTCCAGGGGAGGGGTTCAGGCCCCTCCCACCTTTAGCCATGGGACTCCGGGGTGGGCTTCAGCCCCCCTCCTCTGGTTCAGCCAGAGGCTCCAGCGGTGGCCTTCACCCTATCTTGCAGCCCCCCCCCCCACGGGCTTCAGTTGTGGGACTCCAGGGGTGAGCTTCAGCTCCCCCCCCCCCCCCCGCTTCAGCCTTGGGGCTCTGGCAGCAGGCTCCGGGCTTCAGCCGCCCCCCACCCCTTCCACCCAGTCTAGCCGAGGGGCTCCTGCTCTGGGCTTCAGCAGGGCTGGCATTACCAGGCACCGTGGTCAAGAGGCAAGGAACAGGGTGAGCCTGGTGTGTGAGACTGCAGAAAGGAGCTAGGGGCAATAGGGGGGAAGCAGCGGAGCCGGGGGATGGTGGGAAACGGGGCGGCTGGAGGAGGCAGCTTGTCATTACTCTTCCTCTTGGATATCCTTGATCAGCTGAGTGTAGCCAGGAGGACTCTCTTGCTGCTCCCTGAGTTGAAGTTTGGGTAGGATCAGCTCATTATATAATGTACTTCTTTAAAATTTGGGATAGCCTACTATGGTCCATTTGCTCAGGAGACACTGCTCCCTTCCCCAGGGCTCACTGTAACATTTTTTCCAGCCTCTGTATATAAGCTGAGACTCGCTCCTTTGATGGTTGGTATTACGGACCTTAAAAATAGAGGTCCTCAGCACCTTCCATTCCCTCAAAAGTACAATTGAGCTCTCAGACAGTCAACTACACTAAAATTAGGTCTGTTGATATTCAACAAGTGCACCACATATAATGTGGGACCCCCAAGACGCTTTCTCTTTTCAGCATCTGGTACCTGCCATCCCTGTAGCATTTTGGTAGTATGTTCCAACCAGTGTTCAAATCCTTCTTCCCCAGGCAATACAACCACAGCCCCTGAAAATATTTTTCATTTTCTAGAGGGGGCCAATCAGGCTGGGACTGCACCATTTTCCTCTTTATCTAAGAACAATGTCATTTTCTTAAGAAACTCATTATGTGAAGCTGGGGGCAATAGCATCTGGCTTCTATAAGGTACTATTTTCCACACCATCTACCATTGCTATCTCCCCTGGAACTTGCAAGGGTTCCACAACAACTGATAGCTCACATAATGCTGCATAGGAACTATCCTCCCTCCTAAACATGGGTCCATTCACTTTGAACCTGCTCAGACAGTCTGTGGCTGTATGCAAAGTGGTCTCAGTTGAGCCCTCATTGTGAGCCTCTGATATTCCCATTACTAAAATTGATTTCTTAGGGTCTGTATTTTATCTCCTTGGATCAATCCTTAAACAGATACCTTGCCGTAGTGGCCAATCTACTTACCCCAGTAATAATAGACTTTTACCAAATTCATTTTTACTCAATATGAATGCAAGGGGTACTGTCCCAGTATCCTGGGCAAAAATGCTTAATACCAAATTGACAACTACTCAGCCAAGAATTAGTTGAATGTGAGGAATTAGGTATATAAAATACTGTCTTTAGAATAAAGAATGGGAGAGATGGCTTTCAGAAGCATGTTCATTGTGGTTGAGAATTTCAGGTTTGCAGTAGCAAATTTAGGGCTGATTTGAGGATTTTTTGTTTATATGAATTTTATGGAAAATAGAGTTCTTCAAGTGCTTGTTCACGTCAATTCCATTCTAGGTGTGTGCGTGGTCATCGGAGATTTTTGCCTTAGTGGTATCCATAGGGTCGGCAGTAGCGCCCCCTTGAGTGCCACACTCACGCGTCGGTATATCAGGCGCCGCTGGCCCTACGGCCTCTCAGTTCCTTCTTACCGCCCATGGTAGTTAGTTGGAGCACCTTTCCTTGCATAGCCAGGGCTAGTGGTTTTTTGTTTTTACTGACTTCGACCCTTGTAAATAGTTTGTTTATAGTAATTAGTATTAAGTAGTTGTTAAGTGTAGTTAGTAGTTAAAAGTTAGAGTCCCAGCGGGGACTTCGTCCCAGGTGGGGCATGCCCCAGTCTCCCGGGTTTAAGCCCTGCGCGGACTGTAACAGGCCTATGCCTGTAAGTGACTCCCATAGCAGCTGCCTCAAGTGCTTGGGGGAATCACACGTGAGAGATAAGTGCTGTATTTTTAAAAACTTTTGGACCCGGACTCAGAGCAGGATATTCATTTACGGGCTCTCCTCATGGAGTCAACCCTTTGTCCGGCTTCCGTGCCATCCCGCCAGGACTCGCCGAGTACCTTGGCCTCAGTGCGCCACCGGCACAGGGCTCCGCCCGGCACCGTTCCCCATCACCAGTGCCCAAAAAGAAGGCGAGAAAGCACGGCTTCCTGGCACCAGGCAAGAAGGGCCATGGGTCATTGGACAAGGGACCCGCTTTGGGCTGCCTAGCCACTCTGGAGCCACATATTCGTGCCTCCCCGGTTGGGATCCTTAGCCCCTTAAAAGGTCCACCATTGACTCCAGGTAATGGTATGGGACCTAAACCCCAGATGGCACCGACGCCTTCCCCAGCTCCCCCAGCGCCGACAGAGCAGAGGCCTCCGCCCACGCCGCCAATGCAGCACATGCCGCATGAATCGGCAAAGGCTTCCCACAAGGGCAAGCCAGCTGCTAAGACCCTTCAGCGAGCAGTGAAGTGCTGCTGATCCCCGAAACGAAGCAGCGCTCTCCACCTTCACACCGCAGATCTCCAGAGTTGCAGCCCAGATCCTCTGGGGCTTGTCCTCCGCCACGGGCACCGCGATCGCGGTCCCTACCATCTCAACACGGATCGTCTAGAGAGCGGTTCTCAAACTTTCGTATTGGTGACCCCTTTCACACAGCAAGCCTCTGTGTGTGACCTCCTCCTTATAAACTAAAAGCATTAAAAAAAAATATTTAACACTACTATAAATGCTGGAGGCAAAGCGGGATTTTGGGTGGAGGGTGACAGCTCGCATCTTCCCATATAATAACCTTGCAACCCCCTGAGGGTCACAACCCCCAGTTTGAGAGCCATTGTCCTAGAGGGAGATGCTGGTCTCCATACTACCGGCACAATTCACCCTCCCACCGATCATCCTCTTGGCGCAGATCCCATGGACCAATTCCCTTGCTCCGGAGAGTGTTCCCATGCTCCTAGGCGGAGATGCGGCAGGTGGCTCTGCGTGCTGCCTCCGCCTGCAAGCACCACTCCCACAGCTCCCGTTGGCTGCGGTTCCCAACCAATGGGAGCTCCGGAGCTAGTGCTCGGGGCGGGGGCAGTGCGTGGAGCTGCCTGCTGCGCCTCTGCCTAGGAGCAGCCAGGACAGGTTGCCGCTTGTGGGGAGCCGCCCAAGGTGAGCGCCCCCCGGATCCGGCACCCTGCACTCACACCCACTGCCCCGAGCCCCATCCTGCACCCAAACTCCCTCCCTCTTAGTTAACTGGCATTTTTCACTTACCGGCACCCCCCATTTCCCCAAAAGCTGGATAAAACAGCTTTTACTATATTGAGGCAAATAGCTTTGCGAGATTAGAAAGTTGGTCCAATAAAATAAACACCTCTACCCCGATATAACGTGACCCGATATAACACGAATTCTGATATAACGTGGTAAAGCAGTGCTCCGGGGTGGAGAGGCTGCGCACTCCGGCGGATCAAAGCAAGTTCGATATAACGCGGTAAGATTTTTTGGCTCCCGAGGACAGCATTATATCGAGGTAGAGGTGTATTACCTCATCTACCTTGTGTCTCTGATTCTGGGACCAGCATTGCTACAACAACACTGCAGTCAAAAATAGAAGAGAAGTAGACATTTATATTTATGAGAATAACGTCTGCAGTTACACTAACTCTCTTAATCCTCATGCTGCAGGGTATGAGCTGATATCCAGCTGGAGTGATGAATCATACATTTATATTCCACTTTTCATCCAGAAAAATCCCAATACACTTTACCCAACATATTTATAAATGTATTATTCTCTTCTCCAGCCATTGAGGTAGATTCATCTCCTGTTTGACTTATGGGCGCTTACAGTACACAGCACTATATACAGCTGTTCAAAACCAACTTCAGGTCTAGTTTTAGAGCAGTGATTCTCAACCTTTTTTGGGCTCAGGACCCATTTGTAAATGTTTATGGCCTGTTGCGACCCAGTAAATTGTCTGAGGGTGGAGGCCCTGGGGTGGTTTCAGTTGGATCCTGTCCCCGGGGGTGTGGGGGTGTTGGCTCCTGTCCAGCACTCACCCCACAGTGGCAGCTCCTGAAGCTCCTATGCTGTGGGGCTGGCTGGGCTTGACTCTCTGCTCCAGGGGTTGTAACCTCTGGGGTTGCAGTGCCACTCAGGTTTGGCCCCGTCCTCCTGACTGGACAAAATTTGTGTGAGTGGAGTTGTGACCTGGCTCATGGGATTGCAGTGCCCCTCACTCAAATTTGGTCTATCCGGACTCCCGTCATCATGACCGCTGGGCTAAACCTGAGTGGTGCTGTGATCCCAGAGGTTGCAGTGCCTGGAGTGGGGCGGCAAGCCCAGCCAGCCTGTGGGACAGGAGATGCTGTGCATCTCTTTGAAACATTCTGGTGACCCAATTTTGGGTCGTGACCCACATGTTGATAAACCCTGTTTTAGAGTGCAGGTAATCTAATTACCTAGATTAGAGGACACTTGCATTCCTACCTGTTGTAAAAATTACTGTTGGACTTTTAATTGCAGTAAGGACCTATTTTTTTCTCATGTGAAAGATGCCTCTTTTGGTATCATTCCCCCCTACCATCATGTTTAAGCACTTGTTCAATACTGATTCAAAAGGAAGTGTGTCACTTTACTGAATGGACATTTGGGTTTTCTAAAGCATGCGTTACTAAAGGCACTTCCAAGTACCTACCTAACCTCAACTCTGCTTAGCTATGAGATCTGTTGTGATGTTGAGATATTGATGCTAATAGGGGTCAGGAAGAATCGTTACCCTTATATTTTATTATTGCACAGAATATTTTAAGTGACTTTGCAGCATCCTCTGAAGCACAGGTATTGACAGCTCTCA
Source organism: Emys orbicularis (assembly GCF_028017835.1). NCBI lineage: Eukaryota > Metazoa > Chordata > Testudines > Emydidae > Emys > Emys orbicularis. Next base: position 321,662,830 of record NC_088683.1, on the reverse strand, counting down.
AAGATAGGGTACCAGACTGCAGGGTCATTGGTCTGTTCTGGTATGGCAGTGCCTGGGGCATTGCAGTGATAATTCTGAGGACAGTGCTAGATGTAGTAAAGCTTTTCAGTAATGAGCTCCTACTTAGAATGTAAACTCTTTGGAACAGGAATAGCCTTTTTGTTAGGAGTGTACAGTGCCTCGCACAATGGTGCCCCAATTCCTGATTGGCAATACAAATAATCACAGTAAAATAGTTATTGTTCAGACACGTGAGAGATGACATCTCAAGCAAAACTGACCACAACACTTTGCTTTTGTAAGAAGGTTTGCATAATATGATTTTTATTAAGTTGCTACGGGGAAGATAATTTTCTTACCAACAGTAAGAAACAGGATTCCTGTAAATTTAAGGTGGTGAATGATAGTTTTTATGTCTGAGGGAAAACAAAAAAGATACATAAAAAGAACAAGAGAAGGAAAAGTGACATGGTAGTAAACCAATTATTTCTCAAGCAGTGAAATAGTTCTTATCAAGTCAGGAGGAGAAGGGGGCCTTCTAAAATACTAATAGGTCTGCTGAGTATTAATCATGAAGTGTTTTGTTTTATGTTTTTATATAAAAATGTGCATTGAATTTTTTTTAAACAAATGTATTTCTTTATTCCTTTAAATGGGTTTTTCTATGCATTTGCTTACTCTAGTAAAGGATACTTCCAAGGAAGTCTCCAGTGCACAAACAGCAAAGTGGATATTGGATTCATCCTAGGGAGCGTTCTTCTCCAGTACATCCCCATTTGCTGCTAAACATACCACAAGTAAAACTGTCTAGTTCAGACACTGCCATATCTATAAATCTACTACTAAATTAGTAATTGTATAAAGCTATTTAATTTTCATTATTCATCTCTAGGGATATATTTTCAGAGGTATACATACAGATTTAGCCTTGTGACTCCCATTAACATCAATGGAAGTTGTGTAAATCTGTGCACTGAAAATGTATGCTTTTAGATAGCAAATAATTTATATTCATAACCTTTCACTGCAGATTCTTTTCAAGAAGTCACTATCTTTTTTTGTATGTGTGTGCGGTGGGCCTGGAGGTAAAATAAGGCTGTGAGGGAGAAATGGAGGACATCAGGGGATAACTATAGTTCTTTGAGTGCTTGCTCATATCGATTCCAATTAGGTGTGCGCGTGCCGCGTGCACGATCGTCGGAGAAATTTTCTACCCTAGCAACACCCGGTGGGTCGGCTGTGGAGCCCCCTGGAGTGGCGCCTTCATGGCGCTGGATATATACCCCAGCCGACCCAGCGCCCCCTCAGTTCCTTCTTACCGCCCCTGAAGGTCGTTGGAACTGTGGAGCGTGGCATAGCTGTTCTCCACTCTCCCTAGCTTATCCGGTCTCGGAGCAGGTCCCGACGCCGCTTGCAGTCCCGGCGCCAACTTTCGCCCCGGCACCGGTCGTACTCGCGGCCTAGGTCCTCTTCACGGCACCGATCTACGTCTCGGCACCGTCAGGATCATCGGTACCGATCGGAGTCGCGACGTAGTTCTCGGCACCGGTATGAGCGCCGCTCCAGTTCGATGGGCCGCTCCCGGCACCACGTCTACAGGCGGTCGTCTTCGTCTCGGTCCAGATCTGGATCTCGGCACTGACATGGCCAGCGGCACCGATCTTGATCACGGTACCGCTCACCGGCACCGCGCAGGGACCGCTCGCCTGAGGACCGGCACCGATCGGCACCGTATCGTACCGAGCCCATGCAGACGCGTTCGGCACCATCCTGGCCCTTGAGATCAGCGTCTCGCTCCTCCGACGGGGCTTCCCGATCAGCATACCCTCCTCAGGGTCAGGCTGCCGCTGACTTGGGTCACTGGCAGGAGGGGGCAGAGGACCCTGCGCAGGACCCTACGCATTGGTCTTTCTGGACTCCCTGCGCGTATCACCAAGCGCAAGGGGCTCCTCCATCAGCCTCTCGCTCGGTACGCTCCAAGCCCAGAGTCCTGGAGGCCACCATCTCCCATCCTCCCCCAGGGGGCATGGAGGCTCCCGTGCCTACACCTCAGGCCCTAGACCCCGGGGCAGGAGATCCTCCGCTTCAGGGACCTTTAAAGCCGGACCCTCCTTTGGACCCCTTGTCCCCGGAGGCATCCTCCTCATCTTCCCCAGATGAGGCGGTGGCGGGCACAACAGCCTCGGGCCCGCCCCCAATAGATCTTCGTGCCCACCAGGACCTATTATGTAGGGTGGCACGTAATATGGACCTCCAGGCGGAGGAGATAGTAGAGGTGCAGGACCCGGTGGTGAGCATCCTGTCGGCTGATGCCCCATCCCGGGTGGCATTACCACTGATTCGGACGATTCAGGCTAATGCCACTACCATATGGCAAACCCCTGCCTCCATCCCACCTACAGCCAGAGGGGTAGAAAGAAAGTACTTCGTCCCCTCCAAGGACTATGAGTACTTATATACGCACCCTCCACCGTGTTCACTGGTCGTGTCCTCGGTGAACGCAAGAGAGTGTCATGGCCAACAGGCGGCAGCGCCCAAATCGAAGGACGCTAAACGCTTCGATTTGTTCGGGCGTAAAGTGTACTCGGCGGGCGGTCTGCAGCTCAGAGCCGCGAACCAACATGCGCTCTTGAGCTGCTACAGTTACAACTCATGGAACTCCATGGGTAAATTCAAAGAGTTGGTTCCCCAGGACTCAAGGGAGGAGTTCGGGGCCTTAGTGGAGGAGGGTAAGAAGGTGGCTAGGACCTCCTTACAAGCCTCCTTGGACATAGCGGACTCTGCCGCCAGGACACTAGCATCGGGCATAGCCATGCGACGCGTCTCCTGGCTCCAGGTTTCGGGCTTGCCGCCAGAACTGCAGCAGACCCTGCAGGATTTACCGTTCGAGGGCCAAGGGCTGTTCTCGGACAAGATGGACTCTCGATTGCAGAGCTTCAAGGACTCGAGAACCATTATGCGCTCCCTGGGGATGCATGTCCCAGGGCCCCAGCGCAGACCCTTTAGGCCCCAGCCGCAAAGGTTCTACCCTCCCCCGCCTCGTCCGAGACAGGACTTTGCCAGAAGGCGGGGCCGAGGTGGTAGACAAAGGTCGACCGCCCCTCAACCCGGTCAGAACCAGGGCCCGCCTAGGCCACCTTCAGGTCCTAGACAAAACTTTTGAAGGTGCGCTCGAGGACGGCGCCCCAGCCACTACCCAGGATCCATCTCCTTCCTTTCGGGATCGCCTCTCCCGTTTCCACCGTGCTTGGTCCCTTATAACCTCGGACCGTTGGGTCCTTCGCACGGTGGAGAGGGGATACGCTCTCCAGTTCTCTTCGTTCTCCCCCTCCCACCCACCCCCCCCGTCCCTCTTCAGGGACCCTTCTCACGAGCATCTCCTTACACAGGAGGTTTTTGGCCTCCTCTCTATGGGGGCCATAGAGGAGGTGCCCCCAGAATTAAGGGGCAGGGGGTTCTACTCCCGCTACTTCCTGATCCCCAAGTCAAAAGGGGGTCTGCGACCCATTTTAGACTTACGCGGACTCAACAAATTCATAGTAAAGTTGAAGTTCCGCATGGTCTCCTTGGGGACCATCATCCCCTCCCTGGATCCTGGAGACTGGTTCGCCGCCCTCGATATGAAGGACGCATATTTTCATATAGCAATCTACCCCCCACACAGGTGCTTCCTTCGATTTGTAGTAAACAAGGTGCACTACCAATTTGCCGTCCTTCCCTTCGGCTTGTCTGCGGCTCCGAGAGTGTTCACAAAATGTATGGCTGTCGTGGCAGCATACCTTCGTCGACAGAGGATACAGGTGTTCCCGTATCTAGAAGACTGGCTGGTGCGCGGCCGCACCAGAGAGCAAGTTCAAGCTCACGTCCAGATAATACTGCAAACATTCCACGAGTTAGGCATTCTACTCAACAAAGAGAAGTCCACTCTGGATCCAACCCAGAGAATAGAGTTTATCGGGGCAGTCTTAGACTCCAGACTCGCCCGAGCTCTTCTTCCAGACACTCGGTTTCACACCATCACAGACATCATCCACGGACTCCAGGTCTTCCCGATCACCACAATAAGGACGTGCCTCGGCCTGTTGGGACACATGGCCTCTTGCACTTACGTAACCAGGCATGCCAGACTTCGGCTTCGCCCACTTCAGGCCTGGGTATCGTCGGTGTACCATCCTTATCGGGACAACCTGAGCATGGTGGTCACAGTTCCGGACTCGGTCTTGACCTCTCTCACCTGGTGGCTGGATCACAAGGCGGTTTGCGCAGGAGTGCCATTTCACGCCCCACAACCCTCCCTGCACCTGGTCACAGACACTTCGTCTCTAGGTTGGGGCGCTCACCTCGGGGACCACCATACCCAGGGCCTGTGGACTGCACCCCAACTAGCTCTGCACATCAACGTTCGAGAGCTGATGGCGGTGCGCCTAGCCTGTCAGGCATTTCTCGGTCTCCTACATGGCCGTTGCGTGTCAGTCCTCACAGACAACACCACGGCCATGTTCTACATCAACAAGCAAGGAGGAGCCCGGTCGTCTCTCCTATGCCAAGAGGCCATTCGCCTGTGGGAGTTCTGCATTGCCCACTCGATACATCTCACGGCATCGTTCCTCCCTGGAGCCCAGAACACTCTAGCGGACCGTCTCAGCAGATCCTTCCAGACGCACGAGTGGTCGATTCGTCCAGATATCATCTATTCCATCTTCCAGAGGTGAGGATTTCCCCAGGTCGACCTGTTTGCATCTCGAGCCAACAGGAAGTGCCATGCATTCTGCTCCCTACAAGGGCGATCTCCGGGCTCCCTGTCGGATGCTTTCCTTCTGACGTGGAAAGACCAGCTGTTCTACGCTTTTCCTCCATTCCCACTGGTCCACAGGGTACTGCTCAAGCTACGCAGAGACCAGGCACGTATGATTCTAGTCGCTCCAGCTTGGCCAAGGCAGCACTGGTACACCACGCTTCTGGAGCTATCGGTTCAAACTCCAATCACGCTTCCCGTGTGCCCAGATCTGATCTCTCAGGACCACGGCCGACTCTGTCACCCCGACCTGCAATCGCTCCACCTCACGGCGTGGATGCTCCATGGCTGAATCGGACAGAGCTACAATGCTCACATCCCGTGCACCAGATTCTGCTGGGAAGTAGAAAGCCCGCTACACAGACCACTTACTTAGCCAAGTGGAAACGGTTCTCCTGTTGGTGCGAGCAGCGGGCCACGCCCCCTTTGCAGGCGTCTATTCCTTTTATACTCGAATATCTCCTATCCCTGAAGCAGCAGGGCTTGGCGATATCTTCAATCAGGGTTCACCTGGCCGCTATATCGGCTTTCCACCCAGGAGAACTCGCTTCCTCGGTCTTCTCTAACCCGATGGTCGACAGATTCCTCAAGGGCTTAGAACGACTGTACCCACAGCAACGACAACCCGTTCCGGCGTGGGATCTCAACCTGGTTCTCTCCAAGCTCACAGGGCCCCCGTTCGAGCCATTGGCTACTTGCTCACTCCTGTACCTATCTTGGAAGACAGCCTTCCTTGTAGCCATCACTTCAGCAAGGCGTGTTTCTGAAATCAGGGCGCTCACGTCGGAGCCTCCATACACAGTTTTCCATAAAGACAAGGTGCAGCTTCGCCCCCACCCTGCCTTTCTCCCCAAGGTAGTTTCAGCTTTTCATGTGAACCAGAATATATTTCTCCCGGTCTTCCATCCTAAGCCGCACGCTACCCGTCAAGACCAGCGTATGCATTCCTTGGACGTACGCAGGGCCCTGGCTTTCTATATTGAGCGTACAAAGCCGTTTAGGAAGACGACACAACTCTTCGTTGCAGTGGCCGACCGGATGAAAGGCTTATTGGTCTCCTCACAGCGTCTCTCCTCTTGGATCACGTCCTGTATTCGTGCTTGCTACGACCTGGCCGGTGTCCCGACGCCGCGCCTCACCGCCCACTCCACGAGGGCCCAAGCCTCCTCGACTGCCTTCCTGGCTCATGTCCCGATCCAGGACATTTATAGAGCCGCGGTTTGGTCATCGGTCCACACCTTCGCCGCTCACTATGCGCTGGTACAGCAGTCCAGAGACGATGCTGCATTCGGATCAGCGGTTTTGCACACAGCGATGTCTCACTCCGACCCCACCGCCTAGGTAAGGCTTGGGAGTCACCTAATTGGAATCGATATGAGCAAGCACTCGAAGAAGAAAAAACGGTTACTCACCTTTGTAACTGTTGTTCTTCGAGATGTGTTGCTCATATCCATTCCAAACCCGCCCTCCTTCCCCACTGTCGGAGTAGCCGGCAAGAAGGAACTGAGGGGGCGCTGGGTCGGCTGGGGTATATATCCAGCGCCATGAAGGCGCCACTCCAGGGGGCTCCACAGCCGACCCACCAGGTGTTGCTAGGGTAGAAAATTTCTCCGACGATCGTGCACACGGCACGCGCACACTTAATTGGAATGGATATGAGCAACGCATCTCGAAGAACAACAGTTACAAAGGTGAGTAACCGTTTTTTATTAGTTGTTTGTAGTGTTGTTGTAGCTGTGTTGGTCCCAGGATATGAGAGACAAGTATGCCTGAACCCCTTATGGGTAACAATTTGTCCCAACTTGTATTTAGCTTAGACGCTCCGGTTACCGTCCCCAGACGGGAAGAGCTCTGTGAAACTTGAAAGCTTGTTCTGGCCCCAAACATAGTTATGCCTTCCACTACACCAGGAGCACAAACTTGTCAAAGCCCGACATGGAGTGAGTTAGGATTGCACATTTAATGAGTCACGGAGGTGGTCTCAGAGTCATGGATGGAGGCAAGTATGAAAAGAACTAACATTGATGTGGACACAGTGGCAAAATGAGGACAGACACATATATGGAATTAAGTGGCAGGCCACAACTTTTCTTAAACTTTAACACAGGGGAGGGTCACTACCTGCTTATCACCCATACTTTCCTATACCAGCATGGGCGGCGGGTGAACCGCGGGCTCAGGCAGGCTAGCCCCCGCTCCGTCCCTTGTGCCTGAGGCCCTGCCCCTGCCGGAGCCTAGCACCTCCAGCCCCAGAGTGCCAGGCAGGCAGCACAGTCCCCAGCGCCTCCTGCCCTGGAGCGCCAGGTGGGTGGGCGATGCGTGCACTGGCTCCAGCCGCCTGTAGTCCCTGGCCGCAGGCTGGCCCCATTAGCCCCAGCCGAGGGCCCAGGCCATGGGGGAAGAGCTGCAGAGCGCTGGGAAGCAGGAAGGAGCCTGGGGGTGGAGCAAGGGCAGGGCCACACAAGGCTGTTTTGGGATGCTCAGCCTCCCCCGGCCTTTGATACCTGCTGCCCATGTATACCAGGCATTTAATTGGTTCCAGTGCAGGGGTTACAGGTCTCCATATCATATAACCTGTAATTTGGGGTAGGGTATCCTCCGCTACCCCCCAGGACGCAACTCTCTGAGTCCTAGGACTTTAACAATAACAATTGTGTTTTGGTGTGGAGGAGGGATTAATAAATAGATATTTAACCTCTGGATATTTCTTCCTTGGATTACAGTAGTAGAAATTTTGAGCTGAAACTGCATTAGTTAAAAGTTTTTCTGATACTGTTTTCTTTTCTGACGCTGTTTTCTTCTCTGTGCTCTTTGTTCACATAGTTTATCTTTTCTTTTCCTTGAAATTACTTCTCTTCTTTTTCTCTTTCATTGTCGTTCCTTCCATTTCTCCGCCTTTCTTTAGGAATTAGTCTCCCATCTTCACTCCTTCCTCTTGTAGCAATTCTGTGGTTATCTTAGCAGCTTTATCCCGAAGGACTTAAGTGACACCATAGTCTGATAGGTTGTCTTGATAATGTGATATAAAAGCGTGTTTTCCCCTTTTTTAAAGTAAATTAAGAATATTTATTTTCTCCAAGCTAGTCATCTTGCAGGATATGAAAATTAGAATGCATACCCCCTCCAACAGAGGGGCAGTTCTGTAGGTGCTATCTAGGTGGTGGTTGTACATAATGCATTCCCTGTGGTGCACCAACAGCATTGTGAAACTGTTCAGCAATGCTGTGGCTACAGGCATACCTCCTTGGGGCCTGATGTAATACCAGTATTGCCAACTCTTGTTGTTTTTATCAATTTTGGGGGTGGTTTTTTACCTGTTTCATGAAAACAAGATGAAAGGCTGCCAACTGATTAATTTTTCCTTTTTCAAAATGGCCACCATCTCTGATTATTGTCAGTGGAACTGAAGACCGCAAGATGGTAGACTGCAGGGAAGTGACAATCTGCAAATTGAAGTGAGGCTGCTCTTAATAAAAGTGGCTGCCATCTCCCATTGTTTTCAGTGAGACTGAAGCCATATCCTCAGGCATGATGGCTGCCACTCTGTGGTTCAGCAGGCTAGTCAGGACATATGGACTGTGAGGAGCAGCTTAGACACGGTGAAAGGTAGATAGTGGGAATGAGAGGGAAAAGGTGATAGATTTAGGGGGTACAGGAGAAAGGGGGGCACAGGAGGAGAGGAGAGTGGAGGAGGAGGATGATCTGTCATAGTGATGGGCAGAGAAGAGCATGTGTGGTGGGGCTCAGTGAGTACTGCCCAGTCTCGGGTAGAGAAGTGGGAGGAGGTTAGGGAAGTGTTGCTTCTTGCAAAAGGCTAAATCAATTCCATAGTTTTACTATGACATTATTGCTTATGTGATTAATATAAGACAGACTAAACCCCATGATTTGATGGGTTTTAAAATCTCATGTTTTGGGGGGCCAGTCTTATGATTTTTGATCTCTTGAGGTTGGCAATACTATAATACCATGACAAATTTAGTGTTCTACTTTCATACAAACAAACAGTTAAAACTGGAGCTGCTTAAGAAAATAAAACAATTGTATGTATGTTTATGCATTTTTATTATTAATTAAATAAATCAGTTATGATTTTATGTCATGCTTCTCCCCCTCAAAGTTCTCTTTAGCAGTGGTGCGGAACTTATCTTTAATTCTGTTTTCTTTAAATATTTTTATTTCCTTGTTCACAGAATTACAAGAAATTGTATTTGTCATCCAGAGTCAAAGTAACTCTTTTCATTCAAAAAGAGCAGAAGATTTAGAGCGCAATATTTTAAAACAGGCTGAAGAGCTTGGAAAGGTATGTGTAGATAAAATATACTGCGTGCTGCTTGCCTATGTCTGTACAACATTTTACTACCTTTCTACTGAGCCTATTTTTATAATCCATTTTATTTTGTTAGCCTATCTCATGGCTTGTCTACATAGTGCATTAGTCTATATCAGAGAGCTGTAAATTGTGATGTGCACTAACTGACCCGTGTGGACCCTTCCGTTGTGCACATTTAATGTAGTACTGTTTTAAATGAATGCACATTAGGGAGATTTTAGTGCACACTAGAAGAGTCCACGTCACTCAGTTAGTGCACGACATTTGAGTGCATGCTAGAATTTACACCCTTCTGATGCAGACTAGCAAACCATATAGACAAGCCCTCAGAATACATTTGTTTACTCTTCTCTGTGCAGTTTCTGAGGACATGGTTTAAGCTCAAGGATATCACTGATGGCATATGATGATGATCACCAAGTGGGATTTTCATGTTGAATTATATACTGTAGTGAATAAAGTATGTAAAACTCTTTTTGTGTAGGTGGAATTTGATCTGAAATGATAAAAGAAGTTGTTGAATGGAAAAAGCTTACAAATAGGGTCTAATGGTATACGTTTTTAAAGTTTTTTTTCTCTGTTTTTTCTGATGAAGTAGGTACATCAGTTTAAGTTAATATGAAGGATCACTTTCAGGGGCACACCTTAACATTTGTAATGCATCTTCATTTGCTTCGGAATAGCTTTTGTCTGCATTTTTATCACGTAAATGTATTATCACTGGTTTAGAATGAGTATTAGTCAGAAATTTGGATCACAGAACCTTAGCTTAGAACTAAAATTGATTTTTTTAAACCATAGTTGTTCAAAGATCTTAAAATAATTTCTCTTCCTTATTTTTTGAACCTTTAAAATAAAAGTTTATATTTAAAATGAAATTGAGACGTAACATACTGTGGTGGGGTTATTGAACTGAACTTTTGTCTCTAGTAAACTGGATTCAAAAAGTTATTGTTTAAAAAAAAAAAAGTGCTATGTGCACTAAATCTCTAGGATTCTTGCTGCCCTTGTATGAAACACTTCCTAATTATGTATTTACCTGAGCTGATCAATACTATATTAATTAAATATGTTCTAACTGCCCTTTTTTCAGGCCCCATTTCTGTAATTGTATCCATGCAGGCAGTCCTTGCACTCACATGGAGCCCCTGTTAACTTCAGTGGGCTCCTCGCATGGGTATATTTGCACAGCTCCAATGGCAGGAACAAGGTGTTGGCTATTAAAAATGGATTCCTGGTAAACTTTTGTTAATGTTGACACCTCAGAATGTCACTGGCCGGGAACCAGAAAAGTCAACAAGAGGGAGCATAGATATGTTCATCAAGAGGGAATATAGACATGCTTGTTTACACAAGGGAAGGAAGAGAGGTTAACATCCCGTAAGTAGGCAATAATCTTATAGCTGGGAGCAACTCTCACATCTGAATGAACTAAAGTGGGGTTTTTTTAGTATTGGGTTTATTTTTGCAAGTAAAGAGGATCCCAAAGTGCTTTAGAAAAATGATCCCTTCATCCTAGATTGAAATGGCAACACTTTTCAGATGTAACAACACCTGCTTAACAGTCCACGTGACGATTTAGGACAGGAAGTGAGGAAAACGATAGCAAACTGAAAACTTATGTCCAGAACCTGACAGAGGGGGGCGGAAAAAAAGGCAGCAAAATACAGAAAAAAGTTCAGCAAACCTCTTTGTATTCCTTGTGTCTCTATTTTCCTGTCGTCACTTTCAAATACAGTACCCTCAACCATTGTGAATAAGACCATGAGTATTGATCACTGAAGGGAAAAATCTTTGAAATCTCTGTGCGTTGAAATTTGGAGTTCAGACCTCCATTTGAAAGAATATGTTCAAGGGGATTACCTTCAGATCATACTGAAGTTAAGTCCTTGATAATATGCATCTTCAGCATTTACAGATAGTGAGTTTTAAAATTGAAAAAATAAAACCTGTCACCTGTATTTATTTTGTTTACTGAACTACAATGAATGTCTCTTGCAGTGTTTTAAAAGTCACTGCACTGTTTGCATCCGCTCTAAAAGTTTCCTATTATTGTATGATTTATTTTTTATTTTACACTTCACATTTTAAAAATTTAATCCTACCTATTTTATACTATCATTCAGGTTACCACTAGATGTCAGCGTTGCTTTAATTGTTAAAATGAAGTTGATGCATATTACTTAGCTATAAAATGTTTTTTCCAATATTTTTTCATATTAAGCAATGATTAAAACCCAGCGATGAGGAAAATTTCTTACGTTCTTTACCAGTTTTTTTAAGCTATACAGTGGAGCATAATAAAAATAGAAATACAATATTATAATATTTGGACTTGGCTCACCCCAGGAATTTAGAAACACTGCTACTTCTGGGAATAGCTAACTTTACAGCTGAAACAGCCTGTAAAAATATTGCCCCTTTAAAATCACCAAATCACTCTGAACTACTAATGGAGTTTTTGAAGCAGTAGTAGTGGTTTGGTTGCCTCTAGGGGCTGATAAAACTACCTTGGAAGACAGGGAGACTATGTATCAAGTTGATCTAGTATATAAAACATGCTCTTATTATAAGAGCCTTCAGGTTACAGAAAACTCTGAAACTAATACATTACATTTGTAAACATTATGTTGCTTTTAAAAAGCGTAAAGATGAAAATGAATTATGAATGACTTAACCAAACAGCAGTGATGTAAAGTTTCTGCAACTCGGGTGTCATTAATACACAAGTTTACTTGAACATAAAGTTTACAAAGCTTTTAAGAGTGCAAAAATATAATTTTAAGTCCTTTTCATTCAGTCTTCATTGCCTTTGTTTTCCAGGGTGTTGCATGCATCCATGGGATTAATATGTATAAATGCTATTGTATAAAACAAACTTCATATATCTCTATAATGCACAGTATTTGTGCCATAGCGCTTTGCTTGTTATGAGCAGAGATCCTAGAAATCCATTTGCCACGGAAAAAATGTGGAAAAATATAGACTTTGCATTTTTACAGGGAATCTTTAGTTTTTACATTTTGTGAAAAAAAATAAAAACATATATTAACTATTAACTAAATTTTGCTGAAAGATAGTGTGATCATATTTCCCAAAGTGAAAATGGGAGACTACATACGGCTGGCCTGAGGTGTCCTGGGCTGGTGATTACAGCCCGAGCCCTGTCGCCACTTGCCCCCCTGTACATTCCTCTGCGCCCCCATAGGGGGGCACATCCCACTTTTTTGGCAAAACTAGTCATTTGTCCTGTTTGCTGCTCAGTTGGCAAGAGCAAATGGGACAAATGCCCAGTTTTGCCAAAAAGTCAGGATGTCCGGGACAGGGCTTAAAAAAGGGACTGTCCTGGCCAAAATGGAGTGTATGGTCACCTTAGTTCAGTTGATACCTATATATATTGTGGCTAGGGAAACTAAAGTTCATCATTTCATTTTAATTGCAGAAAAATATGGACTTTTATATCAAAAATCTTCAATAAAAATATTTATCACGGAAAACTAGAATCCCTGGTTCTGAGCAAAATCACATTCTAAAGCATATAGCTGAGATCAGTTGCAGAGTTTAAACTGATGCCAGGTACAAAGGCTAGTCTACACTAGAAGCTACAACTAGAAGCTACTGTAGCATGTTGGGTGAAGACACTCTATGCCAACAGGAGAGAGCTCTTCTCTATGCCAACAGTTGGCATAATAAAACCACTTCTGTGAGAGGCAGTAGCTATGGTGGTGGGAGAACCTCTCCTGCCATCATAGCACTGTCCACACTCAGGACCGGATTAACCTTTTGTGGGCCTGACGCTAAACATATTTGTGGGCTCCCAGGGGGAATGTTTGTAAAAGACAAGTGATTGACACAGAAGTTGTCTTTGACACAGCACACAGTTGTACAAGTTTCATTTACAATGTTTACAGATTTAAATTGCAGATGGAGGTGGCTGTCACTAGGGTACCAGCAATGGTAGCCCTAGGGCAAGAAGAATACACAGAAGTGTACATAAAATACATTCTAAAAGAAAAAATAAAACACAGTGGATAAAAACAGCTAACAAAAGCCAAAGCTGGCCAAAACATCAGCCATGTGCTGCTCCCATTAAAAGGGAACCTTCACACTATCTCACCCTTCACATTTCTCATTTGAATTACTAGTGCTTCAGTTATGTTTTTGTATGAAATTGGGGCAAATTTAAAATTGTTTAAAAGATTTTAAAAATAAAAAACATGAAAAACTTTAATACATTTTATTTACAGTATCATTATTCATATTAGTCCAGCTTCAGGACAGACAGCAGACAGGACCCTGCACTCCAAACATTCCCACGCCAGCAGTGGTGCCAGTCAGGATGCTACCCCAGGACTCTGCACGAGCTGCCCACAACCATCACCCAGTGGGGCAGGCCACACAGACCTTGCTGTTCCACAGATCCACTGCCATGTGAACTGGTGCCCCTGCCAGGGTCTAGGGCCAGGCACATGGCTAGGGTGACCAGATGTCCCAATTTTATAGGGACAGTCCCAATATTTGGGGCTTTGTCTTGTATAGATGCCTGTTACCCCCACCCCCATCCTGATTTTTCACACTTGCTATCTAGTCACCCTACACATGGCACCGGATTTTCAGTGCATATGGTCCTGTCGCCCTGCGCCAGCCATGGCAGAGCTGCAATGGGCAGGGGTTCAGTCCCCGAGGGGGGGCCCAGCCTGCGCCCAACCCAGAACCAGTCACCAAAATGAACCAGAAACATGAGTGCAGATGCCAGTCTGTGTTGCCCCAGCCAAGAGAGGGTCACTGGACCACATGTTGCAGTGGGGGGCACAGAACTGGCCAGCGGACACACACGGGGAGGGGTGACACACACACCTCTACTCCCACCACAAACACGGGGAGGGGTGACACCCCCCCCACACACACCGCTACCCCTACCCCTTCCTCACACGTGGGGGGTAATGACTGACTGACTTTCCCTGCTCAGTGCTCTATGCCCTTCATGCCTGGCTGGGCCCTGGGGCCGGGTCCACTTCTCTCTGTACCTGGTGCTGCATCTTCCCAATCTCCCCACCTGGCTGTGGTGGCACCTCAGCCCGGCTTGGTGCCACCACTGCCACCCACCCACACGCACTCATCAGCCACCACAGCTCTCAGTGTGCAGCCAGTGCTGGCTGTAGACAGCCCTGGGGGTGGGGAGCGGGGCCCTGCTGGCCAAGCCGGGATTGGCCCTGGAGCCAGCAAGTGGCGGGTGGGCAGAGGCTGCGCTGACGGACCCTGCCCCACGCGCTGCAGCCTCACCTCGCTGCCTCCTTGCACACTCACCCCCATTGGCTGCTGAACACCCACCCACCCCCCCCGCGCTCACCATGGGTGGGCGGGCAGCTGGTGAGCAGGGATCTGGCCAGCAGGACCCGCCACAGTGCTGCGGCCGTGGCCATCCCCTTATAGGCCCCCTCTGAGTGTGGGCCCAGCACTTTGGTGCCATTGTAAACCACCCGGTGCTGTTCACACCAGCGCTTAGGTCAGTGTAATTTACGTCGCTCGGGGGATGGTTTATTCATACCCCTGAGCGACATAAGTTATACCGACATAAGTTTTAGTGTGTACAAGCCCTTAGTTTTTGTCATTTCAGCCTGTAACTTCATCACTGCAGACTGTTCCTTTAATGGCCATTATTTCTATTTCAAAAAATGAGTTAATACAAGGTGTTCTGAAATTGTGCGTGTAAATGAATGTCATGTCATGCTGCCTGAACAGAGATGTATTTATTCTTTCATAGCTTCTGTGAAGTAACAAATCTGCGTAACACTTTTTATACTCCATAATGCTAATCTTTTGCTACAGCCTAAATCCGACTTTCATATATTTCTAGTCCTGTTTACGAGAGAGAGAAATTTGTAGAGTTGCCCCTTTAGTCTGAACTAAATTTTGCAGGGTTCTTTTCATTAGGAATAGAAGTTTGTGGCACAAGTCAGGTTCAGTCTTGGTGTAATCTCATTTATGTATTTAAAAAAAAGTCAGTACTGTTTCTCTGAACACAGTAGAAACAGCTGTATCCTCGCTCAGAAATCCCCTAGTCTGGCACTCCAGTGAGCTCTGTGCCCAAGAAGTTCTGTCCTTCTGCTTCCTTTCAGGGTAACATTCACAGCTTTCTCTTGCCTGTCTGCCACCAGCGTGCACAGTTTGCAAATCACTATTCTGGGGGAATTCTGCGCCAAAGAATTAAAAATTCTGTGCACAATATTTTAAAATTCTGCATATTTTATTTTTCAAAGTAACACTATATAATCATGTCAGTTTCAGTTCTTTTGGTAATTTATTTCAGAATACCTATCAGCAACTTTGTCTAATAGTACAGACACAAAAAAGTTCCTCCAGGAGTAGAGTGTTAAGGAAACCCCTACGACAACCCAGTTCATGCTTCTCTGCTCCCTCCCCCCAGAAGAGGGGGGCCAGACACCCTCTCCCTACCAGAGTCCAGCTTTGGCCCCCCTTAGCACAGACACTCGCATGGACCCCTCGCCCCCAGACCCCAGCTGAAGGCCTCCTCGTCCAGACACATGCACCCCCTCCCCCCAGACTCCAGCTGTGCCCCCCCTAGACACTCATCCCCAGACACTCGCATGCCCTCCCTCCCAGACCCGAGGGATCCAGAGGGAGAAACAGTCTGATGCTGGGTCTTGAGCTTGTGTGGAGTCTCCTGCACGCTGCCTCCTTCCTTCAGGGCATGTTAGGAACTGCAACTGCCAGGAACCCTCCAGCTCCTCCCCCCCACCCCACACAGTGTCTTCTGCTTGTGAGCTTGCTCTACCAGGTCCAGCAGCCACTAGTGGCAGCCAGCAGTGGTGCAGAATTCCTCCAGGAGTATTCACCTACTGGGCTGCTTAGTACCTTGAGCAGTAGTCTCTGTTTGCAGCTGTATTTACTACATAAGAAGCTGGATTGCTCCTCCCCTTGGGTATGAAAGAGGATGCCTGACACACCCATAGGCTTTAATGAGGTCTTTGGTTTTGGATCCAAGGGTCTGCTGATGACGCACCTTTCAGCATAAGGATATTATGGACCTGTGAACATTTGCAACATTTAATTTGAAAAATTAATTAAGCAAATGTTATATTGTTGTCTTTGTTCTATGCATACCCATTTTTAAAAATAGCTATTTCTGTAACCACAATGCTTTAATTGCCTTGTTGCATATAAAAAGTAAAAGGGTATCTTTTGCTTTATGTGCCTAGTGTATTGTTTTCTATCTTTGCAAGGAAAAGGGCTAGACTTCTTTTTAAATGAAAGGTGAAATTCTCTTTCATGAGGTCCTATGTTGGCTCTATTAAGAAAGGACTTGTCTGAGTCCTCTCTAATTTGAGAGTGGAAAAGGCCAGAAACGAAGTGGTTCTTGGAGTATTTTTCAGTGTGGATTCTACTGTAGGTGTGCATGAGTCTAATGCATGTGAGGTCTGAGTTAATTTAGTAGTCACGTCCACTGGGCCTGTGCATGCACCCTTGTGCAAGGACATAAAGGGCAGAGTGGATGTAACCCTCCTTCAGTTCCTTCTTACCTGTGGCACTGAGATGGAACCTTGCAAGTGTCTGACCTGCTACTTTTGAGATTCATACTTACCTTTTAGGCTCTTCTTCACCCTCCTTATCTCTGTTCATTTTTAGTTTGAACGTTCCTTGGCATGCGTCTGACGAAGTGGGTATTCACCCACAAAAGCTTATGCTCCAATACATCTGTTAGTCTTAAAGGTGCCACAGGACTCTCTGTTGCTTAATACCAATACAGGCTCTTTTGACCTCGTACAGATTCAAGGCGCTTGGTCCCCAGATGACAATGAATTGCATATGAAAATCCTGCAGCTCAAAGTCCTCAGATTGGCCTGTATATCGTGTCCCTACATGTTCTCTGGAACTCAGTGGTGCAAATATTCACAAACATGACAACTGTGCGCTACTTAAACAATGGGATGCTCATTTCTCACATCTCTGTCTGGAAGCCATCAAGCTCTGGACATGGTGATGTTTCAATGGGTGACCACATTGGTCCTTCACCTTCTAGGGGTCAGCAACAACTTGACCAGTATCTTAAGCAGGCAGTCGATGACCAGCCATGAATGATCCTTGCACAGATCCATTGTAAGACTGATATTCTGCTATTGGGAATCTCCTCCCCCCCCCCCCCAAAAAAAAACTAGTTTTGCCTTCAAAAACAACGCCAAATGTCAAAATTCTTCTTCCAGAGGAGGACTAAGCCGATGATTGTTGCCAGATGCCTTCCTTCTACGGTGGAACAGAGACTTACTCTATACTTTTCCACTGATTCCTCCGATTCCTAGAGGATATCCAAGATCAGGAGAGATAGGACCATGGTTGTTGTTGCCCTGTATTGGGTGAGGCAGTCTTGGCTGACAAACCTGTTACAAATGCCAGTTCAGTCTCCAATTGAGCTCCTGCTTCATCTAGACCTGATCTCATAACACAATGGCCAGATACTCCATCCAGACCTGGAAGTGCTACATCTGAGAGCATGATTGTTGGCTAGTTAAATACCATGAATAGACACTGCTCTGTACAGGTCCAGGAAATTTTGGCTCACAACAGGAAAAATCTAAATGGAACAGGTTCTCAACATGGGCAGCCCAGCATGGTTGGGTCCCTGTCCAAGACTTGATACTGAAGATCCTTGACTACCTACTACACTTAGAACAGGCTGGCCTGTTGTTCTTCTCTAATAGTCCACTTCACGGTAGCTTCAGCTTGCCGCCTACCTGTACAGTTGTCAAGGTAGATTTAAATCAAGGCGATTTAAATCACTAGGTGGAAAGCCTTTATATAAATCATCGATTTTAATCAACTTTTCCATTTGTACTTTTATTTTCTAAAGAACGGTCCATTGTCATTGGTTCATATAGCAATTAAAACAAGTTGATTTACAGTGAAATAGAGCCTTTAGACTAGATTTGGTGCATCTTTTTGCTACTTAGGAAGGTACACTATAACTATACACATTTAATTAAGCAATTACATAGCTTAATATTTTCAGATTCTTATTGTACATTTTTAGTATGTTAGAAAATGGTGAATGATATTGCTTATTTACTAGATAATTAACTTTTGGTCATGATTTGTGTCAAGCTTCATTAGTATGGTAACTGTAATTTAAAAAAATCAATTTTTTAAAGCAACCTTAAATGTTTTGGGTACATAAGCTCTTAGCAAAAGATTTTTCACATTTACAGCTAAATGAGTTATTAAAGGAACAGAAGGATTAACTGTAGTCAGTGAATTAAGATGGTAATTGCAGGTCAGGCGCATTTGAAAATTTTCCCAGGCTAAGTGAAAGTGATTGGAGCTTAAGTTCCTACTTGCCTAAGGCTATGTCTACACTAAAGAGCTTACAGCAGTGCAGCTGTAAGATCTCTAGTGTAGCCGCACTAAGCCGATGGGAGAAAGCTCTCCTGTCTACATAACTACCGCTGCTCATTGGGGGTAGATTAATTATGTTGATGGAAGAAGCTCTCCCACCGACATAGCGTTGTCCACACCAGCGCTTATCGCAGTGTGACTTATGTTGCTTAGGGGTTTGTTTTTTTCACATCCCTGAGCGACATAAGTTATACAGACATAGGCTATGTCGACACTACCACTTAAGTCTCTTGAAAATGAGACGAGTCTCCTAAGTTACTTAGTCTGTCCTTCAAACTTTTAGAACTGATAGATCTCATCCTCTCCCCCCTCGTTTTTATTCATAAACTGGAAGAGAAAAGTATTAATTTTCCTATTTTTTTCAGGTCCCAGTTGATTTCTCAACTTTGAATGACTTTGTCCAAATGAAGAAAATATTCTGTGTGCCTGCAGAAGAGGCTACTACTGTAAAAAGCTGGTTCAGCACTTCAGTAAACTCTGGTCCCAGCTGCTTAACTAGTGATGCACACCAGTACAATGGTGTGACTTTCTTAGCAAACATATGCTGCTTGAATGTTTCATTTCCAGCCCTGAAATTTATTATGATTGATTATTAGATGCCCATACAATAGTAGCATCTTCTTCCGCAGTGAGGCATTTACCCTAGTAATTTGAGTTGAGAATTTTGCCAAGAAAATGAGGTGAAGTACTGGATATTTCTTTCTTCAATGTCTCTTAAGTTACTTCTAAATTTCAACAGCATTAGCAGTACAGTAGCAATCTTTCTGCAGCTTGTCCAAGGCTATGGAAATAGTTTTCAGTATATTCAGCTTATCTTCTACATTTCTCTTTAGTCCAATGTTGACTACTTTGGCTGTGTTAGTTCCATCTATTCTGGCATGATTTTCTTCACAAATTGTCATCTGAATAGGCCAGTTCTTAATAAATAGCTCAAAACAAGTCAACCACTGAATTCCATCATACATCTTGGAGATGAATTAGTTGGGATCATCCTGCTCTCTTCAGTGAAGCTGAAGCAAAGTGGTTGTTACAGAAAATGTTGCAATTTCAACATTTTCCTTTATTCCTGGAGTTGAACTTAAGTCTTTGGCTAAAAGATGCATCAGATGAGCACTGCAGCCATACGTTATAAGCTTCAGGTTCCCTTCTTCAAGCTTTCTTGTCTTTGCTCCATTTTGCAGCATTGTCTGTGACAAAGCTACATACGTAAGGCTTGAATTTTTGTTCAGTTTCTTATAGCTTTTACTGCTGCTACTTTTAAATATTATGCTGTATGGTCATTTCCTGATGTATCACTTTTTTCTGCAAGATAGAAAACCCCATCTTTTGTTTCATACAAACACATTGCTGGAACATTGTGTACATTGCTTCACCCCCAAAGACTCAGATTAATGAATTTCCCATCAATGTTTTTTGCACATATTTTTTTTTCCTCATACAGGAATCTTCCAGCAATGTTTGCTCTGCTGGTTGGAGAGTAGCCTGGCTGTAATGATTGAATCCTATGAAATGCTTGTCCCGAACAAGATAAAAGGGAGAATTTATTGTGTAAATGAATTGTGAGCAATCTTTTCATCTATAGAGTCTCGCTGGAATTTGCTGGTCTTGATTAGGAACTCATCCATGTTTTTATTGGATGATTGAAGAAAATCTTTTGTTTAAATACAGATAATTTACTATCTGATGTATGCTTAGTTGCAGTACTACGTGTGTACCAGCAGATGACTGAAGTTGTAGACATTGCAGATGATGGACGTTCATAACGCGTTATGTCTAAGCTGGACCTTGAAACAAAATGGTAAAAAAAAGTCAGTCACTTTTACTCAGCGCACTGCTTTTTTTTTTTAAGACTGTAAATGAAAGATTCTGCTTACTACAGCTATTTTTACCACGGTTGATATGATATAATTTATTCTAAACCCAGTTTTATAGGGAAAATAATAAATCATACGGGTTATCTAAACCTATTTAAATCCTTATCTCTAGCAACACACCGAACCGCTTAAAAAACCCCTATTTTAAACATTAAAATTAATAAGTGACTAATAAACATTGCTTTTAAACAGGAAATCTTTACTTAGGATGTTTGATTATATTGAGCAATAAAAATAGTCAGAAGTCCTGTAGTAACAGTAAAAATGCAGCTGATAAATACTCCCACAACAAAGTAATATACCAATTATGTTTTGAACACACACATATTGAAATTCATAAGTGTAATCCACCCAAAACACAATTTATGACAATAATCTGTTATCATTTACTAGCACAGTAAGACATGGTAGGCAGTCTATAACAATGGTCCAAAAATATGTTTACTAACCAGTTGATCCTGATTGTTGAGACTTGTCCACATCATCTTCAAAGTCATTGCCTTCTAAAGAATATTTTTCATATTATTTCATTCTGACAACCAGGTCTTGCATCTCTTTGTTGCACTGTTTATTTTGACAAGTGTTCCTTTTTTACCTAGAAATACAGAAATTCCTTGAAAATATTCCCATGTTAGTCCTTTTTATAACTTCTAGCCATGGCAGTTTTTTCCCCTTCAGTTCCCAGGTGTTGAAATCAACGCTAGAGGCTGCACTCTGAAAAATGTGGTTCCTTTTCCCCCACAGTGTCCTGCTCTGCTACCAGTGTTGCTCATTGCTGGTTATGCACTCCTTCTCCTTTGTTACATAACTCCCCCACCACCAGAGGGGCGGAGAGGGGGAGGGAGGAAGAATTAGCAATCCAAGACTTCTGCTGTGTAACCCACATGCCTTTTACACTGTGTATTAAACTCCCAAGGTCACAGCTTTTCTCTGACCTTGGATGGGTAGATGCTGCCACCACCCAAGTGCAAAAACCCTTTTTAAAACCCAGGAAGGTGCACTTGGGAATTCTTTCCTGTGGGGTACCCTCAAGCCCTTTCACCCCCCTCCCCCCTCCAGGGAAGAGCTGAGAAAGAAAACAAAGGAAATCAGCTATTGCTACCAGCTAATTAAACAACATATACACAAACTTCTTAGGGACACAAAAATCCAATCCTGTTCTTTAAAAAAAAAAAAAAAAAAAAAGACATCTGGAATTTAGGCTTTTTGCTAGGTTTAAAAAAAAAATTACAGGGATTAAGCATCAAGATAGCTTCTTGAGGTCCAGTTTAAAGGTTACAAG
Source organism: Emys orbicularis (assembly GCF_028017835.1). Taxonomy (NCBI): domain Eukaryota; kingdom Metazoa; phylum Chordata; order Testudines; family Emydidae; genus Emys; species Emys orbicularis. The sequence continues at coordinate 321,641,138 of NC_088683.1, read as the reverse complement.
CAAAATAAAAGCTGGGGTTAGCACAGAGGAGTCCACAAGCCATAAAGAAATAAAAGAGAGAAACCTAATCGTGTCTTCCTAGACATTTCCTGATCTACTTAAGTATCTGGAGTTTCAAATGAGTAGTTTCTAGGTATGATATGACGATTTTCATACCTGGCCCAAAGCTTTTTACAGCATAGTTCCAGCCCTGTCTCTCCTCCGGGAGAACAACACAGACAGACAAAGGAGAAGTTTTTTCCCAATTTTAAACAATTCTAGCCTTCCCATTGGCTCTTTTGGTCAAGTGCCCACTCCCTTCCTTTTACCTATGGACTTTTTAAGTCTTTACAGGTAAAGCAAGTAGAGAACAGCTACTAACGGGTTTTATAGCTAACTGGCTGGCTGTGTGTCCATAAAAGGAAGCTACCCCCCACTTCATTTATCACAGAAGGCAAGTAAGGAGAAGCTATAAAATAGAAGTAGGATAGCAACCAGGTAGGCTCAGTGGAGATCCTGATGGAATACATGAGGGTATCTCCCAGAGTAAGAGGCCAGGTCCCAAAGCCTGTGATAACTTTGTCGTCTCTTGACTCAGTAGCACTTGGGTCCTCCGCAGGCTGAAGCCTTAATACAGTACATGATCTATTGTGCCATATTTATAAAGTCTGACTTCAGAACTTTGGTGTTGTCCCCCAATATTTTGTTATATAGAAAAGCAGCCTTTAACTCAAAGTTTTTGATAGAGGCTCATAGATTCAGTATATTAATTTTCTTATATCAATGTTTAAAGAGATTATAATAAGTTTAGGCCTTAACATATTTGTATTAAATTCAGATTTCATTTTTAAACAGGTTCATTTTTAAAAAGAATAACTTCTTATAATTTAAATTATAATCAATTTAAATTCAAAAAATCCAGAGTGAATACTGCTTGCCAGTCCCCTGCTGTAGGAACCACATTGACACTTACTGGAAGAAGAGAGAGAGGTTACTTTCCCTATGATAACTGTGGATCTTTGAGATACTTCTAATCAGTGTGGATCTCATGACCCACCCTCCTCTTCTTCCTTTTTCTGAGTCTTCAGCAGTAACTAAGTTCTGTTTGCAAGGGGATGGAGGGAGGGTAAGGGCCTCTCTACTATTTATGACCTTGCATGGGGGCACAGGCTGTATGGGCGGCCTTGACAGACACTGCTATTGAAAAAACTCTGATATCACATGCTCCTCGTGTGCCCTGCAGTGAACCACACTGACTATAACTTTTTGAGGAACCAGTTACTGTAGGGCAAGTAACTGTTCTTTACCTACAATTTATCCTTTTCCCTGTCTCTTGGAGAGACAGAGGTAGATATCAGTCTTTTGCCTTGTTAGTTGTAAGTAGATCTTGCCAAAACCTGGGATTTTTGGTTCACAAGAGATTTTGGCAATTCAGAACTTCTCGAAACAGAAGCTCCTCCCTCCCCCCCCCCCCCAAATGCTTTGGAAACAACACATGGTGTTTCCAAAATGAAATTTGTTCAGTAGGATCAGCAGCTGCTCTGTGAAAATGACATTCTTACAATAGCAACAGTGAAACTGACCTGAGAGTCAGTTTCACTGAGCCCTTGCAGGGCTCCCAGGTTCCACAGCACTGGGGCAGCCCTGCCACGCAGATTTCCCCTAGGCAGGGGACATGAGGACTTCCAGACTCCTGGGCTGTCTAGAATCCCAGGAAGCCAACTGGTCCTTGAATCTGGAAGCCTTCGAGTCTTTGGCCCCAGGGCAGTCTGCATAGTGGGGTTGCCCTGGAACTGTAGACCATGTTAACCCAACCCAGGAATTCCAGGCTCCCTGTTCAGTGACAGTGAGCCTAGAAGCCCTGGTAGCTCACAGGGCTTTCAGGCTCACTGTCAGATCAGGATGAGGAGGTCATGCTTAGTGGTTGGAGCAGGAGTCAGGCTGCCAGGTATTGGAATCCGGGGTCAAAGGCTAGATGTCCGAGTCCGAGGCCAGGAATCGGAGCTGAGAGTCAGAGCCAGGTTATCTGGAGTCAGGCAAGGCTGGGTCCAAGGCAGGAGCAGGGAGGGAGCAAGGCTACGAACGAGCAGGCACAAGAGCTGTTGCAGCTATGGGCAAATGTTTGAAGAGCCACCAAACTGCTGCTTCTGGGCTTAGGAGCTGGTCTATTGACTTTTCCCAACAATAATACAGAGTAGCTAATCAGGCAGCCTGCTACAGACGAGCTGCACTTGTTGCCCAGAGACTGCTGCAGGTCCAGATTCCTTACACTCCCAGCTTCAAGGTAGGGAGCCTGGAAACCCTGGCATGGTTGGGCTGTCCCAGAGCTGCAGACCCTACAAGCCTGGGGTCCTCAGCCCCCAGAGCAGATTGCATGGCAAGTCTCCGTATCAGTCTGTCAGGCAAGCTGGCAGAGAACCCTGCCTGTGGTTGGCTGAAAGTTCATTGAACCAGACTTGGTTTTTTGGTGAGAAATTTTGGGTTCGAGCAGGTATTTTCCAGCACAACTGTTTCATCAGAAAATTTCTGACCAGCTCTAGTTGTAACCTGCTTCCCACCTTTGCCTCCTGTCTACCTAAATTGTAACTGTTAGCATTCTTGCTCTCTCAGCACTTCAGCCTCATCGCATATCTCCCCTTTTCCCCTTAAAATCCTTTTACTGGCTTCTTGTCTTTCGCCTCATCAGATGCAAGCTCTTTGTCCTTGCTTTCAGTTCCTTATGTAATCTTGTTGCACATATATCTCAGCTTTCATTTATTTCTTTCCTCCTCCCTTGGGCCCTGGCAGTCTTCCCAATCTTCTCCCCTTACTGCTCCCTTTTGTCTGTCTTCCACTCCTAGTTTTATGCCCTCTATCGTCCTGTGTCGAGAGCAGTCTCTTTTCTGCTTCTATGTATTCTTGTCCTTCAAATGCCTCCTTAAAACCCACTTCTAGGAATACTTTGTCTTTTTCCCAAATCATGTCTTCAAATCTTTTTTGCCTTATACTGTAAGATACATAGGTAGATAGAGATATATGAAGTGATTTCTAATAAACATAATCAATGCTTATTTGTAATGAGTGCAATTCAGCACCCACAGCCTGTTCCCTCAACTCTTCCTTTTGTGTCTTATAGGTAATAATTGGATAATTATATATTTCTAAAGTTTTCTAACCTAGATGAAAAACGACTGTTCGCCTTTGTGTATACTTACACAAATGTCATCCCAGTCACAAATTCTCTGGCAGCATTGTTTACTTTACGCTTCAAGGCAGCAGTGACACACCTATCATTGTTCATTTTTGAATGTATTGCTTAGCCTGCTGATATTCATTCACCTTTAACATCAGCATACTGATGTTCATCATGCTTTCATCATGGTGCACACACAGACACCAGTGGCTTTTAGTCTGTTGTTGAAAATGTAAAAGGATCCAAATTTCTTTCCAGAAAGAGGGAAGTATTCAGAGCATATGCTTTAATGTAGTTCACTGCTCGTATAACATCCACCACACATTAAGGCACATTAGCAATGTCTTTGCAGCTAGGACTTGATGATAGATTCCACAATGAGTGACAGTCACATTAGGTGACATGCACTTTACCTTCTGCTGAAAGCCGGACCGTGCACCTATCATGGCCCGAGCACCATCAGTACAGATACCACAAAGATTTTTCCACTCAGTGCCATTGCTTTTGAAAAAGGCATTTACCTTATTGAAAACGTCCTATGCTGTTGTTTCAAGTTGTTCACAGAATAAGAACTCATGCTTAACATCCCCAGCATTAACATACTGTATGAACACTATCAATTATGCATAGTTAGTAACATCAGTAGTTTCATCAAGTTGCATGCTGAACATACTGAAAGCAGAATGTTTAATTTCATGCACAGCTTGTTCTTTGATATCTTCAGACATCTCACATATTCTGCGTTTCACAGTATCATTCGACATAGAAAGTATATTAACCTTTTTGGCAGTATCATTGCCAAGCATAAGTGACACAATCATAGATGCCGACTCCATGGGTGCTCCAGGGCTGGAGCACCCACGGGGAAAAATTGGTGGGTGCTCTGCACCCACCGGCAGCTCCCCACCCCACTCACCTCCGCCCCGCCTCCTCCCCTGAGCACGCCGCCATGTCCTGCTTCTCCCTCCTCCTTCCCAGAGCTTGCGTCGCGAAACAGCTGTTTCATGTGGCAAGCCTGAGAGGGAGGAGGAGGAACACGGTGCGCTTGGGGGAGGAGGCGGGGCTGGGGCGGGGATTTGGGGCAGGGGTGGAGTTGGGGCAGGTCGGGAGGCGCAAGCACCCATCGGCACAGAAAAAAGTTGGCGCCTGTGGACACAATGTCTTTGCATGCTGGCAGAACAAGCTCCTCACCTATCATATGCAGCTTTTTGGTACAAGCGATTCATAGCGACACAACATAAGAGGACTCCATAGCTGAGGACGTTTGCTGTTGGAAACCTCCATCTGCATCAAGCCTGGCTTTCTTTGTTGCTGCTTCTCTGCATTTGAAAAAATCCACATTTTGATTTTTATGCTCTGGATGTCTAGTTTCAAGATGTCGCTGCAATTTGCATGGTTTCATCAGTTTATCAGACAAAACTTTGCTGCAAATGATGCATTGCGTTTTTTCAATACCATAGGTGACAATGCTGGTAAAACTGTATTTAATGTAAGACTCTAAATACTTTAGTGTTTTAGCAGTAGAGGGGACCATTGTTTTCAGGAAAGTATGCTTCTGGATGTCTGACTATTAAATAATAAAGTACTTTTTCAGCTGTTGAACAATCAAGCCAATGGTGTTTCAGTCCCAGGGCTGGCCTTAGGGAAAAATGACATGCTGGGCAAACTTCTATTTGGTGACTTTTCTTTGGAGGCGGAGCAGGACTGAAGGTGGAGTGCAGTTGGGGTGGAGCTGGGGTGGAGGGGCTGGGGACTATGAGCCAGTCGCAGGATGGGGATCAGGATTCACGGCTCCATGCGTGGTCCGACTCCAGGCTGACAATCCTGCATGTGGCCGGGCTCACAGCCCCACACCCAGCGGGGGTCGGGACTCTCAGCCCTGCGTGTGGGCAGACTCTGGGCTGACAACCCAGCCCGTGGCTGGTGGTCGGGTCGGGGCTCACAGCTTGTGACTCCCACATAATCACCTCACAATCCCCTGAGGGGTCACAACCCCAAGTTTGAGAACCCCTGTTTTTAGGAGACATTCAAACAATATGCTATAGTCAACTCATTTGATTTTTCTTGGGGGACAGCAGGAACATCTGCTGAGTTTGACTGACCAAGAACTTAAGTAATGGAGATGGTTGTAGCATCTGATGCCAAAAATCTTCAAGGCAACATGTATGAGAGAATGGAATCTTCATAATTTGACATTTATAACAGTTCAAGTCTCAAATAAAGAAAGAGGTTAGAGAAATTATGGGGAAAAGGGTGACACATATATGAATATGTTCAGTCGTTAGGGTATTGGAATGTGATTAATAACAAACGTAACAAATTGTTAGACGTTTGTTACCGAATGATCTGTTGGTGATTATGGTGCTTACTAGTAGAAATGGGTCTCATTCAAGAAAATAGTTAATTTCTCATTAGTTAGTAACTATATGACTAGTAGTACTACTACTCATTACTAACTAACTATTATTGCTAGTTTTTCAACAGAAAGGAAAAATTTGGCCCAAATTAAAATAATATTGTTTAAAAAGAAAAAAGTTATGGAGAGAAAAAAGGTCCAAGCTTCAGAATCAAAATGGGTTAGCACTACTGAAAAGCATATTCTGCACTTGACATCATATAACATCAACAGTTCTGCCAGAAATGGTTTATTGAGCTTGCCAAAGGCATACTTACAGTATATTTTTAAAGTAAAGTTCCCATCTGTCTTGCTAGTTGAGTTCTGATATTTTTCCACATGAATCATTCCAACTGAAACATATGTAATTTTTTCACATGCATTTTGAAGTTAGAAAGTGCTGTAATGTTACCCTATTTGAGGTTGGGAAAGTGATTTGGCATGTGGGATGTAATTAGGTGGAGAAGGAAAGGGGGGTGGTTGTGTTTCGGTTTTTTTGCTTGTCTGAAGAATTCCAATTCTAGTAGGAACATTTTTTTTTTTAATGGTAGATTGAGTATGTACACACCCATTTGTCAAAGCTCCTTAAATAGTCGGATAATAAGGTGATAGCTGCGATATTAAAAATTTGACTAGAATAAAATAAATTCTGATGCCTGTAGCACTACCTCAGCCACTAGATCACCTCTGTGATCCTCAGTTGTTCCATTCATCTGTAGAGGTGGCAGAATCTCTTTTCTGTGCAGTCATAATCTTCAGTTCTTTGCACAAGAGTCTGAAGATCTGACATTTTAATTCTTTCCAATAAGTAGATGACTCTGTCCTTCATATTTACGCGGACAATGAGGAGTACCTTATGTTATGCAGTCTTTCTAATACTGGACAGTTTTCTTCTTCCCGTAGTGAGGTTTTCCTTCTGACATGCAGTATGCTGTCCTGCCTTCAGCTTGCAAAACAATTGTCCACATTTCTGAACATTATTACCTACTGGTAGAACAATCTGCAGCTGCTCTCAGTGCCAATATCTTTTCTTCTATCTCTTAAGAGTGTTTTCTCTCTGCTCATTGTCCTTGTTGGCATTACATTTTCAAAAGTGACTGAGTGCCTCAATATTTGGGTGCCCAACTTTTGAGACCCCTCTAAAAAGGTATGATTTTCAGAGGACAAGTGCTCAGCATTCTGAAAATCTCAGGCCTTTTAAAATTAGATTGAGCTCCAGAATATAGAAGCATTCAAAATCATTAGTCACTTTTGAAAATTAAGGCCTTAGTCTCTACTCAGATCTTCCCTCCTTAAAGTCATCTAGAAATCGGTGATTCTTTGAAGGTTTGAGATAAAAAGTTTTGTAGATTTGACTTCTTCTCATCCATATCTTTGCTTTTTTCTAACTATTCCCTTTTGCCACTTCTCTATCATTGCGGTCTCTGCCTTTATGGTCTGTGCTTGTTTCTTGCATTCTGCAGTGCTACCTTTTACAAAATCTTATACAGAATATTTCTAACAGCCAAGTTGAGTTCATAGACATTTAAAAGTCCATGTGCTATATCTAGCAGGGCACATACCTGCCTTGAACCTATTGAAAGATATATATTTTAGATTTTGAATTCTTCTACATTTTTAAAATTTTGAATTTTTGAGGAATTGTTTAGCAACTGGCAGCTATATAAACCATGTAACATTTTACTGTCGCCAACTATTGTTCTGCTCCTGTTTCCATTGAAGTTGATAACATTCTCGATTTCTGTGTGAGGAAGATTAGACCTGTGCATCCAGTCTTGGGAAACTTTGACTGTTCTTAAGCCCCATTCATAGGCAGAAGAACTAGGGATGCTGGGGTGCTACAGCACCCCCAGGTTTTATGCGGGGCTCTGGCCACTGGCCCCACGCCCGGGGGGCTCCACTCCCTGGCCCGGAGCTCAGGTCCCAGCCACTGGCCCCGCGCCTGGGGCTCTGCGCCTGGGGCTCCACTCCTAGCCCCGTGTCCATGTCCAGCTGTGGCCCCAGCCTTGGTCCCCTTACCCTTGTCTAGGTCCCCCACTCCCGGAGACATGGCCCCAGCTCTGGGTGATGGCGGGGCATGTATAGGGGTAGGGGAACATGAGGTAAAAAGTAAAAAACTGCTTTCAGCATCCCCACTATTAAAAGCGTTCCAGTGCCACTGACACCATTAGCTTCACAAGAGGTGATGAGCATTTCTTGTCAGAATGAGACTTCTACAGGTAACTTGAGCATTCTTCTCATCCCAAGGTAGTCGACTCAAATTGACAGCGTTGGTAAATATTAAGTCAGAAAATTTGGTTGCCTACAGATTTGCAAAATGTGTTGATTGTACTACAGTTCCTAGTGGATAGATGTGTACGAAGCCATGGATTTGAGTAGGCAGGAAACTGCATTGCACTTTCATACCTACAAGCAGCACCTTCAGAACAGAATTGATACATGTTACTGAAGAAGAGAGTGGAAGAAATTGGGCTTCTACATAGGGATAATGGCCAAGCATACCTCTTGTGTTGAATAAATGATAAATAAATAAAACATATTTCAGGTCTCTGATGTGGACAAATAGAGGAAATAGGCCTCCCAGTCTGTCAGTCCAGCAATTTTTAAAGTATTATATTTCCATTAAAAATACATTATCAAAATGTCAATCAAATGACAAACACATTTGAAAGATCATTATAATATCTTTGCAGAACCTAAAATACATTTACTAGTATATCTATTGGAAAAATTGCTTCTTGGATTTGGAGACAAACAGGTAATTGCTGTGTAAATGAATATTAATTGTTACTGAAAATCTTGTATGGGTTCTCCAGCCTCGTTGATACTTTTTTTAGACTGTCGAAAATAAGACTTCGATGGTATATAAACCCACACCAAGAACAGGCACCAAAAGATAGAAAAGGACAGATTTAATTCAGTAAGGTTCATCCAGGATATTGCAGGAAACTGCCATAACTATCACACTATGATTCGGTTTCTTTTGGAATTAAGAACATAGACTGTCGATCCTAATAGCTGTACTAAAGACTTTGAGTATTTCAACATGAAGGTATATGGGATGCATGGAATGATTCTACATCCTGGTTCACATACTACAACTCTGAAAATATTCAAAAGTTGCATTAGTCTTTTTTCTCATCATCTGCATTTCGCCTTGTCACAAAATAATGGAATTTCATTTTGGGAGACTGGTTAAAGCCAGCTTTCCAAAGAACAGATGGGGAAGAAGAAAAGGGATATAATATAGAAAAAGATAAAGTGAGAAAGAATGAGACAATAAACAGCTGAATCTTGAATTCCCCCCTCCAGTAAACTTGTGGGGGACAGACACCATACATTTGATCCAAATTTTCTATTAAAAATTTTAACTGAAATCTGCTAATGCAGTGGTACATCAGCCTCTACATAGATCTCATTTGCAGACAACATTTTTGTTTTTTTCAGTGCTAGTATTTGAAAATATTTTGTGAATAATGTATGTCTGATAAAAATCAAGAGTAAAACTACAAGACAACTAGAGATATTTAAATACTGAATAATAGAAAAGAATATAAAACCCTGGTTTTGTGAGTGCTTGTGGGTTTTTGTGAGTGCTTATTGAAAGAAGCATCAATGTGTTTTGTTTCTGAACTGATTTGTTTTACAGTCTTTTTAATATTGCGGTTCTAAATGCTTTGGGTTTAAGTCAAGTAAAAATAGTATCTGTTCTTATTAGTTTAATATCTGATCTGCGCCTTGGAAGAAAGCATATTTTTGTCTGCATAGCTGAGCACCCAAGGTTATTCCAACCCTTTTTGGAAGAGAATTGGCAGTGTAAAATACTTCAGGGTGCAAATCTCAATTTAAAGCACCTATTATAGTTAAGTCAGAGTATTTTACACATACAGTATGCTGTCCTCCTTCCTGGGAAATCCACATGCAAAAGGTTGAGTAATATAGGTTAAACGTGTGAAGTCCTGTGAGGGGGTCTTAGAAATCAGTTTTAATAGACATTTCATCTTTGTTTAGGTTCCAATCCTGGGATTGGATCTGTGTCCTGAATTAGTAAAGACTTTCTTCTCCCACAATGCACACAAGAAGTGAACATATAAAAATATTTGTGTAACTCAATATAAATCCTTCCTCTGGTCTTCCCAGTGCATGAATCCAGAAAAGGTTTATCTTTTGGATTGTAAATTCCTACTCTAAAGAGCTATCTTCACTTTGTCTTGTTGGCACGGAATGAAATTATCTATCATTAGAATTTTATTTGCATTGTTCAGATTGAAAGTAAACACAAAGGTTAATGCTTTTATTAGATTGCAAACCCTGAATTCTTGCTAAAGCAAACACAAGTCATATTTTGGTCACTGAAAAGTAAGATTAATTCCATCATTACAGTCACCTGAAAATTGTGGCGTTTGGAAATTGAAATTTTTTATGTTCCCTCCCCTCCCCAATAATTTCTGAGCAGTATTTTGAATTTAGGCACATATGCGACTCTCCAATTGTGAAAGTGGATATATTTTGAAATTTTTTTTCACTTGGACATTATATTACTTCAACTTTCTGGCATCCTGGTCAACTGACCAGTACTTTGTAAGGAGAACGTGTTAATGTCTTAACCTAGTTTCTGGGACTGGTAATGGTAAATGTAAATAAATTTATGAAGCTACTTGCTTTTTAAATATTTATTTTGGTGGCTTGTTCCAAAACCTTTCTAACAGAATCTAAGAGTATCTTTGGGCACCTTGTCAGCATAATGCAAAATAAAATTTAGGGGAATGACCCACCAAAAACAAGCAAATATTGGTAAAGGTGCCTTATTTACAATACTAGGCTCTAATCCCACAGAAGGAGACTGCGATATTTATATTGAGGCCCATTGAAGTCAGTCGGACTCCATGCACGTGCAAAAGTCAGTGTCAGGGTATGTCTGCACAGCAATAAATAAATAAATAAATACCCGTGGCAGAGAGTCTCAGAGCCCTGATCAACTGACTTGGGTTCCTGGGGCTCAGACTATGTGGCTAAAAATAGCTGTGTGGATGCTGGGACTACTGGAACCTGGGCTCTGAAACCCAGGCTCCAGCCCAAGCCTGAACACTTACATGGCTTTTTTTAGCCTTGTAGCTAAAGCCGGTTGACCTGGGCCCTGAGACTTGCTGCTGCAGGTTGTTTGGTGGTTGGTTTTTTTTTGTTTGTTCGGTTTTTTATTTATTTGTTTGTTTGTTTGTTTATTGCTGTAGACAAACTACTAGTAAGTCTTGGTGGCCCTGATTCTGGTCCCACTGAAATCAGTGTTAAAACTCCCTTTGATTTCAGTGATGCAAGATTGGGCCCTGGCAAGGTCCATACAACGTGGAAATCTTTTTGGATTTCAAAGATCCAACTAGACTTTTTTGTCTTAATTTCCCAATTGTAGGAGTTCTAAAATGCAGCTGCCAGTATTTTAAGCACACTGCTATTTAATCCTCTTTAGGACAGATCTAGAGAAGGCGGTGGTAAAAATGTTGGTGGGTGTCAGCACTTTCTCTGTTGCTTCCTTGGGGAAGCTGTACTTATGGTAGTGGTGGGGAATTTTTGCAGGAAAAGAATGTTGAATCTACAATGCAGGAGCTTGAGGCTCACAGCTTTTGACGTTTGCATTAAAGTGTATGGAGCTGCCAGGTTGTCAGCCTAACTGTTTTAGGGTTTTAGTTTTATTAGTTTAATGTAACATTAGAAAAATAAATAAGCTTATTTTTCCTTCATGAAAACTTATAAAAAAATGTTTTCATATTTCCTCTGCTTCAGTTAAACTCAGAGTTGTTTCAACTCACTTTCTAAAGTTTCAGTAATCACCTGTGGGTAGAGGATCAATGTTCCCTTCCTTTTCTTTACCAGTGAAAATAAACAACGGTCTAAGGGCAAATGAATATACAACATCTTTCTCTTGATTTATAGAAGCAGAGTATTGCTAAGACCTTGACCTCTTTGTAGAACTGCACTTGATGTTTTTATAGAACCAGTCCATTTTTCAAAACGACAACCCAAACACTAGCGAAGTAGAGATTTTAAAGTAACACTGCTTACTATTGTTATCTATATTCAGAGGGAGACTTAACACAGAATAATTTTTTTTCCCTTTCTGGTAGCTACTTGTTTAAAAAGTTTCTAAAATAGGCAAATTTGTGGGGAAAGAAAAAATACTAAGTAGTTTATATTTGCACACCTTTTGTTCCTATGGGCGGAATTCCTAAATTGTGCACTTCATAAAAGAGAAACTTAGTACAGTTCTGTGCAAGAGTAGTAGGTCAAGGCAATCTTGGATAAACAACCTAATAACTGATGATGTGTTAAGTTGAAATAAAGCAATTTTGTTACTGGTAGTTTCATGCAAAAACAGTATTTTTACATCACTTGTATTTTTTGTTTGAATAAAATTTTGTGAAAAAATTGTTTGGGTTCCTTGGAATATAACTAGTTGTCTGATGTTTATCAATACTTGTGGCTTCAAAGCATTTAAAAATTGATACTATAAATACAGATTTAGTTTTAAGTTAATTTAGTTAGGTGATCACTATAGTATAAAAAAGCAGTTCATAGCATTTGACAGAATTCCTGGCATGATGCCCTTTATGAGTTTAGAGCTCAGAGACTTGGATTATCTTTTCACTATGTCAGAAATCCTCCAGAGACCTACAATATGGTATGTCTTTTTAAAGGAAAGTCCAAGAGAAACTTTTGGATACACCACTACCCGATATAATGCGACCCAATATAACACGAATTCTGATATAATGCGGTAAAGCAGTGCTCCAGGGGGGTGGGGCTGCGCACTCCGGCAGATCAAAGCAAGTTCGATATAACGCGGTTTCACCTATAACGCAGTAAGATTTTTTTGGCTCCCGAGGACAGCGTTATATCAAGGTAGAGGTGTATTTTGCACTTCTCCTGTGTCAGAGGGTTGAATAAATTGCTACATAGGAACATAGGACTCATCCTGGGTCATTGAGTCCAGTCCGCTGCTGTCATAGGCAACCCCTTCATATAATCTTCATGAATTTATCAAGCTCCATCTTAAAGCTAGTTAGGTTGTTCACCCCTAATATTCTGACTGGAAGGCTGTTCCTGAACCTCACTCCTTTGATGGTTAGAAACCCTCTTCTGATTTTCAGCCTAAATTTATTCATGACCAGTTTATACCAATTTGTTCTTGTACCAGCATAGTCCTTTATCTTATCTAGCTCTTCTCCCTCTCTGGTGTTTACTATGTATTTCTACATAGTCATAATCGGTATTGGGCATGCATTTCTGACGCTTTGATCAGATGACTTGAAATTTAAATACAAATATCACCATCCATTACTGAGTTTTATGTTTCACTGACGATTACAAGGCATTCACATACAATGGCGTATAGAAGTCACACAGGGCGTGTTACATATATCATAGCAACATCAAGATTGGATGTCTTTCTAAAAGATATGCCCTAGCTCAACTACAGATTGTTGGGTTAGACATAAGAATTCAAGGGTGAACTTCTGTGGCTGTGTTATGCAGGAAATCAAACTGGGTGATCACAGAGGCCCATTCTGGTCTTAAGATCTATGAAAGTTCTAATCTCTTCTTGGTTATTACACTGCTTCTTTTCACATTGGCTGTAGTTGTACAATACTGATCGATTTCACTGTACAGCTGTGAAACTATATCCAATACTATGTGAATCTAGGTATTTGCATACCAGGTTTGGTTAAATTAGGTTGCATAGCCACATTCTGCCAATATTTGTCTCAGATTAGCAGTTAATCTGTGAAACTTCAGTAGTAATAAAAATGTTAAAAAAATTTATTAGACTCTGAGCAGTTACTTTCATGTGGAAATCTGGTAAGCCATTCTCCAAATATTTAGCTTACTGATGAAGAAGATTTTTAGTGTATACAGCTAGGAACAGTCATGGCCCTGAGTTCTATTTCTAATTCTGCCGCTGTTTCACTGTGGAATATAGCAATGCTTTTAGCATCCCTCTGCCTCATTTATACACCTGTAAAATAATTTTAGTACAGCTTATCTACTGGTTAGTTACAAGATTGCTTTAATGTTTATGAAGTACTTTGAAGACATGTACCTAATCGTTTAATAAATGTTTGCTTTTTGTTTGTCTTGTCTGTGTAGATTGTAAGATTTTAGGGGCAGGGACTACTACTGCCTGTATGTTTCTAAAGGGCCTGGCACATTTTGGGCTGAAGTGTGTTCTGTTACGTTCCAAGCCAGAAGTGACTTTAAAAAAGTAATTAAAAAATAACCCAGCCGTCTTTGAGTTTTCAAAGTGTGGGGAAATAGTTACTCAGCCATTAACAATGTTTGTTTAGCTGATTTATTTGCACTTGAATAACCCCAGAACCTATTTGAATTTAAAACTTCAGACTTGGCATGTTCCATATACAATCTTCGGTAAGGAATGTGTGCTTTGCTAACTGTGAAGAACACTGGTTGAGAAACATTAACTAATGAAAACAGCACTCTGTGCATGTGCTGTATTTTATTCACATTACTAATTTCAGTGAGTAGGGAGTGAGTTTGAGAGGGACACACAATCTCCAGAGAACATTTGATTACTCTGGGGACACCTACATCTTGACTAGCCAGCCTTCCTCTTCATGCTTGCCCAGATTTTCCAATTATTCTCAGGTGGAAGCTGACATAACAATGTATTTCCATGTTTCTACCTTTCGCACTGCTGTGTAAAGTAGGCAAAGTGAGTAAGTCAGGCAAAGAAATCAGCATAATTTAGAGTTGCCAGGCGTCCAGTTTTTGACCGGAATGCTTGATTGAAAAGGGACCCTGGTGGCTCCGGTCAGCACTGCTGTCTGGGCCTCTAAAAGTCCGGTCAATGGCGCAGTGGGGCTAAGGCAGGCTCCCTGCCTGCCCTGGCTCTGCGCGGCTCCCAGAAGCAGCCGGCATGTCTGGCTTCTAGGCGCAGGGGTGGCCACGGGGGCTCCGCGTTCTGCCTCCGCCCCGAGCACTGGCTCCACAGCTCCCATTGGCTGGGAACCACGGCCAAGGGAAGCTGCAGGGATGGCACCTGCGGGGGCTGGCAGCGCGTGGAGACCCCTGGCCCCTCCGCCTAGGAGCCGGACATGCCTGCCGCTTCCTGGAGCTGCCTGAGGTAAACACTACCTGGCTGGAGCCCGCACCCCAACCCCCCACCCGAACCCCCTGCCCCAGCCCTGAGCCCCTCCCGCACCCAAACTCCCTCCCAAAGCCTGCACCCCCCCAACCCCCAGCCTGAGCCCCTCCCACACCCTGAACCTCTCATTTCTGGTCCCACCCCAGAACCTGCACCCCCAGCCAGAGCCCTCACTCCCTCCTGCACCCCAACCCCCTGCCCCAGCCCAGTGAAAATGAGTGAGGGTGGGGGAGAGCAAGTGACAGAGGGAGGGAGAATGGAGTGAGCGGGGGTGGGGCCTCAGAGAAGGGGCAGGGCCTCGGGGCAGGGGGTGGGGCAAAGGTGTTCGGTTTTGTGCGATTAGAAAGTTGGCAACCCTAGCATAATTTAGCATGGTTTTTGGTAGAGAGATGTGAAATGGGGAAGTAGGAGCCGCATAGACAACCTCTGTCATGTTGGAGAAACGTGTGCTATGACAGAAGAGATCCTGTAGACCACTGTTTGAGTAATAGGAGAAGAATAGAGTTGGTGCATCTCTGGAGATGGATAAAAAGGAAGATGGGGACCCTAACATTTTCTGGTTTTAGAGAGAGTTGGGAAAGACAGTACCAGAAAGAGAGAGCTTACAAGAGCAGAATGTAGACTAAACCTAAGGGAAGGGGATAATAATAATAATAATTAATAATATGTGTACAGGAAAATATATTGTGCTAAGGATCAGATTGTTCCCTCCATTTCCATGAATGGAGGAGCCTCCGATTTGAGGGGAGGGAGAGTGCTTTTTCTGCGCTTCATCCCATTGGTGCTTCCCAAAAGAGAGGAGCTATCAATTTTGTATGTAACTCCTGATTATATCCATAGTGTGTATTAATCCAGCCCTTTCATCCTTTTGCTTTCTTACCTAGAACCATTAGAAGATCATATTGTTATGATATTCATAAAATGTGTTCTGATAATGTGCAATGGTGTTTCTTGAATCACACTAACAGTAAACAGCCAAATGTTGATTGAAATTTTAGTAAAACTTATAATGTCCAGTAAAATACACTGGATTGTTGATTTAAGTCTGACTGGAAATTTGGGGACACAGCATACTTGTAGTAGCTACTCCTAACAATACCATGGAATTGGAACAAAACCAATGGTGTCATCAAGAATAGTGGGCTTTATGTTACAGTTCTTTTTTAGATGATAAATTAGCTCTATGGAATTAAATAAGTATTTCTGGTTAACATAATTTATGTTGAATTCATTAGAAGAGTTTGCATACTCCACTTTCAATTATAAACACTATCTTTATAAGATGAACTTTTCATTGTTCCAGAAGTGGTATAACCAGAGAGATCATCCAGAATATTTATAAAGTTTCACTGAAGTGGGAGGTGCATTAGTTTTATACCTGAGAGAGGGTTTAGAAACAAGAAATTGCAAGAAGCTCCCTCTCTTCAAGAGTCTGACTTATATCCTTTTGCTACATCCCTAGTCTCTTTTAGTCTACAAGCCTGTTTGCTACTCAGTTCTGTGAAAATAAGAGTGAAATAGTCTTTCCACAAGAATTTAGTTTTAAAATTAATTAGGTATCTAAGAATATACTGTGTTGTAAAATACTTTGTTGTCTCATAAGAATATTTTTGGTTTTCTTAAAGGAATTACCTAGAGTTCTGCTTATTCATCAGATGAACAGACATGATGATGCATGGACTATACTACCATTAATGCAAGAGTAAGTTTAAAATTCTGTACAGATTGTTGACTTTAATGCTTTTGTGTAAGTAAAAACATCAACACCTGTGAATCTCTTTTGTTTGTTCATTAGCAACGATTTAAAAATGGAGTTTTAACTTTGAATTTTTTTGCACTTCTTGGTCAATATTAAAAATGTTTCTTAAAAATAGTTTTCCAAAACAGTTTGCTCTTAAAATTCACTAAATCAGATAAAATGTTTATCAAATATAAAGAGATTTAAAAACGGGAAGTAATGTAACATAATTGAACAATCAGCTTCCTCCAAAAATCAGTTACTAAATTACTAGAAAAAGTGAACTAATTCAAAAGAAATATAGTTTTGTTCTGCACTACACTCTTAATGGCTTTGTTTGCTATACCAAATATTTCAGTTTTAATACGGCCCTTCTTCAGAGGAAGGGAATTCCTTCTCTTAACTTTTGTCACCTTATCTGGTCAACTTCACATTTACCTTTGTGACATGTCAAAACTTATTTTACTTGTTGCACGATAACTGTATTTATGCAAATAAGTTCACTGATAATATGTAAGGGGTCATACTATTCTGTAATAGCAGTAGATCACAAAGATAAATCTGATATAAACTGGTTGTATAATTATTATTTACATCCATGTACAATACCCTATGGCAGGTGGCAGAGTATAGGATACTATGTGGAGGTACAGAGTGATTCTGTTGACTCATCCTGGTAGCTAGACCAGGTAGGTCTCATTTATTCTGATGCACTGAAAGTATGACAGTCTCTCTGAGGTGAGAAAGGTAGGACAATGTATGTGAGGTCCTTCAGCTGGCAGCTACTAAGGTTTCTCCATGAAGAGTAGACCCAGGATAAGGTTTAGATTTGTAAGACAAG
Source organism: Emys orbicularis (assembly GCF_028017835.1). Lineage (NCBI taxonomy): Eukaryota > Metazoa > Chordata > Testudines > Emydidae > Emys > Emys orbicularis. The sequence continues at coordinate 321,623,859 of NC_088683.1, read as the reverse complement.
TCCTGCCCTGGGGAACGCATGTTAATTAATGAAGGTAAACACCAAGAAGGGGGTGAGTTTGAACTGTAACGCATTGTGTTGTACTGCATTAAAACTGAGATGGGGGATTGCATCTGTTTACATGCACCTGCTATCGTAGACTGTGAATGCTATTTACATGGGGTACAAAACAAACTTTTCCTAAATTTGGGGATGTATATGTACAAACCCTTAAAGATGCAAGCTAATTTCTCTGAAGGAGTCAAAGATGGGAAAACTCAGCTGACAGACTAAATGTCAGTGGATTCCAGGACTGGTTTTACAGGGTAATCTCAACAGATTTACATTTTACAGTATATTCCAAAAGGGCTAGACTTGGGTTCAGACTGTTCTAGTGGAAGTTAATTCTAAAAGTGAAAGTTCCAGTGATAACTGCAATGGGATCTGCATCATGAAAGGCTTTACAGATAGTAACCTAGCAACTTGAATTTCACCGGGAAGTGAATTGGTAACCAGTGCAGAAAAATTAGGCAATTTGCCAGCTAATGAGTCTTACAGTATGTGTAGGAGGGGTTCTTGCCTAACTATCCTGAAATTAAGTTCAGTCCTCTGATTCCAAACCTTCTAGAACATGCTAACCAGTGTAGGACTCCTGATGATTCATGTTGTTTTTCTTATTCTGTTCTGTAGTTTATCTTGATGGTGAAAATTATATTCTCCATTACTGTCCTCATCACTGTTCAAGAACAGGGATTACTTGCTGGAAAACTGTAGTATAAAAAAAAATTCATGACAAGTTGACTTGCTTTTAAGCAAGGCACTCATAGAGAAACTTGGGTTGAATTTCAAGTAAACCTTATTATTAAACAACTAAAATGCTAAGTCTGGTGAAAGTAAGCAAAAAGAAATAACCCTTACATAGAATATACACAGAAAATGTGTGCATTTGCTCATACCTCTTAAATGTAGTTTTGCATCTAATTTCCTGTAGGATATTTTTACAGTAATATTCCTATGATTTTAGTCCTAATTATACATATTCAGTTTTGCAATTATATATTTAAGGGGCTTTCTCTGAGAGGGTTGTGGTATATGGAGGAAATATGTATTTAGAGACTTTATATTACTGACTATATATATATAATTATACTTTATATAGAGACTTTGTATTGACTATATATTATAGAATTATACTTTATATAGAGACTTTATATTGAACTGGTCTTGCAAACATATATTAGAGATGAGGTGTTTCTTATACATCCACATACATAATTGTTTCAATCTGTTGTTGTCATGGAATCACAGACTCAGTGCTCTGGAACCGCTCTAAATGAAGTCAGACAGGACTGTAGTGCAGTGTGTCTCCCGTCTGGGCGCACTCTCACTTGGGCAAGCCTCCTCCGCTTCAGCACGTCCTGGGTCTGACCTCGGAGTGTTCAGCACCCCTGTTCACACCGTGAGCTTCCTGCAGGGAGTCCACCTGAATGGGACACATGGGGAAGCCTTATATGCCCCCCAAAGGGGCTGTGCACCCCAACTTTGCAGTCAGCAGTGACTCTCAGCCACCATTGTAAAACAGAAGGGTTTATTAGTCATCGGGAACACAGCGTAGAACAGATCTTGTTAGCAAAGAAAGCAGGAAGTTACAGCCAGGGGTGCCATTTCAGATTTTGGTGGGAGGGAGGCAACTTTAACTGTGATTCCAGGGGCTACTTAGGCACCTGAAAACTAGTTTTTTTGTGTGCAGATAATTTAGAAATTAGCTGACAGGAGCACTGTATCTAATTCCTATATAACGAAAGAAAATTAAATAAATATTAGCCCCACTTAGCTCTAATACTAACATGTTCTGACATCTTGTGTCAGGTCACTTAAGGGACACTGGTTAGGTTTAAAATTTTAATGTATGTTCTTACTTTGTTACTAAATCTTGAACACAACAATTGAAACAATTTTAGAAAAATCTAGATTACTTTCTATCACTTTTTTTCAGTTCACCAAGCTTGGAATAGATCATTTAACTTTTGGAAATATCCTACTCGGGCCAGGCCCTGTGAGTTTATACTGAACCTGCGTTGGGCTCTAGGAATGTTACCCCCCTACAAATATTAATAGACTAGAAACTGACTTTAAACAGGAGTGAAACTGACACTTTCCAGTCACTTTCTGACAGTATTGCCAACCCTAAATATTCAAAAATCATGAAACAGGCTCACCAAAAATCATGAGATTGACTTTAAAATTATGAAATTATGTAAAAATAATAGGTTTGGTGTTCTTTGTATTTGCCTTCTGCTTTTTGAACCTTGAGGGTACACTGGGGTCAAATTTTGAAGCTTTCTCCACAGCCACGAGGGTTAGAAACCATTTTTCTTTAAGAATGAAGGCTGAAATCATCACATATCCACTTGACTCCAAGAGCTGGGGTTTTAAGGAAAACAATAATGATCATGAGACTCATGACAAAATCATGAGAGTTGGCAACACTGCCTTCACTTCTGTTTAAAGGCTAGTTACTTTCCAGCAGGCTCTTAAACACAACACTACAGTGATTGAGTTGCAGTTTTCACAGGAGAATATTTAAAACCAAGCACCAAGAAAATTCCACATTTTAAAGTTGAAAAAAAAAATGGAGACTTCTCAGGTATATCAGGGCCACTGCAGGCAGGAAAGAAAAATAAATAGGCTCAGGAGCTCTGGGCATCTCTTCCTCTTGAAAGAAAGTTGGAGGGTCAAATCTTCTAGTCCTTAATCAAGTAAAACTTCTATTGCCATTAGCGCCCCCACTCATAGACATTAACATCGCAGTGAACATAGATTCATAGATTCTAGGACTGGAAGGGACCTCGAGAGGTCATCGAGTCCAGTCCCCTGCCCGCATGGCAGGACCAAATACTGTCTAGACCATCCCTGATAGACATTTATCTAACCTACTCTTAAATATCTCCAGAGATGGAGATTCCACAACCTCCCTAGGCAATTTATTCCAGTGTTTAACCACCCTGACAGTTAGGAACTTTTTCCTAATGTCCAACCTAGACCTCCCTTGCTGCAGTTTAAGCCCATTGCTTCTTGTTCTATCCTTAGAGGCTAAGGTGAACAAGTTTTCTCCCTCCTCCTTAGGACACCCTTTTAGATACCTGAAAACTGCTATCATGTCCCCTCTCAGTCTTCTCTTTTCCAAACTAAACAAACCCAATTCTTTCAGTCTTCCTTCATAGGTCATGTTCTCAAGACCTTTAATCATTCTTGTTGCTCTTCTCTGGACCCTTTCCAATTTCTCCACATCTTTCTTGAAATGCGGTGCCCAGAACTGGACACAATACTCCAGCTAAGACCTAACCAGAGCAGAGTAGAGCGGAAAAATGACTTCTCGTGTCTTGCTCACAACACACCTGTTAATACACCCCAGAATCATGTTTGCTTTTTTTGCAACAGCATCACACTGTTGACTCATATTTAGCTTGTGGTCCACTATAACCCCTAGATCCCTTTCTGCCATACTCCTTCCTAGACAGTCTCTTCTCATTCTGTATGTGTGAAACTGATTTTTTCTTCCTAAGTGGAGCACTTTGCATTTGTCTTTGTTAAACTTCATCCTGTTTAACTCAGACCATTTCTCCAATTTGTCCAGATCATTTTGAATTATGACCCTGTCCTCCAAAGCAGTTGCAATCCCTCCCAGTTTGGTATCATCCGCATGTGATAAGATGTGCTCAGTAACTATACACTTCATACTTAAATATCTGAGCCATCTAATCCAGGGCTACACATCTTATACATATTGGCTCAGAGACTATATTTCCTGTATATTCGGAACAGTGCTGAGTATACAGATGCTGCACAGCAAATAATACAAATCATGAAAATAATAGTCTACTTCATGGACTCTGTGGATGCAATTTCTGTTCTTTGTTCTGGAATTGGCCAGGGTACAGGTGAACTCTTAAGAATTTGAGCCATAAACACATCTGATACTCATATGACACTTTCTCATTCCTTCCTTTTCTTGAACTCAGAACAAAAAATGACAAAACAAAATGGTTTTCAGTTAAAATCTAAAACTGCACGTAGGCATTGCTCTACAACCTAGCATGGGGCAGAACCTGCCACCCCCTCGGGATTAAGTGATCTCCTCTCATCTGACTCTCATTCTCTTTCTTTCTTTATCCATCCTGACCTCTGTACTGCTTTTCATGCTGTCAAACATGACATCCTTCCCAATCAGCTGGGACCGATTGCTGGCGTCTCAGAGAACTGGCCTTCTTGGTTTTGCTCCCATCTATCGCAGTCCTCTTTTTTGCAGCATGCAGCAGAGAGATAGGCTGGTCGAGTGGATAGGGAGCTAGCCCTGAGAGACCTGGGTTATACTCTTCCCAGGGACTTCCTGTATGACCTCAGGCCAGTGCCTTAGGAACAGAGTTTCAAAAGATTTTAGGCACCCAAAGATGCAGCTAGGCATCTAGTGGGGTTTACAAAGTGTCTAACGTAGCCACTTCTGAAAATCAAACTAGGTGCCTAAATACTTTTGAAAATCTGGTCTTTAGTCTCCCTGTGCCTCAGTGCCCAATCTGTACAATGGGGTTTACATCCCTGCTTTACCTCACATAGGGGCTGTGAGGAGAAATAAGTTAGACATTGTGAGGCACTCAGATACCATGGTGAGGGGGCCACATAAGTACCACAGGTAGAGTGGGAACTTTCCTATACCACTGCTATCCCTTCCCTGGGTTTTGGCACTTTCTTTTCACCTACGACCCTCAAATCTCCCTCTTTTCTGAATGTAAACTTGGCCAAGAGGGCTTGGCTGTATTTCTTCTGAGGGCATGGCTACACTGGAAACTTCAAAGTGCTGTCGCGGGAACGCTCCCATGGCAGCACTTTGAAGTGTGAGTGTGGTCGCACGTGAGCGCTGGGAGAGAGCTCTCCCAGTGCTCCTGGTAATCCACCTCCACGAGGGGATTAGCTCCCAGCGCTAGCGCTGGGAGCCTGTCTACACTAGCGCTTTAAAGCATTCAGACTTGCTGTGCTCGGAGGTGATTTTTCACCCCCCTGAGCCAGCAAGTTAGAGCGCTATAAAATGTAAGTGTAGACAAGCCCCAAGTCTCCTGCATTCTCTCTTCAACCCCCCCGCCCCGCGAACCCCTGCAGAGGGATTCCTGTTTTACAGGCTCATCTAATGACTTCCAGATCCTTGATTTAATAACCAGTCCTTTCTTATCTTAATCACTCTGCCTCTGTTTGTAAACAAAATACTGATTCCCTGCCCCAGGGGCACAAGCTGGCAGCAGTGCCTCTCCTCTGGAGAACTCACATTCCACCCTCTTTCCAACATTTAAGTAACAGCTGATGAAGATATGATAATAGGCTGTCTTTCCCGCACTTGAGGATTTCTGCTGGGATGCCATCTTTTCCAGGAGCCTGGCCACTTGATAGCAAATTAATGTCCTTGCTTAACTCTTCTACAGTGGGCTCCACATCTAGCTCTGGCATGACCTGTAGACTTCGTATTTGGTCCAGTGATTTGCTGGTGATGTTTCTTTCTTGTGTGTAAAGCTCCGAATAGTGTTCAACACAACGAGACAACGTCTTGCTTTTATCTGCAATGATTTCACCACTGTGCGATTTGAGAGGGGCAACCGTATTGACAGTGGGACTGAGAGCTTTCTTCAGGCCATCATACATGACTTAGAGGTTTCCTGACTTCCCATTGGGTGTTTCTAGGAGTTTTACCCACTTGTTTCTCACAGCAAAACTGACACCGTGCAGACGAGTTTCTTTGCAGCTTTTACTTTGCCAAAAGAAGGTATAATTGACATCTTGGACAAATCCAGCATCTGCAAGTCTTGTTTCCTGAAGTGCTGCAATGTCAACATTGAGTTTGTACAGCTCACGGTCTATCAAAGCTGACTTCCTTATGCTGCTTGTGTATTGTAGGTCATAATCATCTGTCATTCCCACTTTGTTACAGTTGTATAGACCTTAGTCCATCCTATGCTTTGCTGCACATTGAGCTACCCACATTTGCCATTCTTGCATAGGTTTGAGATACAATGCAAAGAAATGTAAAGTCCTGTTAATGAGGCGTATAGGTACAGAAATCAAAGTTGAAGAGGAGAAACTGGGGAAGGTGGACAATTTTATGCATCTTGGAAGTACCATCAGCCAAGATGGTACTAGTTCCGAGGAAATAAGAAGAATCGGGAAGGCAAACACTGCATTTGGAAGACTCAGAAACATCTGGCAACTCTAAAACATTTCCCTCAAGACAAAACTGAATGTGTACAAAGCAATTGTTATCACCATCACAACATATAGCAGTGAGACGTGGCAATTTACCAAGAAAGATATGCAAAAGCTGGATGCATTTCATCACAAATATCTGAGAAGAATATTGGGAATAACATATGGATATAGGAAGACGAATGAAGAAGTCAGAAAAATTACTGGACAAGGTCAAGGTACCCTTTCATATCATAATATATAACATACAATGTCTGAGATGACCCTACCAGTAGCTGCTGTTTTTTCTCCTGACATTGTATCTGAAACAAATTTTCTTCTGAGCTTTTCCTTCTCGTATTTAGTGTTTCTGTTCCTCTGGGATGGGGAAAGGGCAAAATGATTTCTCACTTTATTTCTTCTCCTCCACCATTCAGTAGAAGAGAGTCCAGAGATGGTTCTCTCCAGAACCCTTCAGCGAGCTTGCTGGTGAGCTATGCTTGATCCTCCCTCCAGCTTCAGTAGCGTTCCCCACCCCTCCTGGCCTGGGACTCAAATTTGTATCTTCCACATAATAGCAGGCCAGCTACTTAGTGTTAAAGTGTATTTGTTTATGACCGCTTCCAAAAGCAAATGCAGTGAATACTTGTCAGCTTTAAGGAGAGTTGGCTAGATTGTGTAAACAAGATCTCAAGAATGGATAGTGAGCTTTAAAGGTGAAGAAGGTCTTTTAAGTCCAGCCTTAGCTAAAGAGAGAAGAAACTAGATAAATAAGGTATTACAGTAGCATCCTTGCTATAATCCCTGATAGCAAAGCTTCTCCACATGAGATAGTAAGTCTTACAAGTGGACAGTAACTCGTTGTAACATTCTACTAATAGTGGGGGCCCAGAAATGTCAAATATAATTTCAAATTTTATTATAAAACATTTTCCACTTTATTCATCAGGTTAGGTGCATCTTAATTTTGAACGTTCAGATTACGTGCCTAAGGAGAATGAGTAATTTACTTTTAAACCAGACCGTATATAGCCCGTTGTCTTATCCTGTTGCCCCAGTGAACTATCAAGCATTGTTGGCTATATATGACTATCTGAACTATTCTAAATTGAGACTTTATAGACAAGCTACCACAGCATGACAGTGCCCACTTTCAGGGTCTTATTGAGGAGGATAAGCCAGAACTGTATTTCAGTCAGCAGTTGATGCAGCAGACACATAAACTAGGTCAATAGCAACATCCACTGTGATGCGCCATAAGTCATGACTACACACTTCAGGATTTCCCAGGGAGGTCCAAAATTCTGTAGAGGGCTTGCCCTTTGATGAAGCCCATCTTTTCAATGAAAAGATGGATGAGTTCTTTCATATTTTAAAGGACTCCAGGGCCATCCTCCACTTCTTGGGAATATAGACACCTGCCCCAAAAAGGAAGCATCAAAGGCAGACTTACAGACAGACCAACATCTTAACAATTTGATCACCAATAATTTTATGACCCTTCTCATCAGAGACAAAGAGTACAGAAGTCTTGTTTCCCTGCACCTCCCACATCTACCGCACCATCTCAATCCCATCCTCCAGCAAAAAGATATTTTTGATGGGAGTTCAAGAGCTGCAAACTATTAATGATGCTACCACTACCCGATCCCCATATACCTTTCGGGGATCATTTAGCACTCTGTTTGCATAACTGGAGTGCCATAATGGACAAGTGGGTATTAGATATTATCCAGTCTAGCTATGCAATTGAGTTTACTTCCCTTTTTCTTTCAAAACCCCCATCCCTGCCCCTCTTCAGGGACCATTCTCACGCAGGAAGTGGAATCCCTTCTGAGTGAGGAGCAATAGAGTGCTACCCCTTCAACACCAAGGGAGAGATTTTTTACTCTATACTTCCTACTCCCCACGAAGAAGGGAGATTGGAGATCTATACTCGATCTTTTCAGTCACTTTATTCACAAGCTGAAATTTCACAGGTCACTCTGGTGTCAATAATCCCTCCCTGGAAAAAGACATTTGGTTTACAGCTCTCAATATGAAGGATGCTTACTTTCACATGGATGTTCACTCTGCCCATGGGTGTTTTCTCAGATTTGTGGTGAACCCCAATAATGTCCAGTACAGGGGTGCTTCCATTCAGCCTCACCACTGTCCCCAAGGTCTTTCTAGTAATAGCAGTGCATTTCAGATGGAACAGCTTCACCATCTTTCCCTATCTTGACAATTGGCTTCTCATTGCTAGGACACATCAGGAAGCCTATGAGTTGACCTTATTAATTCTTCAACTACTTTCTTCACTAGGAGTCAGTGTGAACTTGGGAAAGTCTGTCCGTCCTCACTCCGATGCAGACTGTAGACTTCTTAGGGGCCAACCTAGATTCAGTCACGGCAAGAGCTTATCTACCAAGGGACAGGTTTCACACCATTAGTGACCTGATAGATCAGGTTATGTGCAACTCTAGAGCCCCACACAGTACTTGTCTTTCCTTCCTGAGGCACATGGATTCTTGCACTTACATTAGCCAATTCAGCACACTCCACCTACGTTTCCTTTAGGTGTGGTTCCAGACATTGTATTCACCAACCAAACATAGCATAAATACCATGGTAACAATTCCTTCCAGGATAACTCCTTCGCTAGTGTGATGAGGAAGGATTTCCATCAGGGATGTGTGGTGTCCCCTTCCTACCATCCTCGCCAGACAAGATGATCATTACAGACTCCTCTCTCTCAGCCTGGGAACCCACATATACAGTCATATGGCACAGGGCACTTGGACACCCCAGGAGACCAGGATATACATCAACCTTCTGGAACATTGAGTCTGAATCACTTGCAGGGTTTTTCTGCAATTTATCTATTCGCATCACGTCCTCATAATGTCAGACAGTATGACATCTGCCTTTTACATCAACAAACATGAAGGGGTGAAATCCATTCCCTTGTGTGTAAAAGCAATCGCTATATAGAATGGGTGTAACAGGAATTGAATCACCCTGATGGCAGCTTACCTTCTAGGAACTCCGAATGTGTTGGTGGACGCCGTCAGTAGGCATTTCACCATCGATCATGAGTGGGAATTGGATGATTCGGTAGTTAAGAACATCTTTATTTAATGAGGGACCCCCACCTGGCATCTCTTTGCCTTCCAAACGAACAAGAATTGCAACATATACTGTTCCAGAGGAGCTCTAAGACTACACTTTCAAGGTGATGCTCTCCATCTCCCCTGGTCAGGCCATCTGAGCTATGCCTTTCCTCCCTTACCACTTCTACCTTGGGTCTTAAAGAAAATTTGTCAGGACAGGGCATGAGTCATCCTCATCGCCTCCAGCTGATCCAGATAATTTTAGTTTCCAAATGTCCCCTGATCAGCCTCCAGTCCTTACTCTTCTTCTGGGTGAAGAGATGGGGAAGGATCAAGCATCCCAACCCCAAAGTGCTTCATCTCATGGCTTAGTTTTTGGATGGGCATCAACAGTAGAACATGTCTGCTCTCAAACTGCATAAGCCATCCTTAATAGCAGAAAAGATTCCACTAGATATGCTGTTCAGCCAAGTGGAAGCATTTCTCCATCTGACCGCAGCAGAAACATGTATCTCCTGAGTCAGCAGATATTCTCCTCATTTTGGACTACTTTTTCTCTCAAAACAGCTGGGCTTTGCCTCAGTTTTGTACAAGGCCATCTGACAGCAATCCATCCATGCCATCCACGATCAGACGTTATTCAATTTTCACTCGTTGATTAACGGATTCTTAAAGGGCCTAATCAGAACTTTCCCAGCAGCAAGGAAACATACTTATCAATGGGACTTAAACCTTGTTCTTTTGGCACTCAGTAAGCCTCCCTTCAAACCATGTCTCACTTATCAGTTAAAGTTGTGTTCCTTATGGTCATCACCTCAGCCAGGAGGGAAGGTGATCTGGGAGCGCTGCTGCGCCATACATTATATTCCACAAGGACAAAGTCTCTTTACGGCTACATCTGAAATTCACCCCCCAAAGTAATTTCAGAGTTTCACATAAACCAATCAACCGCTTAGTTGTGTGGGGGTTTTTTTCTGAAACCGCATGCATTGGGGGAAAAGAGGAGTCTTCATTCCCTCAACGTATAACGCATTCTCACCTTCTACCTGCAAAGCACTAAACCAATTAGAAAATCACCTAGATTATTTCTCACTATAGCAGAACGAGTCCAAAGTCAAACTGTTTCCTTCCAGAGGATCTCTAAATTGATCTCTGGCTGTATCTGTTATCAGTTGTGGTATGTTCCTCTCTGCATGGGATGAGGGCTCATTCTATAAGAGCATAAGTAACTTCAGTGGCATCCCTTCAGGAAATACCCTTACTTGACATTTGCAAAGCATCTATATGGAGTTCCACCACACATTCACAAGACATTATTCTCTTGTGCAGTACTGCTCCACTGATGCATCTTTGTTTCCCGTTATCCAGAAGCACTGTTTCCCCACCCCCCCGAGGAAGGACAATAAAAACACCTTTAAGAGTACAAGGAGGCATTATTTGGCTAATAGATATTTTAGTTGTGAAAGAATTTGGCTGAGAGAAAAATGGGAAGATCTTCTTGGAGTGCACAACAGGACAGTTTTGCTAAAACACCAACCAGTATCTCTTCTAAGGTTATAACTCTGTTTGTTAGACCTCCAACGAGGGGATTCTATGGAAGAAAGGTAAGGGGGAGGGGAAGTAGGTTATGTACCAGTACCTGGAGAACTCAGAATTTACTTACTCTGCACATCCACGTTCCTCTCTGTGCAGATTATGGGCAGACAATCAGGAACTGAGGGCAGGGTCTTTGAGTTTCTCTTAAGCAGACATCTACATTACACTGCATATGGGTTCTGATACATGATCCTCCATTAGCACTAATTGCTTTGGGGTCCATATGGCTGAGGGATTGACTTCCAGTTAGCAGGGTTTTTGTTTTTGTTTTTACTTAAGGTTTGTAATCTCCTCAGAAGTCAATCTTGTAGTAAACCAACCTCTTTCTTTTGTTAGCTTCTCTGCTTCCTATGGTAGAAACTCCTCATGGATTTTCTTCTGTGAAGAAGATACAAGAATACAAATTGTTAAGCTGCTGGAAACACTTAGAAGATTTGACAAGTCTAAGGTGAAACAAAAAATCATCAGATGTCTAACCTTTTGAATGTGCTTGAAGGAGATTTTTATATTGGATAAAAACACTGGAAAACTAGTTCAAATAATTAAGGCTATGATTTTTGTCATGGGTATTTTTAGAATAAGTCATGGACAGGTCATGGGCAATAAACAAAAATTCACGGTCTGTGACCTATCCATGACTTATTCTAAAAATACCTGTGATTAAATCTGGGGGCGGGGGCTCTGCTGGGGAGGGAACACTGGAGGGGGCTGCTGCTGGGGGTGGCACTGGGGAGGGGGTTGCTGCTGGGGGGAGGACACCAGCTGCCAGGGACCGCGGACCACGGCTGCTCCAGCTGTCTGGCTGGGAACCGCGGCTGCTCTGGCCGGCCGCCCGGGGACCACTGCCGGAGCCAGCAGACCGCGGCTGCTTGGGAACCGCTGCCTGGGGCTGTGGATCGCAGCTGCTCTGGCCACCTCGGGAAGGCTGGTGTGGCTGTCCCGGGGGCCACCTGAGCAGCTGGTTCCGGAGCTAGCTGCTTGGGCAGCCCTGGGGTCAGCCACACTGGCTCCTGCAGAAGTCACGGAGGTTGCGGAAAGTCACAGAATCCGTGACTTCCTCGACTTCTGTGACAGCCACAGAGGCCTACAAATAATTCATTTAAAATACCAAATGATGAGTATAAAATGTTATTTTTTAAAGTTATAATTGTTTCTATTATAAAGAGTTCCATTGTAGACCAGTACTTGCATGGCTCGTATCTTACAAAATTGTGTGTGTGGGAAATCTAATCAGCTTATCATAGGGAGTATATACCCCACATTCAAGCAAGGAATGTGTTAAAGCTTGCAGTATGAAAAGGTATGAGTACCTGTCCTGCCTTGCTTAAGTTGACCATAAAGGAGATTCCTCTAGATGGGTCTCATGACAACAAAGCAGCCATAGGAGGAGCGGGTGGCAGTCCACTTTGGGGATTCTTGCACCTTCCCTTTAAGCAGCTGTCACTGACCATTGCCAGACAGAAAACTGGACTAGGTGGACCCTGGTCTGATCTGGTAGGACAATTCTTTGTTATTAGGCTGGTTGGTTCTTAAGAGAAAAGTAATCTTTCCTACCTGCCTAAGAAGAAAAGGGGTTAGGAAGTTTGTGGAACAAAGGACTTAGTCCCAAAGCCATCAAGGAAGAGCTGTTAAATTGACTACTGCCCTTCCCAAAGAGGCTGTGTTAGAAGGGAGCCATGAGTTGGACTGTTTATCTGGTATTTTGGGGGACTTGCTGAAAAACACACATCTTGATATCCTTACTTTGACTGGCTGAAGGAAGCCATACTTCTATACTACTTGGGAAATTGGCAGGAATTGGTCTTGTTCATTTACTGTTGTTATGTTCAAGGGCTGAGGGAAGCCCTACTTCAGGTATGAGTGTGGGCCTTTGTTTAGAAAGACACTTTCTTTATAGCCACCTGGCATAGCCTCTCTTCTACACAACCACTTTTAAAATGTGAGAACCTTAATAATGTAGAGATTTTAAAATGCTTTTTGTAGTCTCATAACCAGGGATCCTAGATTTCTGTGATAAAAAAGCCCCAAAATTTTCTGATTAACCCCCCCCCTCCGTGTTTTTTCCATGATTAAAATGAAATGCTGAACTTTAGTTTCACTACCCACAATATATACAGATATCATTTGAACACATTTTATTGATGTACAGTAGAACCCTGTTTATCCAAGCCTCCATTATCCGTCTCTCTGTATAAACCGAACCACCAGCCGCCCAGGGCTGACAGTGGCTGGGGCTCCAGCTGACTGCCCCGAACCTCCCCACCCTCATCTTAAAATGAGGGATACAAAGCTCTTTGCCGTTTCTCCTGATTATCCGATCTGGCCCCAGTCCCAGTTAGATCCAATAAATGGGGTTCCAGTGTAAATTTAAAGCATGTTCAAAAATCAACCACAAGGAATGGTTGTGTGCATTGAATAAGTGAAATTGGTACTTTCAGTAAAATTTAGTTAATATGTTTTTATTTTTCACAAAATTATAAACTAGAGATTCTCTGAACATAAGAATGGCCATACTGTGTCAAACCAAAAGTCCATTGAGCCCAGTATCCTGTCTTCTGACAGTGGCCAACACCAAGTGCCTCAGAGGGAATGAACAGAACAGGTCATCATCAACTGATCCATCCCCTCTTGCCCATTCACAGCTTCTGGCAAACAGAGACTAGGGACACCATCCCTTGCAATCCTAGCTAATACCCATTGATGGACCTATCCTCGATTTAATGTATCTAGTTCTTTTTTGAACCCTGTTATAGTCTTGACCTTCACAACATCATCTGGCAAGGAGTTCCAAAGGTTAACTGTGCATCGCATGAAGAAATACTTCCTTTTGTTTGTTCTAAAACTGCTGCCTATTAATTTCATTTGGTGACCCCTAGTTCTTGTGTTATGAGAAGGAGTAAATAACACTTCCTTATTTACTCTCTCTATACCAGTCAGGATTTAATAGACCTCTATCATATTCCCCCTTAGTCATCTCTTTTCCAAGCTGAAAAGTCCCAGTCTTTTTAATCTCTCCTCATATGGAAGCTGTTCCATACCCCTAATCATTTTTGTTGCTCTTCTCTGAACCTTATCAAATTCCAATATATCTTTTCTGTGATGTGGTGACCACATCTGCATGCAGTATTCAAGATGTGGGCGTACCATGGATTTATATACAGGCAATATAATATTTTCTCTCATTATCTATCCCTTTCTTAATGATTCCCAACATTCTGTTTGCTTTTTTGACTGCCACTGCACATTGAGTGGATGTTTTCAGAGAACTATCCACAATGACTCCAAGAGACATTATTAAGGGCACAAGAGCAAACTATCCCACTGCGTAGGAAACATAGGAACTATGGCAAGAGACCACCCTGGCTTAACCAGGAGATCTTCCATAATCTAAAACAAAAAAGAGTCCTACAAAAAGTGGAAACTCGGTCAAATTACAAAGAATGAATATAAACAAATAACACAAGTATGTAGGGACAAAATTAGAAAAGCCAAGGCACAAAACGAGATCAAACTAGCTAGGGACATAAAAGGAAACAAGAAAACATTCTACAAATACATTAGAAGCAAGAAGACGACCAAGGACAGAGTAGGCCTGTTACTCAATGAGGGGGGAAAGATAATAACAGAAAATGTGGAAATGGCAGAGGTGCTAAATGACTTCTTTGTTTTGTTTTTCACCAAGAAGGTTGGTGGCGATTGGACGTTTAACATAGTGAATGCCAGTGAAAATGAGGTATGATCAGAGACTAAAATAGGGAAAGAACAAGTCAAAAATTACTTAGACAAGTTAGATGTCTTCAAATCACCAGGGCCTGATGAATTGCATCCTAGAGTACTCAAGGAACTGGCTGAGGAGATATCTGAGCCATTAGCAATTATCTTTGAAAAGTCATGGAAGACGGGAGACATTCCAGAAGACTGGAAAAGAGCAAATATAGTGCCCATATATAAAAATGGGAAATAAGGACAACCCGGGGAATTACAGACCAGTCAGTTTAACTTCTGTACCCGGAAAGATAATGGAGCAAATAATTAAGCAATCAATTTGCAAACACCTAGAAGATAATAAGGTGATAAATAACAGTCAGCATGGATTTGTCAAGAACAAATCATGTCAAACCAACCTGATAGCTTTCTTTGATAGGATAACAAGTCTTGTGGATAGGGGGGAAGCGGTAGATGTGGTATATCTTGACTTTAGTAAGGCTTTTGATACTGTCTCGCATGACCTTCTCATAACCAAACTAGGGAAATACAACCTAGATGGAGCTTCTATAAGGTGGGTGTATAACTACAAAAAGTGGAAACTCGGTCAAATTACAAAGAATGAATATAAACAAATAACACAAGTATGTAGGGACAAAATTAGAAAAGCCAAGGCACAAAATGAGATCAAACTAGCTAGGGACATAAAAGGAAACAAGAAAACATTCTACAAATACATTAGAAGCAAGAAGACGACCAAGGACAGAGTAGGCCTGTTACTCAATGAGGGGGGAAAGATAATAACAGAAAATGTGGAAATGGCAGAGGTGCTAAATGACTTCTTTGTTTTGTTTTTCACCAAGAAGGTTGGTGGCGATTGGACGTTTAACATAGTGAATGCCAGTGAAAATGAGGTATGATCAGAGACTAAAATTCAAAATGATCTGGACAAACTGGAGAAATGGTCTGAAGTAAATAGGATGAAATTCAATAAGGATAAATGCAAAGTACTCCACTTAGGAAGGAATAATCAGTTGCACACATACAAAATGGGAAATGACTGCCTAGGAAGGAGTACTGCGGAAAGGGATCTGGGGGGTCATAGTGGATCACAAGCTAAATATGAGTCAACAGTGTAACACTACTTCAGTTGACTGCCTGTTCTCCTCAAGTGGGTTCAGAGAAGCAGCAGGAAACAGGAAGCTCCCTGAGAAGCTGGTGTTAATCAGTCCAGGCTCCTGGGGGTGCTAGAGAGGCGGGGGGAGGGATAGCTCAGTGGTTTGAGCATTGGCCTGCTAAACCCAGGGTTGTGAGTTCAATCCTTGAGGGGGCCACTTAGGAATCTGGGGCAAAAATCAGTACTTGGTCCTGCTAGTGAAGGCAGGGGGCTGGACTTGATGACCTCTCAAGGTCCCTTCCAGTTCTAGGAGATAGGATATCTCCATTAATTTAAAAAAAAAAGAAGCATTAACGTGCCATCGCTGCTAAAATGAGGGTCCGGCTGTAGAATCTTGCCTGTATGCTCGGGGTTCTACTGATCGCCATATTTGGGGTCGGGAAGGAATTTTCCTCCAGGGTAGATTGGCAGAGGCCCTGGAGGTTTTTCGCCTTCCTCCGCAGCATAGGGCAGGGGTCGCAGGCTGGAAGATTCTGTGTGGGTGGGTCAGCTTTTGTGGCCTGCATCATGCGGGAGGTCAGACTAGATGACCATATTGGTCCCTTCTGACCTTAAAGTCTATGAGTCTATGAGGAAGGAGTACTGCAGAAAGGGATCTGGGGGTCATAGTGGATCACAAGCTAAATATGAGTCAACAGTGTAACGCTGTTGCAAAAAAAGCAAACATCATTCTGGGATGTATTAGCAGGAGCATTGTAAGCAAGACACGAGAAGTAATTCTTCCGCTCTACTCTGCTCTGATTAGGCCTCAACTGGAGTATTGTGTCCAGTTCTGAGCACCACAATTCAGGAAAGATGTGTACAAATTGGAGAAAGTCCAAGAGAAGAGCAACAAAAATGATTAAAGGTCTAGAAAACATGACCAATGAGGGAAGATTGAAAAAATTGGGTTTGTTTAGGGACATAACAGTTTTCAAATACATAAAATGTTGTTACAAGGAGGAGGGAGAAAAATTGTTCTTCTTAACCTCTGAGGATAGGACAAGAAGCAATGGACTTAAATTGCAGCAAGGGCGATTTAGGGTGGAAATTAGGAAAAACTTCCTAACTGTCAGAGTGATTAAGCACTGGAATAAATTGCCTAAGGAGGTTGTGGAATCTCCATCATTGGGAATTTTTAAGAGCAGGTTGGACAAACGCCTGTCAGGGATGGTCTAGATTGAGTGCAGGGGACTAGACTAGATGACCTCTTGAGGTCCCTTCCAGTTCTATGATTCTAAGAAGATCTCTCTCTTGAGTGGTAACAGCTAATTTAGACCCCATAATTTTATGTGTATAGTTGGGATTATGTTTTCCAATGTGCATTACTTTGCATTTATCAA
Organism: Emys orbicularis; assembly: GCF_028017835.1. Taxonomy (NCBI): domain Eukaryota; kingdom Metazoa; phylum Chordata; order Testudines; family Emydidae; genus Emys; species Emys orbicularis. The sequence continues at coordinate 321,606,763 of NC_088683.1, read as the reverse complement.
CATTGTATTTCATCTGCCATTTTGTTGCCCAGTCACCCAGTTTCGTGAGATCCCTTTGTAGCTCTTCACAGTCTGCTTTGGACTTAACTATCTTGAGTAGTTTTGTATCATCTGCAAATTTTGCCACCTCACTGTTTACCCCTTTTTCCAGATCATTTATGAGTATGTTGAATAGGACTGGTCCCAGGACAGACCCCTGGGGGACACCACTATTTACCTCTCTCCATTTTGAAAACTGACCATCTATTCCTACCCTTTGTTTCCTATCTTTTAACCAGTTACCGATCCATGAGAGAACCTTCCCTCTAATCCCATGACAGCTTACTTTGCTTATGAGCCTTTGGTGAGGGACCTTGTCAAAAGCTTTCTGAAAATCTAAGTACACTATATCCACTGGATCCCCCTGGTCCACATGCTTGTTGACCTCCTCAAAGAATTCTGGTTGATTGGTGAGGCATGATTTCCCTTTACAAAAAACATGTTGACTCTTCCCCAACAAATTATGTTCATCTATGTGTCTGACAATTATAGTTTCAGCCAGTTTGCCCGGTACTGAAGTCAGGCATACTGGCCTGTAATTGCTGGGATCACCTCTGGAGCCCTTTTTAAAAAAATGCCGTCACATTAGCTATCCTCCGGTCATTTGGTACAGAAGCTGATTTAAATGATAGATTACAAACTACAGTTAATACTCTGCAATTTCACATTTGAGTTCCTGGTGACTTATTACTGTTTAGTTTATCGATTTGTTCCAAAAACCTCCTCTAATGACACCTCAATCTGGGACAGTTCCTCAGATTTGTCACCTAAAAAGAATGGCTCAGGTTTAGTAATCTCCCTCACATCCTCAGCCGTGAAGCCCAACGCAAAGAATTCATTTAGTTTTTCCGCAATGGCCTTATCGTCCTTGAGTGCTCCTTTAGCATCTCAATCGTCCAGTGGTCCCACTGGTTGTTTAGCAGGCTTCCTGCTTCTGATGTACGTAAACATTTTTTTGCTATTACTTTTTGAATCTTTGGTTAGCTATTCTTCAAATTCTTTTTTGGCCTTCCTAATTATATTTTTACACTTCACTTGCTAGATTTTATGCTCCTTTCTATTTTCCTCACTAGGATTTAACTTCCAATTTTTAAAGGATGCCTTTTTGCCTCTCATTGCTTCTTTTACTTTGTTGTTTAGCCAGGGTAGCACTTTTTTTGGTTCTCTATGTTTTTTTTAATTTGGGGGTATATATTTTAAGTTGAGCCTCTATTATGGTGTCTTTAAAAAGTTTTCATGCAGCTTGCAGGGATTTCACTTTTGGCACTGTACCTTTTAATTAATTAATTAATAAATGTGTTAGTCTCTAAGGTGCCACAAGTACTCCTGTTATTTTTGCGGATACAGACTAACACGGCTGCTACTCTGAAACCTTTTAATTTCTGTTTAACTAACTTCCTCATTTTTGTGTAGGTCCCCCTTTCTGAAATTAAATGCTACTGTGTTGGGCTGCTGTGGTGTTTTCCCCACCACAGGGATGCTAAATTTAATGACATTATGGTCACTATTACCAAGCGGTCCTGCTATATTCACCTCTTGGATCTGATCCTGTGCTCCAGTTAGGACTAAATCAAGAATTGCCTCTCCTCTTGTGAGTTCCAAGGCTAGCTGCTCAAAGAAGCAGTCATTTAAGGTATCAAGCAACTTTATCTCTGCATCCTGTCTTGAGGTGACATATACCCAGTCAATATGGGGATAGTTGAAATCACTCATCATTATTATTGTGTTTTTTATTTTTATAACTTCTCTAATCTCCCTGAGCATTTTGCAGTCACTATCACCATCCTGGTCAGGTGGTCGGTAGTATATCCCTACTGCTATATTCTTATTATTTGAGCATGGAATTGCTATCCATAGAGATTCTATGTTACAGTTTAGTTCATTTAAGATTTTTACTTCATTTGATTCTATGCTTTCTTTCACATATAGTGCCACTCCCCCACCAGCACGACCTGTTCTGTCCTTCCGATATATTTTGTACCATGGTATTACTGTGTCCCATTGATTATCCTCATTCCACCAAGTTTCTGTGATGCCTGTTATATCAATATCCCCATTTAATACGAGGCATTCTAGGTGACCCATCTTCTTATTTAGACTTCTAGCATTTGTATATAAGCACTTTAAAAAATTGTCACTTTTAGCTATCTGCCATTACATGATGTAATTGAATGGGATTCTTCTTCATTTTACTGTTTCTCATCAAATCCTACCCGTATTTTACTATTTTCCATCCTCTCCTCCTTACTAGACATAGAGAATCTCCATTAATAGCTCCTCCCCTAAGAGATGACTCTGTCCGAACCACGTGCATTTTTCTTTGGCAAATGAATTACTAGGATCCCTGCTCATACTACTGAACAGTCTATTGAACATCCTTTAGGTATTTTTCTGACCAGGTTATTTCTATTACAAAAGTAATTACTGCACTTTAACCTTTTCAGAATTAATAAAGGGTTTAGTCTGCCTTGAATGCCATGTGCATAAATCCTATTACAATAATGAGTTAAGTTCCAGCATACATTTAAAGAAAAATTAGACCCATTTTGCTTTTAAATACAGAGTAGTGGCCATCTTAGTATAATGGCCCATAACTGATTTTTGTACAGTGTGTCAATAATGCACCAAATAGTTTCCCATGTTGAGTTTGACCAGAATTGCGCTCTCATTGTAGTTTTATCATGTGAATAACCTGTATTATAAATAAGATTCTAAATATTGTTTCTATCACAAGAAACTAAAATTGCTTCAAAATGCCTCTCTTTTCAACTCACACTCCTGTGGTGGATTTTTCCCATTTTTTGTTGAGATGGGGGACCACTTTTTTAAGGACTGATGTTCTCACATTGAAGACAAATACACTCATGTTTTCTGGACTGAGGTCCTGCGAGATAAGTGTTCTTATTTTCGGTAATTATCTCTTCTCCAACACATGCCAATCTCCTTTCTGTTCACTTTTCACCCTTCTCCTTCCAGAGCGCTTTGGTGATGACCATTGTAGAAGTGCCTCTACAGAATAGAAAATAAATTGTAAGAACCAAATCACCACCCTCAGTGGGCTTAATGTCTTCGATTTCCTGCTCACTTCTGCAGCCTTTACCTCCCTGTGCTCACCTGCTGCTAGTTTCTTTGGCCTCAGCTCCCAAGCTCCCTCTATCTGCCCTCAGTGGGTTTTGGCCTGAAGATCCAGTTAAGAACTTCTGACAAGGATGCAGGTTGTGATGGACATGTAGAATCGAGAAAGAAAGAGTTTGACAATGGGGAACCCTTCTTCCACACCATTGGAAACCCTTCCTCAGAATCCAGTCTGAGACCCTCCCTCACTTCCCTCTAAAAAACCAAAACAAAATAAAAATGTGAAAATGCAAAACAGTATCTTCTAGTTTTCAGGTGTTATCCACCATGGAATTAGCCAGCATCCTATAGATTAAAACAGAACTACAATTAAAGATGTACTGCAAAGCTTTAAGAAGAGCTAATTTACACCCCACCTAATAAAAAGATGCATGTGAAGACCAAAAATTGAATAAAATTTAAAAATAAATATTAGGGCCGTTGATTAATTGCAGTTAATTCACGCGATTAACTAAAAAAAATTTAACTGCGATTAATTGCACTGTTAAACAATAAAATACCAATTGAAATTTATTAAATATTTGTTGATGTTTTTCTACATTTTCAAATATGATGATTTCTATTACAACACAGAATACAAAGTGTACAGTGCTCACTTTATATTATTTTTCATTACTAATATTTGCACTGTAAAAATGATAAAAGAAATAGTGTTTTTCAGTTCACCTCGTACAAGTACTGTAGTGCAATCTCTATCGTGAAATGTAGCTTACAAATGTAGATTTTTTTTTTATTACATAACTGCACTCAAAAACAAAACAATATAAAACTTCAGAGCCTACAAGTCTACTCAGTCCTACTTCTTGTTCAGCCAATCACTTAGACAAACAAGTTTGTTTACATTTACAGGAGATAATGCTGCCCTCTTCTTATTTACAATGTCACCTGAAAGTGAGAACAGGTGTTCGCATGGCACTTTTGTAGCTGGCGTTGCAAGGTATTTATGTACCAGATATGCTAAACATTTGTATGCCCCTTCATGCTTCAGCCACCATTCTGGAGGATATGCTTCCATGCTGATGATGATAGTTAAAAAAAATAGTGCATTAATTAAATTTGTGACTGAACTTCTTGGGGGAGAATTGTATGTCCCTTGCTCTGTTTTACCCGCATTCTGCCATATATTTCACGTTATAGCAGTCTCAGATGATGACCCAGTACATGTTGTTTGATTTACGAACACTGTCACTGCAGTTTTGACAAAATGCAAAGAAGGTACCAATGTGAGATTTCTAAAAATAGCTACAGCACTCAACCCAAGGTTTAAGAATCTGAAGTGCCATCCAAAATCTGAGAGGGACGAGGTGTGGAGCATGCTTTCAGAAGTCTTAAAAGAGCCATACTCAGATGTGGAAACTACAGAACCCGAACCACCAAAAAAGAAAATCAACCTTCTGCTGGTGGCATCTGACTCGGATGATGAAAATGAACATGCGTCAGTCCGCTCTGCTTTGGATCATTATCAAGCAGAATCCGTCATCAGCATGGATGCATATCCTCTGGAATGGTGGTTGAAGCATGAAGGACATATGAATTTTTTGTGCATCTGGCACGTAAATATCTTGCAACGCCGGTTACAACAGTGCCATGTGAATGCCTGTTCTCACTTTCAGGTGATGTAAACAAGAAGCAGGCAGCATTATCTCCTGCAAATGTAACCAAACTTGTCTGTCTGAGCTATTGGCTGAAGTAGGACTGAGTGGACTTGTAGGCTCTAAAGTTTTACATTGTTTTATTTTTGAATCCAGTTATTTTTTTGTACATAATTCGACATTTGTAAGTTCAACTTTCATGACAAAGAGATTGCACTACAGTACTTATATTAGGTGAATTGAAAATACTGTTTCTTTTGTTTTTTACAGTGCAAATATTTGTAACAAAAAATAAACATAAAGTGAGCACTCCACACTTCGTATTCTGTGTTGTAATTGAAATCAATATATTTGAAAATGTAGAAAATATGCAAAAATATTTAAATAAATGGTATTCTATTATTGTTTAACAGTGCGATTAATTGCGATTAATCGTGATAAATTTTTTTAATCACTTGGCAGCCCTAATAATTATATAAGAATTGCTGTTTACTTGCCAAAATGTGGGTTCATGGGTCCATAGGTGATGACGTGGAATATGTCTATCAAATTGGGAATTCCATTTTGTATTAGCACCTCCATTTTATATTATGGATAGAACACGTTTAACCTTGCCCAATTCCAGATAGCTGCCCCATCCAGGAAAGTTGCTTGACCCCCTCATTGAAGGAACATCACTCAGAAACCATCACAAAGCAAACTGGAGCCATCACTTTTGTGTCTCAGCTGCTGGCTCTGACTCCATCGAACTATGGATTTTCTACACATGGGTGCCAGTATGGCAGGTGGATCTGCAGCATCTCAGCCTGGGGACCTGGAAAAGAAGAGAGACTGTACATAAGATTTGGGTACTGCTTTGAGCAGGGGGGACTGACCATTGCCATTTGGAAGCACGATGTGCAGGATTGAAAAGGGCAGGAGGAATTCTGCCCAACTGGTAATGCTGACAAACCTCAGACTTGCAGAAGGGGCAAGATCAGACAAGGGAGGGAGTGCTTCTCAGTACCTCGGTAACTTTTCAAAGAGTTATAACTCTTGAGTGCCTTCAAGAGTACAGTCGCTGTGGTTAAATTCCTTGGTTAAGCATGTGTACCTTGCTTTCCTGCCATGTTATTCCTGAAAGGGTTAAACTAGAAGCCCAGAGCACCTGCAGCCTATTTGGAGCTCTGGGGGATCGTGTGGAAGCAGCTGGGGGGCTTGGGAGGTCTCAGACATCGATTTTAGGCACTTGGGCAGCAGCGCCTCACATCTCAAAGAAGAATGCCGGACCAGAAGTCTGAATCTGGGGGTGTGGTCTAGGGCCTCAGAGCTAGAAACGTTGGCTTAAACTGCCCGGGCCTAGTTGGCTCGGAAGCACGTGGGCCTCAGAATTGGGACTACTCACAACAGACTGGTGTTCCTACAGAAGGGTACTGGATCAGGCTGTGACACCATGTATCTAGCTCCCCTGCATGAGCTGGTGACATCACAACCTGCTTGTGCTTGTGATGTGATCGAGTGTCACAGGATAAATGGACTTTTTAAAATGTAAATCTGCACACATTCTGTTAATGATTTGACATCTTAAACACCTTTTAAACATTAGCTTTATAGTTCACCTTTAAATAAATTGGTTTGTGACACTAGGAAGAGTTCAAAATTAAAAGCGGATGCTCTATATTTAACTTGCTCCATTTTTCAGTTGTGTTGCAGTTCTCATACCTGTGAGATGTTGTATGCTTAACACACTATAACACTTCACTTTCCTACAGTGCTGCCTACTCCTTCTCTTTCTTGAATTTATTCTGCCAAAAAAGAAATATTAAAATTTAAAACAGTTGAACTAACAAGAGGCATGTACAACCATAATTTCGGTAAATCCAGTGCACATCAATCGCCTTGTAAAACTATAATATGGAATACAATACTTAGATGTGACAGAACACACTTGAGAGTAGAATATCAGATGTACATTTGAATGTACTTGCTGTTGTTGATTGGTGAGTTAATATTGCAGGCACAATGTTCTAATGAAAATTTATACCAATGGTTTTAATTTTCTACTTTTTATAGAGTAAGGAGAATCATGTATGGTTTTTACACCCAGGAACCATGGGAAGTAGTTCTTATAGATTATTTTAGCGTAACTAAAATACACAGTTACATAAGAATGGCCATGCTGGGTCAGACTAATGGTCCATCTAGCCCAGTATCCTGTCTTCTGACAGTGACCAGAAGGATTGAATAGAACAGGGCAGTTATCTAGTTTTCCATCGTCTGTCGTCCACTCCCAGTTTCTGGCAATCAGAGGTTTAGGGACTGCTGGTGGGGTGTCCCTGACCATCTTGGCTAATTGCCATCGATGGAACTATCCTCCATGAACTTACCTATTTCTTTTTTGAACATAATTATACTTTTGGCCTTTACAAAATCCCCTGACAACAAGTTTTCAGGTTGACTGCGTTGTGTGAATAAATACTTTCTTATGTTTGTTTTAAACCTGCTACCTATTAATTTAATTGGGTGACCCCTTGCTCCTGTGTAGGAGGGTAAATATGTGAAGGGGTAAATAACACTTCCTTATTCACTTTCTCCACACCATTAATGATTTTATAGACCTCTATCATATCCACCCTTAGTGGTCTCTTTTCTAAACTGAACAGTCCCAGTCTTTTTAATCTTGCCTCATAAGGAAGCTGTTCCATACCCCTAATCATTTTTATTGTCCTTCTCTATATTTTTTCCAATTCTAGTATATCCTTTATCAGATGGGGTGACCACATCTGCACGCACTATTCAAGGTGTGGGCATACCATAGCTTTATATAGGGCATTATGATATTTTCTGTCTTATTATCTATCCCTTTCTTAATGATTCTTAACATTCTGTTAGCTTTTTTGACTACCACTGCACATTGAAGAGATGTTTTCGGGGAACTATCCACAATGACTCCAAGATTTTTCTTGAGTGGCATTTAGACCCCATCATTTTGTATGTACAGTTGGGATTATGTTTTCCAATGTGCATTACTTTGCACTTACCAACATTGAATTTCGTCTGCTATTTTCTTGCCCAGTCACCCAGTTTTGTGAGAACCTTTTGTAACTTTTCACAGTCAGCTTTGGTCTTAACTTGGTATAAGGACCACTTTTTGATCTGTTTATTTAGGAAGTTTAGCAAGATCATTGCCATGTAAATATCAGAGACTGAAAAATAATCATTACAGCAGTGAGCTTTTTTATAGAAAAACATTATACAGCAATACGACCATGAGATCTCTCCATTTTGCACTGTAATATCACAGAGTGAGCCTTCCCACACTATCCAGGGCATGTTGTTTCTGGTGATTTGATTAAATTGAGTGACATTTCTGATTACACATTGCCTAGCACAGTAGGGCCTGCTCTTGACGAGAGTCGCTAATGTTACCATAGTATGAAAATGTTAGAAATAATTTACTGAAACTGGTTGTCAAATAGCATAGAATGTATGTAGCATCAAAATGATTCAACCCTTAAGGCTCTAAATCTAAATGTTTTGTATGGCTTCACTTTTAAAGAGTGATTTTGTTACTCAGAATAGTACCTTTTTATACACAAGAATTTGCATCTCTTTCCATTTCCATTCTTCCTCCAGTATTTTTATCTGCTAGATAGGTTTCCAGTGGATGCTGTTGTCACTAATAGTAAACAAAGAAAAATGGACTTCTTTTGTTGGTGGGATAAAACTCAGTGCCTAAGAGGATAGGGGATGGTAGGAACCCCTCTGACTTTGGTGGAGGGAATGTCAAGAAGCCTTTCACCCTTAACCTCCTTCTGTCCTGGTAGAAGCTGGCTTGACTAGGGAATCAGATGGGGGAGCATGTTTTGCACCTGTATAGAGATGCAAGGGATTATGGGAGCTGGAGAATTAGGAGCCTTTCCATATGCAATTCTACAAATGGCTGCTGAGAAGAAGGGAAGGATGTCTTGAGATTGAGGTGTCCTGCCTTAATATTTCTTGATGTTCTGCTTAAATGTATTCTTTTTGTCTTACAGATCTAAAAGTTTGGTACAAAAATATGTATTCCAGTAGACTAATTTTAAAAAGAGTGATTTTTTTTTAATGTTATAAACAGATGGAAAATGGGGTTTAGACTGGAATTTTGACACAATCTTTACTATGGCCTAAATAACACTACATGGCATTTTGTATGTTGTGATGAAATTATTAACCAAGCTTTGTCCATTTTACCTGAAGAATTTGTAATTTTGAATTGTATTGTATTGTAAACTGTCAAAAGCCAAACAGTGTGGGCCATGAGGCACTGCCACAATACGTAGAATAATATCTCCAATTAAAAAGCTTTTGTTGAACCACTGCTTGAGATGATGTTCCTAGTATTGCTTTTTGGCCCCATGGCTGTGGATACTGACCCATTCCTTTCTTAGGTGTTGGTTTTATGTTTAAAATCCTCTTTAGGGTCCCAGTCCTGCAAGTACTTAGATGTGAAATTAACTGTATGCATGTGAGTAGTCAGTCTTGCTATTTAAAATTAATGTAAAGCACAGTACCAGCATTTAAGTTTATTAAGTATCTCCCAACACAATAAATTGTGTCCTGAACTGCCCTTTATGTAAAGTCCTGTTATAAGTAATTTCTTATTCTCCTGCTTCATGCATGTAAAACTTAGAACAGACTCTGGTCATCTTCGGTCAGTTATTGTTTTGAGGAATTGGGTACTTAAAATATATTTGCCTTCAAAAATCACTAGTGAAACTGAAGATTGATGGACATGGATTCCAAATTTGATGTGGATTCAGCCTGTGAGGGTATGGTGCCCCCTCTAGCCAACACTCAGGCCTGGTCTACACTATGACTTTAATTCGGATTTAGCAGCGTTAAATCGAATTAACCCTGCACCCGTCCACACAGCGGAGCCATTTATTTCGAAATAAAGGGCTCTTAAAATCGATTTCTGTACTCCACCCCGACGAGCGGAGTAGCGCCAAAATCGATTTTGTCAATTCGAATTAGGGTTAGTGTGGCCGCAATTCGATGGTATTGGCCTCCGGGAGCTGTCCCAGAGTGCACCATTGTGACCGCTCTGGACAGCAATCTGAACTCGCATGCACTGGCCAGGTAGACAGGAAAAGCCCCAGGAAAATTTGAATTTCATTTCCTGTTTGCCCAGCGTGGAGAGCACAGGTGACCACAGATACCTCAGCTCATCAGCACAGGTAACCATGCAGGCTGATAATCGAAAAAGAGCACCAGCATGGACCGCACGGGAGGTACTGGATCTGATCGCTATATGGGGAGAGGATTCAATGCTAGCAGAACTTCGTTCGAAAAGACGAAATGCCAAAACTTTTGAAAAAATCTCCAAGGGCATGATGGAGAGAGGCCACAATAGGGACTCAGATCAGTGCCGCGTGAAAGTCAAGGAGCTCAGACAAGCCTATCAAAAAACAAAGGAGGCAAACGGTCGCTCCAGGTCAGAGCCGCGGACATGCCGCTTCTACGCCGAGCTGCATTCAATTCTAGGGGGGGCCGCCACCACTACCCCACCTGTGACCGTGGATTCCGGGTCGGGGATAGTCTCATCAGCTACACCTGAGGATTCTGCGGATGGGGAAGAGGAGGAGGAGGAGGAGGAGGAGGACGAGCTTGCAGAGAGCACCCAGCGCTCCGTTCTCCCCAACAGCCAGGATCTTTTTCTCAGCCTGACTGAAGTACCCTCCCAAGCCTCCCAAGCCAGTAGGTGAGTTTACCTTTTAAAATATAAAACATGGTTTAAAAGCAAGCGTTTTTTAATGATTAATTTGCCCTGAGGACTTGGGATGCATTCGCGGCCAGTACAGCTACTGGAAAAGTCTGTTAACGTGTCTGGGGATGGAGCGGAAATCCTCCAGGGACATCTCCATGAAGCTCTCCTGGAGGTACTCCAAAAGCCTTGCCACAAGGTTTCTGGGCAGTGCAGCCTTATTCCGTCCTCCATGGTAGGACACTTGACCACACCATGCTTGCAGCAAGTAATCTGGTATCATTGCCTGACAAAGCCTGGCAGCGTATGGTCCCGGTGTTTGCTGGCATTCAAGCAACATCCGTTCTTTATCTTGCTGTGTAATCCTCAGGAGAGTGATATTGCTCATGGTAACCTGGTTGAAATACGGGAACTTAATTAAGGGGACAGAGGTGGCCGTTCCTACTGGGCTGTTTGCCTGTGGCTGAAAAGAAATCCTTCCCTGCAGTTAGCCAAGCACAGGGGGGGGGGGGGGGGGAATTGGCCCTGAGCTTTTCGCGTTTGGCTAGCAGGGATCTTCCCTGTTACCAGCCACGCGGTCGGGGGAGGGGTACATTGATCATCCCAGGGAATTCATGGTGGGAGGGTGGGGGCGGGGGGGTTAGTTTGGTTTCTGCAGGGATCTTCCCTGATACCTGCCACGCGGTGGGGGGAGGGGTACATTGATCATCCCAGGGAATTCATGGTGGGAGGGTGGGGGCCGGGGGGGTTAGTTTGGTTTCTGCAGGGATCTTCCCTGATACCTGCCACGCGGTGGGGAGAGGATAAAGCGATCATCCCAGAGAATTGGATGGTGGGGGGGTTAGTTTGTTTTCTGCTGCTGAAGGTTAACAGGAAAACCGCAGCAGTCAACAGGCTTTGCTTGGTATGTGGGAAAGGAGGGCGCAGAAGCCGAAAGACAATGGCTTACCATGGCTGCCTGCAAGCTGAATTCTGTTGCCCGGACCTGCGTCTGTGATCTCTAACACCAAAGCCACAGGCACTCAATATTAAGATGGAAAATGCGACCTTGTACTGAAATCACATGTGCTATGTAATGTGAATAGTGTTTTTCACCATGAAAGAGTATAAGCATTGTTCTGTAAAATGTATCAGTTTAAAAACTTCTCTCCTTTCTTTCAACCCTCCCTCCAGCAGCTGCAAATTTTTCAAGCCTCCCTCCTCCGTCCCGAAGGCTATCTCAGATAAGGCGGCGTAGAAAGAGGACGCGAGACGACATGTTCACAGAAATAATGGAATCCACCCGCAATGAAAGAGCTCATTTGAATGAGTGGAAGGACACTGTATCTAAATTTAGGAAAGATGCCAGTGAACGTGAGATCTTGAGGGACGCTCGAGATGAGAGGTGGCAGGCTGCAACGCTGGGGCTGCTGCGTGAGCAAACGGACATGCTCCGGCGTCTGGTGGAGCTTCAGGAACGGCAGCAGGAGGATGACAGAGTGCCGCTGCAGCCGCTGTATAACCTCCCTCCCCCCTCACCATGTTCCATATCCCCCTCACCCAGACGTGTAAGAACGCGGGGGGGGAGGCTCCGTGCACCCTCCCACTCCACCCCAGTGGACAGCCCAACCAAAAGGCTGTCATTATATTGAATTTATTCAGTGGCCTTTTACTTCCCTCCTATCCTCCTCCCAAACCTCACCCAGATTACCTTTTTGGTTCTCTCCCTATGTTTATAATCACTTAATAAAGAATACATGATTTTTAAACGATAGTGACTTTATTTCCTTTGAAAGAAAGCTGGGGGAAGGGGGAGGGTGGGTTACTTACAGAGAATGAATGAGTCAATAAAGGGGGCTGGTTTTCATGAAGGGAGAAACAAACAGAAATTTCACACTGTAGCCTAGCCAGTCATGAAACTGGTTTTCAAAGCTTCTCTGATGCACAGCGCTTCCTGGTGTGTTCTTCTAATCACCCTGGTGTCTGGCTGCGCGTAATCAGCAGCCAGGCGATTTGCCTCAGCCTCCCACCCTGCCATAAAGGTCTCCCCCTTACTTTCACAGAGATTGTGGAGCACACAGCAAGCAGAAATAACAATGGGGAGATTTCTTTGGCTGAGGTCAGAGCGAGTTAGTAGCGATCGCCAGCGACCTTTTAAACGGCCAAATGCACATTCTACCACCATTCTGCACTTGCTCAGCCTGTAGTTAAACAGCTCCTGACTCCTGTCCAGGCTGCCTGTGTATGGCTTCATGAGCCATGGCATTAAGGGGTAGGCTGGGTCTCCAAGAACAACTATTGGCATTTCAACATCCCCAACGGTCATTTTCTGGTCCGGGAAGTAAGTCCCTTGCTGCAGCCCTTTAAACAGAGTAGTGTTCCTGAAGACACGAGCATCATGAACCCTTCCCGGCCAGCCTGCGTTGATGTTGGTGAAACGTCCCTTGTGATCCACAAGTGCTTGCAGCACCATTGAAAAGTACCCCTTGCGGTTTATGTACTGGGTACCCTGGTGCTCCGGTGCCAAGATAGGGATGTGGGTTCCATCTATCGCCCCACCACAGTTAGGGAATCCCATTGCAGCAAAGCCATCCACTATGACCTGCACATCTCCCAGAGTCACTAGCTTGTGTAGCAGCACCTCAGTGATTGCTTTGGCTACTTGCATCACAGCAGCCCCCACAGTAGATTTGCCCACTCCAAATTGATTCCCGACTGACCGGTAGCTGTCTGGCGTTGCAAGCTTCCACAGGGCTATTGCCACTCGCTTCTCAACTGTGAGGGCTGCTCTCATCCTGGTATTCTGGCGCTTCAGGGCAGGGGAAAGCAAGTCACAAAGTTCCATGAAAGTGCCCTTACGCATGCGAAAGTTCCGCAGCCACTGGGAATCGTCCCACACCTGCAACACTATGCGGTCCCACCAGTCTGTGCTTGTTTCCCGGGCCCAGAATCGGCGTTCCATGCCTATAACCTGCCCCATTAACAGCATGATCTCCAAAGCACCGGGTCCCGCGGTTCGATAGAATTCCATGTCTATATCCTCATCGCTCTCGTCGCCGCGCTGCTGTAGCCTGCTCCTCGCCGCCTGGGTTTCCAGGTTCTTGTTCAGCATAAACTGCACGATAAGGCGCGAGGTATTTACAATGTTCATGACTGCTGTCTTGAGCTGAGCAGGCTCCATGCTTGCCGTGGTATGGCGTCTGCACTGTTCACCCAGGAAAAAGGTGCAAAACGGTTGTCTGCCGTTGCTTCCTGGAGAGGGGGGAGGATATACCCAGAACCACCCGCGACAATGTTTTTGGCCCCATCATGCATTGGGATCTCAACCCAGAATTCCAATGGGCGGAGGAGACTGCGGGAACTATGGGATAGCTATGGGATAGCTACCCACAGTGCAACGCTCCAGAAATCGACGCTAGCCCCGGTACATGGACGCACACCGCCGAATTAATGTGCTTAGTGTGGCCGCATACAATCGAATTTATACAATCTGTTTCCCAAATTCGAATTATATAAATTCGGATTAATCCCGTAGTGTAGACATACCCTCAGAGTAGTATTAGACTTATTGAGTCCTCAGTTGAGGGGGAAGCTGCTGCAATGCAGGACCAAAGGGAGCTGGTGGTTTGGAAGTACATTGTGTGTGGATCTTTAAAATATTTTTTTCTCCCTCCCCTGTTTTCTCCTCCTCAGTTCTCACCATCAGCAAACAAATGAAATTTTAGTCAGTCTCATTACAAACAACACACTTACCCTCTCTCTCGGGTTCATTTTATTCAGTATGAATATTGTTTTTTATCTGTTTCCTTTATTAAAGCAATGCAGTAGAGGAGCAAAATGATATATCCCACCTCTCTTTACAGGAATGGTTCTTAGGAAAAGCATTATATGATGAAGAATCTACAATAATACATCATTATGCCTTTGCTGAAAATCCTACAGTCTTTAAATTTCCAGATTTTGCTGCTGGCTGGGCACTTAGTATTCCGCTTGTAAACAAGTAAGAATTTAATTTGTAATCTTTTCTAAAATTGTTTTATTAATAGTTAATTAGTTCGTGTTTGTAAAGTGCTTTGAAGATATAAAAACCTATATAAACACTAAGCAATATTATTTTAAGGAGTTATGACTGAGCACAGATTAGTGTTTTACACAAAATTTAAAATACTACTATTTCTTATAAAATGTCTTCCCTCCTCATCCCACATACCAAAACACACAAACGAAGCTTTGCAAACACAAATTATAATAATAGTTAAAATTTCATAAATACATATGTGCAGAAATATATTTTTGCATATAACTTTGTCTCTTTGTTATACACTTTGATTTTACATACCACGTGAAGTTTAAAGTCTTATGCACCTTTATGCAGTAAAAGTGTATATTCATAAATGGAAAATGTTTAAATATTACAAATGGGAGCACAAATAAGAAGAAAAAGTTTAGATTAGTGAGCAAGGGGCTGATCATTAAGCAGCTGAAAGCACAAAATTGTCTCCTTGAATGTTAAAAATATGATGCTAGATTGCAGGGCCTCTCCTATTGAAGACTTTCTTCTTGGGCAGGAAAAATTGACACTGAGCGGTATATTCTAAGAACTAGTACTCACAGCAGCAGGCTATGTCCAGATGTTTGCTTTCCATTCCAGATTATCTTATATAAACATTTTCTGGTTCTAATAAATCCAGAAGTGTGATTTTTTTTTTTTTGCAGGAGACAGTCAAGAACCCCCCCCTCCCCCGCCAAACGACTCCCCACGTCTCAAATTCCTGATGAATTAGCTTAATTTTTTAAAGTGTGGAAGGAGGGTTATATAGTAAAATAACACTGCAAATGTTGTTATTTAAAGAATTAGTTCATTTGTAGCCTATTTTGGAATCCTATCTGCTAAATTCCTGCAACTCGTGTAAACAGCTCATTATCAAGAAGCCCCTAGAAAATGGTTTGACATTTCATAAACATAAATAAAATCTCAAGTTTGTTTGTTTAAAAAAATCAGTTGCTGTCTCCATTACATTACTCTTGTTCTTACTTTATGAAGTAAGTAAATTTCATTATGTTTATTGTACAGGCTTGCAAACAAGCTGAAAAGTGAACCACTTAAGTCAGACTTTACAATAGATTTAAAACATGAGGTAAGCCATGTTCTATTCCTGTGAAACATGTAAGAAAATAACCCTGTCATTTTCTGTTTAAATGCTGATACATTGACGCCTAAATAATGTAGACTCTTTAAGGTTGTTAAAAGATTTGAACTTTCTGGACTGTATATTTGTTTGCCTTCCTTTTCAGTGTTATAATATGTAGAATTGTAAAAGTTCTATTGTTACAAAATGTAGATGGTACTGCAAGTAAAGCTGAATTTGTATCATGTGATAGTGTGCAAGAAGGCATCACTTTTTGGAAGTTTGCTATGGAAAAAAGGAAGAGGTTCCCAGCTCATCAAATAGAAAAGTTTGCATTTTGAGTCTCCTCTTCTATACCCATTAAGGACTGTCTCAGATATCAGACTGCCTCACTGACATTGAATTTCAACCTCGATTAAACTATTATGATGGTTGTTGGCAGCAGGAAGCATTCTGAGAGGCCTGCTTGTGGCTTGTGTGTGTGTGTATTATTCAGGCAGTACAGCTAATGCTAGTCAAATAGATTTGGGAACTTGTGGAAGTGTGTGTAGGAGGTGGGGGGGGGGGGAATGGAAATCCATCACTGTTTTCTGAGAAAGGAAGTTTATATTTGGATGGTGGTCAAGAGTCATTACCACCATTTCTGGTTTATCCAGAAAGTCCCTCTACTTCTCTCTGATGCAGACCTTCCTGGGGCCATCCTGCTTTGCCACACCCACACTAGGTTACTGTAACACACACTAATTGACCCCAAGGCTGTAACAATTGAAATGGCAAACGCTCGCTTGCTTCTTCAAATAGAAGTAAAGGGGTGGTTACACACATCCTCCATAAATTACACTGGCTGCCAATAAATCAAAGGATACAATCTAATATCTTTAATATTGGTATTATAGAGTCTAAATTATGAAGATGTTAAATATATGATCTTAGTTTACAATCCTGCCCTCATGAATCCCCTCATTCCTTAATCCCAATACATTTAGATTTCAGTGAAGACTGGAAAAGCTGGAGATATAAGGGAGATGTGACAGAAGAGTGATTACCACGTTCTTCTATTTTGCTTTATCGTTGTTGAGGGGGAAAGGAATTGTATTATGCTCATGTACCTTCACTAAGATAGAATCCAAGTGACATCATTTGCCTTAAGTGCTTTTATTTCACCTTTGTGTCTATTAGGTCTAGCTGCTGCCCATTCATTAGTCTTCTTCCTAATATTGTCTACATTCACTACTCTGCTGTGGCTTTCCAGATGGAACACAGTCTGTCTTACAAATATATGACTTTTTTTTGTCATTAAGCACACATACTGTGTTCATTTATGGTTTTCTGCAAGAAGGCCTTTTAGAATGGCATTCCATAAAATACCTTTCATTTTCAGTGTGACTCTTAGAACTCTGTTTTATCCTCCACATTCAGTGGAGCCCCACACTTTATTTAATGCACACTTAGCCTATGCTGTGCTGAATACAAAATTATTGATTTTCTCCTGGGTGTTTCTGTGGCGCTCTCACCATAATATCTGAGTGTGTCACAAACGTTAAAGAGTTTGTTTTCACAACATTTCTGTGAGATTAGGTGATATTGTCCCCATTAGAATTATTATCCCAATTTTACATCTGGGGAACTGAGGCACAGTGAAATTAAGGTCCAAGTGCTCACTAATTTTTGGAGCCCAACTTGAGAAACCTAGGTCCTTATTTTTCAGTGTACTTAGCCTTTTTATAGCACTTCATATGTTCAAAGCAAGCTTCCAGCCAACTTCAGTTGGAGTTGAGTGCTCACCAATTCTACAAATCTGAAGAACACACTTTTAGTGACCAGCAATGAATATGTTGGTTTAAGTGACTTGCTGCTTGCAACCCCCCCAGATGTCAGGAGGAGTATTTGCAGGGAAAATTCTGCTATCCCCCTGCATTCCCAGGATAGAGCATTATTCAGTGCAGATAGTATATTAGGAGAATTTAGCTGTCAAAAGTCTCCACTGAGTATATGCAAACTGAGGGTTGTTGTGGGTTTTTTGTTGTTGTTGTTTTTGTTTGTTTTTTAGGTTTTATAACTTGGCCAAATTTGTGAGACTTTTCATGGGGATGGCCAAAGACATCAGAGCAACCCTCCTGCCAAAATCAAGTCCCTGCTTCAAAACATGGAGTTGCTGGAGCTTCTCAATGAAGTAGTTCAGAGTCAGAGTTTAAGCCCAGAAGGGATCATCAGATCATCTAGTCCAGGGGTCTCAAACTCAATTTACCTTGGGCTAGTGCCAGTCCTCAAATCCTCCCAGCAGGCCAATAATGTCACTGAAGATGGTGTTCAGAAAAGAAAACATTTATATTGTATTTTTTATTTCAAATTTCTCAGAAATAATAAAACTGTCATACAACTTTATACAATTCTTTGCCTGCCAGAGAGTTTTTAGTGTTTGCCACACACCTGGCAACGCTTCAGTTCTGTCAGTTTGTTGATGTTTGGCCTCAGTGACTGAGCAGTTGAAACCTTCAGGATTGCAGCAAGGTGTGCATCAGATAGTTGTGTTTGGTATTTTGACTTGTTTATATTCATTGTGGAAAAAAGTGATGCTACCTCCATGGCTGACTCTGCCTGGCAACTAATGATGCTGCCTCCATGGCTGACTCTGCCCGGCAACTAGTGATGGTATCTCTATCCCTCTCCCCCAGCCAATAGGGGGGCGGCGCCTGCAGCAGACATTGCCAGCAGCGTGGCTGCATGCGTCTCTCCTCCACAGGCTGCAGTGGGGAGGTTCTCGGACCGCAGATGGCCCGTGGGACTTTGAGACCCCTGATTTAGTCTGACCTCCTGTGTATTTCAGGACACCAACATCACCCTCACAACTGACAACAACTGAAACTAGACCAAAGTATTACAGCCTACAGGAGACTATGTGCCACAGGCAGAGAATAAGAGGGACTGAGGGGCACAGTACCCGAGGCCCCCGTAATGGCAGGGAAATGAGTAAGTGAGAGAGACCCAGATAATCCTGACAAGTGACATGCACCCACATGCTGCAGAGAAAGGTGAAAACCCTACAAGGTCACTGTTAATCTGATCTCGGGGGAAATTCCTTCCTGACCCCACATATGGCAGTCAGTTATACTGTGAGCATGTGAGCAAAGAAAGAATTGGAAAGAATTTTTTAAATTATAACAGAACATATTTCCCCCTCCTTTTGTTCTCTGAAACATTTTAGCTGAAACTTTCAAAAAGGAGGGAGGGAAGGAATCAGCCTGATGCAGACATCCAGCATAGAAAATTTCATCTCAGTTAGTTGAAGTTAACAGCAACTGAAAACAGGGACTTAAAATGGGAAATGTCAAGTAACCTTAACTAGAGGTGGTGCTAACAGCTCCACATATAATAATTTACAACATGGAGTATAATTAATTCAAGATAGGTGGAGACAAGATGAACCTTTGTCTTTACTTCAGACTTTGTCCTCATATTACTTTTTCTTTCTTTAACGACGTTTGCTAGCATTCTGGTAATCTTTCAGTTTACAATAGACAAAAGGATCTTTCAGTACTTCCATGGTTGTTTAGTGTTCATTTTTGAGTATTTTAAATTATCATCAGAGAACAGGTCTTTTTAAAATCTATTTATTGTTGACATTAAAACAAACAGAATTAAGCATTCCATATCACCAAAATTAATTGCAAAGAACAACACAAAAAATAAAGTTTATCTTATATTTAAGAGTAGGTGCAGATAAATGTATTCAGTCCCCTTCCTTTCTCCTGTACCCTGGCTTTTTTTTCTTATATATTTACACTTGTTTTGGCAATTTGGAGTGCCTGGAGCTATTTTTAAAAATTTCAAGTTATGGCAGAGAATATTTTTAAGTGAAAATTGTGCTTTGATTTTAAAATCAAAATGCAAAGTTAAATAAATGAGTTAATTCATATACACAGTCTCTACAGAATCCTCTTTATTTCTCTGTTTCTTCTGCAATGTTTTATTAATTTTCTTTATAACAATGATTTCTGGGTATATTATGAAAATTGTTGTTTAATTCCACTACTCATTACTACTTATGTTGTATATTTTGATAGATTGCATTATATATTTGGCAGAAAGGCAATGGACCACATCTTACTCCAGTGCCTGAGTTTTGTACGGATGACTTGAACTCATATAAGGCTGTTCACTGTGCCACAATGTTCAGTAACTTCCTACCAGTTTGCGTAAGTATAATATTTTAAATTATACTTATCTGCTAGAGAGAGCATTGTTATTACAAAGGCTAAAACTTTACTTACAAAAAATCTCAGGGACCTGGAGAAAATATTTTTACCAAATTAAGGGGGGAAAATATAACATTTGGAGTACCATTCTCCTACTGTCTCTTACACACTCAGACCTCTATTACACATTGTATTTCCGGATAGACATGATTGATCTATCTAAGGCACTCATGTTCCCCCATTACCAGAGTATCTGAGCACTTCACAATCTTTAATGTATTTTGCCTCACAACATCCCTGTGAGCAGGGGAAGTGCTATTTTACACATTTTATGAATGGAAAAGTGAGGCAGAGAGATGTTAAGTGACTTGCCCAACATCACACAGGAAGTCTGTTAGACCCTGGTCTTCCAGATCCCACACTAACGCTCTAACCACTGGATTGTTCTTCCTCTCTGTTAACTAGATAGTTCCATATCATGTACCCTTCAATAGGAATTGAAAACACAAGACCTAGTAAGATTATTACCTGTCCTCATTTTTATTTATCTAGAAGCTATTTGATTAAAGTATTGCATGCACTATTTAATTCTGTGGCCTTGTGACCTTTTTTCTTTAAATGTAAAGTGATGTCAATGCTGTTATATCCCTGATATAACGCTGTCCTCGGGAGCCAAAAAATCTTACCGTGTTATAGGTGAAACCGCATTATATCAAACTTGCTTTGATCCGCCGGAGTGCGCAGCCCCGCCCCCCCGGAGCACTGCTTTACCGTGTTATATCCAAATTCATGTTATATCGGGTCGCGTTATATCGGAGTAGAGGTGTAATTCTACTCCTTTTACCTAGCCCATTTAACTATGTTGAATAGTTTATTATAACTTATTGGTGTTCTGCCATAGTAAGTGATATGTTTTCAGTTTTCTTTTTAGAATCCTTAGAACTATCAGTGTGGGTCAGTGTCTAGAGCAGTGCACCATGTTCTGAGGAGTCCTGGGTTGTATTCTCAGCTCTGCTACTGGCCTGCAGAGTGGCCTTGGGCAAGTCACTTCACTTGCTGTGCCACTGTTTCCCTGTCTGTAAATGGGAATAACGATACTTACATCCTTTGTAAAGCACTTTGAGATCTACGGATGAAGATCATTATATAAGAATTAGGTAGTGGGGGTATTAATTTGAATGTAGTGCACTAAGGTAGGATTACAAACCCTTGTGTTCCCCACAAGAAATGTGAGCTAAGCGGATAATAGCAAACCTAGGGGGAAAAAAAAAAATCTTGGAGCTAAGAAGACACACACATGAACTTCCCTGATCTATCCCTTCCCCCATTCTTAATTTGTTAGTCATCTGGTTAGATTGTAAGCTTTTTGTCAAGCATTTAGCATGTATAGCAAAAGATGATAGAGCTAGAAGAAACTGCTGTGAGAGAAAACCAAGTGTGACACTCTCTGCCCCAAAGTGATACTCTGCACCCCATATTCACCAAGGTGATATAATTATGATATGTTTTGTACAAAGTATGCCTTGTAAGGTATCATTTTAAAAGTCTTAATCTGAACATTAAGTTGTATGTGCTATCATTGTATATGAAGTTATGAAGTTTTGCTATATATGTGCCACTGAAACATGTTGTGAGGTTGGGAACACCCACAAGCAGCCTTTCACATACAACAAATAAAAGGCCAAACAGCATTGGTGGCCCATGGAGGAGAATGCACTCACAAGGATTACCCCAGGAACTGTGTACAATGGAAACCTCTCAGAGATAGCACATAGCCAAGGGAGACTGTTTGACTCATGTCAGAGCAAAAGATCTTTCCAGCAAGCTGGAAGAAGATATAAAAGGGGGAAGTGACATCACTTGGCCTCACTCCCTTTACAGCAGAAAACCTGGAAACACCTTAGGAACAAAGACGGGGGACCTGGGGAAGAGGGGCCCAGGCGGGAGAGAATTCCAGCCTGTGTATACAAAAGCTGTAACTTGCTTGTACTAGCTAGCAGGGTGAGACACCGCTTGATTCAAATCCTATCTAATTTATAAGGCCTAGATTGCATTTCTGTTTATTTCTTAGGTAATCTGCTTTGATCTGTACGCTCACTACTTATAATCAATTAAAATCTATCTTTCTGCAGTTAATAAATTTGTTTTATCTTTTTTATCTAAAACAGTGTGTTTTGCTAGAAGTGCTTAGGGAATATGCTCAGGAACAAAAACTGGTGCATTGTCCTGTCCACATTGAGGCAGGGGTGGACTGGGAAATAAACTTACAGGTCAGGCTTTTGACCAGGACAACACAGTACAGTTCTGAGCTCCTAGGCTGTGGAGTTGGGGGAGAAGCCTCTATGTAACTGCAGCTGGGTGTGTCCCTGCCTGTGTAAAGGTTTGTGTGAGTGCAGGACCGGGAGCGATCTGCAGCTTGTCACAGCTTTCACAGTGTGAGAGGGGGCCCAGGTTGGTATGTCAGAGGCTCAGTGGTACCCCAGTTCCAGGTTGCACCCGGGGGCGGGGGCTGTCACACCAAGTTTATCATTTCTTAGTTTGGGAGTGCTTGAGGGAAGCAGTGCTTTGCATCTCAACAATAATGTCTATGGCAGTTCAGAGGTGATAAACCAGGGGTGGGCAAACTATGGCCTGCCCGGGCTTTGAATCTGGCCTGCGGGATTGCCCCCCATGGCGCTGTGGGCCCCGCGCTGCTCTCAGAAGCGGCCGGCACCATGTCCCTGCAGCCCCCGGGCGGGGGGGGGCAAGGGAGCAGAGGGCTCCTTGCGTTGCCCTTGCCTCCAGGCCCCACCCCCCGCAGCTCCCATTGGCCAGCAACGGGGAACCACGGCCAATGGGATCTTCGGGGGAGGTACCTGGAGGCGCAGCAAGGGCAGTGCACCTGGCGCCTTCCACCTCTCCCCCGCCTTCTCCAGGGGCCGCAGCGCTTCCTGGAGCAGCGCAGGGCCGGGGACAGGGCAGGCAGGCAGGGAGCCTGACCTGGCCCCGGTGCGCACAGCTGCCACCCCGGAGTCACTTTAGATAAATGATGCCAGGCCGGAGCCCAAACTCCTCCTGCACCCTGTCCCCCAACTCCCTGCCCTAAGCCCCCTGCTTGCACCTCGCACCCCTCCTGCACCCCTGCCCTGAGCCCCCTGCCACACCCCTGCTACACCCCAACTCCCTGCCCTGAGCCCCCTCGTACACCCTGCACCCCAACCCCCTGCCCTGAGCTCCCTGCTGCACCCTGCACCCCTGTGCACCCCAACCCCCTGCCCTGAGCCCCCTCCTGCAGTCCGCACCCCTCCTGCACCCCTGCCCTGAGCCCCCTCCTGCACCCCAACCCCCTTCCCCGAGCCCCCTCATACACCCCGCACCCCTTCTCTGCCCCAATCCCTTGTCCTGAGCCCCTTTCTGCACACCGCACCCCCTCCTACACCCCGCACCCCAACCCCCTGTCCCGGCCCTGCATACAATTTCCCCACCCAGATGTGGCCCTCGGCCCAAAAAGTTTGCCTACCCCTGTGATAAAATGTGGTCCTTGAGGACTGTCCTACTCTGGGAAGATCGCACAGAGCTTGCATCCCATGGTAAGGGGGGGCCTAATGTGGCATTAAACCATCTTTGTGACCTCCAGAGTCCTAAGGCCTGTCTATGTAATGGCAGCTTCCTATAGCTGTCCTATAGGCTGCAGCCCTCAATGCTCCCCAGCCCAGCATGCCCCCTATGCCAATACTTCTGCGGTAGTCCTTGCAAGGCAGCTTTATGTCTATCTTCCACAGTTCGTGTGTTGGAAGAATCCTCTCCCAAGCATATCCAGTGCATTTAGGGATCCTTTACATTGCTCTGGCCCTTCTACCAATATAAAGGGGCTGGAGCTGGGTGATGTTCTCACCCTGTCTGTTTGAGCAGAACAATAGGAGTCTGAAGACCAGTCTTACTTTACCCAGCACCTCTCTTGACTCACTGTGAGACTTTGGGCAAGTCCTTTAACCTCTCTGTCCCTTAGTTTCACTGTCTGGAAAATAGAGTCAATAGTAATCAATTTTCTATATAAAGCACTTGGATTCTCTCAGTACAAAAGTGCTGTACAATTACAAAGTAGTATTAGTAAGGCATTTTTAAATTAAAATACTCAGTGGAAAAGAAAACGATCGTACTACCATATTATTTAATGGCTGGTGAGATAAAATCCTGACTTCCACCTCAGAACTCATTACTTTCAGATAGCTTTTCACCACAAATCTCCACTTCAGTGATTTCTTCTTTCCCTCTGGCATGTGATCATTTAAAAACAAATACAAATAGTGAAAAATTCCAAAGCACCTAAAACAAAATATCATAACAAAGAAAAAAATGTATGAAAGCAATATTTTTATGGCTTTTCTTGTACTGTTCTTTGTCAGTGTTTGTCTAATTTAGATTTTAAATTCTTGGAGATGGTGTGCTTTAAAGTGCTTTGCACACCAATAACTATAAAAATGTGTTAATTATTGTCTGTGTCAATGAATGCAGCATAACTTTATGAATATTGCTTACACCAAAACAGTTTTTTCTGATATGTAATCCTTTTCAAATTTCTGCTTCCCAACATCCTGCAGTTTCTGCATCCTATCTTACAACAATTATTTTGTTAAAATGTCACTTGTTTGGTCATCTTTGTATCAGTGTTAGTACATGAAGTCCTTCTATTCATTTTCTTTCTTAATGATTTGTATTTCTGGCTCCAACTATAATACTACATCATTTGAAAACAATCATTGGACAATGTTATTTCAATCATTTGAAAATACTGGTGCCATATTTTGACAGGTAGAAAATGTATTTTGAACTGTACTACTTAGCACTCACTATGCTGCTTCATACACTATACAATTCAAAGGTATTTTCTGTTTTATTTCCAAAACATACATGTGTACACAATGTAAAGTTAAAAGCAGTGCCTGCAATTACAACATTCATTTTTCCATTTCCTTATAGGGAGATCCAGTGAAGAAAGAGGATATCTTTGTTGCTGTAAAAACATGCCGAAAATTTCACAGAGACAGAAGTAAGTTCTCAATTTTTCAAGACTGAAGCTGTATGTTAATGAAATTAACTTAATAGTTAATCAACAAGCTAACATACTAGGATAATTGTTTGTAGTTCTTATAACTAAATGTTTGTGAAATCTCCAGAGAAATATAAAAGCTGAATAGTTCCAGTTTTCAGAATTTAACAAGATCCCCCAAATTGACCCACCTTAATCCATTTATAATCCGCTCAACTTTTTCACGACTTAAAAATGCCAAGTTTAAAAGTATTCCTTCAATCCCAAGTGGCCCAAACAAATGCACTGTACTCTCTTATTTCTCCCTGAATGTCAGGGAGCCTTCACACTGTTGGTATGCAGGGAACATTTAGAATGCCATCATTATAAATTATTGTGGCTATATGGAAACTTAACTATTTGCTGAGGAAAGAATTACATAGTGTTGCATTCTTATCCAAACTGTTTCTACTTCATGTTACTATATTTAGGTTAAAATTATCATCATTCTATGAAAAATAATAACTACTTGGAAAAAATTACCTAACATGAATTATCTTGCATTCTTATCCAAACTACCTTCTTCCTTTCATATTAATGGCTTCAGATTAAGTAAAAATATATTTTATTTGTATACAAGAGTGTCTTATAAAAAAACTTCATTCAAATAAACCAACGATTCCAAATAAACTCTATATAATAACTTGGGAAGCAGCAATCTTGGTTAGCTATCTGCCCCCCACCCCCCAAATAACAGGGTTTTATCAAGCTCATTACTAGATGATCTATTTAGGTTCCAGCCAAATAGCTGATACAGGGAGGATCAAATCACTTTCAGGTTGAAGCTAATTAAAGTAGCCTGCCTAAATTATTAATTGTTAGGTAATAGCCAGTATTTTCTACCCCCAACATAGGGTTACATGAAACAGTCCAGTACAATTCAGGATGACACAGCTATTTAATTTAATATGTGAGTGACAAATTTAGGTGTAAATAACATGATTTGTCAGGATTAAACATACAACTCCTAACCCATGAAATATATGTATGTGAGATCTTTTAGACGACAAAGTTGTTTAACCTAGGGCTGTCTCAGGTATTTGAGGAACTGCTCTGTAGGGGTTGTTTTTAAATAGGTTCTATGGGTTCTATCCACACACTTCTGTACTCTTACATGCGCTACCAGCCATCTGCTGGAGTTAAAAACAAGTGCAAGAATTCTATGGTAGACACATCCTTCTGGTAATAAAAAATATGAGAAAAGAAAACAAAACCAAAAAGACGGATACTTATGCAGGATGGTTGTCACAATTCTTGTGGTTTCATTCAGCCTCAAGAATCTGGTACATGATTGAAAAGATTAGCCATTGGTCCTACTGGCTTTGATGTTTAATGTTGACACATTTGCTGGCTGCCTAGAGGTTACTTGCTTGAAGATGCTGAATCTTAAATGTTGCATGTTGCTGGACTCCTACCCGTTGGTGGGCTTGCTGGGACAATGGAGGAAGCACAGGCCTCTTAGTTAGGCATTCTGTAGCCAGATGCTAGCAGCCATTGCAGGCAAACAAGCCAGAAGCCAGTAGCAGGTAGTCTTCCTAATGTTCAGTTTTTGAAGCTGGTGGTTTGGCTGGTCCTGCCCTCCCCCTCCCCCCTGTTCCCTTCTCTTCCCCCCCGCCCCCGCTTTGGAACTCCTCTCAGGAGCTTCTCTCCTGTTCTGAGGCCATTGGCATTACCTAGTAGGGGCAGGTTAGGTCACCTTTATGCAAACAAAGTGCTTCCCCATTCTAGTAATTTCAAGTTCAGGAAAGTCCATAGATCCAAAATATACTCAGTGACTTGGTCAGCAAGTTTAGGTGTATTTTGAAACATTTGAGGTCAAAGGTTAGTCTACAGGCATTATTCGACTATCCTAAAAAGCCCTGACTCAAAAATAATTTTTTAAAAGTTGGAAATAAAATCATAGGAATACACCAATCATACATTTACTCAGCCATGAGGGGGATGGTTTCTGTTTACAGACATTCTTATAACTTAACCTTTATATTTTGGTTCTCAGCCCTCAACTTTCGAATAGTATCTTGTTGACACACACAATCTGTGTGAAAGGTTGGACTTCAACTCAGTCAGAGTAAAAAAGTCTTTTGCTCCTAAAATCACAATTTTGGGGTTCAGGTTTTTTAATGCAAGTCTGTGTGCCTCACATCTTGTGTGTTAGGTAAAGTTTATTGATGTTACTAATTTGTTATTCTATCAGAAAACATTATGTGACTATAGTAATTGTTACTGTAGGCATGTATTCTATAGTAAAACAGTATATTTATTAAAAAGAAGAGTTTAAATTTTAGATACTAGATTTTCTCCCAGTTAGTCTTTCTCTTTTTTTCTTACTGTATGAGGTTGACCTCCCAGGAATTAAGACAGGGGCAAAATAGTTATGCATGGTGAATTATTCTTTGAGAAGACCATAATGGGGGGTTGAATAAGAGGGAACTATGAAGTGCAATTCATATTATATGAAGAAAAGACAAAGTGATGAAGGGAGCACCCATTATTCAATATTTACCATTTGAGCACAAATTATTTTAATAGTTTAGGGTGATATGGCTGGGTTTCCAGCTCCACAGTCTGTTCCTGGGACTCTAACCCCTGCTCCACCATGGTCTTCTCTGGTGCCATCCCCACTGTCTTCCAGTCTGATCACAAGACCATGCATGTTCAGAAATATGTTGTGGAGGACAGTGGCTTCTCTGCTAAGGGTGGTGGTAAGGGCCCAGTCAAACTCCTTGTAGAAGGGGCTTGTAGAGGGGCAGTTGTCAGACTTGCCATCGCCATTCTTAGTCTTGTGGTAGAGGGTTTTCAGTACTTGATGCACTCCCTGCATTGCACGCCAGTCTGGTGCATGCCAGCTCCACCACCTGCTTTGAGATTGTGTCTTTACTCACACCAGAAGTTAACTAAAACCTCTGGTTTGCTCCTCTGGCAGGCTAGCAGCACACTGGGTGGGTAGGCATTTTGCTGTTCGGCAGAGCTGGGTTGAGCTGCATAGAAACTGGACCAGGCTGCATTAAACGCTGAGCAAGGGTATATAAATGGCAGGTAGCTTCTGGTGGATAAGGAGTGAATAGGAAGTGATTAAGTAAAGGGATACAGAAGACAAAAGTACATGAAATTGTAGGAATGGCATTGGTGGTCTATCGAAACAGAAGCCCCAGTACCTGTGCAGTTGCTACCTCCACATTCCAAAGTGAGTGGGTAGTGGTGTGACTCACAGCTCAATGTGGGCTTTGCAACATACTTCCTAGCTGAGGATGCCAGCAAGAGGTTCAACACATGCCTAGATGTGTTTTTAACGGCTTTGAGTATGGATGGTAGAGGGGCCTGAGAAACAACATGTGGCAAGCCTTCAATGCTTTAGTGTAGACATAACCCTTAGCAATAGGGAAACCAGGGAGTAAAACCCGTATCTCCTGACTTCCAAGTCCAGTGCTTTAACCAGTGGATGACAGCGTTCCCTCTCTGTTACCTATCTACCACTCATTCTATTCTAGTCCTGGATGCTCTCGTGAGAAGAGATTCCTAAACATTCTGAATAGTATAATTGTTTTCTTATGTGGACAAGGATCCCATGAGCATCTAGGGTGAAACTATTACACTTGTTTTATTTATAAATTTTAAAAATAGTATATTTATTACTAGTGGTTTTGGTGGTGATTACAAATGATGGCTAAGGATAAAATCAAATGTTGTGTCACTTGAAATCTCAGCCATGATTTGGTCTCTGTGCAAGAAGACACTGTCCAACTTAGCCATGCTCTGCTCTTACGTATGTATCAAGGCTTTATGCCCTATTTTTTCAGAATAAAATCTATTTTATTTAGTTTATTTTTTAAGACTTTGTGTTCTACTTAATCAAGGCATGCTTCTGGTCTCCTAGAGATTGGTTATCTATAACATATACCTTTTGGCAAAAGGAAATCTACTATCATATACTGTAAATGGAGTTGACTGAAGAACTGCATCCATGTTTACTTTCCCACCTCACTGATGATAAAAAAAAACAAAAAAAAACCCTACTATATTAGAGCTAAAAAAAAAAAAGGAATCAAAAGCTTTAAAAGCTGGAAGACATGAATGCACGGTATAAACATCCTTCAAGGAACACATGGTGAAGACGGAGGAAAATTCTTGAACTTTCCTCACAGCTTCCAGTGTTCCACAATGAAGGATAATGTCGCCCAAGAATGTGAAAGATTAATGGATGCCAGCTTCAGAAAGCTCCTTTTTCCCAGTAAGTCATTTTTTTATTATATGCCAAAAGCTACATTAATGCAACATTAAGGCTGCGAATTTAATTACATGTAGGTGAGGGCATTTAAAATTAAGAATTTATCACAACTTTAACTCTCCCTCTTGCATGTATGCATTTTATGATCACATTAAAAGAATAAAATGTGCATCCAAGGTTTTAGAAAGAGGTGCAATTCAAATATAAACCAGGAGCACACAGTTGAGTTGCCATAGATATAATCCAAAGGACAATATTACAAATCTGCTTAAGAACTTTTGGTAAAGATGTGCATTTATAGTTAGAATAAAGTACATTTCCTTTGTATTCATTGCGATATAATGCAACATTATGCAATGTGGAGTGATCAAGTAGTGAAAGTCGCTTTGAAATATGTTATGTACAAGGAGGCAGACTTAAGGTGATGGGAACTTCCTGTGTTCAGTGCAATTCAAATCTCAACCTTAATATTGTATTGACATAATTTTTTGCATATATTTACTTTTGGGGGTTTGCTGCAATTTGCAAAAAAAAACCCCACACATTTAAAGAAGTGCGCCAAAATATTTTTAAAAACAGTATCTTCTAGAGCAGAATATTACTGCCGTGGAATCATATCTTTTACAGATCTTAAAGTTTTGTTCACCAGTTCTCACCATTCTTAAACAACAGTTATCTTTTTGTTCACCTTAATCCTTAAATTGTTGTTATTCAGGCAAGAATAAATGACTCTTGTAACTACTTATGTGAATAGTGCATAGTACAGGAAAGCAAACATCCAAATCAAGTATGATCTTTCTTTATGAAGAATCCACTGAGCTGTCATATTGTAATATTTCTATGCCACACAGTTCACATTTTCTGGTCAGCCATGAACCCTCCAGTTTCGCAATTAATGTTCTTCCAACAATTATTAATAGTTTTCTTGCACTGTTGGGGTGCACTGGCAGAAGTGTGGGGTGCAGAAAGGTTGGAGTACAGGGACTTGGGGTGTACTGGCACTGTTGAGGCTGCAGGGGCTTGGGGTGCATTGGCAGAGCTGGAGGCGCACAGGGGGGTTGAGGTGCACTGGCAGAGCTGGGGTATGCCAAACCTCTTGCTTTCCCTCACTGAAGCCCCAAACCCCTCTACTCCTATTTTCCCCATTCCCCCACCTTCTACTATCCCTCCCCTTCCAGGAAACATTCACATGTCTATTTTTTTCCCAAAAATTACTTGATTACATTCCCCCCAAAATAAAATTGCCACCCATTACTCACAAATTGTAGAAACCTTCCCCCATTCAGTTCAAAATTACTTTTTGTCATAGGTTAGAATAGATGCATTCACTGAAGGATGAATTCACAGCCAGCCAGGGGACTGTTCATTCATCCAGTCATTAATACCTCTTAGTTTAACAGTACCAGCAGAAGGAAACCATGTGGGGGTTTTTTTGGGGGAAGAAGTTGTAACTCAGGAATTCCTTGGTCAAATGATCCCAAGTTTGGATCACTAATGCTGCCCTGCACCCACATGAGGCTCACCAAATTACAAAGCAATCTGATTAACCATTCATATTTTAAAGCACTTACAAGAGTTGAACTTCTGAGCATTCAAATGGCAGGAATGGAAACCCTCAGGCCGTTTTACTGTATTGTCACATGAGCAGTGTTAAAATGTACAATTTCCTAAATACTGTTCTCAACTTGAGTCCCACCAAAGATGTAGTGGGTGTCATGCACTATCTTGGATAAAACTCAATAGACCTGGACCATTTGATCCACATCACATTAATCAGTTGATCTCTAGCTCTGGGCAAAAAAAACCCAAACATCTACAATTTTTTTTAAATGTTAATTTTGTCAGGGCTTATATCTCTGGAAACCCTGGCTCAGATGACTCCAGATGATTAACCCTACCCTGTACCCTCCTGAGGCACACCAAATTTTAAAGAAAATCTGACTAAGCATGTCAATTTTAGAGGAGTTAGAAAGGTACACCTTTAAATAGATGTCATGATGCAAACTTAACTATAGTGGCACTCCCGCACCACTATAATAATTGTTACCACAGCATTATAAACAAAATCTAACACAGAGGTAAAGGTAGTAAATTCCATAGCCTGGTCAGCATTTATTTAAACATCTTGTACAAAGGTGTTGGATTACATCCTTCATACAGTATGAATGAAAATACACTCATATTTTATGAGAAGTTTTATTTTTATGTAAAACTCACCCAACCACTTGTGGCTTGTCTTTCACAGAACTATAAAGCTGCCTATCCTAACTACTGTAGTACTGAAAAGAACAGAATAAGTGTTAGGATCATGATGCCTTATTTAGAGGCAGCATTTTCATTACCATGCCACTGAATATATCAGCTACCAGGCATCCAACTGTTATGGGTTCGATTTAGATTATAACATGAGATGTCAAATAACATAGGTTTAATCAATTTTTGAGTAAAAGACAAAACAAACAGCGTAATACAGAAAGGAAGGCCAATATGCTGTCATCCAATCCGGGACACCACAATGCAGCTGGTCAGTTGTCTCAAAGTTAGGCACCTAACGCCTCTGGGATGTTTTCAGTAAACAGAGGATTTCACAATTTCTTTGCATTACTTTAAATCTAATACATCTTTCTTATCTATCTTCTTTGACGTGTTTTCAAAGTCAAAGTGATGCCTATAATGGTCTGTGCCTGGTAGATGGGGCATATTTTGTAAAACACACATTTCACACACTTTACACAAACCCTGCACATAATCAGGACAGAGATTTGCAACAATTTCTTATCTTTGTTTTGAACATTTATGATAAATGAAGGGGAGGGAGGTAGCTCCCTTTTATGGACACCCAGCCAGACAGTTAGCTATAAAATCCCTCTTAGTAGCTGTTCTCTACTTGCTTTACCTATAAAGGGTTAAAAAGTCTCGCTGCTATGCATAGGTAAAAGGAATTGAGTGGGCACCTGGCCAAAAGAGCCAGTGGGAAGGCTAGAACTTTTTAAAATTGAAACAAGACTCCCCTTTTGCCTGTCTGTGTTGTTCTCCCGGAGAGAGGGGGACAGAGCAGCGATGCTGTAAGAAACTTTGGGCCAGGTATGAAAAATCATCTGTATCATACCTAGAAAAACTACTCATTTGAAACCCCAGGTATGTAAGTAGATCAGGGAATGTCTAGGAAGATGTGATTAGGTTATCTCTTTTATTTCTTTATTTACATTCCTGGTTAATAGCTCTGTTTTGAGAGAACTCAGTTTTACAAATTTTCAGTATAATTCCATTCCTTATACGTGGAGCTATTCCTGCAGTATAAGCAATGTATGTAACTAAAACTTTCCAAGCAGTGTTTTTCCACTTTGCCTTTGGCCTCACTGAAAAGCACTCTGGTTTAATTTGGTCAATACAGCCATTTAAATAAACGGTAGCTACTTATGTTTCTAAATTAGCTGTTACCAATCAAGAAAGAGATCTTGGCGGTTTATCATGGATAATTCTCTGAAAACATCCACTCAATGTGCATTGCAGTGAAAAAAGCTAACAATGTTAGGAACCATTAGGAAAGGGATAGAAAATAAGATAGTAAATATCATAATGCCACTATATAAATCTATGGTATGCCCACACCTTGAATATTGCATGCAGTTCTGGTCACCCCATCTCAAAAAGATATATTAGAATAGGAAAAGGTACAGAGAATGGCAACAAAAATGATTAGGGGTATGGAACAGCTTCCCTCTGAGGAGAAATTAAAAAGACAGGGACTTTTCAGCTTGGAAAAGAGACAACTAAGGGGGGGGAGAGAATATGATAGAGGTCTATAAAATCATGAATGGTGTGGAAAAAGTGAATAAGGAAGTGTTATTTTCTCCTTCACATAGCACAAGAACAAGTGGTCACCCAATGAAATTAATAGTAGGTTTAAAACAAACAAAAGGACATACTTCTTCACACACTGCACAGTAAACCTGTGGAACTCATTGCCAGGGGATGTTGTGAAGGCCAAAATTATGACTGGATTAAAAAAAGAATTAGGTAAGTTCATGGAGGATAGGTCTATGAATGGCTATTAGGCAAGAAGGTCAGGCATACAACCCCATGGTGTGAGTGTCGCTAGCCTCTGACTGCCAGATGCTGCAAGTGTACAACAGGGCACGAATCACTCAATAATTGCCCTGTTCATTCGCTCTGAAGCACCTTGGCATTGGCCACTGTTGGAAGACAGGATACTGAGCTAGATGGACCATTGGTCTGACCTAGTATGGCCATTCTTATGTTTCAATACGACTAATTATTTTTCAGTACCGATTGTAAAGCAGACCTGGGAAGGTGAGGCTACCCTTGTTGAATATTATAGTGATTATGCAGAGACCTCCATTCCTACTATAGATTTAGGAGTACCTAATACTGAAAGAGGTAAGCTTCTAATATTATCTTTACAGAAAGTTTCATTGTATGAGTATGATAAGTTTTCAAGGTGAAATGTCTATTCAGTGTATAGTAAGTTATGCTGAAGTGTTACATTTTTGTAGCACAGTCCTTTGGAAGTAAAAATAAACGAAAAATTCTTCTTACTAATCACACAAAACAGGAGATGGGTGGAGAATACAGTTCCTTTGGACAGAATCATTTTCTTATGATCTGGTGCCTCGCTACTATGGACGTGGGCACAGTAAAAATGCCTGAGTGGACAGTTTTCTGTCTGTTGAAATGTTTCCTTCTGCCATCACTATTCTATCAATCTTGTTGATATTAAGGTTGTTGCAGTAGCAGTGTCAGAGTGATACATTCATAACAGAAGACCTTATATGATGCCAACTGGTCGCTGTAGCATGAAGCACTTACAAGATGGTTTCAAAGTAATATGTGCCTACATCTAGTATGCCTGTGTTTTTAAACGTTGAAACTAAATGGAAAAATCAAACAGTATTTTGTCTGAGCATGTAACATAGTAGTTTAAAGTAATAATTTAAGGTGCCCTTGAACAGAAAAAAGCCTTCGATACTATGGCTTCAGTGGTTTGTTCATTCTCATTTTATTGCCTTCTTTCACACACTTCACTTGGTGTATTTCTCTTCAATGGATAGCATAGAACTGGAAACATTTGCATAATCCATTTTTATGATGTTAATGGATTAAAAAAAAAAGTACAGATAAATAGAGGTTCTCAATGCCAGGAGGAAAAAAAGCGAAGTTTTTAACCAAAAATATTCTGCTGTGTGTCAAAAAGTGTTTTTGTTGAAAAAATCCCAACTATAATACCTCAATCTTATTTGTTTGTTTTTTTATTACAAGACGCATTAATAGTGTTAATTGCGTCTGAACTATCTCTCTTGAACACAAGTGATTTTTAGTGAGTGTTAGTGATTTACAGTTTGATCTTCCTGGAAGACATTTTTAGCTTTAACTAAGCTTGTATGACACTTTATTTCTCTTGCCATTTTGATTCTCACTTACCAGCTATAAAACACTGCTTTTTGTTAAATTCTAAAGCTTTTGCTTTGGGGAAGCTATCAGGAGCCATGATTTAATCAGAGTTAATGCCTATATCTTTGATTATTCCATTGATTGGTTGTGCCTACTCAAGTCTTAACAAAACAAATCTAATTATATACTGACCTGGTGCATTGTAAAGTTTAATTTATGGGTATGAATAATACTTGTATAGCACATTTCACGCATAGACCTCAAAGCATTTTACAAAGGAAGTAATTACATTATCCCCATTTTATGGATGGGAAAACAGAAATGAGTTGGTTTGGCCCTGGTCAGCCAGCAGGCCAGTGGTAGACCAGGAAATAGAACCCAGGTCTCTGGAATCATAGTCTAGTGCACTGCTCAGTAGGCCATGTTGCCTCATAGAAAGCAGCCTATTGTGGAATCACATCCAAATCAAAAGCACTCTCTACAATACAAATTGAAATTTGGATCCTCAGCTCCTTTGCCACTTTGCCATTATCTACACAAACATGTTTCAACACTTTGGTCAACACTGTATTATCCAGTAAAATGTATCATTCAGATTAATTTACAAATAATTGTACACACACACACACACACACACACACACACACACACACTCTCTCTCTCTCTCTCTCTCTCTCTCTCTCTCAAAAACAATGTACAGTATGTTCTTTCTCTTATTCCTCCCCCTTTTAGGTCATTGCGGGAAGACTTTTGCCATTTTGGAAAGATTTTTGAATCACAGCTCTTCCAAAACACCATGGTTAGTCATTGTGGATGACGACACCTTAATAAGGTACGAATTACAGTATTTCAGAAATGCTCTTAATTTGTATTAATAAGAGTTCTAGAAATATTTATTTATTTTGATTTATACTCCAGTAAATAGGAACACTATCTTTTGCTCTATATATTCCTGGACTCCTTTTAAAAATACAGTTTACTCTTATAAAATCTCCTATAACAAATAATTTATACACATAATAATCTGTCACTACTTTGAATATGTGACAGTCATATATTGCAATCTGTTGATACAAGAGCATATAAGGCATTAACTGGTTGTGACTAACTTTAAGTTAACACATTTTCTAATACAGTGCATTTTCCTGATGTGGAGCAGATCCCAGAGGATGAGGGCTCCAAACCCATTCTTAGTCCTAACAGCCAACCATACCTATGTCTAGGGCTTGGCTTTGTTAGAAAATTGTCATGTTCGAACACAATCTAATTTTCTAAAAAAGAAACGCCCTAGAAATGTTTACTGTCTCTTTCAAAGTAGATTAGTAAATTATATTTTATTATTGCTTTCAAAGAAATAGCAAGTTGGTAATTTGAACAGTCATGGAGAAGCAGAAAAATACGTATTTACTGCTTTACATTCAACACGTTTTGAAGGGGAGTTGGTGTTGCAGAACTCACATGGAGTAATGGTGATCCCACAGTGACGAATGAGGAATAAATTAGAGCTGTTGGGAATTTCCTGTTTCGTCGGAAAATACAAATTGTCGAACCCCAAGTGTTTTGCAGAAACACCTTGGGTTCAACAACTTTTTATTGAATCACAGGCAGGCTTCTATCAGAACCCTGTCTGGTTCCTGGGGCTGCTGGGGAGCCTGGGACTGCCCCAGAATCAGGACTCCAGGGCTTGTAGCTCGGGCGCAGCCCTGCCCTGCAACCTGCTCCAAAAATCCCAGCACTTCCAGGATCTGCAGCTGTGGGGCAACATGTCTCAGGGCTTCCAGGCTGCCATGAAGCTGGGAGCCTAGAAGTCTGGGACCCAGGTTCTAACAGGGCTCAGCTCCCAACTTGATAGAAGGAGCCTCAGGCTCTAGGGGCTTCCAGGTTCAGTCCCATGGAGTCAGGAGCCTGGAAGTCCTGGTACGGACTACCCCAAGAGTTTAGGGAGCCAGCTGGCCCAGCAGTCTGGAAGCTCTGCAGCCCCAGCCCAAGACAGTCTGCCTGGTGGGTCTGCCCAGGAGCTACAGCCTGTAGAAGGCCCAGCAACTACTAATTGAAAAACTGATACAATTGTTGTCAGTTTCACCTCTCCTGTTCAGTGGTGGATAGTAGTGAAACTGACAAGAATTATGTCAGTTTCACGCAGCATTTGCCAAGATCAGAGGATGCATTTTTTTGTTCAGAAACACCATGTTTTCAAATAAAATTTTTCAGACTCCCCAGTTCATGGGTAATTCTGAAATTAGACTGAAACCAGATTTCAAAATATCAAAAATTCCCATGAACTAAAAATTCCAACTTTTGGACAGTTCATGCCTAATTAAATGAAGTTTAGCAAGTAGCAGGATCAGTGTGCTGTTACTAAGGCTATGTTTATGTCAGGGAGGTCACAGAAGTCATAGAATCCGTGACTTCCAGAGACCTCCCTGACATTCTCTGCTTCGGCCTCAGGGGCCAAGGGACTGGAGTTGGCAGCCAGCGGGGCCCTGGGAGGGTTCCAGCGACAGGCAACAGCCTGCAGAGGGGGCCCTCCT
This sequence comes from Emys orbicularis, assembly GCF_028017835.1. Classification (NCBI taxonomy): domain Eukaryota; kingdom Metazoa; phylum Chordata; order Testudines; family Emydidae; genus Emys; species Emys orbicularis. The sequence continues at coordinate 321,569,732 of NC_088683.1, read as the reverse complement.
CAGGGTTCCAGCAACGGGCAACAGCCTTGCACGGGGGGCGCCTTGGGCGAGCAGGTGGGGGTGTACCATTTTCTCTTTGGGAAATATGGTCACCCTGCAGCTTCCAGCTGCTGCAGGCACAGGGGGAACCCCACAGCTCCCAGTCACCACATTGGCAGGGGAAACCATGGAGCCGCAGCAGCAAAAGTCACAGAAAGGTCACGGCTTCTGTGAATTTTTGTTTATTGCCCGTGACCTATCCGTGACTTTTACTAAAAATAACCATGACCAAAATCTTAGCCTTAGCTATTACCTTTCAAAAAAGAAATCCAGGACAAGTTTGAACCAATTAAGAAGCATGACTCAATAGTTCCTATTAAAACTGGATTTGATACATGTGACAGAAAATTGGATCAGCATGTTGAAAGATGGTGACTCGGTAACCGTTGGCACTTGTTGAGATAGAAAATGAACTTAAATTGCTTCTGTGACACTGAGATATAAGAGAACAGGACTGTGACGGGTTGGATCACAGAAACCCCCTTGGGAGCTGCCAGCCGATGTGCCAAGACTACTTCTATCCCTGTTTTCCCTGCCAGCTCAGGACTCCAGCACCCTGTCTTGCTGAGCCAGACACTCCCGTCTGCTCCAACACAGACCCAGGGCCTGAACTACTTGCCCCAAAGCTGCAGGTTTACCCGAAAACAGCTCACAGAAGTGGACTTGTCTTTAGCACTCAGATGCCCAACTCCCAATGAGGTCTAAACCCAAATAAATCCGTTTTACCCTGCATAAAGCTTATGCAGGGTAAACTCATAAATTGTTCGCCCTCTATAACACTGATAGAGAGATATGCACAGTTGTTTGCTCCCCCAGGTATTAATACATACTCTGAGTTAATTAATAAGTAAAAAGTGATTTTATTAAATACAAAAAGTAGGATTTAAGTGGTTCCAAGTAGTAACAGACAGAACAAAGTAAGTCACCAAGCAAAATAAAATAAAATTCGCAAATCTAAATATAGATAATCTCACCCTCAGAGTTGCTTCAGTAAGTTTTTTTCTCAGACTGGACACCTTCCAGGCCTGGGCACAATTCTTTCCCCTGGTACAGTTCTTGTTCCAGCTCAGGTAGCTAGGGGATTCTTCATGATGGCTCCTCTCTCTCCCTTTGTTCTGTTCTACCCCTTTATATATCTTTTGCATAAGGCGGGAACCCTTTGTCCCTCTGGGTTTCCACCCCCCCTCACTGGAAAAGCACCAGGTTAAAGATGGATTCCAGTTCAGGTGACATGATCACATGTCACTGCAAGACTTCATTACCCACTTGCCAGTGCACACACATATGTAGGAAGACTCACAGGTAAAACACAGCCATCTGCAGACAATGGTCCTGGTTAATGGGAGTCATCAAGATTCCAAACCACCATTAATGGCCCACACTTTGCATAATTGTTTTAGGCCCTCAGAGTTATATTTTATATTTCTAGTTTTAGATACAAGAGTGGTACATTTATACAAATAGGATGATCACACTCAGTAAATTATAAGCTTTGTAATGATACCTTACAAGAGACCTTTTGCATGAAGCATATCCCAGTTACGTTATATTCACTTATTATCATGTTTTTATAAAACCATATAGACTGCAACGTCACAAGGACAAGGTAATTAGATATCAGCAACATGGGCCCCTGAACATGAAGAAAAAGAGGTCAAGACTATAACAACGTTCTTAAGGTTAAATCATATGACAAAAGAGGAATTTGCGAAGGGCTAACTATAGGAAATAAGAGTTTGTTACAGCTGAATTTGCCAGTTACCATACAAGGAAAATGAGACATTCTACAGACTCTGTATAGGAAAGAGAAATACATGGATTATAAAAATAACAAGATTGCTGTAACCTAGTGATGAGAATTGAAAATCAGAAAAAATAAGTTTGTCACAGCCCCAATAAGAATCAGTTGAGTGTTAGGAGTTGATTTATTTTTTGGTACCCTGGTAAACTGCAGATTACACGTCAATAATAATTTTATCCTTCCCATTGGAAACAGTGGACTAGACTGAAAAATTGTAACAAAAGATGGCTAGTTTTTAATGGTACTGATTTATGTGACTCTTAGATTGCATAATAAAGATGAATTTTTAGCCCATTTACATTGCAAGGAACTAGTTTGATAGAACCTACCATCATCTGTACTATAGTAATTTCTCAGCATATTTTCCACACCGGATTACAAAAACTGATGCTCATTACTTTGGAGATTACTGTAAAAAATTACATAATTCCTCATTCTTTTTGATTGAACAAAAGAAAGGAAGGGAATTAAAAAGGGAAGAGAAATTAATTATAGCTAATTGATAGCTATTGAAATCTTAATTCTATATGGTATGATAACACTATGATCAATGAAGCTATTATCCAAAGACTGAGTTAATGTTTTGGGGAGAATATAATGACTGACTGTGAAATAAGAATTTTAACAAGTGTTCCAGTTTGCCACCTGTGTTGATGATAAATCATTTGACAAGAGAGAGACTCCGACTCTGGTTTAGAGAATGAATAATTCAGTTACAAAATCCAGACGTAATTATTCTGCTTGAATAGCAATTTTGAAATTATTTATTAAGCTATTAAAGATATCTCTCTTCTCTAAGTACGTTGTGGAATACATCAAAACCAGTTTTAAGAGAGAAAGGAGTAGTTCAAAAGTATAAAGATATAAAGTATGGAAATAGAGGTTATAAAAAGGAATGAAATAGAGGTTTAAAAAAGAAAAATAGAAGTAAATGGATTTAGGACCAGATTATTCAGTGTTTAATAGTACCTTACACCATACATATGGAGCAAAGTGCTACTCATTGTGCATAAAGGCATCGAATCTGCCATTTTTTTTAAATTTTTTAGATTTTAAAACAATAGGATCAGATTTTTTTTTAAAAGAAAAAATTTGGAATGTTTTTATATATACACACATGCAATGATTCCTGTCCATAGTTTGTGGTTGAACTAGAGCAGTGGTTCTCAACAAGGGGTATGCATACCCCTGGGGGTAAACAGAGGTCTTCTAAGGGGCACATCAACTCATATAGATATTTGCCTAGTTTTACAACAGGGTACATAAAAAGGCACTAGCAAAGTCAGTACAAACTTAAAATTTCATACAGACAAACGGAGAAAGTAAGCAATTTTTCAGTAATAGTGTTCTGTGACACTTTTGTATTTCTATGTCTGATTTTGCTTGCAAGTAGTTTTTAAGTGAGATAAAACTTGGGGTACACAAGACAAATCCGACTCCTGAAAGGGGTAAAGTAGTGTGGAAGGGTTGAGAACCACTGACCTAGAGCACCTTTTTTGCAGTTTGTGTTAGTTTAGCTGTAAAATCATTTTAGAGTAGCATGAAGAGGCCCAAGCAAGGATTGTCTTTGAGATCCTGATCCTACAGTAACTCCTCCCTTCTAACGTCCTTTGGCAGCCGCCAGCTTTGTCTACTGCTTGCAGGAAGAGCAGCCCGTTGCAGCTAGCTGGTGGGGGCTTGGAACCAGGGTGGACCGGCAGCCCCCTATCAGCTCCACGCTCCCCTAAGTTCCCTGTGCAGCAGCTGCCTGCAGTTCAGCTGTGTCCCTTCCCCCACTGCCATGTGCTGCTCCTGCCCTCTGCCTTGGAGCTGCTCCCAGAGACTCCTGCTTGCTGTGCTGGGGGGGGGGAGGAAGAGGAGGGAAGGAAGAGGGAGGCTAATGTCAGGGTGTCCCTCTCCCCCCTGCTCCTGCACCCCGCTTACCCCATCTTCCTTAGAGCAGGGCTCAGGACAGAAGGAGCTTGTAGCAGCTGCGGTCTCAGCAAGCTGATCTAATTAACAAGGCAGTGTACTTAAGGGAAATGAGCATATCTCCCTCCATTCCTGCTGCCTTGCAGAGTGAGAGAGTTAACCCTTAAGGGCTCAGCCAATTGTTAGTTCATCATTTAGCAGTAAGGGAAATATCCCACCCTCTGACTCCTCCACCTCCACCTCAACCAAGCTTCACAATCATCATCACTGTGTACCAGTATTAAATTGTTTGTTTAAAACTTATATTGTGTGTGTGTGTGTATGTGTGTATATATATATATATATATATATATATATATATATAGTCTTTTGTCTGGTGAAAAAAATTTCCCTGGAACCCAACCCCCTCATTTACATTAATCCTTATGGGGAAATTGGATTCGCTTAACATCATTTTCCTTAAAGTCGCATTTTTCAGGAACATAACTACAATGTTAAGTGAGGAGTTACTGTACTTGGGACTCTTGTTGTTACTGTCATATAAATAATAATAATAAAATAAGTCCACAGATCACAGCAGTACTGTTAGCCTTTCAGTCTTCGAAAATTCTACCTCCCTACCCTTCTTTCAGTGTAGTCTGGAAAAATCCAAGTATACTTTAAAATTGAAGACTCAGTGTTGCTGAGGAACATATTTGTTTCTTTTGAGAAATGTTTCATGAACTATCTAGTTAATCATTTGAAGTATTATGAATTATTTTTCAAAGGAAATGGCCTAATTAGCTTTAAACTTCCATTACCAAGTTCAGATTGCCTGACTATTTTACCTGGAATTCCCACAATTAATTTACATGTATTTTTCTATACTGTATTCCAAAATGCCTTTTAAGCTGTCAATTTAAGTATTTTGAAACTTGTTTTAAAGAAATAAAGATCTATATCTGATTTAATATATTTTTAATAAATGGACTCTCATTTTAGTATCTTTAGGCTCCGGAAATTACTCAGCTGCTATGACCCTAATGAACCAGTGTTTCTTGGAGAGCGTTATGGCTACGGATTGGGAACAGGAGGATATAGTTATATCACTGGCGGAGGAGGGTAACTTACTTTATTTCAAATCCTACTGAGAGCTAAAACAGTCATTCTTCCAATGCAAATGTTTTGGAATATTATAGATCACACAGAGGTGACAAGAATAATGTTTTATCACATGATATAATGTAGTGGCAGTAAAAGGGGGGGGGGCTTAGAGCACAGTTATTGCCTTTGCTGCGGGACCATCCCTCTCCCTCTTTGTTTGTCTATGGTGTGAGTGAAAGTGATTGTCTCCCTTTTGGTTTTTAACTCATGTTCTGAAGAGATAGGCGAGTGAGTTATTTAGTGTTGGTATCAATGGAAGATAGTTTATGTCGTAGAGAGATCATTGCAGATCGATTATCCAGTCCTTATGGTTGAGAACTATAGTTCAATGGATTTGGTGAATGATTTGGGTTTCAGCTGAATATATCCATGATCTTCTAGGTTGATCCAAATAACATTAGTGAGATCCATCGCTTATGGTTCTAATCTCTGTCCATTTTGTTTGTTGAGTAGTTGTAGATCCATTATTCTATTTAGATAAGTTAAAATCTAAATTATTCAATCCCATGATCTGAATGCCCTTAAAACACGTAAAATCGGTATTCTCCAGGAAAAAAACTGAGTTAGTATAATATTTATTTATGTCCATAAATAAATAAGACTAATTGGCTGGCGTTGTCATTGTCTTGTATAGCCTGGGAATGTGCCCATCATTCTTAATTATGCAGAGTTTACCCCTTTCTTTTGATGCTGGAGTGCTTGCCAATTACTAACAGATTTTTTATATTTTCTGTTGTTTGTACTGTGATTTTTACTATACATTCAAGAACCATCATAGCTTTCTGGTACTCAGGTCTGTGAAGATATGTATATAAAATATCTCACTTCTCCTTCATATTCCTGTTTATTGTTGAAGAGATTTGTTGGCAGGTAGTGAGTAAAGTTAAAGATCTTGTAATCACTTTGACCATGCCCTTTCTGTTACCAAGTAGTGGGTTTTTTAATTTGCTAACTTTATACTATTTACTTTATTCTTCTATGACAACTTTTCAACAGCAACACATGCTGTTCCAGTCATGATTATTATAACTTCCTTTTTTCAAGGTTCTCAATACAGTTGCTCCTTTGCTTGCAGCTTGATCAGAATACAGCAACATGACTGGTCATGATTATATTATGCCGGCGCTCTATTCTTTTTCCTGTTTGCCTAGCAGATTGACCTTAAATTGGCACTGCTGTTTCTAAAGCCTTTAACAACATGGATCCTGACAATATTCAAAACTTTTTCCTTGAATTTTGTATTGGATGTATCTGAGTCTACACACCAGCTGCCATTTAAGGATTCTGTTATAGCGAGTGAACTCAAGCAGGTGTTTTTTGCCAAAAAAAGAAGAGAATATCTTGTGGAGAGTTGGGCAGCTATGATGAGCTTCCTTAACATCTAGATTACCATATATAGTGGTAAAACTGGATGGAGTTATAGACAGAGAAGGGAGAGTCGTAGAATGTGAAGCAAGAGAGTATGTCCTCAGCTGCAGAGCTCTGGATCATCATGAGACTTCTGTGGAGCAGCAGCTATCAGAGGCTTGTTCTACTGGTAGAGACCTGAAGGCATCCATGCTGCAGATGATATTTAAATGAACAGTCATAGGGAGCCAAGCTGAACAGTAAAACTTTGCAGCACAGTTTAAGATATTGGTCTGTTCCTGTGGACAGAGCTCTAATATATGATTGTGATATGTAACATGTTACCAGGAAAAATGGCAGTTCAGATTTAGTTTTCTTTTTTTTATACTGCTACATTCTAACTATCCAGATGAACAAGATAGAAGAAAAAACAAAATGTTTTTACCAAACTACGCAAGAAGCAAATCCAAAACAAGTGGAACCCACAAGAAAATCATCTGTTAAAAGTTAGATATTTTTGTCAAGAGTAACTTTTTTTTTTTAGCTTAAAACATTTTTCACAATATAGATACTTCATTAAATACTTTTTATAATTGCATTTTTATTAGATAGTTTCAGAGGAGGGGAAAAGAGATGAGTATTCAGTTCATATAAAAACACACACATCAACTTCAAACACGAGACTAAATTATGTAACAACAGGATTTCTGAATACTCTCTACATGTCCTATGTATATTCTCCATTCCTCCAAACAGAGTTCTCCCCTCACCCTGCATCAAGAAAAAATGTGTGGAGGTAAGGGACAGGTAAGGATCACTACCAAGTAAAATTTGGGGTAATTAAGATTTTCTGTAATTAAATAAATCACATCATAATTTGATTTTACTATCTAGAATAAATATGTCTCAGAAAAATCCTCATTAAGAATTCAAGCCTGAATGCTATCTTCTAACATCTTTCAGTTTCCCAAATACTATGCACCAGTGGACTACGTTCCACGTTGTGATTTTATTCCATTGAGTAAGACTTAATAAATGGAAATTGTTTACAGTTATTCAGCTATATTAGTAATGAGTGTCTCATACTTTCTGTTTGCTTTTATTGTTTAGGATGGTTTTCAGCAGAGAAGCAATCCAAAAACTACTTGCTAGTAAATGCCAGTGTTACAGCAATGATGCTCCAGATGATATGGTCCTTGGAATGTGTTTCAGTGGTTTAGGAATCCCCATAACACACTGTCCACTTTTCCATCAGGTGAGAGACACATTTTTACAAGTATTGAAAACTGATATTTATTTAACTTATTCATTTAAAGTGCACCCAACTCCTTAAAATCCCTGTCCCAGGAGCAGACATTCCCACTACAACCTCCCCCTGCTCACCCCTTCCACCCAGAGAAAGTCTGAGAAAACAGATAAAGTAGATTTTTAAAAATGTCAAGTGTGGGCAAATACCCATTTTAATAGTGCTACAGAGATGTCTCAGTCCCCCTCCCCGGCAATGACAAATGACTAAATTTAGTTGCTTAGGCACCTAGTGGGATTTTCAAAAACGATGAAGTGCCTAAGTCTGATTGGAAGTGCTTTTGAAAATACTATTCAAATTGAAAATACTGTATGGGGGGAGGGATAGCTCAGTGGTTTGAGCATTGGCCTGCTAAACCTAGGGTTGTGAGTTCAATCCTTGAGGGGGCCATTTAGGGATCTGGGGCAAAAATCTGTCTGGGGATTGGTCCTGCTTTGAGCAGGGGGTTGGACTAGATGACCTCCTGAGGTCCCTTCCAACCCTGATATTCTATGATTCTATTCTGTGTCTATCTGCCTCTTTAGGCACTTAAATACTTTTAAAAATCTGGCCCTTAAATACTGCAATGATTGTCCTATAGAAAAAACCCAGTTACATGAATATTTACACACTCTAACAGTACTCTCATCCTGTCTATATTTGCTACGGGAAAGTCTTAAAAGTTGAGGAAGTAGAGTGTCGAAAATTGTTTCCATTAGCAGAGAACTGTAAAAACCAGCAGGCACAAGAGCAAGCAGAAGTAAAAGGGGCGCGGGGGAGGGCTATTTGGTATGGGGGTAGGAGGAGAGATGCTGTTTAAAAGGATCCAAATTGTACATATTTTGGAAATGTTTTTGAGGAGAGAGTACCCAAGACTCCCATCTGGTTCAGAGATTTAAAACTTCTAGAAAATTTAATTCCTTGTTTTGTCATTGGTGTACCTAACCATTTTTTCTAGTTTATTTAATTCATAAAATTTAGCAAAATTGAAATCCATCCTCATTTGTTACATTATTTCATATCACCTTTAGTTTATAAACCTATTCAGATATTCTTATGACTTCCAGAAGGCTAATATAAAAAAAAATTCCAAAGTTCACAATGCTTTTTAAGACCGCTTGCCTCCTGCACATTTTGTCAACTTTCCTAACAGATCAATTAATGTTTTTGATTCCTTGTAGATCTGTGATGTGACTTTTTGCCAGGAAATTCATCTTTTTAGATTAATGCATACCAATAAAAAAATTGGTAAAAATAACTTTTTCCATCGTCAAACATTTGATTCCTGAGGATATAGCAAGCAAAAATTAATTATCATTTTTTATTTCCTAAAATTAATTGCTACCTGTACTATATTTTTTAAATAAGGTGTAAATATAGCTTTAATTATATAGGGTCAGATCATGTCTTATTCTGTAAGGAGGCATAAAGTGCTCTTTTCCTTCTTAGTGCAAGTGTGCTGTACCATGTGGGTAATCAGTAAGTGATTGCTGCACATGTGGGTAATCAGTCTCCACAGAGCTGCAGCATCCTTATCTTACACAGATGGGTGAAGGAGCAGTGGAGCCTTGTCTCTGCCCCTCAGTGTTCCCAGCAGTCTAGTTATGCCAGGGCATGGGGAGTATATGCTGCAACAAGTATAGATAGACTGACCCATCACAGTTTACTTCCTCACAGGAGTAGCAGGGAGAAGGAGCAATAGATTGTGACTCCTTGAGTGACAATCTCCCTCTTGGGTTCCTGCCTGCAACAACTCTGCCCTTTACTCTGGGACAGATTGCAAACTGATGATCAGGCTAATCATGAATTCAAATTCAATGTCATATTTTTTACATGAGCACTAGCCAGAAAATATAAAATAATTTGATCTTTGTGTTCTCTTCCATACGCAAAATGTTTTTAATAGCATTAAAAATAGCATACTACACATGGAAAATTAATAAATATAAAGTTTAAACCAGTCTGTTAAGCACATCTTCATACATTTATTTAGCAGCTACTCGCAAATGTAGTATGTAGAAAGTGCTGCAAAAAAAATTATACAGCACACTGTAAGAGAAATATCAGAGAGGTAGTCGTGTTAGTCTGTATCCACAAAAACAATGAGGAGTCTGGTGGCACCGAAAGCTTATGCCCAAATAAATCTGTTAGTCTTTAAGGTGCCACCAGACTCCTCGTTGTTTTTGTAAGAGAAATGTGATTGTTAATGTACCATGTCAAGACTGTGATGAAACATGAAGTACATCTTTGATTAAGGGTCTTAAATATAGTAATGGAAGTAACACATAGGAGCGAAAAAGAGATAATGGAGTCACTGATGTGACACGAGAAGATAGTTTTTATTCTAAAACTACTTTTGATACCTCCCACTGAACTGAAATAGTTCCTTTCAGCCTGACATTTCTCACACTTTCTTAGGTCACAGCCTTGTTTTTTTAGCAAGAAGTTTTGAGGTAAGTTACCAGCTGTCGCAACCCTGGTCAAGTTTCCCCTGCTGGACACACACCAGGCTGCTGTGTTTAGACCCACATGCTTGGCTCATATGCTCTTAAACTCCTCTTGGTCCCTAGATAGGCTTCAGGCACCACCTCTGGCTTAGCATTTGGGCACTGTAAAAATATCTAACTAGTACGGTTGGTGATAATTGTATACAGTAATTGAGTCCACAGAGCATGAAATAAAGGATCAGATAGAGAAAGTACAATCAGGAGAGTAGTATATAAGATCTATGATGATATACAGTCATACATTTTAAGTCAGAGTTATCTAAAGTAATCTGAAATATAAAGAATGTTGTAATTAATACAGATGCAGTTAAAGCAAATTTGTTCCTTATCAAGGCAGCAGAGGGTTTATATAAATTTCAAAGTAAACAAACTACTGAAAGAGGGTTTTTTGCCAGGCTCAAGTGAGAGTAGTTCAGTAATTATCTATGTCAAAATAAATTTCTTAAGGTCATCAAATCCATAGATATTCTCCAATGTTGAGATTTTCAAAGTGCCTCAGGGTATTAGACTCCCTCTTGGTTCTTCAGTGGTTATTTTGTTTTTTAAATAAGCATTTCAGTAACTTAAATATCAAAGAAGAAAATCCCAAGAACAGGATCATGTTAATGTCAAATTGTATTACCTGATTGTATGGAAGGAATATACAAAGTACAGCATGAAAGCACTATGGAGCATTCATTAATACATCCATCAGTAATGGAAAGCATACAATAGCTTGTAAATCAATTTTTAGCTTAGCTTCCTTAATATGCTGATCTCCTTTTTTCTTATGTTTGTTACTGTAGAAAAAGAAAAACTTTTTTACATTACTTATTTATTTGTCAGCAAGACACTAAAGTGTTGAGAGACAATAAAATCTTATTTTGAGAGTTTATATACATTTTTACTGAAATCCTCTTTAGTATAAATCTAACTGCAAAGGACAAATTTAAATATTTTAATGGGAACAACTGCAAACGAAACCTGTTTGTTTTACATACGTGCTTTGCTCATATTCCATTGTATTGTTGTAGGGAAAAATCATAGAAGATTAGGGTTGGAAGAGACCTCAGGAGGTCTAGTCCAACCCCCTGCTCAAAGCAGGACCAACCCAACTAAATCGTCCCAGCCAGGGCTTTGTCAAGCCAGGTCTTAAAAACCTCTAAGGATGGAGATTTCACCACCTCCCTAGGTAACCCATTCCAGTGCTTCACCACCTTCCTAGTGAAATAGTGTTTCCTAATATCCAAACTAGACCTCCCCCACTGCAATTTGAGACCATTGCTCCTTGTTCTGTCATCTGCCACCACTGAGAACAGCCGAGCTCCATCCTCTTTGGAACCCCCCTTCAGGTAGTTGAAGGCTGCTGTCAAATCCCCCCTCACTCTTCTCTTCTGCAAACTAAATAACCCCAGTTCCCTCAGCTTCTCCTCGTAAGTCATGTCCCAGCCCCCTAATCATTTTCATTGCCCTCCACTGGACTCTCTCCAATTTGTCCACATCCTTTCTTTAGTGGGGGCCCCAAAACTGGACACAATACTCCAGATGTGGTCTCACCAGTGCCAAATAGAGGGGAATAATCACTTCCCTCGATCTGCTGGCAATGCTCCTACTAATGCAGCCCAATATGCCATTAGCCTTCTTGGCAACAAGGGCACACTGCTGACTCATATCCAGCTTCTCATCCACTGTAATCCCCAGGTCCTTTTCTGCAGAACTGCTGCTTAGCCAGTTGGTTCCCAGCCTGTAGCGGTGCATGTGATTCTTCCATCCTAAGTGCAGGACTCTGCACTTGTCCTTGTTGAACCTCATCAGGTTTTTTTTGGCCCAATCTTCCAATTGTTCTAGGTCACTCTGGACTCTATCCCGACCCTCCAGCGTATCTACCTCTCCCCCCAGAAGCTTTTTTAAACAAACAAAAGTGAATACTTCTGTTGCATTGAGAAGTCAGACACATATGGGTTGGTTTTGATTCTGTCTCCTTCAGTGTAGCTGACAAAGGGTAACAATGTGAAGATATCTGGCAAAGGAGTAATATCTCCTTTTTTGTCATAGGAGCCTCACATTTTCACCATTACTCTGTATGGTGGTAGGGTCTTGGACTTCTTATCCTGCCACGTTGACAATTCTGGCATCCAGCATTTAGAACTGGAGCAAAGAGAATGACCCTAAACTTAGGTTACTCTTTGTAGAATCCAAGCAGTGCATAAAATAGGGACATATTATAAAATGTTTCCTCCCCAATTTTAAAACAAGTTTCTGTGATTTGGCCCAAAATTACTTACCCTACTAGCAGTCCCTTCTTTGATCCTATATATATATATATATATATATATATATATATATATATATATATATATATATATATATATATATATATATATATATATATATATATATATATATATATATATATATATATATATATATATATATATATATATATATATATATATATGCCAATGTTCAAACAAACACTATGTGCACTTATTTCAGTGCAGGATTATGTTGTGTGTGTTTGTTTTAAAAAATTAAAATATTTTTCTTTAAATTTTACTAGATTTTTTGTGAACGTTAGAGGCCCAAAGGTATGCAATGTCCTTTTTTACACAAAGAGCTTGCAGCCCTGCCGCCTAGAGCATTGTGCCGGCAGTACAGTGAGGAGAAACAGCAGGGGAGGGGCCGGGGGCTAGCCTCCCAGGCCAGGAGCTCAGGGGCTGGGCAGGAGGGTCCCGCAGGCCGGATGTGGCCCGCGGGCCGTAGTTTGCCCACCTCTGCTATAACCAATACATCTTGCAAGTTGTTCCACGCAGGCAGACCCCTCTGCCCATAGATGGCCTTGTTGAACAAAAATGTAGACCAAAAAAACCCCAGAAAAAAACAATTTACAAGATCACAAAATAATAACCAAACAAAATAAAGAAAAAACACAGCACT